>NC_091512.1:2430612-3083112 GCF_947461875.1 Haliaeetus albicilla
CAGCAGAAAAACGGAGGCATGAGGTTTAGCTGCTCAAAGGACAGGTGCCAAACTTGTGGAAGGAAAACCAAACCAAACCAAAAAGGCAAGCAGAAAATAAGCCTATTCAACCTGTGCTTAACTTCACTGTGCAGCAACAGAAAAGGCCTCTCTGTACCTCCACCTCCCCGGGTCCCATGTTATCCTCAAGGCGGAGGTGGCCCTGAGAGCTTGAACTCTGTTCTATGGAAGAAAGTGAAGATGGTCTTCAAGAACACGGACAAAGGGCAATGAACTAAATTTGAGATGGGCCATGAGAGACATTTTTCTTTGATGCGGCTAAATCTGCTTCTGCAGAGGAGCGCGCTAAGCTTCCTGGGTATTTAGTGCTGAGAGAGAAAAGTGAAATTTCTGATTGCCAGCTAACAGAAACTTCTCCCTAAGGAGATTCAAATGGTAATTAGCAGGTCCAGTGGGTCATTTAGCTCCTTTTTCCTGCTGAGGAGGATGACACTGTTGATTAGTTTTAGCCTGCTTTCAGTTCATTCTGTTATTTTGGGTATCTCTCTTGAAAATCAGCCCACGGCCTTTCTTCCACCAAGATGCTGCCCCTCTAATGATGGGAGAAGGGAATGTTCCTTGGAGGTTTCCCCTGTGTGGGGACACTGTGACCACAGATGAACTCCTTAGCTCTCGCCGAGGCTGGTCAGCACAATTTTGTCACATCTTTAAGCTGTCACCTAACCTGTAGAGGGGAAACCAGCTCTAGGAAGCTGGCTTCCTAAGGAAGAAGACAGCCGTTTTTTCTGCTGTTCATGCCTGCCTGTGTATGTAGAGAAGCCATGTGGGCTTTCCAGAGTCAGGGTGCCACTAGCATGTGCTCCTCCATTACTGCTCCCTGCAGACACTGTACAGGAGAGCCCTGTACAGTTGATTTGTTGGTCTCATAAAACTGAATACTTTGTTGGGCACAAGAGGCCTCTCTCACTTCCCAGACACCTTGAAGCTTCATCACAAGCAGATCCCATCACAGGTGGCCTCAGCTAAGCCTGCAGGATTTCTCTGCCTCCTCCTTCTCCATACCATCAGATATTTTCCTTTTTACTCCCTAGCACTCGGTGCTGGTACCGCATGAGAAAGGAAGGTGCTGGGAGCAGCGGCTGTAGCAGTGGAGCTGTTAGCAAAGGGGCTGAGAGGTTCCTAGTGTCGGAGTGGGAAGACGGTCCCGGAGTAACGATGGAGTCTCAATATGAGTATGGTCGTTCTCCTTTATTACAGGGTTTATATAGAAAAAAAGGTGATAGCACGCGCTAGCTATAACATTATTATTGGCTAAGCTTCTATGTCCACGTGCCTTATACAATACTCTAATTGGTACGATACCCCGTTTCACGCGACACTATCTTATTCTCTATTGGCTGCGCAAACTTCTTCACGAGGTGTCCAGCAGTTACTGATCTCATTCTTCAGCATCCAGGTGTTGTTTGTCAGGCTCTTCTTATCTTCCTTTTCCCAGCGTACAAGGACACAGCGTCCTCGTCTGCTCCAGTATTTTGTAAACTTATGCTTCGTTCCCACATAACGGCTGGATTGCTCACATGCCTTCGCCCAGCCAAGAAATCCTCAACAATTCCCCCTTTTTGTTTTTGAGCAATCTAGGCTTGCTTAGTAACTTGGGATGCCATTTTTCCTTAACAAGCTGAACAAGGTAAAATTATTGCAATAGCTATAATTACAATAGTGCCCATAATTCTTCGAGCCAACCCGTTACCCCTAATGACCCGAACCATGAGGACTATGAGGAAGATGAACCATCCATACATTCTTGTGCCATCTTGCTCCACGAACTCAGCCCAGCAATCTGTAGGTGCCAGCTTTCCGTGGGCGTCCCCACAGAGGCAACAATGGCCTTACAATACACCAGCCTGATGCTCTTCGGAAAATCCCGGTATTTATACATTTGCAGAGGAACGGGTTTTGGCACATGTAGCCAGCGGGTGCCAAAAGTTTGCCTCGGTTGCAATCTATGATGCATGCGCTTGCTGGCCAGGTGCGCTACACGAGTCATAGCCATCTTGTCTACCGGTTTGTGGGCTTTATGATGCGGTTGCGGTGCACAGAGAATCTTGACCTGTTATGTTAACCAAGGTGACCTATATGTTAGTTTTTGGTTGAGGTGGTATTCATATTGCCACACCATCTATGATGCTCCAGAGGATGATGGTCATGCAAATCGAACAGGAGTCCGTCGTGGTTCTGCATCTGTGGAAACACAATCAACCTTGTTCCCAGGTTATTAATGGAAATAGACCTTACCCCTAATTTTGGCTTTAACTAACTTTTACGTTTACCCCACACTGTCTTCCCATAATCACACTATGTTTAATCAAATTATGCTTAACAAACTTTTTACCTAAATCAAGTTCTATATACAATAAGGCATGCTGTTCTAAAACCCTCTCTGAAGGACTCAATGTCCCCTAGTCCTCTAAAGTGTAATACTCTATTAGTCAGAATCTGTTGGATCAGTGGCTCCAGCACCCGCCAGTGCTGTGTCAGTTGCCATTGGGACAATTCTGGGTCCAGCATCAGTGCGAAGCCATGGCTTGACCCACTTAGCCGGGATCCAGTGAAGGCCTCAATCTGTAAGCAGACACATATACCCTCTCCTAATAAGTTTTACTTCTGCTGGTCCGCACCATTTCCCGGACTCTGGGTCCTTATACATTACCATAATTCCTGTACTTCGATGCGTCCTTTTTGCCTGTAAAAGAGCATGATGCACTACCATTGGTGGGTCTTTGTGATCACCTGTCAATCTAAGATAATTTAGCACAAATAAGGCTTTGGCCAATCGTTCCTCTGGGAGTAAGCCCTGGGTTCCCCCTTTTTGTTTTTGCAGCATGTTCTTTAAGGTTTGGTTGGCCCGTCCGACAATAGCCTGTCCTGCGGGAAGGTGTGGAATACCCGTACTATGGTAAATTCCCCACAAATTACAAAATCAAGCAAATTGTGTAGAACCATAGGCCGGGCCATTGTCTGTCTTAATTTCTTTAGGCACACCCAGCACTGCAAAAGAAGCGTGAAGATGTCATTCAATATGTAAGGCCTTTTCTCCAGTTTGTGCCGTGGCCCACATGGCAGCAGGATAGGTATCAATACACACATGTACATAACGCTTTGCACCAAACCACGTGACATGGGTGACATCCATTTGCCACAACTGTAATGGTAAGAGACCTCATGGGTTAACCCCACAGCCCAAGCCCAGCCCTTCCTTTTGACAATCGGGGCATGCTTTAATGATACCTTGGGCATCAGTGAGTGGTAAGTCAAATTGCTTTGCTAACATCCTAGCGGGTTGGTGCAAGAACGCATGTGATTGCCGTGCTTGTTGAAAACGATTCCCTGGAGGAGGCTCCCATGCCGCTGCAACCAATTGGTCAGCTCTGTCATTTCTCGTTTCTCATCTGCACGTGCGGTCCTATGAAAGAGTTCTACCAGAGGGGCCATATCGTTATTAGTGATACCGCAAAGATTCCACACCCACTGGATATCTCCCACAAGCTTCTGGACATCATGTACCATTGAAATTTCTAACATTGCCAGCATCTATGTGCCACCTCAAATACTTCCAAGGTGCTGTCTTTTGCACCTTTTCAGGAGTAATTATTACTCCGCGATGGCTTGAGATGTCTTGTAATTGAGTTAAAATTTCATCTTGTAAATGTCATCCATATAATGATAAATTATCAACTGAGGAAACTGCTTTCTTACAGGCTTTAATGCCCAGGCCACATATACCTGACACATCGTGGGGGAATTGCGCATTCATTGCGGTAACACGACCCAGTGGTATCTCTTATAGGGCTCTGCCTTGTTAATCGACGGTACCGAAAAGGCGAACCGTTCAGCGTCATCTGGGTGCAAGGGAATGGTGAAAAAACAATCCTTTAGATCTATAATTAACAAATCCCATTCTTCTGGAAGCATAACTGGAGACGGCAAACCCAGCTGCAGGGCTCCCATACTGTGCATCACTGCATTCACAGCTCTAAGGTCATGTAACAGTCTCCATTTCCCAGTTTTCTTGGGAATGGTAAATATTGGTGTATTCCATGGACTAGTAGAAGGAACAACATGTCCCGCTCTCAATTGGTCCTTAACTAACTCTTGTATTTTTAGCAGCTTTTCAGAATTTAGCGGCTACTGATCAATCCAAACAGGCTTATTTGTTTTCCAGCTAATTTTCAGGATTGGCTGCCCCTCAGTGACTGCTCCTAAAAAGGATGGGTCACTAACATTGTCTTCATTTGGCTCAATAAATCACGGCCTATGAGGCCAAACAATTCAGTTGGGGTAGTCATGACATACGGACGCGTCGTAACATGTTCACCGTCAGGGAACACAAATGTAATCGGTAGCTGACTTACTAAGGTGGCTTGTGTGCCCCCTATCCCTGCAATGCCAAAATTTGGATTGATCAATGGTCATGATGGAGGCCAAATATATCGTGAAATAATCGTAACATTAGCTCCTGTATCGATTGTCATCAGTTTCTTGACGATAACTCCGTCAGGCCCTTCCAATTGCTCTACCTTTTCTGGTTTACCTTTTGTTATGTCCATGGCAAAGTATACCTGCAGTTTCCCTGTGGAGCCGAATCCACCATCTCCACGTTGTACTTCACCTGGGTTTGGAACACACAACCTGAATGGAACTAATTGTGCTATTCTGGTACCTTTAGGAATAGAAACAGGAGGGATTAAAACGTGAATTATAATTTTCACAGTCCCACAATAATCTGCATCAATAAGCCCTGGGACTACCAGGATTCCTTTTAGAGCTGTTGAAGATTGCCCCATTAAAAATGTACTAAGCCCAAACCCCAATGGTCCCTTTACGTTGAATGTGTACTGTAGTTTCCACGCCCACTCTGGAGCTTCCTGCAGTGGTGGATCTGGTGGTTGCGAGGCTGCTTGAGGGCTGGCAGCCCAAACCCCTTGCGTTTGTGTCGTCGCGCGAGGGGCCTTCAAGCTCGGTGTAAAGTTTTCCTTCTTCCTGCATTCTTGGTGGTATTGTCATCTTTCTTACAACTGTTGCACCATCTTTTTGTTAGCAGAAACTCTACATTGGCTCTTGATGTGTCCAAGTTTACCACAATTAAAACACTTGACCGAGGGTTTCTTACTGGCTTTATCAATAAGCGGATTCTGTACTGACTCACAGCAGTCTTTAATTTCTCAAGGACTTTCCCGTCTCTTTTTTTTTTCTTTTTTCTTTTTTTAATTTTTTTTTTTTTTTTTTTTTCCAATGCCTCTCCCTCTCGTCCGCAGAGGCTATTGCAGGCAGCTCCGCGTCTATTGCGGGTGCAGTTGGTTTCACCGTCTCTGGTTCCGAGAGGCGGGATGGATTAAAGGGCGGTGGCGGGGGGGGCGGATGGTTCTGCCCGGGGGCCTGCGGTGGCTGCGCCTGGCAGCGGCCATTCCATGGCCGGCTGACACGCGCTGCTGCAAGGCGGTGGGGGGGGGGCAGAAAGGGGGGAGGAGGGAGGGGGGGGGAATGCGGCGGTTCTTGATCGTCTCCCGGGCTTCCCTCATCCTCAGAGGAGGAAGGCTCAGTGTCTATTACCGATACTGACCGCGGCTGAGATTCCCTCGGGCGGCAATCGGCACTCCCTTGTTTAGGATCGCACTGTCCTGTTTCTGGGTCACCAGGTGAATTATTTAAAAGCTCAGTAGCTGACGCTTTCATAGGGGCAACAACCCCTCTAGCGGTTTTCGTGGTTTCCGAGTCGAAAATACGTGTGGACTCAGGAATAGTAGTCTCAGTGCCCAACATTGCGGAGGCAGCCTTGGCCATTTTTTTTTCTGCTATCATTTGTAGAAGGTGATTCATTACTTCTCGCCAAGTCTGTCCGAAAGCTTTTGCGGTACGAGTCCCCTTAATCGTCTCGTCCACAACTTATCTCCCAGTTCACAAAACTCTGTGGCACTGAACATAGTCTCAGGAGTCTTAAAACATCCTCTCTCTTTTCCCCAATGACACAGCTCTTGTAGCTTCCCTGTGCTCACACTGGCCTCTCGCTTTGCGAGAATTAACAGTGTGAGTGCCGCTTCACAATCCATAGTAAATAAAAGCGGTCTTACCGGTGCAGGTCCAAACCGGTGCGTGCAGTTTGGAATCCAGCTCTCTGCCCAAATTCTCACAGATGCCTCCTGCTCCGCCCTCCCGTCTTCGTCTGCTCCGCCGAGTCTTGTGAGCAGATTTGAGAAGCCCTCCGTCTGTTCTCGGCCCAGTTATAACAGATTTGAGGGTCCCTGTTCGGGCGCCAAATATCGGGAAGAACGGCCGTAGTCAAGAATCACACTCAATATGAGTTAACATCTTGCTCGTTTACTGTTCAGACGTCTTGACATTTATACAAGACTGACTTGTCCACGCGCCTTATACAATGCTCTAATTGGTACGATACCCCGTTTCACGCAACACTATCTTATTCTCTATTGGCTGTGCAAGCTTCTTCACGAGGCGTCCAGCAGTTACTTATCTCATTCTTCAGAATCCAGGTGTTGTTTGTCAGGCTCTTCTTATCTTCTTTTTTCCCAGCGTACAAAACACAGCGTCCTTGTCTGCTCCAGTATTTTGTAAACTTATGCTTCGTTCCCAGCTAAAGGCTGGATTGCTCACATGCCTTTGCCCAGCCAAGAAATCCTCAACACGTCTCGAAACTGCCATCATCTCCCCAGATCTATGGGGCTCCTCGATACCGCCATCATCTCCCCAGATCTAACGGGCTCCTGGAAACTGCTATCATCTCCCCACATCTATGGGGCTCCTCAAAACCGCCGATGACTCCCAGGATCTATGGGGCACCCTGAATACGTTAGTGACTCCCAGGAGCTATGGGGTGCCCTGAAACCGCTGGTGTCTCGTAGGATCTATGGGACGCACCAAATCTGACGGCATTTCCCCAGGTCTATGGGGCTCCTTGAAACTGCCACTGTCTCCACAGATTTACGGGGCGCCTTGAAACTAGCAGCATCTCCCCAGGTCTATGGGGCTCCCTGAAACTGCCAGAATCACCCCAGATCAATGGGATGCCTCGAAAACACCATCATCTCCCCAGATCTACGGGGCTCCCTGAAACTGCAAGCATCTCCCCAAATCTATGGGGCTCCTCAAAACCTCCAGTGTCTCCCAGGATCTTTGGGGCATCCTGAATGCGATAGTAACTCCCAGGACCTATGGGGTGCCCTGAAACCGCCGGTGTCTCGTGGGATCTATGGGGCGCCCCAAATCCGACGGCATTTCCCCAGCTCTATGCGGCTCCTTGAAACTGCCATCATTTCCCCAGATCTATGGGGCGCCTCAAAACTGCCAGCGTCACCCCAGATTTTGTCACGGTCCACTCGGTGGACTTGTGATGGTTCGTTTGCTACGATCTCGAAATTTCGTCTAAAGTTCGTGATTTCTTCATTGGTGTTATGCCAACTGTGGCAATTCATCCTTTTTGACAGTAGCTATGCAGTTATCTCTAACGGTTCCAGCCAGGTACCTTTCAGGAACCTTGTACCGCACATTCCGTCCTTGGGACCGGCCGCTGCGCTCCAAACAGGCCATTGTCAGGTAATGTACTGTTCATGTTCCTGATGACGATGTTGAGACAATGCTGATTTTCTGACCTATTCTTACAGAGTTATGGAGCGCCTCGAAACTAGCAGCATCTCCCCAGATCTATGGAGTTCCCTGAAACTGCCATCATCTCCCCACATCTATGGGGCTCCCAGAAACTGCCAGCATGTCCCCAGAACTATGGGGCTCCTCAAAACCGCCGGTGTCTCCCAGGATCTATGGGGCACCCTGAACACGATAGTGACTCCCAGGGCCTATGGGGTGCCCCAAAACCGCCAGTGTCTCGAAGGATTTATGGGGCAACCAAAATCCAAGGGCATCTCCCCAGATCTATGGGGCTCCTTGAAACTGCCAGAATCTCCCCAGATCTATGGAGTTCCCTGAAACTGCCAGCATCTCCCCAGATCTATGGGGTGCCTCGAAACCACCATCATCTCCCCAGATCTACGGGGCTCTCTGAAACTGCCAGCGTCTCCCCAGATCTATGGGACGCTTCGAAACCGCCATCATCTCCCCATATCTATGGGGATCCCTGAAACCGCCATCATCTCCCCACATCTATGGGGCTCCTCAAAACCGCCGATGTCTCCCAGGATCTACGGCGCACTCTGAATGCGATAGTGACTCCCTGGACCTATGGGGTGCCCCGAAACAGCTAGTGTCTCGTAGGAACTATGGGGTGCCCCAAATATGACGGCATTTCCCCAGCTCTATGGGGCTCCCTGAAACTGCCAGCATGTCCCCAGATTCATGGGGCTCCTCGATACCACCATCATGTCCCCAGATCTATGGGGCTCCCTGAAACTGCCAGCATCTCCCCACATTTATGGCGCTCCTCAAAACTGCTGATGTTGCCCAGGATCTATGGGGCGCCCTGAATATGAGAGTGACTCCCAGAACATATGGGGTGCCCCAAAACCGCCGGTATCTCGTAGGATCTATAGGGCGCCCCAAATCTGACGGCATTTCCCCAGCTCTATGGGGCTCCTTGAAACTGCCAGTGTCTCCCCAGATCTATGGGGCGCCTCGAAACTACCAGCATCTCCCCAGATCCAAGGGGATCCTTGAAACCACCATAATCTCCCCATATCTACGGCGCTCCCTGAAACTGCAGGAATCTCCCCTAGATCTATGGGGCACCTCAAAACTGCCGATGTCTCCCAGAATCTGTGGGGCACCCTAAACACGACAGTGACTCCCAGGGCCTAAGGGGTGCCCCGAAACCGCCAGTGTCTCATAGGATCTATGGGGCAACCCAAATCCAAGGGCATTTCCCCAGATCTATGGGGCTCCCTGAAACCGCTATCATCTCCTCTGATATATGGGGCACCTCGAAACTGCCACCATCTCCCCAGATGTATGGTGCTCCTCGAAACCTCCATCATCTCCCCAGATCTATGGGGCTCCCTGAACCTACCAGCATCTCCCCAGATATATGGAGTTCCCTGAAACTGCCAGTATCTCCCCAGATCTATGGGGTGCCTTGAAACTACCACCGTCTTCCCAGATCTATGGGGCTCCTCAATACCGCCATCATCTCCCCAGATCTAACGGGCTCCAGGAAACTGCCAGCATCTTCCCACATCTATAGGGCTCCTCAAAACCGCCAATGTCTCCCAGGATCTACGGCGCACTCTGAATGCGATAGTGACTCCCAGGACCTATGGGGTGCCCCGAAACAGCTAGAGTCTCGTAGGATCGATGGGGCACCCCAAATCCGATGGCATTTCCCCAGCTCTATGGGGCTCCCTGAAACCGCCATCATTTCCCCATCTCTATGGCGCTCCCTGAAACTGCTATCATCTCCTCAGATCTATGGGGCTCCTCGAAACTGCCAGCATCTCCCCAGATCTATGGGGCTCCTCGAAACTGCCTGTATCTCCCCACATCTATGGAGTTCCCTGAAACTGCCAGCATGTCCCCAGATCTATGGGTGCCTCGAAACCACCATCATCCTCCCAGATCTATAGGGCTCCTCGATACAGCCATCATCTCCCCAGATCTAAGGGGCTCCCTGAAACTGCTATCATCTCCCACATACATGGGGCTCCTCAAAACCGCCGATGTCTCCCAGGATCTGTTGGGCATCCTGAATACGATAGTGACTCCCAGGGCCTATGGGGTGCCCCAAAACCGCCAGTGTCTCCTAGGATCTATGGGGCGCCCCAAATTTGACGGCATTTACCCAGATCTATGGGGCTCCTTCAAACTGCCAGTATCTCCCCAGATTTACGGGGTACCTCGAAACTACAATCATCTTCCCAGATCTATGGGGCTCCTCAAAACCGCCATCATCTCCCCAGATCTAAGGGGCTCCCTGAAACTGCCAGAATCTCCCCACATCTATGGGGCTTCTCATCACTGCTGATGTCGCCCAAGATCTATGGGGCGCCCTGAATACGATAGTGACTCCCAGCACCTATGGAGTGCCCCAAAAGCGCCGGTGTCTCCCAGGATCTATGGGGCGCCCCATATCTGATGGCATTCCCCAGCTCTATGGGGCTCCTTGAGACTGCCAGTGTCTCCCCATATCTACGGGGCTCCCTGAAACTGCAGGAATCTCCCCACATCTATGGGGTGCCTCGAAACCACCATCATCTCCCCACATCTAAGGGGCTCCTCAAAACTGCCGATGTCTCCCTGAAACCTCTATCATCTCCCCAGATCTATGGGGCTCCTTGAAACTGCCAGCATCTCCCCAGAGATATGGAGTTCCCTGAAACTGCCAGCATCTCCCCAGATCTATGGGGTGCCTCGAAACCCCCATCATCTCCCCAGATCTAAGGGGCTCACTGAAACTGCCAGCATCTCCCCAGATCTATAGGGCAACCCAAATCCGATGGCATTTCCCCAGATCTATGGGGGTCCTTGATACTGCCATCATCTTTCCAGATCTATGGGGCTCCTCGAAACCACCATCATCTCCCCACATCTATGGGGCGACCTGAAACCGCCATCATCTCTCTAGATCTATGGGGATTCCTGAACCTAGCAGCATCTCCCCAGATCTATGGAGTTCTCTGAAACGGCCAGCATCTCCCCAGATCTATGGGGCTCCTTGAAACCACAACCATCTCCCCAGATCTATGGGGCTTCTCAAAACTGCCGATGTGTCCCAGTATCTGTTGGGCATCCTGAATACAATAGTGACTCCCAGGGCCTATGGGATGCCCCGAAACCGCCAGTGTCTTGTAGGATCTATGGGGTGCCCCAAATCCGAAGGCATTTCCTCAGGTCTATGGGGCTTCCTGAAACTGCCAGCATCTCCCCACATCTAAGGGGCTCCTCAAAACCACCGATGTCTCCTAGGATCTATGGGGCACCCAAAATCCAACGACATTTCCCCAGCTCTATGGGGCTCCCTGAAACCGCTATCATCTCCCCAGATCTATGGGGCACCTCGAAACTGCCAGCGTCTCCCCAGATCTATGGAGTTCCCTGAAACTGCCAGCATCTCCCCAGAACTATCGAGTGCCTCGAAACTACCATCATTTTCCCAGATCTATGGGGCTCCTCGATACCGCCATCATCTCCCCAGATATAAGGGGCTCCCTGAAACCGCTATCATCTCCTCTGATCTAAGAGGCCCCTCGAAACTGCCAGCATCTCCCCAGATCTATGGAGTTCCCTGAAACTGCCAGCATCTCCCCACATCTATGGGATACCTCGAAACTGCTGATGTGTCCCAGGATCTATGGGGCACCCTAAACGCGATAGTGACTGCCTGGACCTAGTGGGTACCCCGAAACATCTAGTGTCTCGTAGGATCTATGGGGCGCCCCAAATCCGATGGCATTTCCCCAGCTCTATGGGGCTCCCTGAAACTGCCAGCATGTCCCCAGATCTATGGGGCTCCTTGATACCACCATCATCTCCCCAGATCTAAGGGGCTCCCTGAAACCGCCATCATCTCCTCAGATCCATGGTGATCCTCGACACCGCCATCAACTCCCCAGATCTAAGGGGCTCCAGGAAACTGCCAGCATCTCCCCACATCTATGGGGCTCCTCAAAACTGCCAATTTCTCCCAAGGTCTGTGGGGCATCCTGAATACGATAGTGACTCCCAGGGCCTATGGGGTGCCCCGAAACCACTGGTGTCTTGTAGTATCTATGGGGTGCCCCAAATCTGACGCCATTTCCCCAGGTCTATTGGGCTCCTTGAAACTGTCAGTGTCTCCCTAGATCTATGGGGCGCCTTGAAACTACCAGCGTCTCCCTAGATCTATGGGGCACCTTGAAACTACCAGCGTCTCCCCAGATCTACGGGGCTCCCTGAAACTGTAGCATCTCCCCAGATCTATGGGGATTCTCGAAACCACCATCATCTCCGCATATCTATGGGGCTCCTCAAAACCGCCGATGACTCCCAGGATCTATAGGGCACCCTGAATACGATAGTGATTCCCAGGGTCTATGGGGTGCCCCGAAACCGCCAGTGTCTCGTAGGATCTATGGGGCACCCCAAATCCAACGGCATTTCCCCAGCTCTATGGGCTCCTTAAAACTGCCATCATCTCCCCGGATCTATGGGACATCTCGAAAACGCCATCATCTCCCCAGATCTATGTGGCACCCTGAACCAACCAGTATCTCCCCAGATCTATGGAATTCCCTGAAACCGCCATCATCTCCCCAGATCTAAGGGGCTCGCTGAAACCACCGTCATCTCCCAGATCTATGGTGCTCCTCAATACCGCCATCATCTCTCCACATCTAAGGGGCTCCTGCAAACTGCTATCATCTCCCCACATCTATGGGGCTCCTCAAAACTGCCGATGTCTCCCAGGATCTGTGTGGCATCCTGAATACAATAGCTACTCCCAGGGCCTATGGGGTGCCCCGAAACCGCCAGTGTCTCGTAGGATCTATGGGGCACCCCAAATCCAATGGCATTTCCCCAGATCTATGGGGTTCCCTGAAACTGCTATCATCTCCCCAGATCTTTGGTGCTCCTCGAAACTACTGTCATCTCCCCAGATCTAAGGGGCTCGCTGAAACTGCCATCATCTCCAAGATCTATGGTGCTCCTCAATACCGCCATCATCTCTCCACATCTAAGGGGCTCCTTGAAACTGCCAGCATCTCCCCAGATCTACAGGGCTCCCTGAAACTGCAGGAATCTCCCCAGATCTATGGGGCTCCTCGAAACCACCATCATCTCCCTAGATCTATGGGGCTCTTCAAAACTGCCAATGTCTCCCAGGATCTATGGGGCACCCTGAATACGATAGTGACTCCCAGGACCTATGGGGTGCCCCGAAACCGCCAGTGTCTTGTAGGATCTATGGGGCGCTGTCGTGGTTTCAGCCCAGCCGGTAACAAAGGACCACGCGGCCGCTCGCTCACTCCTCCCGCCCCCCTCCGGTGGGATGGGGGGAAGACGGAGGAGAGGAAGAAAAAAACCAAACCTGGAACCTCGAGGGTTGAGATAAAGGCAGTTTACTGGAACAACACAAAGAAATTGCAACAACAACAACGGTACTAATGAAAAAAAGTATACAAAAAGAGTGATGCACAGTGCAACTGCTCACCACCCGGGACCCGACGCTCTGCCACTTCCCCCACCGAAAAGAAGAGCCCACCCCCCGGCCCGCTCCCCCTTTATATACTGAGCATGATGTCACATGGTATGGAATAGCTCCTCGGCCAGTTCAGGTCAGCTGCCCCGGCTATGCCCCCCACCTCCCAGGTTCCTGTAAAAATTAACTCTATCCCAGCTGAACCCAGGACATTATCCACCCCTTATTCTATACCATCTACATCATGCCCAGATCTTACATTTTCCAATCGACCACTACCACTTCCTTGTCTTATATATATAAGTATATGGACTTGCGTCCGTCCCCGTCGTCCCCCCGCACACACACACGCGAATGGTATTCCTTTAGCGTATGGGCTATTCCTCTAATGTGTCCATTGATTTTATTTAGTCCATGACTTTGGGGCTCCATCTGTTGTAACAGTTCTTCAGGATAAGAGAGATGGTGTGAGATGGTGGGTTGTTGTATGCTGCCTCTGGAACTTGTGGCTAGTACATTTGGTGCAACTCACGCCCTTGTTCTGCAGGTCGAGGATGTTGATCTTGAGGAAATTGCTGGGTGTCAGTTCAAGTTCTGTCGCTGTTGTACTTGGCTTAGTTTCAAAGTCCATCCCGCAGTCATTTGGGTAATTCTTACAGTAATACCCTTGATATGGCATATAGACACTATAGATACAATGACATGCATTGGCAGGGTATTTAGCAGTTAGGTATCATACAGCCCAATTCACTGGCTATTCTCTCCCAAAATCAAATCTCCCTGAGGTACACATCGAACTTCCCCATCCTTCTGCATCACCCACCAGGTGTACCCAGGTCCCTGAGCAAAAACAACCCCTTGAATGGGTTTGCCTCTGCTTGAGGGAGGACTAACCCAGACTGTCTTTCCTAACATACTCCTCATGCGCACTACAGGGACTTTATCGCCTTCTACAGTATGTGGAAGTCTTGGTTGGGCGGGGCCAGCCCGATTGGCGGATCCTCTAGTATTAACTAACCAGGTGGCTTTTGTTAAATGTGTATCCCAATGTTTGAAAGTCCCACCCCCCATCGCTCTCAATGTAGTTTTCAGCAGTCCGTTGCATCGTTCGATTTTTCCGGAGGCCGGTGCGTGATAAGGGATGTGATATACCCACTCAATGCCGTGTTCTTTGGCCCAGGTATCTACGAGGTTGTTTCGGAAGTGAGTCCCGTTGTCCGACTCGATTCTTTCTGGGGTGCCGTGTTGCCATAAAATTTTCTCTTCAAGGCCCAGAATAGTGTTCTGGGCAGTGGCATGGGACACAGGGTATGTTTCCAGCCATCCAGTGGTTGCTTCCACCATTGTAAGCACATGGCACTTGCCTTGGTGTGTTCGTGGGAGTGTGATATAGTCAATCTGCCAGGCCTCCCACTGTTTATATTTCAGCCATCGCCCCCCATGCGACAGGGGTTTTTGCCGCTTGGCTTGCTTAATTGCGGCACATGTTTCACATTCGTGGATGACCTGTGCGATAGTGTCCATGGTCAAGTCCACCCCTCGATCTCGAGCCCATCTATATGTTGCATCTCTCCCCTGATGGCCTGAGGTATCGTGGGCCCACCGAGCCATAAATAGCTCACCCCTACGTTGCCAGTCCAGGTCCACCTGAGACACTTCAATCTTGGCGGCCTGATCTGCCTGCTGATTGTTTTGATGTTCTTCAGTGGCCCGACCCTTGGGTACATGAGCATCTACATGACGTACTTTTACCACTAGCTTCTCTATCCGAACAGCGATATCTTGCCACAGTGCGGCAGCCCAAATGGGTTTACCTCTGCGTTGCCAGTTGCCCTTCTTCCATTGCTGTAGCCACCCCCATAGGGCATTTGCCACCATCCATGAGTCAGTATAGAGATAGAGCACTGGCCACTTTTCTCTTTCAGCAATATCTAACGCTAGCTGGATGGCTTTCACCTCCGCAAACTGACTCGATTCACCTTCTCCTTCAGCAGTTTCTGCAACTAGTCGTGTAGGACTCCATACAGCAGCCTTCCACCTCCGATGTTTTCCCACGATGCGACAGGACCCATCAGTGAACAGGGCATATTGCCTCTCATTTTCTGGCAGTTTATTATACAGCGGGGCCTCTTCAGCCCGTGTCACCTCCTCCTCTGGCAACATTCCAAAGTCTTTGTCTTCTGGCCAGTCCGTGATCACTTCTAAAATTCCTGGGCGACTGGGGTTTCCTATGCGAGCCCGTTGTGTGATCAGTGCAATCCACTTACTCCACGTGGCATCAGTCGCGTGATGTGTAGAGGAAACTTTCCCTTTGAACATCCAGCCCAGCACTGGCAGTCGGGGTGCTAAGAAGAGCTGTGTTTCAGTACCAACCACTTCTGAAGCGGCTCGAACTCCTTCATATGCTGCCAATATCTCTTTTTCAGTTGGAGTATAGCGAGCCTCGGATCCTCGATATCCCCGACTCCAAAACCCCAGGGGTCTGCCTCGGGTCTCTCCAGGTGCTTTCTGCCAAAGGCTCCAGGTAGGGCCATTCTCCCCAGCTGCAGTGTAGAGCACATTTTTAACATCTGGTCCTGTCCGGACTGGCCCAAGAGCTACTGCATGAACAATCTCCCGCTTAATTTGTTCAAAGGCTTGTCGTTGCTCAGGCCCCCATTTAAAATCGTTCTTCTTCCGGGCAACTTGGTAGAGAGGACTTACAATTTGACTGTAATTTGGAATATGCATTCTCCAAAAGCCCACAACACCTAAGAAAGCCTGTGTGTCCTTTTTATTAGTCGGTGAGGACATAGCTGCTATTTTGTTGATCACGTCCGCAGGGATCTGACGACGCCCGTCTTGCCATTTTACTCCTAAGAACTGGATTTCCTGCGCAGGTCCCTTGACCTTACTTTCTTTTATGGCAAAGCCAGCCTTCAAAAGGATTTGGATTATTTTCTTCCCTTTCTCAAAAACTTCTTCTGCCGTGCTGCCCCATATGATGATGTCATCAATATATTGCAGGTGCTCTGGAGCTTCACCTTTTTCTAGTGCAGTCTGGATCAGTCCATGGCAAATAGTGGGGCTGTGTTTCCACCCCTGGGGCAGTCGATTCCAGGTGTACTGGACACCCCTCCAAGTGAAAGCAAACTGTGGCTTGCACTCCGCTGCCAAAGGAATGGAGAAAAATGCATTAGCAATGTCAATTGTGGCATACCACTTAGCTGTCTTTGATTCCAGTTCATATTGAAGCTCTAACATATCTGGCACAGCAGCGCTCAGCGGTGGCGTGACTTCATTCAGCCCACGATAATCTACTGTTAGTCTCCAATCCCCATTAGATTTCCGCACGGGCCATATGGGACTATTAAAGGGTGAGTGAGTCTTGCTGATCACTCCTTGGCTCTCCAATTGGCAAATCAGCTTATGGATGGGGATCAGGGAGTCTCGGTTGGTGCGATATTGCCGCCAGTGCACCGTCGTGGTAGCAATTGGCACCTGTTGTTCTTCAACCTTCAGCAACCCCACAACCGAAGGGTCCTGGGAGAGACCAGGCAGGGTAGACAGCTGTTCAATCTCCTCCGTCTCCAATGCAGCTATACCAAAGGCCCAACGGTACCCTTTTGGGTCCTTGAAATACCCCCTTCTGAGATAATCTATACCAAGGATGCACGGGGCCTCTGGGCCAGTTGCAATGGGGTGTTTATGCCACTCATTCCCGGTTAGACTCATTTCGGCTTCCAATACGGTTAGCTCTTGGGATCCCCCTGTCACACCAGAGATACAGATAGGTTCTGCCCCTTTATAACTTGATGGCATTAGGGTACATTGTGCACCAGTGTCTACTAGAGCCGTATATTCCTGTGGGTCTGACGTGCCAGGCCATCGAATCCACACTGTCCAGTAGACTCGGTTGTCCCTCTCCTCCACCTGGCTGGAGGCAGGGCCCCTCTAATCCTGGTTAGAATATCTGTTACCCACTTTTTGCACATGTGAATCAGAAGTCCCTTCAAGAGGATCAGAAATGAGATCGGCCCATCTACTGCGCCCGGGGGACTGCTCACGGGAAACTGGAGCAGCAGTTTTCCAAGAAGAATCTTCTTTTCTGGTTGCTTTTTCTCGCAACTCCCGTACCCGTGAATCCAAGACTGAGGTAGGTTTTCCATCCCACTTCCTCATGTCCTCTCCATGGTCACGCAGGTAAAACCACAGGTTAGCCCGTCGTGTGTACTTTCTCTCTCCTCTCTCTTGGGCAGAGGAACGCTTACTCCCAATAACTGCAATGCGGGCCTGTACAGGTGAGGAGGAGGACATATCTACTTTGAATTGCTGGAACTCTTGGGACAATTCCTCTACAGCTGAGACACAGGCCCGTAGGGAGGAAGAGAGACTTCCTTCATATTGCCGGAGTTGGACAGCCAATTCATCCACCGTTTGTCCATAGCCTTCTTTCCAGGACATTACTGCCAATGAGTTGGCATAGGTTGGTGGTGCACTTCGTAGAAACTTCCGCCACATCGGTTGTGTGCATTGGACTTCATCTGGATCTGTGGGTGACTGCGCATTTTCTGGATCATTATAAATCACCTCCAGCACGGCTAATTCCCTCAGGTACTGGATACCTCTCTCCATGGTGGTCCACTTGCCTTGGTGACATGTAACTTCATCCCTGAAAGGGTATCTTTCCTTTACACCTAACAGAAGTCACCTCCAGAGGCTGAGGACTTGTGTTTTTCTCCCAATCGCCTTGTCGATACCCCCTTCTCTAGACAGAGATCCCAACTGCTTGGCTTCCTTACCCTCTAATTCCACACTACTAGCCCCATTATCCCAGCATCGGAGCAGCCAGGTAACAATGTGCTCACCTGGGTGGCGGCTAAAATCTTTTCGCATGTCACGCAACTCACTCAGGGATAGAGATCGGGTAATTATTTCAGGTTCTGCCTCTTCCTCCTGTTCTCGCGATGACCCTGGTTCATCTTCATCTCTCACTGAGCGAACTGATTTCTTTGTGTGTTTCTTTTTCTGTACAGGGGCAACTGATACTGGCACAGGTTGGTTCTCTGGTTTAGTGGCAGTATCTGTCACCGGGGTAGGGGCAGCCATGGTACCTGTTGTCGTGGTAGGGGCGGCCACGGTGCATGTTGTCGGGGTTGGGGCAGCCACGGTGCATGTTGTCGGGGTTGGGGCAGCCACGGTGCATGTTGTCTTGTTTTCCATCTTTTCCCCCTTTTCCCCCTGGGGGTGCTGCATAGTATCAAGCAGGGTTTGGTAGATACCGGCCAGGGCCCAGCACAGTGTAGTGAGTTGTGTGTCTCTGGGATAGCCACAGCATTTTCCTTTCAAAAATTCTATCACTTCATGAGGGTTCTGCAGTTGTTCGGGAGTGAACTTCCAAGTCACTGGAGGTGAGAAGTTCTCTAGATACCTGCCCACATCCTCCCACACGCCGTGCCACCCATGAATATCCAGCTTTGGGACAGATCTCTGGGTGGTACTCTTAAAGAGCCTCTTTGTAGCCCTAGACAAGACCTGAAACATAGTCAGGAGGCATAGCACTAACAGCACACAGGCTTGCGCATCCCAAGGATATTCAAAATTCTCGAAAACTGTTGTAATTAGTTGGAAAGAGAAAAGGGAGGGGAACGGATGGGGGGAAGTATCCCCCCCTGACTTCCCCATGGGTTAGGTGTAATTACCAATAAAATCCGACAGAAGGTGCCCAAAGTATGGAAATGATATCACTGCCTCATACAGATAACAGCTTAACCTCATGACCAGTGATGTAATCATTTCACAAGTCGACATTGCCCAGTACAGCAAAATGATAATCCCAATCACTCTCCCAGAGATGAGATACGCAACTACAGGCAATACATAAAGCATATAAGAACTTACAAAACGCCACCATGTAAACAGCTGAATCAACATTGTGACTAACATCTATTTATCTAGTATAAGAAATGCGTATGACAAATTTGTTTCAACACGCTCTGGCCAGATCTGTCGTTATCTCAACCCTTTGTGCCCCACGTTGGGCGCCAAAAAGGACTGTCGTGGTTTCAGCCCAGCCGGTAACAAAGGACCACGCGGCCGCTCGCTCACTCCTCCCGCCCCCCTCCGGTGGGATGGGGGGAAGACGGAGGAGAGGAAGAAAAAAACCAAACCTGGAACCTCGAGGGTTGAGATAAAGGCAGTTTACTGGAACAACACAAAGAAATTGCAACAACAACAACGGTACTAATGAAAAAAAGTATACAAAAAGAGTGATGCACAGTGCAACTGCTCACCACCCGGGACCCGACGCTCTGCCACTTCCCCCACCGAAAAGAAGAGCCCACCCCCCGGCCCGCTCCCCCTTTATATACTGAGCATGATGTCACATGGTATGGAATAGCTCCTCGGCCAGTTCAGGTCAGCTGCCCCGGCTATGCCCCCCACCTCCCAGGTTCCTGTAAAAATTAACTCTATCCCAGCTGAACCCAGGACAGGCGCCCCAAATCCAATGGCACTTCCCCAGCTCTATGAGGCATCCTGAAACTGCCAGCATCTCCCCACGTGTATGGGCCTCCTCAAAACTGCCGATGTCTCCCAGGACCTACGGCGCACTCTGAATGCGTTAGTGACTCCCAGGACCTATGGGGTGCCCCGAAACAGCTAGTGTCTCCAAGGATCTATGGAGCACCCCAAATCCAACGGCATTTCCCCAGCTCTATGGGCTCCTTGAAACTGTCATCATCTCCCCAGACCTATGGGACATCTCGAAACCGCCATCATCTCCCCAGATCTATGGGGCTCCCTGAACCTACCAGCATCTCCCCAGATCTATGGAGTTCCCTGAAATTGCCAGCATCTCCCCAGATCTATGTGGTGCCTCGAAACTACCATCATCTTCCCCGATCTATGGGGATTCTCGATAGAGCCATCATCTCCCCAGATCTATGGGGCTCCCTGAAACCGCCATCATCTCCCCAGATCTAAAGGGCTCCTGGAAACTGCTATCATCTCCCCACATCTATGGGGCTCCTCAAAACCACCGATGTCTCCCAGGATCTGTGGGGCATCCTGAACACAATAGTGACTCCCAGGGCCTATGGGGTGCTCCGAAACAGCTAGTGTCTTGTAGGATCTATGTGGCGCCCCAAATCTGACGGCATTTCCGCAGGTCTATGGGGCTCCTTGAAACTGCCAGTGTCTCCCCAGATCTATGGGGTGCCTTGAAACTACCAGCGTCTCCCCAGCTTTATGGGCGCCTTGAAACTACCAGCATCTCCCCAGATCTAAAGGGCTCCCTGCAACCGCCATCATCTTACCAGATCTATGGAGCTCCTTGAAACCGCCATCATCTCCCCAGATCTATGGGACTCCCCGAACCTACCAGCATTTCCCCAGACTATGGAGTTCCTTGAAACTGCCATCATGTCCCCGGATCTATGGGGCACCTCGAAACTTCCAGCGTCTCCACAGATGTGTAGAGTTTCCTGAAACTTCCAGCATCTCCCCAGATCTATGGGGCTCCCTGAACCTACCAGCATCTCTCCAGATCTATGGGGATCTCTGAAACAGCCATCATCTGCCCAGATCTAAGGGGCTCCCTGAAACCTCCATCATCCCCTCAGACGTATGTTGCTCCCCGACACCGCCATCATCTCCCCAGATCTAAGGGGCTCCAGGAAACTGCCAGCATCTCCCCACATCTATGGGGCTCCTCAAAACCACCGATGTCTCCCAGGATCTATGGGGCTCTCTGAATGTGATAGTGACTCCCAGGACCTATGGGATTCCCCGAAACCACCAGTGTCTCATAGGATCTATGGGGTGCCCCAAATCCGATGGCATTTCCCCAGCTATATGGGTCTCCCTGAAACCGCTATCATCTCCCCAGATCTATGGGGCTCCTCGACACCGCCATCACCTCCCCAGATCTATGGAGTTTCCTGAAACTTCCAGCATCTCCCCAGACCTATGGGATGCCTCGAATCTGCCGTTGTCTCCCAGGATCTATGGGGCACCCTGAATATGATGGTGACTCCGTGGACCTAGTGGTGTGCCTCGAAACCGCCAGTGTCTCGTAGGATCTATGGGGCGCCCTAAATCCGATGGCATTTCCCCAGATCTATGGGGCTCCCTGAAACTGTCAGCATCTCCCAACATCTATGGGGCTCCTCAAAACCGCCGATGTCTCCCAGGATCTACGGGGCACCCTGAATACAATAGTGACTCCCTGGACCTAGTGGATTGCCCCGAAACCGCCAGTGTCTCGTAGGATCTATGGGGCACCTCAAATCCGATGGCATTTCCCCAGATCTATGGTGGACCTTGAAACTACCAGCATCTCCCCAGATATACAGGGCGCCTCGAAACAGCCATCATCTCCCCAGATCTATGGGGCACCTCAATACCACCATCATCTCCCCACATCTAAGGTGCTCCCTGAAACCGCCATCATCTCCCCAGATCTAACGGGCTCCTGGAAACTGCTATCATCTCCCCACATCTATGGGGCTCCTCAAAACCGCCAATGTTTCCCAGGATCTGTGTGGCATGCTGAATACCATAGTGACTCCCAGGGCCTATGGGGTGCCCCGAAACCACCAGTGTCTCGTAGGATGTATGGGGTGCCCCAAATCCGACAGCATTTCCCCAGATCTATGAGGCTCCTTGAAACCGCCATCATCTCCCGGATCTATGGGGCGCCTCGAAACTGCCAGCGTCTCCCCAGATTTTGTCACAGTCCACTCGGTGGACTCGTGATGGTTCGTTTGCTACGGTCTCGAAAGTGCAAAATTAAGGTGACCAACACCAGAGGGGATAGCAGTAATCACACAGTAACACTTTATTGTATTGCCTGTGAGGAGGCACATGATAGTTAGAGATGGGTGAAAGAAAGGAGAAAAGTAAAGTTAAGTTTAGAGAGAGGAGAAAGAGGGGTTATAGCTACCACCGCTGATCTCACAACGTCCTGACGGTCCTGGGTCTAGCTGATGCTGCGTCGTCGATCGTCGTGGTCCTTGGTGGGGAAGCTTCCAACTTCTGTTGTTCAGAAGTCATCTTTTATGCTTAGTAACACACCTTGCTCCACCTCTGCCTCAGGAGTCTCCACCCTTCTCAGAATACAATTACCATATCTCCGCCCTTCTTGAGCGAGGCTATCATGCAGGCGCGGGGTCAGTGTCCGAGGCGTGGTTAGTCTTGGAGGCGGGTACCCTTCGACCAGGAGGTGTGTTTTGGTATTACAATGAAGCAAAGTTCGTCTAAAGTTCATGATTTCTTCATCGATGTTATGCCAACTGTGGCAATTCATCCTTTTTGACAGTAGCTATGCGGTTATCTCTAACGGTTCCAGCCAGGTACCTTCCAGGAACCTTGTACTGCACATTCTGTCCTCGGGACCGCCCGCTGCGCTCCAAACAGGCCATTGTCAGGTAATGTACTGTTCATGTTCCTGATGACAATGTTGAGACAATGCTGATTTTCTGACCGACTCTTACACCACCCCGTGACTCAACATGGTCGTCAGGACCGCTTGGTGGTAGCATGATAAAGGAGAAAAAGAAGAAAAGGAAAAGAAAAGAGAGAGAAAGAGAAGGAGAGAAGATAAAAAGGAAATTACAGTGATATCAATTACAATCAAAACTGTTTAGCAATTGATTTGGGGATGTCTACATTGGATGGGACATCAAGCATATTATATTTTTTCAATATAGACATCAAACGTGTTAACCGATTCATCATTTTCCAGGTTATGGCATACAATACTGCTGACAAAACCAAACTGTTCAATACCAATATCAAGAGAACCACGATGGGGTGACACAACGTGTTCAGGATGCCTGTAGCAGTAGGCGACCATCCGAAAAGTGTGTCCCACCATCTATGTTCTGCATCCTTTTGCACTCTTTCTAAAACTCGGTGTATTTCTTTCACATCATGATGAACAGTTATTAAGGTTTTCTGTCCGTTTTCCCTAATTTTTCCCAAAATCTCAACCAAATCCTTGTGTTGTAATAACTGTTTTACCAAAGTGAGATTCATTCCAATGGGTATAGGTAACAATTCATCAATCAACATATAGTTAGATTGCAAAAGTTGGTGGGATGTGACTGGGGCTGAACAGGAAAAATCACAGCCAACAATCTTAGTAAAATTACAAACACAAAAATTTGAATGATTTTTAGTCTCTACAACTACCTCATCTACAGATAGAGAGTCACAAACAGTCCTCAAACATACACAGCCTTTGCTGATATACATGAGTACTGTTTCAGGGTTTTCATTAGGATGAATCTCAAAATGGCAGATATTTTGTTCAGTATCTAAACAAATATCTTGCGCCTCAATTGCATTACCTTCATAAACAAATCCTTGTTGTTCTCGTACAATGCAAGATTCCAAATTAACAGTTTGCCATTTTTCATCCACCTTTCGGGCCCATACTCTATGCTCAGAGGGAGAGAGTATAGTTCCGTTGTGGTTCAACCCTAATGCAATAATGGGATAAATTGGGTATATGGTAGCATTATATATAGTAAGCACAAAAATTGTAGCTAGGTTTGTAATGGGATCATAAGTAAAGTTCACCAGATTCCACCAGGATTGGAGTTCCTTCTCAAAATCAGTGGCACTGTCCCAAATTATTTTCCGAATTTCGGTGGGGAGGATACCTTTCCCTTACATTTACCTTTTCCCATTTTGGTAATCTATTTGACAACAGCCACTGGTTAGTCCCTAAAGCCAATAAAGAAGATCGCAAAGGCTGTTGTAATTTAGCCAAATCACTAATTGAGGTAGCCAACTTGTTCATTATTACTTCCGAACCGATGCTATTTAAAACTCCCAATCCTGTTCCCAAAACACTGGTTAGGTCTCTCCGTGTTCTTCTTATGGGAAGAGTTCGTTTTTGCAGCCAGGTTGTCCATCCCTCGTAAGAGGTCCTTAGGAAAGGTGAGCAAGCTGGCTGAATGTCTGAAACATTGTTCTGCAATGACAATTCAACTTGCTTGAGAGACCATGCCGGGTTAAACAACATTTGTTGTAGGCCCGTATTTCTGATCACATATGGTCCAATTTCAAAGGGTTTTTTCGGCTAAGCACGACAGTTGGTTGGGTAGTAGGTATTACAACGTCTATTTTAAATCCTGTCCAGTATTTAGTGTTATTTTTACCACATATAACTTTATAAGAGTATTGCACAGCAGTCAAATTTAGCCAACAGTCTAGGTTTTGATTTTTACACAACAAAATAGGGCCATGTGGTCCAATTCCATAACTGTCTGTGGATTCAATGTGAGATTCAGTGATCCGTCTGCATCTCATTGTAATGTTATTTCCTTGTACCACTGTGAAAGAGGGTATAACTTCATCTTTGTCAGTTAGCGTGAAAAGGGTATCTATGCCATTGTGCGTGACTACTGCAACAAGCATCACTACAGGACTAGTTACAGCATTAATTTTGAATTTAAAAGTTAGGCCTGATAGCCCTCCTGTTGGTGGATTAGATCACCAATCGCACACCACGTAGACTGACTTGGTCAAAGTGAAATTATACCAACAATCTCCTTGTTCCTTAATACAGGATTTGGTGATTTCAACATTAGTGGTACTTGGGTCTAGGGAGTAGTTACCGACATTCTTTTGACGGCAACACATAATGAGACAATCCTGCTTGTTACACCTCTACCCTGTAGTAGGACAGAGTTTCGCAGTGATGTTGGAACTAGGGTCCAACAGATTTCCACAGATCGTAATTGAAGAGGCTTTCTCATGAAGAGATCCTTCCACCTTTCTGCATCCCACTTGGATTTTTTCTCCAATCGTTCCAGTCAGGACACGGACCCAGTCTTTTTTGTCCCATTCCCCCCACTCAAGTGGGTGGTACACTTCAGAATCATGCATTACTACAGTGGCTAAGTTTGGGAGACGGTCTTTGGGATACTGTCCCATACTCCAAGTATACTGGACAATAGCTTGGGACCATGGCCATTCTGTATTCTTTTGGTTACAGATTAGTGGTGAGATACAAAAAAAGTACTACTAGTCTAATTAAGTGATTCATAATTCATGCTGTTCTTGGCGTCCCTCGGAGTTCTTCTGTAAAACAAAAAGAAACAAAACTTGCCTCTCTGAGGCAAAAGAGATTAATACTATACAGAAAATTAAAATGATGGAATTATCCAGCGAGTATTTATCCGATGCTCCTTCCCTAGGGCATCGGATGCTACCCATGAGTATACATTCAGTGGGGTTTTTAGTACCAGTGATACACTTCCTACGGTGGGAAGTTCTACCAGGACAGGTTGTCCAGGGAAATGTGCTGGATTCTTAGAATCATCTGGTCCCTTTAATGAGGGAACTAGAGAGGGAGCCTTCGGGCAAAAGGCAGTAATTTTGGGGCATCCATTTTCCCCCCATCTGTCGTTTACACCTTTGACAGCTTCCCATAGGCGGGCATCCCAATTTCCCTCCTGTGGTTTCAAGAGTCGTTTTAAGAGACCATTTGTTCTTTCTACAATTCCATTGGCCTGTGGATAGTATGGAGTGTGGAAGACCGATTTAATCCCTTCCCTTCGTGCCCAATCCTGTACAATTTTGGCTGTGAAGTGGGAGCCATTGTCAGATTGTATTTCTTGTGGTTTTGGAAAAGTTCCAAACCATTCACGCAGTGCTTTCACAGTCTTTTCTCCCCTAGCTCTGTTAAAAGCTTCGGCTTGGACTAGCCCTGATGTTATCTCCACTCCTACCAGCACAAAGCGTTTTCCTCCTGATTTCTTAAAGGGGCCTATATAATCTACCTGCCAAGCAGCCCACAAGCCTTTACCCTCTCTTAAATGCAGAGGGTCATCTTCTAGGGGGTGTCTTTCGAGCCGTGTACGGCACTGTTCACAGGCTGATATGCAGGTTTTACACATTTCCCTAGCGACAGGCCAACCTCTGGCAAGGGCTTCACGATACAGATCTTTAGCTCCCGTATGTTTACGTTTTATATGCAACCATTCTAACAAACGATCCCAATCTTCTGTGATCTGGTCCTTTTGTACAGGAGCTAGTCTTGCTGATTCATCGGCTTTGTTGTTCCATTCTCCTGCCGAGCCCCCATCAACTTGATGAGAAGCTACCCATCCCACAGCAAAGTTCCCTTGGCTAACAATGCTCAGGATTCCTTGCCACTTGTCCTTTTGCCACACTGGAATTCTGTTAACTTCCCATCCATTTTGCTCCCAAAAAGGGAGCCATTCAGTACATCCTTTAAACATTGCGTAGGAATCGGTATATATGTGGACAGGGGAAGCGGTTTGTGCTTCATGCTTGAAAACGCTCCATACTGCAATTAATTCTCCTACCTGGGCACTCCCTTCTCCCTCTGTTATTATCTGTTCATTAGTAGTAGCGTGGAGGGCTACTGCCCCGTATTTCCACACTTTTCCTTCTCGTTTTGCAGAAGCGTCGATAAACCAAGCATTCACTAACTGATGGTGGGAGAAAGGAGGGGCTACCTGAATAACTGAGATAGGTTTGTCTTGGCTGCCATCCAGGCTTTCCGTTTCTTGGATAGCTAAGTTTTTTAAAGCTCCTTCAGTCACTGAGAAAAGGTTACAATAGTGTTCAATCTGGGCATACCACTTTTGTACCGAGGCTCTCTGGGCCACCCCGTCAGGAGGGGGGGTCCCGTTAGTGACTGCTTTTATAACTTTGAACGGGCCTCTTAGCACGATTGGTTGCTGACATGTAATTTTCTCCACTTCTATGAGAGCCATGCTAACCACAAACAAACCTTTCTCCCAAGCAGTATATCTCTTCTCAGCATCCTTAAAGCCGCGGGAGTAAAATCCTACAGGGTGGGTTGCACCCTCAAGACCACGTTGCCAAATGTGTACTGACAATCCTGTTGTGGCAAACCCCCATTCTACCTGAAAAGGGTCTGTAGGGTGGATAGGGCCAAGAGCCTGATGAACTGTTGCTTCAAAAATTAACAATTGCATTGCTTCTTCCTGAGAAGCAGTCCATTCCCATTTGGCCCCTTTTCTCAGTAAATCGTAAAGAGGTCTGGCAATGATAGAAAAGTCTGGGATATGTTTTCTCCAGAATACCAATAACCCTAAAGCATGCTGCAAATCCTTTTTTGATTCAGGCATTTTAATCTGATCTAGAGAAGTGAGGGTGTCTGGTGGGATACATGTCATTCCCCCTTTCCACCAAATTCCCAAAAACTTTACTTCTTCTGAGGGTTTTTGGATCTTTTCTGGGGGAATTTGCAAACCCAAGTTCTCCAAATGAGAGATTATGTTCTGTTGGGTTGCCCCCACCTCCTTTTCTTTATCTCCACCCACAAGAATATCATCAATATACCGATAGACAGCTATGCCATCGTCTTTTGGTATTTTCTCCAGTTCTTGGGCCAAAGCGTGGTGAGCTAGTGTAGGGGAGTGTTTGTATCCCTGAGGCAGCCGGGTAAAGGTAAATTGTTGTCCCTCCCAAGTAAAAGCAAAACAATCTCTGTCTTCTGGCTGCAAAGGTATCATGAAAAACATATCTTTAACATCTATGGTTGCATGATCGGATGAGCTTTCTCCTGAATTGTTATTACCAGTTCAGCCATATTAGGGAGTGGGGCAGTTAGAGGCCCTGTGTTAGCATTCAGCCTTCGAAAATCTACTGTGAGCCTCCACTTCCCATTAGGTTTTTTCACTGGCCATACCGGCGAGTTAAAAGGAGAATGGGTATTTATCACCACTCCTTGTTCCCGCATCTCCTGTATGACTGGTTTGATACATTCCTTTGCTCCCAGGGGGCGGGGATATTGTTTAACACTAGTTACTTTGCTAAATGGCAGAGGGGGTGCGGTTTGAAGTAGCCTGATGTTCAGCTGTGGCGTCCCAAAAGTCCACAACAATCCTTCTGAGTCCTCCCACCCCCTTCCTTTAAGGGCATCTATTCCTAACAGGTTAGTCAGAATGTTCCCAACCACCATGTTAATAGTGATCGTGCCTCCTCTCCCAGCAGCATCAGCTTTACCGGAACAACATTCATAACTTCTGTTATGACCCTAAAACATTCAAGACACAAGCGTTTCGCTTAGAGGGAATCACCCCACACCTCTGTGCATCTTCCTCAGTCAGGGCAGAGATCTGTGCACCAGTGTCAATTAAAAGGGTTACGGGTGCATGCTTAGGACCTACAATAGCTGTAATCAATAAATCTCCTCTGTTAGTTTTAGTGAGCTCTCAGATGTAAATCCATCCTCCGTTCCCCCGCCCACTGCTAAGGAACGGAGGTTCTAGTTTCCCTGCTGACTTTCCCCGTCGCCTGTGCTCTCTGCGGGTGGGGGGCTGTGGGCATGACAGGAGAGATTTCTCTATTTGATCCGAAGTGCTGTGGGTGTTGTTTCGGACCATACCACTTTGATATCATTTTACTCAGTTTTTTAAGGGGTACACCATCCATCACATTTCTGGGAATTCCCTTTTTAATTCCCAAAGCCCACCATTGTTGTCGAGTCAGGGGCTGTCTTCCTCCTCCCCCAGTTTTAGAGTAGGAGTAGTCAGCAACAATGGCGGGGTCAGTGGGAGCGGTTACAGTTTTACTAACAGATAGGGGTAGATCTTTAGCTCCTATTTGACAGATTCCTTTAGGTTTCTCCTCCAAAGTTCTCACAGGACTGTATTTTCTGCTATAATCTATCAATTCCTGTGCTACCTCTCCCCATGTCCACATCCTTTTATGTTTTGAGTGGGAAGGAGTCGAGCTATGATTGAAAGGTGAATCTATGCTAACATTAGTTTCATCTCTTTTGCCTTTAATAAAGCTCTCCAACTTTTCTACAGGGTCTGAAGACGCTATGGTCCTTTGGAGAACAATCCCGGAAGATTTGAGTGATTCTGGGAGTCCCCTCATCAAAGGAGTCATGATTTCAGGATTCACTGGCAACATCATTGGGGATTGACATCCGGGAACTAACTTCCTTTCATGTATCATTTGCAGGCAGGCTGCTTTGTGCACACTTTCTAGCAATTGATCAGCTGTGCCTGTGATTGCTAGGGGATCTCCCCTGTCTAAGGGGTTCAGCCCTCCGGCCCAATAGGCAGCCCGCTGGGTTAGGGACCATGGGGCACGTCTATCCCCTGTTGTTAAAAAGACACCGTGGCCCCAGTAACTACTAGCTTCCCTTTCATTTAACTGAATTTGGTCCCCTCCAGTTAAAGATACACGCCACACATACTCTGTTTTGGATTCTTTGGGAAGGCGCCCATATTCTCTTTTCTTTTTGGCCAATTCAGTGGAAGTGTATGTTATCTCTTTAGTTGTAATATGTGGGTCGTTATCCTCATCATTTATATCAGTATATTCTGCTTTAATCAAGGGCCTCACTTGGGGGTTTTCCCTGAAGCGTTTCCTTGCTTCCTCTAGTTCCTTTTGGGGGTATACCTGACTTATTTGCCGAATACCCATCTTTTCCATCTTCATTTCTGTCTCATTCAATGATTCAGCAGACTTTGAAAGTTCTTCTTTCAAGGCATCTTTTAGACAGCAATTTTCTTCCTCCTTTTCCTCTGCTTGTTGTTTGTACAAGCAAATTACTCTCTCTTTCTCTGCTAACTGCTCTTCCAGGTTGGAGGTTGTTTTCTGCAAAAGTTGTACCAAATTTTCAAGGGATTCTATGATTTGTTTTCCTGGCTACACCACTTATAGCGGTCTTCAATTGAACTGCACAGATTATCGCTTTGCCCTTGCCTGACCGTGATCTAGCCTCATTATGTATAGAAATCACTCGGTCTCTTACACTCTGTAAATTTGCCCAATTGTCTTGAGCCCACTCTTCCCCAGGTGGGGAGGGTCGAGCTCCATACTTTGCCAAGAGTGCATAAAATGAGTCAAGATTTTTTTACTGATGGAGAGTTTTGATAACCATTCTTTTCAGTCATTTTTGTTGTGAAGAGCCAAACTCACTTGGGGGAGGTCAAACTTAGTTACACCACACATGCAACAACTGCTGCATCGCCCTCCTCTTCCCCGAGTGGCTGAAGAGAACAAAATCTCACTTCGGGGAGTCAAAACTTAGTTGCTCACAAGTGCAGACTTTCTCTGCTTGTCCCTTCAACTTCCCCTGGTAGTCAGTAGTCAACCTCATCTAATGAGGACAGTTCCCCCTTTTGCACTAAGAGATCCTTGCACTTGATCCTGATAGACAGAGCCTATTCGAGTTTGGGGTGAAATACACTGAGGTGTGTGCAGTGTGCGGGAATCCCAAATTGCCCCCCTTGCTTTCTGGACACCTCTCACCCTTTCAGGTGTAGGGCCAGGTGCGGCTGGAACGAAACATTCTTCCCCTGTTACAAACTACACAAAACCTGCACCCCTCTGTCTCTCAGGATCCTGTCCATGACGCCAGTTTAATGTCACGGTCCACTCGGTGGACTCATGATGGTTCGTTTGCTACGGTCTCGAAAGTGCAAAATTAAGGTGACCAACACCAGAGGGGATAGCAGTAATCACACAGTAAAACTTTATTGTATTGCCTGTGAGGAGGCACGCGATAGTTAGAGATGGGTGAAAGAAAGGAGAAAAGTAAAGTTAAGTTTAGAGAGAGGAGAAAGAGAGGTTATAGCTACCACCGCTGATCTCACGACGTCCTAATGGTCCCGGGTCCAACTGTTGCTGCGTCATCGATCGTCATGGTCCTTGGTGGGGAAGCTTCCAACTTCCGTTGTTCAGAAGTCATCTTTTATGCTTAGTAACACGCCTTGCTCCACCTCTGCCTCAGGAGTCTCCACCCTTCTCAGAATACAATTATCATATCTCCGCCCTTCTTGAGCGAGGCTATCATGCAGGCGCGGGGTCAGTGTCCGAGGCGTGGTTAGTCTTGGAGGCGGGTACCCTTCGACCAGGAGGTGTGTTTTGGTATTATAATGAAGCAAAGTTCGTCTAAAGTTCATGATTTCTTCATGGATGTTATGGCAACAGTTGCAATCCATCCTTTTTGACAGTAGCTATGCGGTTATCTCTAACGGTTCCAGCCAGGTACCTTCCAGGAACCTTGTACCGCATATTCTGTCCTCGGGACCGGCCGCTGCGCTCCAAACAGGCCATTGTCAGGTAATGTACTGTTCATGTTCCTGATGACGATGTTGAGACAATGCTGATTTTCTGACCGACTCCTACACCTCCCCAGGGGATGGGGGTCAGGGCTGGGCCATCCAGCTTGCTGAAGCACACCAAGGGCTTTCATAGTGACCGCCACAGTAAAATTTCCTTCTGTAACAAGTGCCTCCAACTTCCTGCTTCACCAACCCCCAGGGACAGGAACTTTGTCTGCTCCTTCCCTGCATGGACTCTTCAGTGACAGAGTTCAGCAGGGCCTGCTAACACCCTCACAAACCTGGAGGTTTGCTTCCAATTTTGACTTCTCTAGAGGCTTGGTCAGTCTTTAAGGATCTGCAGTTCAGGAATTCGGCACCAGAGGGCTCATTAGCATGCAAAACAGTCCAAGGAGCCAAGCCTGGGCATAATTTGCCTTTAGTCTTGTAGTAGGCTGACCCTGGCTGGGCGCCAGGTGCCCATCAAAGCCACTCTATCACTCCCCCTCCTCAGCTGGACAGGGGGAGAGAAAATATAACAAAAGGCTCGTGGGTCAAGTTAAGGACAGTTTAATAAAGTGAAAGCAAATGTCGCATGCGAAAGCAAAGAAAAACAAATTATGTTATTCTCTACTTCCCATCAGCAGTCAATGTCTGGCCACTTCCTGGGAAGCAGGGCTTCAGTATGCATAGTGGTTGCTCCAGAAGACGAAAATGCTCCCCTTCCATCTCCCTTTACTCAGCTTTTATAGCTGAGTCCTATGGTATGGAATATCTGTTTGGTTAGTTTGGATCAGCTGTCCTGGCTATGTCCCCTCCTAAGATCTTGCCCAGTCCCAGCCTGCCATTGAGGGGGGCAAAAATGTTGGAGAGACAGCCTTGATGCTGTGCCAGCACTGCTCAGCAGTAGCCAAAGCACTGGTGTGTTATCAACACCTTTCTAGCTACTGATGCAGAGCACAGCACTAGGAGGGCTGCTACCGGGCGAATTAACTCCATCGCAGCCAGACCCAATACAAGTCTTCAATTTTTCTGTGGTGAATTAGAGAGATTTCAGGAGTGTAGTCAAAGTGAGAAGATGTCAAAGCAAAGAGACCAAGTGAATAAAATGCTTGATTTTGAATAGCCAATTCTGCATTCATCCCAATGTATTTGGGTTACAGGAATGTCTTCAAGTAGAGTCTGCACCACCTAGACCCATGTGGCTGGACTGGCAGAGCCACCTGCAGCAGGGGAATCCCCATCTCGCAGGCTGAGGCATGCAGTCAAGATGCAAACGTCTGCAGTGCCACTTCTTACAGGGCTCCAGGCAGACCGTGAGCCATATTTCATGACCCTCTGAGTCTGAACCATCAGTCCCAGTTCTGCACATCTCTTTATCCATCCATCCATCCATCCATCCCTCCATCCCTCCCTCCTTCCATCCATCCCTCCCTCCCTCCCTCCGGCCACCCTTCCAAATGTCCTGTATGCAATAATATAATAAAAGACATCCACTGATCATCCACCCTCATCCAGAAATCCAGCCCTTTCATCCTAGAAAGCCATGAGGTTGGTCTCTCATGATCCACCCTGGACAAATCCATGCTGGCCATGCCCAGTCACCATCCTCTTCATCTTCCCAGAAATATCATCCAGGAGGACATGCTCAGGGACACACTGCTCTCCAATTGGAGGTTAAACAGCCTTTTGTTCCCCTGGTAATCTTCTGGCCTGTGTTGGAAGAGAACTGTCAACTTCTTTGAAAGCCGTCAGGGACTTGTCCTGATCTCCAGGATCTGTCAACAGTGATGAGAGTGAGCCTTGCTACAAAATTGGCTTTCTCCCTCTCCAGCCTTGGAGGATTCCCCTCTACTCCCAGGGGCTGTTCAAGGCTGACGTTGCTCAAGTAACCTCTGACTTATCCCCACTCACTGCTGGTTGTTTTCCTCCAGGGTCCTGTCGCCAGTCACAAAGGCCTGGCAGAAGTCACAGCCAAAGAAGTCATTCAGTTCCTCAGCCTTACCTGCTCCTACACTTAGGAAGTTCAGCACAAGGCCCACATTATCCCTATCTATTGTTTTATGGTTAATGAACCAATATCAGCTTACCTTGCTGCCTCTATCCTGCCCTGCATCTCTCAAGACAATGGGATCTTTGGCTTTGGCATCATCCCTACATCCTGGGACAAGGTTTGTACATTCTGTCGGCAGCTTTCCCTGCTTCCACCTCCTGCCTGTTGCCTTTTTGCCCTGGAGCTCAGTCAGTTCACACAAGCAGCCTCCGGAGATGGTTGCTTCTCTTCAAGGGTATTTGGGGAGATCCTTCTTGTGCTTGGAGGAGGCTGTTTTGTAAGGCCTATCAGATTTCCCATGCTGCTTCACCCAACAGAGCTGCTTCCCATGGCACCACTTGTCTCAGTCTCCTGAGTGTGTCCAAGTCTTCTCCTCTGGAGTCCCAGGTCTGTGCTCTCCTGCTGGCCTTGCTCACTGCCCTTTGGTGTCTCATCCCCCACTAATTCATGGCCATGACAGCCAAGACTGACACTGAATATCATCACATCTCTAACCAGCTTTTCCTTGTTGGCCAGGATCAGGTCTAGGTGAGAATCACCCTTGGTGGCCCACCTGGCAGCTGCCTGAAGAAGTTGTCCCAATAGCCAACTTCAGGCTGTTGGCACCCTGTTGCTTTGCCTTGCCAGGGAATGCCAGGGCACTTGAAGTTGTTCACCACAGGAACCTGCTCATGAACCTGGAGACTTCCTGGGGCTGCTGACAAAAGTCCTTTTCTGCTTCCTCTCCCTGAGCAAGCAGTTTGTAACTGCAAACACAAGGTCACTTTTGCTGACTCCTGCTCTGATCCTAAATGACAAAAGCTAGTCCAACCTGTTGTCTGTCACAGAGAGGACCCCCACAAATCCAAGCTTCCCTTTCATGAAGGGGGCCTAGTCCTCATTGTCCCTGCTGTTCCCTGGGCAGAGTCTGTATCCCTCCATTGCAGCACCACAGCTCAGCAAGCTGTCCCACTACATCTCATTTAGTCCAAAACCACCACAGTTCTGTGACAAGCCATGGGTCTCCAGCTCCTCCTGGCAGTGCACATTTGGGCCACAACATCTCAGCTGTGACAGCGTACTGGACCACAGACTTCTCACAGGGAAACCTGAACACTGGTCCACACCAGAAAAATATTGAACATCGAATTCTTAGGGCTGCGCTGCGCTGCACCCTGCTGCACGTACAGCACGGCCATCAGACCTGTGTTATGCTGCACAGATCCCTTGGCCACAGGACAAACTCAGCAGCATGTTGTCACACAAAAGCCTGCAGGCAGGTCCCACTCTGTACTGGATATTATATCTGCTGCGTGGCCTTGCCTGTATCTAACTGTGCAGCAAGATGTTCTCATGAAAACATCACTTCTCTTTGACTGTTGAGACGATGAGTAGAGTTGTTTGTTTTGTAAGAAAATCCTACAGTAGCTTGAATGAACAACACAGGAGACTGTCTTCTATGGATGGGGTCTGCATGCTTTGCTTCACTTGGGCAGAAGGCCCGTTCAATGCTACACCACCTGGGGTTCCCACCATCTAAAGGGACCGAAGATGATCTGCATGATTCTCTCCTCAGAGTGTTAACGATGATGAACATAATTCTAAAAGGTAGCTCACAGTGTCCGAATCCCATTCTTACTGGGGTCATAACAGACCAGCTCCTCCTGAGGAAAAACACCCTCTCAGCACCCTTGGATGCAGCCCCTATGGTTCCCATGGACTGGTAAGGGAGTAGTTTGCTTGTCTAACCCCAGGCTTGATCCCCATCCACTGCTGGTTGTTTTCCTCCAGAGTCCTGCCTCACAGCTCAAAGGCCTGGGAGACCTGGCTGGTAGTAACCAAGGCTATGACGTAAGGTACCTCAGATCTATCTACACCTAGGCTTCCTCATTTCAGCAGTGGTCCTACCTTATCTCTTTTTCTTCTGTAACACTTCCTGAAGTACCAAAAGTTCATCTTGGTGCCCTTGAATTCCTTTCTGTGTTTCCACTGAGTTTTGATATGGACCATTGCTGTGCTTGGAGGATGCTGTTCTTGAAGACAAGATGTATGCAGGAACACTTTGAAAATTCTTGGTCTTTTCATTGATTGTATCATCAAGGGAGTGAGTAAAAACCCCTGTGTGACATGCTTCCTGTTCATGCAATGCCTGCAGCTCTTGGGTGGAGAAGGAGCAGACCTTGCCTCTCTGATGGCATCTGATGACTGATGCCTCTGACTGATGGCATCAGTCAAGGGCACACAGGCACCAAATCGCACTCTCTGTGATGCCGTCTGGAGTGTCTGTGATGTACCACCCTGCATGGGAATTGCTTTCCTGTAGGTCCTGTGAGGTCCCTGCCAGCATTGACATCTCGTATAGCTCTGTGGCTCTGGATTTGGACATTAAATAGAGTACCTGCCTTGAATTCTGTTAGGCAATGTGGGGATGAAAATGGGACACATGCCACTATAGTCAGTGGAGGTATAGTAAGTTGAGCTGATGGAAGAGAGACCTAGCTGTCCATATGGCACATGACTGCAATCGTTCATATGAATACCTGTATCAACTGCCATAAAGATAAGGATTAGGAAAAGGTTCTTTTGGCCTTGAGTTGGGCATAAGCTGCCATGTCACTTGGCCAAAGGAATTTCCCACCAGGCTCATACATGATTCCCAAGATTTTGCCCTGCCTCTCTGAACTTCTCCATTACAGTTTGCTGTTACCTACATGTATCTTGGACCACCTCTGGCAGTTCAAATGTCACCAGGTATTTGCATATGAACACCTGACTCCTGCCTTTCCTCCCCATTAATTCAGATGGGAGCTGAGACAAGGAGCTCCCATGCAGGTGCCTATTTTGTGCCTACCTGAAGACAGTCAAGAGGAATCCCACCTCCTTATGGCTTTGTAGTGTGCATGGGAGGGAGCTGAGTCTCCTTCAAATGCCATGAATAGAAATGCAGATGAAACGCCACCATTGACCCAAGGATCCTTTCTGTCTCTAGGTGTAAAGGAGATCCCTGCCTGTCACTCTCTGAGTACCCCGTCTAAAAAATAACACGAAAAAAGTGGTATTAAAAGTAACTCTGAGAGAAGGATTATATTTCTGGAAAGAAAAAAAAGGTCACATGTAGATGTAACTTTGCCTCTGAGTAGAAAATTTTATTTCAGGAAAGAAGTGTCTCTACCTAGCTGAGGGAATAAACATCAGTGATTGCTTCAGCCTCTTTCCCAGCAGGTTCCCTTGGAGCCCCAGGGACACCTGGAGGGAGCCCAGAGGGGGCAGAGAAAGTGCTGCCTTGGGCTGGTCCTCTGCTGCTGAGCTGGGCTGGGCTGGGGTGGAGGGAGCTCATGGCAAGCAGGCAGCACTGCAGAGAGACAGCTCTGCCCAGGAGCAGCTCCTCTGCAAAGCGCAGCAGGGCTGAGGGCACTGAGGGGAGAAGAGGGAAGGGAGAGGGAGGTTAAAAGCAGTGTGGGGTGGGAGGAGAGAGGAGAGCAGACCTGAAGAAAAATCTTCACAGCCCTTAACAGGGTAAGTCTCTGGCTGCAGGGCAATGCAGCTGTGGTTCCTGGAATGATCTCCTAAAGCTGGCACATCTCACAGCCTACAGGATCTGTCAGGAGGACTCTCACAGTTTGTGCAGTGTAGAGAAAAAGGACGTGCTTTGGAGCACAGCTTCCCTGCTGCACCCTCAGAGGGACAGGGCATGTCAGCTGCCTTCACCCGGGGATGGCTGCAGAGTGTGAAGGTGGGTGTGCAGCCAGGGGTGCCCAGGGCTGTCCTTCTGAGCAGGGTCCCTGCGGCCAGGGGTCTGTGTGCTGGAGCAGGGACTCTGCCACCAGTCAGGGTAAGTACTCAGCCTGCCTGGGGAGCTCCAACATCAGAGTGGGGAGAAGCTGTGGGTGGAAGAAGCATCTCGCAGCAGGGCAGGGTCCTTCTGCTGGCAAGAGGGTGCTGTGTGGGTCAGGGCAGCTCACAGCTCCAGATCACCCCCAGGACATTTCCGAGGGGACTTTTCAAGGGGAGATCAAACCAGGGATTGCTATAAAATTAAGGAGCTTTCCAGAGTCTGTGTTTTCTGTGTCTTAGTTTTCAGGAATTTTCAGGAGCAATGCAGAAGGATTTGTCATGCTTGAACAAGTTCCTGAGACTCCTGAGCTGTAACTTGGAGTGATCAGTAAGTCTGACAGGAGCCTCCTGAAGTAGAGCACAGGGACTGAGAACAACTGACTGGCTGTGCTGGTGTTTGGGAGGTGGCATGCACAAATGGGTGAGGGTTACTCTTTCCTGAGACTTCAGCTGCCTCTCCCCCTGCCTCTCTGAACCAGTCAATCACTGCTTTTTTCCTTGGTTCTCCACTTGTCTGTGCTACTGTTATCTTGTTCCTGCTGTCAGGCTCTCTGGGGGTGGGAGTTTCAGCTGCAGAGTCACACACTGATCTTGTGGGTCCTCCCATGCAGCTGTGTCCATGGGAACAAGTGTCCCAGCTTTCCTATCATCTGAGGGGTTATGCTCACTGCTGTCTGTGGGGCTGGGGAATGAGCTGATTCTCCCTTACAGAGCTGCCATCACATCAGGTCACTTGTCTGTCACCTCTGAGTGTCCTTCCAAGCTGTCAGCTGCCCTGCAGGATGCAAACCTGTCTCATAGCAGCTTTCTGTGATCTGAAAGCCCCATGGAGAAGCACAGAGATGCTATGACTGAGGAAATGCTTTTAGGTTGGTGAAATGAGCCCGATGTGTCCTTGGCTAGAAGCAGGGTGCTGAGACTTTGAGACAGGGGGAGACATTTGGTGGTCTGCAGTGGACATCTCTGCTCTCAGCAGTGTCCTGTGGCTTTTCAGGGTAAAGCATGGGAGTGTGATTAATGTCCATCTCCGAAAGGTGCAAGCACAGTGAAAGTGGGAACTAGACAGAAGGACAGAGCAACTCCCTCTCTCTCTGCACTAAGTCACGGGCAATCCTCTTGACTTGCCTGGCCCATGCTGTTCTCCCGGAGTGCAGCAGAAATGCTGAAGGCTCCTGAGATCTAAGAAAACTCCCCAGGGGTGATGTGGGCAGCTGTAAAAAACCCTAGAACTCTTAAACTGCTTTTACCTTCCTGATTCGTTAGCACTGGGAGTGCAGATGCTGACAAGCCCTTCTGGGTTAGGAGCGGTTTCAGCTGACAAAGGGAAACACCAGACTGGCCCTTTCCCCCACCGATCCCATGAACCCACTGCTGCAGAGCAGGGCTGCCTTTCAAGAGCCCATGGGCAGAGGCCCTGCTCTTCATTGCACACTCGGCCAGCACCAAGCTGGGCTCCAGCCACAGAGCTGAAGGAAGGTCTCCTAGATATGGAAAAGTGTCTGTGTGTGTGAGAGTGGGAGGGTCTATGGGAAATGGCTTTGATATTGCTCAGAGAATAATGCCCTGACTCTTCACTGTCTTTTTTCCACTTTGACAGCACCCTATTCCCAGAGGATGAAAATGTCCAACAGCAGCTCCATCACCCAGTTCCTTCTCCTGGCATTTGCAGACACACGGGAGCTGCAGCTCTTGCACTTCTGGCTCTTCCTGGGCATCTACCTGGCTGCCCTCCTGGCCAACAGCCTCATCATCACAGTCATAGCCTGTGACCACCGCCTCCACACACCCATGTACTTCTTCCTCCTCAACCTCTCCCTCCTTGACCTGGGCTCCATCTCCACCACTCTCCCCAAAGCCATGGCCAACTCCTTCTGGGACACCAGGGCCATCTCCTACCCAGCATGTGCTGCACAGGTCTTTCTGTTCATCTTTTTGATCTCAGCAGAGTACTTTCTTCTCACTGTCATGGCCTATGACCGCTACGTTGCCATCTGCAAACCCCTGCACTACGGGACCCTCCTGGGCAGCAGAGCTTGTGTCCACATGGCAGCAGCTGCATGGGGCAGTGGGTTTCTCAATGCTGTGCTGCACACTGCCAATACATTTTCAGTACCCCTCTGCCGAGGCAATGCTGTGGACCAGTTCTTCTGTGAAATCCCCCAGATCCTCAAGCTTGCCTGCTCAGATGCCTACCTCAGGGAAGTTGGGGTACTTGCAGTTGGTGTCTTTTTAGCTGTTGGGTGTTTAGTTTTCATTGTGCTGTCCTATGGGCAGATCTTCAGGGCGGTGCTGAGGATCCCCTCCAAGCAGGGACAGCACAAAGCCTTTTCCACCTGCCTCCCTCACCTCGCTGTGGTCTCCTTGTTTGTAAGCACTGCTATGTTTGCCTACCTGAAGCCCCTCTCCATCTCCTCCCCATCCCTGGACCTGCTGGTGGCAGTTCTGTACTCAGTGGTGCCTCCAGCCGTGAACCCCCTCATCTACGGCATGAGAAGCCATGAGATCAAGGATGCCCTGAGAAAACTAATCACTGGATACTGTTAAGAAGGAATAAACTGCCTGTTGTCTTTTGCATAGGACTCGTATCTCATTACAAACCCAGCCTGTCTTCTGGTGGGTTTTTTACGGTGATTTTTGCTTTTGAGTGTGGTTTTTCATTGCTCTTTTTGCTTTCTTTTACTCATCTGAATGCTTTCCACAAAGAAATGTTTCTTCCTCTGGCTTCTAATTCACACTCTATCCACCTTTTGTGTGCCCCACAGGCTGTGCAAATGAGGACCCATACACTTTGTGTCTTTAACCAAAATAAAGGTGACTTGTTTTTCTGAGATCCTTCCTCCAAGACCTTCTCTGCAGCTGCAGGGACCAGTGCCTGTGTGCAGAGGGGAAGAAGACAAGAGTCCCGGCACAGTACCACTGCCAGGGAGCATCAGCGCTTGGTCTTTCCCGAGCTGCTCTCTTCCCACTTGCATGCTTTCCTTCTGAACCCTTTGCTTGGTGGAAGGCCTGAGTGCTCTTCAAGCATGGTTAGAGTCCTGCTGTGTGGCAGGCCTGTGGCCGCAGGCAAGGACAGGCAGTGGGCACTTGTGTGACAGAGCTGGCCTCCATAGCAGCATTTCCATCATACAAGGGGATCTCCTCAGGCCTTGTGCCATGGAGTTCTCCCACCCCTGGGGCTCACCCCTTTCCATCCCCGAGGAGTTGCTGTGTACTTCAGAGGGTCTGGGGCTGTTGGGTGAGTGCCCAGAGCTCTGCAGCACCTTGTGGTGGGCACTGCTGTGGGGCCAGCCCAGACTGGGCTGTGCTGGGGAGAGGGCAGGGGAGGTGGACAGAGGTCAAGGGAAGTGTTAAGAGTTTAGGGTGAGCTGTGTGGGCTGGAAAGTGCCAGGAGAGAACAATATCGGTGTATAGCTTGTAGTGTGTGACCATGCAGGGTGAGAACTGACACTGGGTATTTCTGGTGCACAGGCAGGTCTTGCTGAAAGCATGGAAGACATGCAGGTGTTTGGGAGAGGAGTCTTGTCTGTGCCCTTGGTGGTGTGGACAGATGGCAAAGTTGGCTCAGGGTCTTTGTCACCCCGAGCATCTCTCAATGGCCATTTCCAGCGCTTGCTGGTCACCCCAGTTTTACGAGTGAGTTTTGCTGTGAGGCCACCTCTATCTTCCTGCTGGTCCAACGGCTGGTTTGGGGGAACAGACAGACCTGCCCAGCATCTCTCCTTCCCCAGACCCTGGTGGACCCTGGAGCAGAGCTGTCTGCAAAACCCCATGTAGGACAATGCTGCGGCAGGGCATGGGTCGGCTGCTGGGGAAGCTGCAAAAGTAGGAAGATCATGGCAGAACTGTGATCTGAAGGCCATCATTGGGATCACAATGGTGGGAAGGTGCCCAGCCCTGACTCTCCCCTTTCCCATCCTGTGCCTGCAGAGTGGGGCTGTGGGACCATTTATGGGCAGTAGGGCTGGGCCAGCACTGGGACAGGGCGCTGACAGGGGCCATGAAGCAGCTGCCAGGAGGTGCCATCATGGACACTTGTTCTAAGAATTGTATAGCAGAGGCTAGTCACTGAGGATGCATAGCTATTTTTGTCATGTAAAAGGAAAATTAAAAAGCTTTAGTTCATCATTGAGAACACAAAGAAGTTCCCTTTCAGCAATGTCCTGTTACTGCTAGTAGTAACTAGCAGTAACTAGATAGTTCCACTAATTCCAAAAGGTTCTTGAGAGCTTCTATATTTTTCCTTGGCTCCAAACCTCAGGCTGCTCAGACACGGAAAGTACTACCTCAAATCTCTGCAAACCAAATCTCTCCCACCTGCTCTCATCCATGTTCTTTTATCCCAGGACACTTCTAACCATCACATCAGCAGACTACCCAGTCTCCATTTTTTTATCTGGGTGACATCAGCGTACTCCCTCGCAAAGCCTTTCCTGCAAAAGTCATCTCTACCTGCTGATCCCACTTATATTGCCTCTCGCTATGTACAGCTCCATCTTCCTTCAGCAGAGCTCCGTGGGATGGACAGTTTTCCTGTTCCTTTCATGAGAAGAGGTGACAAACAGGAGAGAATCCTTGCCAGGAAGCCAGAGCCTTGGGTGTTGCTCAGCTGCTTCTTACCGGCACTTCACTCAGGTTCTGTTGTGGTGGCTTTGGTGCTTTTCTGTGGCTACTCTTTCTGCAGAGAAGATCTTAAAAAGAGAATGATTTCATAAAAGATGGTCATAAAGGCCCTGTTGTAGACAACAACGTTTTCCATGAGCTCTGGAGAGAGCCAGGAAGATAGTTAATAAGCTCCAGGAATATGCAAGAATCTCAAGGCCTCTTCTGAAGAGTGAGTGGCTCTGAGCAGCAGTGATGGGCCATGTGTAGGGCTCAGAGAGAGGGTCGAGGGATGTCAGTGAGAAACAAGGAGGTGGCTGATGGCTTTAGCAAATCCTGAAACCCTCTCTGAGGCCAGCAATGGCAAGCAGTGGATGTCTGTGGATGGGGAAAGGAGGAGGTGTGTCCTGGGAAGACGTTAGGAAGGAAGACCCCTCTTCTGCAAGTCTGGGATGAAAGAGATTATTCTATCATATGTGCATGCCTAAAAAATGGAGAAGGCCCGCTGCTGAGGGTGGTTATCATGCCAAGTGAGCTGACCTTGCTCTTTTCCTGCTTCACTTCCCATACTTGGGTGGACCTCAGGAAACATCTATGAGTGTGGAGGATGCACAGACCTCCTGGGGTGAAGTTTCATCACTGCAGGGGAAGAGGGAAGGGTTTGTGAGAAATGTGGTAGTGCAGGGAGAGAGCCCTGCATGTAAGAATTCAGGTGAGCCTGGGGCTAGGACATCTTGGGTGCTAGAGGAATATAAACAAGCCTTTGAAAGAAGCCAGATGGGTTTTGGGGAACTCAGAGTCATTGTCTAACCCTCAGAAAACTACAGCTTTATGTTTGAAGAACAGTGAGGACAGAGAGTTTTAAGTAAACCTTGGGATATCCTAGGGTCAGAGAGAGTTGGGGAAGCAGGGCGGAGAGTTAAAATCTGCAGAGAAACAATCACTGACATAGGACAGTATAGGACAGCCTGTGGTGTGGAAAGCCAAGGGCATTGGTAGGGCTGAGACCCAGAACTGAGGTCCTCGTTCTCTTGGCTAGGGCTGTTGTCTTGTGGGCTGAGTGGTCTCCATGTATGTCAGCACTGGCATGATTGCCTATCTGAAGCCCCCCTCCATCTGCTCCCCATCCCTGGATGTGGTGGTGGCAGTGCTGTGCTCGCTGGTGCCTCCAGTTGTGAACCCTCTCATCTATAGCATGAGGAACAGGGAGCTCAAAAATGCCCTGAGGAAAGTGATTTCACGGGCATTTTTCAATACCAGTAAACGTCCAGTCTTTTTCCACAAGTGACTCCCATAGTACACCCATACTTTGTTTTATTATTGTTGTTATTGCTATTTGGGGTTTCATGTTCGTAGACCAATACTTGGACTTCCCGTACTTCATGTGAAGCATGAACCTCCTCTGTCTCACCTGGAGGACCATACAAATATGTGTCTTTGTAACACTGGGTCCAAGCTGACTCCCTCACAGCATCTCTGTAATAAAAAGGGATCTTCCCTGTGCGCTGCCTGATGGTAGGGCTGTTTTTCCAAGCCTCGTTTCAGGAACAGGCCCAAGATGCTGCACTTCAAAAAGGCCTATTGATCCATGGTTTCAAGGGCAAAAAGCTCATTGTCATCTTGTGACCTGCTAGAGGGGTGGACTTAGGACTCACCTGTTGGTGCCTGGTGACAGAGGAGATGGTGAATGGTCACTGAGATACAAACCCAGTCCTTTCCCACATGTGACAGGGCAGAAGCCATCTTCCAGGAGGGGAATCTGTAGCTGCCTGGATATCCCAAGGGATCTCCATGGGCAGTGTGTGCCTGGGGTGTGACTGGAGCTCCACAGAGTGAGAAATTGCCCAGGTGGAATCACGCAAAAGTGTTAATTCCAGGTATTCAGAGGGAAAGGAGGACTCTCTAATCACAGGACAGGCAGCGGGAACCCATCTGGCACAGGGAAAGGGGCTGGAGAGATGCAAGAGCTGGTTGAGGAGCTCCAGAGCCAGGACTGTCATGGTGCCCTGGGGCATGGGGCTGGTGGGGACAGAGAAGGGGCAAATGCAGTCAGTGTTGGGGATCACCTATCATATGAACACAGAAGAGCCAGAGAGTGAGTGGCCATACAGCCCATCCCTGAGGAAGGACCTTTGCTGCGTGGTCACCCTTGTCTTCCTCCAGGTCTCTAGGATACCCAGCTCTACTGCCATTATTAATACAAAGGGAACCAGTTTCCTACCAACACTCATTACACATCAAGTCCCATAGCTCGTGCCACAGCCAGACTCTCAGCCAAGCCCATTCTCAGACACCTCTGGCTACATCAGGTGCTTGTCTTGACAGATGGTGAAAATCTCCACTGATAGAGATCTCACCAACTGGCCTGGGTCCTTGCTCCAGTGTTTGGCTCTGAGGGATTTTTCCAAACCACGGCTTTCTCAGCCTCTCCTTGTACGCAATGTGCTCCAGGCCCCAACCATCCTTCTGGCCTCTGCAACTTTCTCTCCACTCTGTCAGGGTCTTCCCAGTGCTGGTGAGCCCCATACCAGACACAGCAGTCCTGAGGTGGTCGTCCTGTAGTGGGTTAGCCTTGCCCAACACCCTGACACCCACCCAGCTGCCCAGTCACAACTCCAACTCAAAAGGCCAAAGGGAGAAAATAAGATGGAATAGCTCATGGGTCATGATAAAGACAGGGAGCTCACTTACTAATTACTGTCACAGGCAAAGAAGAGTTGACTTGGGGAAGACCAATTTAATTTATGCCAAGTAAAAATGTATGGATTGTGAGAAACAATGACAAAATTGTTAAAGTCCATTGCCCTCACACTTTCCCCCAGGCTCAAATTACTCCCTTGCCCCAAATTCTTCTACTCATCGCCGACCCAAAAGAGGAGCATGGGGGATGGTGAAGAAGGGGTTAACAGTCAGTACAAAACAACTCTGCTGCTCCTTCCTCCTCACACTTCTCCCCCTGTTCCAACTTCGGTCTCCTCCACGGGATTCCACAATATTTGTGGTCAAGGCTATGTGGTGTTCATTCCTTTCTGTCTTACTTTTCTCCTTTATACTCACAGAATCACAGACATGTTGAGATTGGAAGGCACCTCTGGAGACCATCCAGTTCAACCCCCTCAGCTGAGGAAGGGTCAGCTGGACTATGTTGCTCAGCACCTTATCTAGGTTAGTATGGAATACCTCCATAGATGGAGACTCCACAACCTCTCCGGGCAGCCTGTTCCAGTGTTTAACCACCCACACAGTCAAACACTGTTTTCTTGGGTTCAGATGGAGGTTTATACCCATTAATAAGATCCCCCTCAGCCTTTTCTTCTCCAGGCTGAACAGTCCCACATCTCTCAGCCTTTCCTCCTAGGAAAGATGCTCCAGCCCCATAAACCAGCTTTGTGGCCTTTTGCTGGACTTGCTTAAGAAAGTCAACAAGTATGATGCATTGGGCAGCCCAGCACTTGACACAGCACTCCAGCTGTGGCCTCAGCAGTGCTGAGTAGAGGGGAAGGATCACCTCCCTCCCTCTGCCAGCAAGGCTTTTCCTACTGCAGCCCAGGAGGTTGTTGGCTTTGCCATGAGGGGGCATTGCTCGCTCATGCTCAGCTGCTTGTCCTCTGGGACCTCAAGGTCCTTCTCTGTGGAGCTGCTATCTAGCTGGTCGAACCCAGCATCATGTCCACAGTGTGGTCGAATCACAGGCTGTCCTCCCCAAGGGACTTGTCCTTCTTGAAGATGACCTTCACCTCTGGCACAGGTCCCACAGTGCTGCAGAGTCACCTGGGACAGCAAACCCCTCTCCTGCCAGGGCTGCACAGCCCAGGCCTGTTTCTCTCTGGCCTTGGGGACTGCAGCTTTTGCTCTTTGTGGGAACCTTATTCACCATGATGTTACCACCTGCCATCTATTCCAGCAGGCCCCTGCTGAGAAGCAAAGCCTTTCTAGACAAGGGCTCCCATCACTTGGCAGAAGGTTTCCTTGTTACAAGTCTGCCCTTGGCCCTGGTGCCACATCTGAGGTGCTGCAGTCCTAATGGGCATCAAAGCCTACCACCTGGGGCATGGACAGGGGGAGTGCTGCATACCATGGCAGAGCTGTGACATGAGTGGAATAAGAGCTGAGGTGAGGAAGGACAGCTCCCATGGGTTATTTGGTGAATTGAGACACAACATACTTAGGAGAGACTGACAGAGGAGATGAGAAGTGGGGGATGCCTTGTGTGATGTCAGGGCAGCTCAGATATGTGTGCACATTCTCTATGGGATAGGCAACTGATTAGGTGGGAGCTTCTGTGTGAGTCAGCTTCTAAGTAGGCCATCCAGTCTGATGCTCACCTGGACCTGGAACTCCCAGAAGAGGAAGAGCTTGTCAGGGATGTGAAGACTGGAGTCAACCTTGGCCATAGTGACCATGAAATTGTGGTCTCCCAGATCCCCAGGGATGGAAAGAAGAAGAGTAGCAGAGAGCAGACTCTGCACATCAGGGAATGAGAATTTGGCCTATTAAGGGCGCTGGCAGGTGGGGTCTAAGATGGCAGTGACAGGGCCCTGGGCAGCATCACCTGCGGCTTCCACCCACACCTCTGCCCATGGGCCCAGGAGACGATTGAAGCCTAGGCCTGAGTTTCAGCCCCAGCTTGGTCTATGCTGTAGGTCTACTGGTCTCCAGACACAGCCATAGACACAGCCTTGCCTGTCCATGGACCTTGTTGATTCGGACTTGCAGGCTCACTTCCCACCTTGATTCTTTATGGGTTGCACAATGGAAGGACTCTGTGGCCCTCCAAGTGCCAGAACCCAGCTGAGTCATGGAGGCCTAGGGCCTTTCTGCTTCCTTCCTTCCTTCCTGTCATCACTTGGTCAGGTTTTGGGAGGAGAGGAAGGAAAAGCAGGGGTGGTTTCCAGGTGCCAATGATTGAACTGGGGGAGCAGAGCCATCACATGTGAAATGATCTAAAGGCTACACCAGTTCAAAACTGTTATCTTCTGCTGCAATTTCAGACACCTTAAATCTTCAGCAGGAACCTGGCAGCTCTGAGATCCCTCCATCTCCCTCTCTTGTAGCAATTAAGCTGATAGTGCCCCAGTCACAGGCTTGCTTTCATTTCTGTTTGCAGCCTAAAGCACCCCATTGGTCTGCAGATATGCCAGGAAACTTGCATCAGGAACCCACTCCTGTGGACAAGAAGGTGGATATTCCTAGGAATGTCTAGGAGGTGTGGCATACCCCTAGCTGTGTTCAGGGAAGACCTTGACGCTGCGCAAACACTATTCAGCAACAGCTAAAATGCTGGTGTGTTATCAGCACTGCTTGAGGCACCAATGCAATACATAACACCATAGGGGCTGCTACGAAGAAAGTGAACCCCACCCCAGCCAGACCCGGGACACTTGAACCAGAGTCCCAAAAATGGACACAGTAATGTACAGGTGGTTTGACAAGTGATGGGCAGGGGAGACAATAATTTCCCTCACTCTTTTGGCGAGGCTCCTCTTTCTACTCTCCAGGACACTGCTGGCCACCTTTGCTACCAGGTAGCCCTGGATCGTGTGGATCACTGCTGGATCGTGTTTTGCCTTCTGCCCCCCCCCACCACCAGGGCTATTTCCTCAGAGATGCTCTCTGGCCAGGCAGTCCCCTTCCCCTGCCACTGCAGGGTTTTAGTCTATGCCAGGCGCAGGATCTGGCCTTTGTCTTTCCTGTATCTCACAACGTTCCTGACAGGACAGTCCTTCTGCCTGTTAGGTTCCCCTGAATGGCATCCCAAGGCACAGGAATGGTCCTCCCAATACAGTGCCATCAACAAACATGGTTAGAGTTATATCCTCTGGGTCATGGGTACAGGTGTAACACTGCCCAGCACCCAGGAGAGTCCCTTGTGCAGCCCCACAATGCCCCAATATGTCCCACTGGCCTCCAGGTAGGGTATGACCCCTTCACCACTAGGCTCTCAGCCTCATCATCCAACTGGTGTTATGCCCATCTCTTTGTCTATCCATCCAGACCGAAATGTCCTAACTTGAGCAGAAGAATATTGAGGGAGAATGTGCCAAAAGTCTTGCTGAAGTGGAAGTAAACAACATCCACTGTGCTCCCCTCATGCACAAATGCACTTCCTTCATCATGACGGCAGTCAGGTGGGCAAGGCCTGATTTACCCTTAGGAAGTCCATGCCAATGTTCTCCTTTTTTAGGTGCCCAGAAATGTCACCCATGAGGAGTCATTCAATGGCACACTCCTCATCAAAGTGACCTTGTACAGCCTGTGGTTCCCTGGGTTGCACTTCTGGCCTCTTTAGGAGATGGGCGCAACGTTGGTTTGTGTTAACTCTCAAGAGACCCCTACCAATTCCATGACCCTTTACAGAGGACATTCCAAAGAAATATCAGTCTTTCCCTGTAACTTCGTTACCGCTATTCTGCCTGTTCTTCGGTGTATTTAGTTTCTGTAGTCTTTCATGTAGTTGCACCTGTCCTGACAAAACGACCATTTGTGAAAGTCATCTTTTCAGATGCAGACTGCCTAGGCAAAGGCCCTTTCCATTGTGCTCCACTTCTCTCCTTCCCTTGCTCTTTGTTCATTCAGATACCTCTCCCCTATGCAGCTGCTTTGAGCTTCAGGGAGTTAAAAGCTTGCCTGTCTTCCAGTAGTCGAATAGTCTTATTAGCCAATTCCTTAATTGTGTTTATCTCTAACTTTTTTGTATCCATCACAAACATTTCTCATAAGACTATCCCTTGTAGAAGAAAGGCAGCCTCATCAGGGGCAGCTTGTACTTCGCAAGCTGTTGAGGAGTGCGACTTATTGTTTATGAAACTTCTTCATGATTTTCTTTGCTTTGCCTGCAAATAGGAAAAATACTTCTGGGCCTGTGTGCAGCCAGTTCTCTAAGGAGAGCAGGGGGGAGATGGTGCAATGGAGCTGTAACCTCCAGCTGTAGAGATCAGTGGAGAAGTCTGAGGCAAGGAACAGAGATGTAAGCCCCAGGTGGCCAATGTCAGAAGTGGTGAGGTTTGAGAGGTGAGGCGCAAGGGTGTCCATCCAGTGTCAGACCTCAAGGGACTGCTTTTCCTGGCTGTCCAGACCTCCTGAGGAGACACTCTGTAACTTTATCATTTGCAGAATGCTTCTATCACCTCTTCTCTAAACTGAAAAGTAAGAAAAACTGTTCTTTAAAAGAAAAAAAAATCATGGCCTTAGGTGCAGTTTGAAATCTTCCTCCTTAACTACACTATGAAATTTTTGTAATTAGCTGTACAAGTCTTGAAGACTTGGAGAAAATTGCAGGAAGAAACAAGGCTCATTAGAACTTTCTGTATCCTAATGAGCCCCATGGTGTATTTGAGGCTGAGTCCATGAACCTCAGCTACTGAGAGCAGACGGAAAGAAACTTCTCAAGAAGCCAAAGTCAGAAGCAAAGTACCTTGAAGCATTAATGGGCCCCACTGAGGGCCATTACTGACAAAGCCTCCCCAGGGACTCGTTAGAGCAGGTACTTGGAGGCTGTGATTGCAGGTAGGCAAAAGCACTGTGAAGGTGGCCATAATGCTGAGAAAATATTTGGTTTGTTTTATGAAGCAGAAAGGCCAAGCCCTGATCTCCAGGCCTTGGGAAGACAGATTCTGTCCCTCACAGGTGAGTCAGGGCTCTTCCTGGGGGCAGCGAGATGTGAGGGTGAGCAATGCCAAGTGTAGGAAAACTGTACAGTGCATCCTGGTTTCCCCAAGCAGGGGTGAGGAAAAACTAAGTCCAGAGCCTCAAAACAAGTTTTGCCTGGTAGGCCTCAGTGGCAGAAGCTACTGTCAAATCCAAGGTGACAAATCCCTTGGACCTGTTTGGCCTTTCAGCCTTGCCAGAGCACATGGCCATCTCTACTGCAGGCTGTCATAACCTGCCCCATGCCTTACCTCCTTCCCTTCAGGCTGTTGATGTCCATCTTGCTTTCCCACCTAGCTCTCACCCCAGCATTTCTGTTCCTTCACGGATGTCTCTCCAGCCTGGCTGGATTTTCCTTGAAACACAAGGCGATGGGCTGATCTGGGCTCTCTCTGGGTGACCTCTTGCACCACAAGGCTACCCTTTGAGTGACATTTCTTTCTCAACACATCCAGTCTGAACCTTCCAAGCTGCACTTTGCACAGGTTTTCTTCTCTTTCCACTACCAAGAAAAGCTCCATCATCTCTGAAGCCACCCTTCAAGCAGGTGCACTCTATTACTATAGTGCCCTGAGCCTCCACTTCACCAGGCTAAAGAAGCCCAAGTCCCTCAGCCTCTCCAAATAAGCCCCATCCTGGCAGATGTCCTCTGGGACAACTCCAGTTCTTCCCTGCTCCTCCAGACCGGGGAAGAACCCCACACCCAGACACGCTAGTCCAGATGTGGCCACATCTCATTGAGGAATAAGAACACCCTTGCCTGGGTGGCCACGCTCCTCCTAATACGGCCCTGTATGCAATTGGCCTTATTGACTGTTTGTAGAGTTTGCTCTATCAAATGGCTTTTTAAATGATACTGCACAGAGGCTGCGTGCCTTTCTTACTGGGGACATAAGAAACCAGAACCTCCAGGTACAGAATAACCACCAAGTCATGTGCCTGCTGCTGGCTATCAGATTCTCAGGCAGAAGTGATGTCATAGTCAACATGCCAGCCATGTGTCTGCTGATGGCCAATGACCCCAAGAGATTGGAGATTCCAATGACCTCACACTTGCCTTCATGGCCACGTGCCTCCTACTGGCCTATGAGCTTCTCAGACATAATTGGTGTCGGAGTGATAGCCCAACCCATCAGCCTTCTTGTGGCATGTCAACTGACCAGACTGAAGTAACCTCACCGTGATCTTCCAAGCCACGTGCCTGCTGCTGTCCCATCATGTACTCAGGCAGAAGAGGTGTGAGAAGCCATATCCGAGCCCTCGTCCTGGATGGGCCTACCAGGTAGTTGGGGAAAGGGATTCTCACAATCAACACGCTTTTGCTGGCCTGTCAGAGACACTGGCAGATGTGAGCATCAAAGCACATATGCCAGCCATGATTCAAGGGCTGACCTATCAGCTCCTTCAGAAAGAAGTGACCTCACAGTCCCTTTCCCAGCCATGTTCCTGCTGCTGGCCTATCAAGAAACACCAGAAGAGGCTGACCCTGTAATGAGATATATTATGAGTCCTATGCAAAAAACAGACAGTTTATTGCTGCTCAAAAGCATCCAGTGATTAGTTTTCTCAGGGCATCCTTGATCTCATGGTTTCTCATGCTGTAGATGAGGGGGTTCAAGGCTGGAGGCACCACTGAGTACAGAACTGCCACCAGCAGGTCCAGGGATGGGGAGGAGATGGAGGGCGGCTTCAGGTAGGCAAACATTCCAGTTCCTGTAATCAAGGAGACAACGGCGAGGTGAGGGAGGCACATGGAAAAGGCTTTGTGCTGTCCCTGCTCAGATGGGATCCTCAGCACAGCCCTGAAGATCTGCCCATAGGACAGCAAAATGAAAAGAAAACACCCAACAGCTAAACAGAAAGTAACTACAAGTAAACCAATTTCCCTCAGGTAGGCATCTGAGCAGGCAAGCTTGAGGATCTGTGGGATTTCGCAGAAGAACTGGTCCACAGCATTGCCTTGGCAGAGTGGTAGTGAAAATGTATTGGCAGTGTGCAGCACAGCATTGAGAAACCCACTGCCCCAGGCAGCTGCTGCCATGTGGACGCAAGCTCTGCTGCCCAGGAGGGTCCCATAGTGCAGGGGTTTGCAGATGGCAATGTAGCGGTCATAGGCCATGACAGTGAGAAGAAAATACTCTGCTGAGATCAAAAAGATGAACAGAAAGACCTGTGCAGCACATCCTGCATAGGAGATGGCCCTGTTGTCCCAGAGGGAGTTGGCCATGGCTTTGGGGACAGTGGTGGAGATGGTGCCCAGGTCAAGGAGGGAGAGGTTGAGGAGGAAGAAGTTCATGGGTGTGTGGAGGTGGTGGTCACAGGCTATGGTGGTGATGATGAGGCCGTTGGCCAGAAGAGCAGCCAGGTAGATGGCCAGGAAGAGCCAGAAGTGCAAGAGCTGCAGCTCCCGCGTGTCTGCAAATGCCAGGAGGAGGAACTGGGTGATGGAGCTGCTGTTGGACATCTGCTGCCTCTGGGTGTGGAGCACTGAACAGGGAGGCAAGGGCAATGACAAGTTAGGTCATTATTCTCTGACCAAAATCAAATCCATTTCTCATAACACATGTTCACCGCATTTTTTCCATTTCAACGAGATCTCTCTGTGGATGAAGCTCTAGTTGGTGCTGGCTGAGTGTGCCGTGAGGAGCAGGACTTCTCCCTTCTGGCTGTCAAGGAGTCAGCCCTGCTCTGTAGCAGTGGCTTTATTGGAATGGTGTCCTTTGGGGGGGGCGAGTCCTGGTGTTTGAATTGGTCAGATGAATCTGCTCCTAATGTAAAAGTGCTTGTCAGCACCTGCACTCCCAGGGCTCAGAAACCACAATCAAAAGAGTATTTGGGGGGGAAGGGGGGATGTTACAGCTCCTCCCCATCTCACCTGGTAATATTCTTGGATTTCAGAAACTTTCGTCATTTCTGCTGCACTTGGAAAAAACTAAAAGTGTGTCCTGTGAGGCAATAGGATTGCCTGTGGCTTAGTGCAGAGCGAGGAGAGCTGGTCTGTCATTCTGTCTTGTTGCCAGATACCCTAGGCTCTCACCTTTCTGAGATGGAGGGTATTCACACCCGTGTTAACCTGAAAAGACTCCAGGCATTCCTGAAAGCAGAGAGACCCACTGTCCAACAACAAGTGTCTCCCCCTGTCTCAAGGGCTCTGCACCCCACCTCTTGCCAAGGACACACATGGTTAATTTGACAAATCCAACAGCATTTCATCAGACATAGTGTCTCTGTACTTCCCAATGGGGCATTCAGGTAACACCAAGACACTACGGGACAGATCTGCATCCTGGAGGGCACGTCTCAATGTGCAATGACACCCCAAGAAAATAGCCAAGTGTCCTGATGATGGTATCTCAGGAAGGGAGAGTCAGCTCATTTCCTAGGGAATGACACAGGCTGCATTGCCCTCAGCCCCACAGCTTGGAGGAGAGCTTGGACACCTGTAACCTTGTTCCCATGGTCACACCTGCATGGGAGGACCCACAAGATCAGTGTGTGACTCTGCAGCTGAAACTCCCACCCCCAGAGAGCCTGACAGCAGGAACAGGGTAACAGTAGCAATAACACAGACTAGTGGAGAAGCAAGGAAAAATGCAGTGATTGACTGGCTCAGAGAGGCAAAGGGAGACACAACTGAAGTCTCAGGAAAGAGTTACCCTTACCCAGCTGTACATGCCACCTCCCAGACACCAGCACAGCCAGGCAGTTGTTCTCAGTCCCTGTGCTCTACTTCAGGAGGCTCCTATCAGACTTACTGATCCCTCAGAGTTACAGCTCAGGAGTCTTAGTGAGCTGTTCAAGCACGACAGCTCCTTTTCCATTTGTCCTGAAAATTCCCCAACTGTAGGAAACTGAAAACACAAACTCAGGAAAACTCCTTAACTTCATAGCAATCCCTGCTTTGACCTTCCCCTTGAAAACTGCTCTTAGAAATGCCGCTGGGGTGATCTGGAGCTGTGAGCAGCCCTGATCCACACAGCACCCTCTTGTCAGCAGAAGGACCCTGACCTGCTGCCAAGTTGTGTTTCCACCCACAGCTTCTCCCCACTCTGCTGTTAGAGATGCCCAGGCAGGCAGAGTACTTACCCTGACCAGCGGCAGAGTCCCTGCCCCAGCACACAGCCCCCTGGGCCACAAGGACCCTGCTCAGAAGGACAGCCCTGGGCACCCCTGGCTGCACACCCACCTTCACACTCTGCAGCCATCCCCGGGTGAAGGCAGCTGACATGCCCTGTCCCTCTGAGGGTGCAGCAGGGAAGCTGTGCTCCAAAGCACGTCCTTTTTTCTCTACACTGCACAAACTGTGAGAGTCCTCCTGACAGATCCTATAGGCTGTGGGATGTTCCAGCTTTAGGAGGTCATTCCAGGAACCACAGCTGCATTGCCCTGCAGCAAGACACTTACCCTGTTAAGGGCTGTGAAGATTTTTCTGCAAGTCAGCTCTTCTCTGTCCTCCCACCCCAGACTGCCTTTAACATCTCTCTCTGCCTCACTTCTCTCCCCTCGGTGCCTGCAGGCAGTGCCCTCAGCCCTGCTGCGCTTTGCAGAGGAGCTGCTCCTGGGCAGAGCTGTCTCTCTGCAGTGCTGCCTGCTTGCCATGAGCTCCCTCCAGCCCAGGAGCCCAGCCCAGCTCAGCAGCAGAGGACCAGCCCAAGGCAGCACTTTCTCTGCCCCCTCTGGGCTCCCTCCAGGTGTCCCTCGTGCTCACGGGGAACCTGCTGGGAAACAGGGTGAAGCAAACACTGGTGATGCCTCAATCAGCTAGAGACAGACACTTCTTTCCCGAGATAAAATTCTCCTCTCAGAGACAAAGTTTTATTTACATGCCACTTTTTTTGGTCTTATTGTTAGACAGGATACCCAGAGAGAGGCAGGCAGGGATCTCCTTTACCCCTGCTGAGGGAAGGGATCCATGGGTCAATGGAGGCATCTCGTCCTGCGTTTCTACTGATGGCATTTGAAGGAGGCTCAGCTCCCTCCCATGCACACCACAAAGCCACAGGAGGTGGGATTCCTCTTGCCTCACTTCACGTGTGAGCAAAATGGACACCTGCATGGGAGCTCCTTGTCTCAGCTCCCAGCTGAATTAATGGAGAGGAAAGGCAGGAGTCAGGTGTTCAGATGCATAAACTTGGTGACATTTGAACTGCCAGAGGTGGTCCAAGATACATGTAGGTAACAGCAAACTGTAACGCAGAAGTTCATAGAGACAGGGCAACATCTTGGGAATCCTGTATGAGCCTGGTGGGAAATTCCTTTGGCCAAGTGACATGACAGTTTATGCCCAACTAAAGGCCAAAAGAAGCTTTTCCTACTCCTTATCTTCATGGCAGTTAATACAGGTATTCCTATGAACGACTGCAGTCATGTACCATAGTGACAGCTGGGTCTCCCTCTTTTCCATCAGCTGAATTTACTATACCTCCACTGACTATAATGGCACTTGTCCCAGGTTCGTCCCCACACTGCCTAACAGAATTCAGGGCAGGTCCTCTGTTTAATGTCCAAATCGAGGCCCACAGAGCTACTCGAGATGCCAAGGCTGGCAGGGACCTCACAGGAGCTGCAGGAAAGCAATTCCCATTCAGAGTGGCTGGTATATCACAGAGACTCCAGACGGCATCACAGAAAGTACGATTTGGTGCCTGTTTGCCATACACTAAAGCCATCAGTCAGAGGCATCGGTCATCGCATGCCATCAGACAGGCAAGGTCTGCTCCTTCTCCACCCAAGAGCTGCAGGCAGTGCATGAACAGGAAGCATGCCACACAGGGGTTTTTACTCACTCCCTTGATGATCCAGTCAATGAAAAGACCAAGAATTTTCAGAGTGTGCCTGGATACATCTTGTCTTCAAGCACATCATCCTCCAAGCACAGCAATGGTCCGTATCAAAACTCAGTGGAAGCTCAAAGAGGATTTCAAGGGCACCAGGATGAACTTTTGATACTTCAGGAACTGTTACAGAGGAAGAGTAGGTCAAGATAGATCTGAGGTACTCTACGTCACAGCCTCGGTTAATACCAGCCAGGTCTCCCAGGCCTTTGAGCTGTGAGGCAGGACTCTGGAGGAGAACAACCAGCAGTGGGTGGGGACCAAGCATGGGGTTACTCAAGCAAACTACACCCTTGCCAGTCCATGGGAACCATAGGGGCTGCATCCAAGGGTGCTGAGAGAGTGTTTTTTCCTCGAGGAGGTGCTGGTCTGTTATGACTCCAGTAAGAAAGGAACTCGGACACTGTGAGATACATTTTAAAATTATGTTCACCGTCGTGAACACTATAAGGAAAGAACAATGCAGATCATCTGAGGCCCCTTCAGATGGTGGGAACCCCAGGTGGTGTTGCATTGAACGGGCCTTCAGCCCAAATGCAGCAAACCATGCAGACCCCATCCATAGAAGACCGTCTCCTGCTTTGGTCATTCAAGCTACTATAGGATTTTCTTAAAGGGAACAACTCTACTCATCGTCTCAACAGTCAAACAGAAATGATGTTTTCATGAGAATGTTTTGCTGCACTGTTAGATACAGGCAAGGCCAGGCAGGAGGCATGATGTCCAGTACAGAGTGGGACCTGCCTGCAGGCTCTCGTGTGGTAATATGCTGCTGAGGTTGTCCTGTGGCCAATGGATTAGTGCAGCGTAACACAGGTTTGATGGCCGTGCTGTACGTGCAGCACGGTGCAGCGCAGCGCAGCCCTTATAACTCGATGTTCAATATTTTTCTGGTGTGGACCAGTGTTCATGTTTCCCTGTGAGAAGTCTGTGGTCCAGTACACTGCCACAGCTGGGATGCCACGGCCCAAATATGCACTGCCAGGAGGACCTGCAGACCCATGGCTTGTCACAAAACTATGATGGTTTTGGATTAAACGAGACGTGGTGGGACAGCTTGCTGAGCTGTGGTGCTGCAATGGAGGGATACAGGCTCTACCCAGCAAGCAGCAGAGAGGATGAGGACTATGCCCCCTGTATGAAGGGGAAGCTTGGATTTGTGGGGGTCCTCTATGTGACAGACAACAGGTTGGACTAGCTTTTGTAATTTAGGATCAGAGCAGGAGTCAGCAAGAGTGGCCTTGTGTTTGCAGTTACAGACTGCTTCCTCAGGAAGAGGAAACAGAAAAAGTCTTTTGTCAGCAGCCCCAGGAAGTCTCCAGGTTCATGAGCAGGTTCCTGTGGTGAACAACTTCAAGTGCCCTGGCATTCCCTGGCAAGGCAAAGCAACAGGGTGCCAACAGCCTGAAGTTGGCTATTGGGACAACTTCTTCAGACAGCTGCCAGGTGGGCACCAAGGGTGATTCTCACCTAGACCTGATTCTGGCCAACAAGGAACAGCTGGTTAGGGGTGTGATGATATTCAGTGTCAGTCTTGGCTGTCATGGCCATGAATTAGTGGGGGATGAGACACCAAATGGCAGTGAGCAAGGCCAGCAGGAGAGCACAGACCTGGGACTCCAGAGGAGAAGACTTGGACACACTCAGGAGACTGAGACAAGCGGTGCCATGGGAAGCAGCTCTTAAGTGTAAAGAAGCATGGGAAATCTGATAGGCCTTACAAAACAGCCTCCTTAAAGCACAAGAAGGATCTCCCCAAATACCCTTGAAGAGAAGCAACCATCTCAGAAGGCTGCTTGTGTGAACTGACTGAGCTCCAGGGCAAAAAGGCAGCAGGCAGGAGGTGGAAGCAGGGAAAGCTGCCGACAGAATGTACAAACCTTGTCCCAGGACGTAGGGATGATGCCAAAGCCAAAGGTCCCATTGGCTTGAGAGATGCAGGGCAGGATAGAGGCAGGAAGATGAGCTGATACTAGTTCATTAACAGTAAAAGAATAGACAGGGATCATGTGGGCCTGCTGCTGAACTTCCAAAGTGTAGGAGCAGGTAAGGCTGAGGAACTGAATGACTTCTTTGGCTGTGACTTCTGCCAGGCCTTTGCGACTGGCAACAGGACCCTGGAGGAAAACAACCAGCAGTGAGTGGGGATAAGTCAGAGGTTACTTGAGCAACGTCAGCCTTGAACAGCCCCTGGGAGGAGAGGGGAATCCTCCAAGGCTGGGGAGGGAGGAAGCCATTCTTGTGGCGAGGCTCACTCTGCATCACTTTTGACAGATCCTGGAGATCAGGACAAGTCCCTGATGGCTTCCAAAGAAGTTGACAGCTCTCTTCCAACACAGACCAGAGGTTCACCAGGGGAACAACAGGCTGTTTGACGTCATATTGGAGAACAGTGTGTCCCTGAGCGTGTCCTCCTGGATGTTATTTCTGGGAAGATGAAGAGGAAGGTGACCGGGCATGGCCAGCATGGATTTACACAGGGTGGATCATGGTGGACAAACCTCATTGCTTTCTAGGATGAAAGGGCTGGGTTTCTGGATGAAGGGAGATCAGTGGGTGTCTTTTATTCTATTAATGTGTCCAGGACATTTGGAGGGAGGGAGGGATAGGCAGATGGATGGATGGATGGATATAGAGATGGGCAGGAACTGGGATTGATAGTCAGGCTCAGTTGGTCATGAAAAATGGGTCACACACTGCCTGGAGGCCAGTAACAAGTGGACACTGCAGATGTTTGCATCTTGACCGCCTTTCTCAGCCTGGGAGATGGGGTTTCCCACTGTCCTCGTTTCAGCTGGGATACAGTTAACTGTCTTCCTAGTAGCTGGTACAGTGCTATATTTTAAATTCAGTTTGTGAAGAATGTTGATAACACTGATGTTTTCAGTTGTTGCTAAGTAGTGCTTATACTATAGTCAAGGATTTTTCAGCTTCTCAAGCCCAGCCAGTGAGAAAGCTGGAGGGGCACAAGAAGTTGGCACAGGACAGAGCTAGGGCACCTCACCCAAACTGTCCAACAGGGTATTCCATACCATGTGACATCCCATCTAGTATAGGAACTGGGAAGTGGGGGCAGGGAATCGCCGCTCGGGGACTGGCTGGGTGTTGGTCGGCAGGTGGTGAGCAATTGCCCTGCACATCATTTGTACATTCCAATCCTTTTATTACTACTGTTGTCATTTTATTAGTGCTATCATTATCATTATTTCTTCTTTTCTGTTCTATTAAACCGTTCTTATCTCAACCCATGAGTTTTACTTCTTTTTTTTCTGATTTTCTCCCCCATCCCTGGGGGGCCGGGGGGGAGGTGACTGAGCGGCTGTGTGGTGCTTAGTTGCTGGCTTTGGTTGAACCACAACAGTCCATTTGGCGCCCGACGTGGGGCACAAAGGGTTGAGATAACAACAAACCTGACCAGAGCTTGTTAAAACAAATTTGTTATAAACATTCATTATATTCGTCTAATAGTCACTGGTCATTATGTTGATTTATGTGTTCTTAGAGTTGTTGCTCTGTTTTCTAAAGCTCTGTTATGTATCACCTCGCTTGCTGTATGTAGTTCCTCTTCTGCTGCTTATCATGCGTGGGAGGTGGATTAAGGTTTTCACTTTGATGTTTTGTATAACACTGGTTTATGGTATGATAAAGTCATCGGCTGTGGGATTAATACGGTATTTGCACTCAGCATTGTCACCTTTATACTGCAGAAACCATCTGTGGGAAACTATTAATAATTATACCATTTACCTTTCCTCCATGGAAAACCAGTCTATGGGTGGGGTACCTTTCTTCCCCTCTCCTTTCTCCTTCAGTCCAGTTACAATGGTGTTTGAGAGTTTTGAAAAATTTAAATACTCTTGGGGTGTTGGGACTAGCACGGTCCTAGCCCTACTGCTAGGAATTACCATGCTTCTGAACGTGGTTCAGCTCTCGTTTAAGGTTAAATAACTATTTAAGAAGATCACCCAGAGACCTGCCCCGAGGCTGGATAATTATGAGTGGCAGGGTGTGTGGGGTAGTATGGGCAAGTACCTAGAAAAGTGGGCACCTCCAGTGTTTTGGAAATTCACCCCTGAACAAGTGCAGAATCCAGAAGAACTAGTAAATTCTTTGGAAAAGGTATGCTGTCACCCCAGCAGCTCCAGAAAGATACAAATCACTGCAACGTGCTGGGGCCTGGCCCGTGCCTATCGAGCCCTGTTCGACACCACTCAGTACCCTCAAGGGGAAGAGAAGGTCTCTGGACCTAACAACAAAATGATGAGCACTGCGGCCACCTCCAGCCCCGGCAACAAGCACTGCAGACACCCAGACCTTGGCGACAGGCACCGTGACCCCTCCAGCCCCGGAGATGAGAACTCAGGCTACCTAAACCTCAGCAACAGGCACTGCAGCCCCTCCAGCCCCGGCACCGAGCACAGCAGCTACCCAAACCTTGGCAACGGGCAGTGTGACCCCTCCAGCCCTGGCGACGAGCACTGCTGCTACCCAAACCTCGGCGACAGACACTGCGGTTATCCAAAACCCAGTGAGCGATACTGCAACTGAACCAGCGGAACAACCTGCACCAGCATCAGTTGCCCCCTTACAGAAAAGGAAATGTACAAAAAAATCAGTTCGCTTAGCGAAGGATGAAGGTGAGCCAGGGTCGTCACGGGAACTGGAGGAAGAGGCAGAACCAGAGGTAATAACCCGGTCCCTATCCTTGAGTGAGCTGCGGGATATGCGAAAAGATTTTGGCCACTGTATAGGTGAGCATATTATCACCTGGCTCCTCTGATGCTGGGACAATGGGGCTAATAGGTTGGCATTAGAAGGTAGGGAAGCCAAGCAGCTGGGATTGCTTGCCAGGGAAGGTGGCATTGACAAGGCAATTGGAAAAGGGACACAAGCCATTAGCCACTGGAGGCGACTCCTGTCAAGTGTCAAGGAAAGGTACCCCTTTAAGGAAGATGTTATATGTCAATGAAGCAAGTGGACCACCATGGAAAAAGGTATCCAATATCTGAGGGAATTAGCTGTGCTAGAGACGATTCATCATGACCCGGACAATCCACAATTACCCAAAGATCCAGAGGAAGTCCAATGCACACGACCCATGTGGCGGAAGTTTGTATGCAGCGCACCATCGTCCTATGCCAGCACATTGGCAATAATGACCTCGAAAGACGAAGAGGCACCGATGGTGGATGAAGTGGCTCGCCAACTCCGTCAGTACGAAGAAAATCTCTCCTCCTTCCTTCAAACCTGCATTTCAGCTGTGGAGAAGCTGTCTGAGGATTTCCACCAATTCAAAGAGGATATATCCTACTCCACACGTGTAAGGACCAATGTCTCAGCTATTAGGAGTGAGCGTTCTTCTGCCCAAGAGAGAGAATATAGAAGGTACACACCACGAGGTGCCCTGTGGTTTTACTTATGTGATTATGGAGAGGACATGAGGAAATGGGACGGAAAACCTACCTCGGTCCTAAATGCACGGGTATGTGAGCTGCGAGGAAAAACCACCACAAAAGGGGATTCTACCAGGAAAAATGCCGCTCCAGTTTCCAAACAGAGTAGAAGGGCTGATCTTATTTCTGATCCTCTTGAAGGGACTTCTGAGCCAATTTTATGAGAAGTGAATACTGAATACTCTGACCAGAATTAGAGGGGCCCTGCCTCCAGCCAGGTGGAGGAAAGGGATAACCGGGTCTATTGGACTGTGTGGATTCGATGGCCTGGCACGTCAGACCCACAGGAGTATAAGGCTCTAGTAGACACCGGCACACAGTGCACTCTAATGCCGTCAAGTTATAAAGGGGCAGAATCCATTTGTATTTCTGGTGTGACAGGGGGATCTCAAGAGTTAACTGTATTGGAAGCTGCAGTAAACCTAACTGGAAATGAATGGCAGAAACACCCCATTGTGACTGGTCCAGAGGCTCCGTGTATCCTTGGCATAGACTATCTCAGGAGGGGGTATTTTAAGGACCCGAAGGGGTATCGATGGGCTTTCGGCATAGCTGCCTTGGAGACAGAGGGCACTGAACAGCTGTCTACCCTGCCTGGTCTCTCTCAAGACCCTTCGATTGTGGGGTTGCTGAAGGTTGAAGAACAACAAGTGCCAATTGCTACCATGACGGTGCACCGGCGCCAATATCGCACCAACCGAGACTCTCTGATTCCCATCCACAAGTTGATTCGCCAACTGGAGAGCCAAGGAGTGATCAGCAAAACTCGCTCACCCTTTAATAGTCCCATATGGCCAGTGCAGAAGTCTAATGGGGAGTGGAGACTAACAGTTGACTATCGTGGCCTGAATGAAGTTACGCCACCGCTGAGTGCTGCCGTTCCAGATATGCTAGAACTTCAATACAAGCTAGAGTCAAAGGCAGCCAAGTGGTATGCCACAATTTACATTGCTAATGCATTTTTCTCAATCCCTCTAGCAGCAGAGTGTCGTCCACAATTTGCCTTTACTTGGAGAGGTGTCCAGTACACTTGGAATCGATTGCCCCAGGGGTGGAAACACAGCCCCACCATTTGCCATGGACTAATCCAGACTGCACTGGAAAAAGGTGAAGCTCCGGAACACCTGCAATACATTGATGACATCATCGTATGGGGCAACACAGCAGAAGAAGTCTTTGAGAAAGGGAAGAAAATAATCCAAATCCTTCTGAAAGCCGGTTTTGCCATAAAAGAAAGTAAGGTCAAGGGACCTGCACAGGAGATCCAGTTTTTGGGAGTAAAATGACAAGGCGGGCGTCGTCAGATCCCAATGGACGTGAGTAATAAAATAGCAGCTATGTCTCCCCCGACTAATAAAAAGGAAACACAGGCCTTCTTAGGTGTCGTGGGGTTTTGGAGAATGCATATTCCAAATTACAGTTTGATTGTAAGCCCTCTCTATCAAGTGACCCAGAAGAAGAATGATTTTAAATGGGGCCCTGAACAACAACAAGCCTTTGAACAAATTAAACGGGAGATTGTTCATGCCGTAGCCCTTGGACCAGTCCGGACAGGACAAGATGTTAAAAATGTGCTCTATACTGCAGCTGAGGAGAATGGCCCTACCTGGAGCCTCTGGCAGAAAGCACCTGGGGAGACCTGAGGCCGACCCCTGGGGTTTTGGAGTCGAGGATATTGAGGATCCGAGGCTCGCTATACTCCAACTGAAAAAGAGATATTGGCAGCGTATGAAGGAGTTCGAGCCGCCTCAGAAGTGGTTGGTACTGAGACACAGCTCCTCTTAGCACCCCGACTGCCAGTGCTGGGCTGGATGTTCAAAGGGAGGGTCTCCTCTACACATCACGCGACTGACGCCACGTGGAGTAAGTGGATCGCACTGATCACACAACGGGCTCGCATAGGAAACCCCAGTCGCCCAGGAATTTTAGAAGTGATCACGGACTGGCCAGAAGGCAAAGATTTTGGAATGTCGCCAGAGGAGGAGGTGGCACGTGCTGAAGAAGCCCCGCTGTATAATAAACTGCCAGAGAATGAGAGGCAATATGCCCTGTTCACTGATGGGTCCTGTCGCATTGTGGGAAAGCATCAAAGGTGGAAGGCTGCTGTATGGAGTCCTACACGACAAGTTGCAGAAACTGCTGAAGGAGAGGGTGAATCGAGTCAGTTTGCAGAGGTGAAAGCCATCCAGCTAGCGTTAGATATTGCTGAAAGAGAAAAGTGGCCAGTGCTCTATCTCTATACTGACTCATGGATGGTGGCAAATGCCCTGTGGGGGTGGTTACAGCAATGGAAGCAGAGCAACTGGCAGCGCAGAGGTAAACCCATTTGGGCTGCCGCACTGTGGCAAGATATTGCGTCCCGGCTAGAGAATCTGGTTGTAAAAGTACGTCATGTAGATGCTCACGTACCCAAGGGTCGGGCCACTGAAGAACATCAAAAAAACCAACAGGTGGATCAGGCTGCCAAGATTGAAGTGGCTTAGGTGGACCTGGACTAGCAACATAAGGGTGAGCTATTTATGGCTCGGTGGGCCCATGATACTTCAGGCCATCAGGGAAGAGATGCAACATATAGATGGGCTCGAGATCGAGGGGTGGACCTGACCATGGACACTATCGCGCAGGTTATCCATGACTGTGAAACATGTGCTGCAATTAAGCAAGCCAAGCGGTTAAAGCCCCTGTGGTATGGAGGGCGATGGCTGAAATATAAATTTGGGGAAGCCTGGCAGATTGACTATATCACACTCCCACAAACTCGCCAAGGCAAGCGCTATGTGCTTACAATGGTGGAAGCAACCACCGGATGGCTGGAAACATATTCTGTACCCCATGCCACTGCCCGGAACACTATCCTGGGCCTTGAGAAGCAGGCCTTGTGGCAACATGGCACCCCAGAAAGAACTGAGTCAGACAACGGACTCATTTCCAAAACAACCTCATAGACACCTGGGCCAAAGAGCATGGCATTGAGTGGGTGTATCACCTCCCCTATCATGCACCAGCCTCTGGGAAAATTGAGCGATACAATGGACTGTTAAAGACTACATTGAGAGCAATGGGGGGTGGAACTTTCAAACATTGGGATACACATTTAGCCAAAGCCACCTGGTTAGTCAACACCAGAGGATCTGCCAATTGGAGTGGCCCTGCCCAGTCAGAATTTTTACATACTGTAGAAGGGGATAAAGTCCCTGTAGTGCACATGAAAAATATGTTAGGGAAAACAGTCTGGGTTACTCCTGCCTCAGGCAAAGGTAAACCCATTCGTGGGATTGTTTTTGCTCAAGGGCCTGGGTGCACTTGGTGGGTGATGCAAAAAGATGGAGAAGTCCGATGTGTGCCTCAAGGGGATTTGGTTTTAGGTGAAAATAGCCAGAATTAAACTGTATGATATCAGTTGCTATATAACCCTGCTACTGTATGTTATCATTACTATAATTGTTATATGCTATATCCATAGTACTATAGTAAGAATCACTTGGATCGAGCAAGAAAGAGCTGTGATAAAACTGAGCAAAGCGCAGTAGAGGTGGAACCAGAACTGACTCCAGCATGGAACAATCCAATGGTGCACACCATCCTCCTGCTGCATCAAATGTCATCTGCTCGTCACACCGCACTGAAGCACAATTCTGCTCTACCGACTGAGAGGACTTTGCACCATCCCTGCTGCCCAGACAGACTGGTATGACAGATGGAGCCCAGAGTCGGAAACTAAATGAACTCAACAAATATTTTATGAACATAACACATGAACTAAAGAACTGATATCTCTCTGTGTGTATACTTTTTTTTATATATATATATATATATGTGTATATATATATATATATATATATATATAGCATTGTTCATATGTCTCAAAGGGATGGAAAGGTGGTGATGATTGATGAGAATGTAACTAAAGGTATGGGAACTGAGCATGACGTCAATGGTATAGAATAAGGGGTGGATACTGTCCTGGTTTCAGCTGGGATAGAGTTAACTGTCTTCCTAGTAGCTGGTACAGTGCTATGTTTTGAGTTCAGTATGTGAAGAATGTTGATAATACTGATGTTTTCAGTTGTTGCTCAGTAGTGTTTAGACTAGAGTCAAGGATTTTTCAGCTTCTCATGCCCAGCCAGGGCACCTGACCCAAACTGGCCAACAGTGTATTCCATACCATGGGACGTCCCATCTAGTTTAGGAACTGGGAAGTGGGGGGCAGGGACTGGCTGGGTGTCGGTCGGCGGGTGGTGAGCAATTGCCCTGCGCATCATTTGTACATTCCAATCCTTTATTACTACTGTTGTCATTTTATTAGTGTTATCATTATCATTATTAGTTTCTTCTTTTCTGTTCTATTAAACCGTTCTTATCTCAACCCATGAGTTTTACTTCTTTTCCTGATTTTCTCCCCCATCCCACTGGATGGGGGGGAAGTGAGTGAGCGGCTGCGTGGTGCTTAGTTGCTGGCTGGGGTTAAACCACGACACCACCCTTCCTATTTGACCCTCCGCGTTACGGCCGGTATCCCTACCCGACGTTCCAGGGTAGTTCCCGTGCCCCCACCGGTACTCTGCGGTTGTACCGAAACCCTTTGTGATGCGCCGGAGTCCACCAGCTGTCCCTACGGGCGCGCAGGGTTAGACCCGTCCCCCCTACCTGACCCTCCATGGTCGGCCCGGTATCCCTACCTGATGCTCCGGGGTAGGCCTGGCGTCTCCTCTTGACACTCCGGGGTAGTACCGCTACCCCCGACGGTACTCCGGGGTTGTACCGGTACCATCACCTGTACTCCAGTGTAGTACCGGAACCCCTACTGGTGCTCAGGGGTACACCTGCTTTCCCTATGGTCGCATGGGGTTAGACCCGGCCTCCCTACCCGGCCCTCCGGGGTAGGCCCGGTATCCCTACCCAACATTCTGGGGTAGTTCCGATGCCCCCACCGGTACTCCGGGGTTGTACCGAAACCCTTACTGATGCGCCGGGGTACACCTGCTGACCCTACTAGCACGCGGGGGTAGACCCGCCCTTCCCACCTGACCCTCTGAGTTAGGCCCGGTATCCCTACCTGATGTTCCGGGGTAGAACCAGTTTCCCAACCGGTACCCTGGGGTTGTACCGGAACCCTTTGTGATGCGCCGGAGTACACTAGCTGTCCCTACGGGCGTGCAGGTTTAGACCCGTTCTCTGTACCTGACCCTCCAGCATAGGCCCGGTATCCCTACCTGACGGTCTGGGGTAGGCCTGGTGTCTCTTCTCAATGCTCCAGGGTAGTACCGCTACCCCCACCATTACTGCAGGGTTGTACCGATACTGTCACCGGTTCTCCAGGGTAGTACCGGAACCCCTACTGGTGCTCCGGTGTACACCTGCTTTCCCTACAGGCGTGCAGGGTTAGAACTGGCCTCCCTACCTAACCCTACAGGGTAGGCCCGGTATCCCTACCTGATGCTCTGGGATAGTACCAGTACCCCACCGGTACTTCGGGTCTAGTACCGGTACCCCCACCGGTACTCCGCGGTAGTATCGGTATACCCACCGGTACTCCTGTGTTTTACCGGAACCCTTTGTGATGTGCTGGAGTCCACCAGCTGTCCCTATGGGCGTGCTTCGTTAGACCCGCCCTTCCTACCTGACCCTCCAGCTAGGCCTATCTAGTCTGGTTTCCGTCTGCTAGATGTACAGTACCACCTTCTCCCACGAGATTTACACTTCAACAAAACCCAAGCCGGATGCCTATTGTTATATAGTCCAGTTGCAAGCCCACATACAAAGCAGGGTATCATCCCTATCAATACGTAAAGACATTCACACATTAACAAACATACATACACCTATAAATTTCAACATATCATTTCCACACAGCCACATAAAATCTTTAACATAAAATTTCCAAACATTCACATCATACAATCATTGCTCCAGTTGACAACCTTCAGCAGCTGCAAAAATGTACCAAGCGCAATTGCGAGGGGGTCCGCTTACCCCCAAAATGCACCAAGCGCAATTGTGAAGGGGTGCACTTACCCTTCTCCTGCCTCTTATATACCAGTCATTGACAGGTCTGTCCTGGCTCCCGATACTGGGATACAGCGGTCACCCCGGATTTGCTCGACCTACCCCCAGGATTGCTAGCGGCAGCTCTATCGGTCAGCAAATCCCCCCTTTTTACCATATAGGGTACCCTCCTCCCATATGGGGACTACGCTGCATGCCAGACATCTCTGCGTGATTTACCAGCTGCCCTGGCCCGTACTTTTTACAGGCTCCCTCTGTGACACATACCGTTTGGTCCACGGCTTCAGGAGGTTGTTGTCTGCTCCCGTGGTGAGCGGCTGGCAGCAGAGGCTCCTCCGAGGAAAGTGCTCGGGGCGCGCCGAGGGGCGTCTGCTCCGCAGTCGGTCCTGCAGCCGAGCAGAGAGTCCCCTGGCTGGCTCGCCAAAACTGACATGTCGAAACAGACTCCACAATCAGTGAGATTGTAAAGTAGGTATGTTCATTCAGCGCTGGTCAGCAAGGGGGGTAGTAGCACCAAAGTCGCGCGCCCCTGACTCGGCAGTTCCCTTTAAATTTATACAGTCAAGTGTTACATATACATAGAGTGTTGCAATACGCCTATACATAGGCATGACCTATCCCTGCTTCATATTAAAATTAGTTCCAAAAAGTCATTTCCCTAAGTTCTTCCCAACTACGCCTGCACAGTGCCTCCTTGTGGTGGTCGTCAGGGGTCGTGAAGATGAAGGCTGTATGTCTTCTTCACGGTGAACTCTTAACCTTCTGTCCCTGCGCAGACTCAGTCACTCCTTGGCATTTATCCAAATCACAAGGCCGGTCTTGGCTGGTTCTTGGGGTCGACTTCTGCTTCTTATCAGGGACTATCTCCTGTCCCAGCCAGCCTCAACAATGCAAATGTTAAACATCTCCTCTCATCCCTTGGGCCATGTGTACCTCTACTGAAATTTCTTTAACTTCATTACAAGCTAGATAATTATTACACAGTTCCTATCTACATCCATATATCTACTATATCTACTAAGGTTCTTTTGGCTCCCCGTCTCAGTATGGAGAGAAGGAAAGGGAGGTGGGAGGTCTTGGAGGGAGCTGGGCTGAGCTGGAAGGTTCCTGGGAGGGAAAAACACCTGTGTAAAGCTTGTACTGCGTAACCGTGCAGGGTGAGGCCTCGCATCAGGGGGTTTGTGGTGCAGAGACAGGGCTCCTGGATGGGGGCTGAGACATGCAGGTGCAGGAGAGAGGAGGCCTGTCTGTGCCCTTGGTGTCATGGATGGACTGGGAAGGAGGCCCATGGCCTTTGTCACCCCCCAGCCTCCCTCACCAGCCATTTCTAGCACTGGCTGTTCACCCAGTTTATGCTAAGTCTGGCTGTGAGGCTATCTCTATCCTCCAGCTGGGCTCAGTGCCTGCAATGGGGAAAATGGGCATCTCTGCCCAGCTTCTTCTGAAGAGCGAGTGGGGCCCCGAGCAGCAGTGACTGGCCATGTGTGTGCCTGGGAGAGAGACTCACGGCATGTCAGTGAGAAACAAGGTAATGGCTGATGGCTTTAGCAAATCCTTACAACCATGTCTGAGCCCAGAAATGGAAAGCAGTTGACCTGTGTGAGTGGAGGAGGAGGAGGAGGTTTGTCCTGGGAAGATGGCAGGAAGCAATGCCCCTCTTGTGCACGTCAAGGATAATGGAGATGTTTCCATCTTGTGTGCATGCCTCTACCTGGCAGATAGGGAATGCCTGCTGCTAGGGGTGGCTGTGCTCAGTCATGCCTCATGAGCTGACCTTGCTCTCTTCCCCTCCTTCAATCCCCAGACTTGGATGGACCACAAGAAACATCCATGATCCTGGAAAAGGCAGAACCCTCTTGCAGTGCCATAACTGCAGGGGAAGCGGGAAGTCTGGATTTGTGAGACCCATGGCAGTGCAGGGAGAGAGCGGTGTGTGCATAGCAGCGAGTGTGGTAGAGGCAGGGAGAGGACCTGAAGTAGTGATTTTGAGGCAGCAGAAGGAGGAGGACGTGCATTTCAGTGCTGGGATACAGAGCTAAGTACAGGAGCAAAGCAAGTCAGGGACTGGGACGCTTTGTGTGGGAGAGGAGCATTAGCTGGGTATTGGAAGAACTCCCAGGCATTGTCAAATCCTTAGGTAAACATAGCTTTGTGTTTGATGGGACAGCCAGTGAGGACCAATTAGCGCGTAAAAGTCACTTATTCGCTGGCTTAGGAGGCAGACAAGGATGCTTAGCAAAGAACTACCAAGGTAGTTTACTCTCTCATTTTAGCTGTGCATACAGTGGTGCCCCAGCCTAATGCATGGAGGACCCCAATACAGAGGAAAGCAGGGTTTGCCTCTGTTCCAATACAGCTGTAGAGACCTATCCAACTATTCATGTTAAGGGATGACCCCATCATTTATTAGTGCTCGCATAATCGGTGTGTACTTGTCCCACACGGGATCAGTACACGCTTGACCTGTGGAGGTGATGCAGAGGTATGGTCAGTGGTGTGTTAATCGTCATTCTTCTAAACTGATGGCCGGTGCAGGTGGGGGATGTTTATCCTGGATTCTGGTCCATTACAGTTCATGCCTGGTTCATGGCTACATGCCTGTTTTTTTGAAAGGTAAATCTTCCATGCTTTTATTGTCATTATGGGGTGTTCTCAGTCATGAAGAGCTGGCTTAGGTTGGGTCTTCAGGTCACATTGACCCTGAGGTAAAAGCTCATAGTGTTAGATAGTGTTCATTCTCCTAAGCAAGTTGTACTGCAGCTAGAGTCTTGCCTTTCACAGGCACCAGTAAAGCTTGGGAGATCTCAAGGTCAGGGTGAAGTATGGAAACGGGGAGGCAGCTAAAGTTTTCAGGGAAACTGGCACAGGTATAGGACAGTGTAGGACTGTCTGTGGTGCAAACAGGGCCTTTGTGCGCTGCCCCCCTCCTCCCCACCAACAGAACCGAAGTCCTTGTCATCTCCACAGTGGCTGCTGTCTCTTCCACTGAAGCCCTTGCGAGGACACTGGTTCCCTAGAGCCCCAGGCCCTTGTTCCCTCCTCACCGACGGCCAAAAGAGCCTTGGAGGTGTCTTACCGCTGTCCTTCACTCGGCATCACACCCCCCCACATCAAACTGCTCCCAGGAAGAGCTGTAAGCATCCCATGAAGGAAAGGATCCCCCTTCCCAGGGGGATGGGGCTCAGGGCTTGGCCATCCTGCTTGCTGAAACACATTTAGGCCTTTCACAGCCACCTCCACAATTGATCTTCTGCCTGTAACCAGTGCCTCTGACTTCCTGTTTCACCAGCCCCCAGGGACCACCTCCTTGTCTGGTCATTCCCTCCACGGTCTCTTCAGTGATGTTCCTCAGTGGAGCCTGCTAACACCCTCAGAAACTTGGAAGTCTGATGCTGACTTTTACTTCTTGAGACGCTTGTTCAATCTTTCAGGATCTGCAGTTCAGGAACTTGGCACCAGAGGGCTCATTAACATGAAAACTCCCTAACGAGCCAAGGCTCTGTGCAGTATTTTCCTTTAGGTCTTCAATTCTTATGTGGTTAATTAGAGAGATTTCAGGAGTGTAGTCAAAGTGGAAAGATTTCAATACTAAACAATAAGAAAGAATTCTTTTTTTCCTCCCACTTTTCTTTATTTTTCTGCTCATGAACTATGTGATATCAGAAATCCTCAATTCATATTGATCCTCCTAATGGAGTTTGAATGTATACAAAAATCAAGACCCTTTACGTCTGAACAATCTCTGGTCATTCTTCATCCCTACCCCCAGCCCCACCTTTTCTCTCAACCACCTGGCACTTACAGCAGCCTTGTTCAAATCTGAGCTTTCTTCACTGAAGTCTGTAGCTGCATGTTTCAGCCCGTGGGCACCAACTGCCTCCTGCTTGGAGAACGAGCTGCACACAGGCATGCAGTGATGCAATACACTCAACGGCTGTATATCAAGTCCACGTTACCTCCTCTGAAGTCCACTTCCCACAGCGGAGAGCCTTAGATGAACAAAACCCACATTTTTGTGTTAGCAGAGATCCCAGGACCCCCCAAAACACTCCCTGCCCTGCACTCTATCTGTCCATATCTGCTCTTTGCACACAGCAAGTCACACATTGAAGTCACAAGCTCCCCTGATTCACGGAGGGGGAAAAAAAGACAAAGTGAATGAAATGCTCTCTTTTGAATAGCCAAACGGGCACTAAGTCCAATGTATCTGGGACACAGGAGTGTCTTCAAGCAGACTCTGCAATACCTAGACCCACGCATTTTTCATTCCCTGCAGGGTAAAGTACCTGTGGCTCCATTGTCAGCAAAGGCAGGAATGAGAGTGATCCCCTCTAATGTTGGACACCTTGGGTGCTGTTGCCCAGGCTTCCTTTTCTACCCATATTAGGTAGTCATCCATTATGATCCAAAAACCCCCATAGCACTACGTCTAGTTGAGGCTTGACTATCTCCATTGTGGACATCCTGGAGCCTTTCTGGGTGCATGTTCCCAGTGCCTGACAGACCTTATAGTGCAGATGCCTTTCTCTTAAGCCTAGTCAGAACTTCCCATGGCCCAACTTTTTCCCATGGCTGCTCATCTTTCCACTGTGCCCACCTGGGAAGAGTCTGACTCATTCTCCTCTGCACCATCCCATAAGCTAGCTGTAGACAATGACAGTACCTCCCCTAGGCCAGCCTTGAATTTCTGACATCCTTCTCTTTGGCCCAATGCTATCGACCGGTCTTCAGCAGACTCCCCATTTCCAGCAATTGGAGAGTGTTGGTCTTGTGGGCCTAAACCTGTCTCTATAACCGCTGTGCTGATCCCCACAAGCTCCCACTCCAGCTTCACGAGATAACTAGGGATGTGAAGTCAAGGGTCACCCACCCCATTCCAGGGGTCTTCATTCCAATGAGACAGACTCTGTCCTTGTTACGGATGCACAACTAACCAAATCCAACAGGTCTTAAAACTCAGTTTTATTCTTCAGCAAAAGTTAGTCAGAAGTCCGGTAACATTTTATAAAACCACAGGTTCGATGATGTAAAGAGAATTAATACTACACGGCTGACCTAAGAATCCCCAGGATTTAAAGTGATGGCTCCAAAACGCGCGTATCACTCACCTAAAAGCGGAGGGCTCTCTCCCTCAAGGAGTTACCTCGGGCGGTGCCCCGACCCGAGGGGGAGTCCCCAACTGCTGACCTGCTGCTCCGAGGAGGACTGCCAACATGAACTCCCGCTGGACCCCATTTATACCCCTGTTGAATCTGACCTGTGGTCATTTAATTCTATTGGCTAGGAGGGTCACCTCAGTGTACCTGGTGCATCTCATTTGGCCAGTTCAAATTTCAGCCTGCAGCCTCCAGGGTTTCCTTCCCCTTCTCCCTTCCTGCAGAAGTTCTGTTTCCTGCTGGCAGGATGGGAGGGGTGGGGGGAATGTACTGCCACAAATCCCAACAGATTTGGCTTACAGGAATGTCTTCGAGTAGATTCTGCACCAGCTAGACCCATGTGACTCAACTGGCAAAGCCACCGCAACAGGGGGAAACACCATCTCCCAGGCTGAGACAGGCAGTCAAGATGCAAACATCTGCAGTGCCTGCTTGTTACTGGCCTCCAGGAAGTGTATGACCCATTTTTCATGACCATCTGAGACTGACTATCAATCCCAGTTCAGGCCCATCTCTATATCCATCCATCCATATATCCGCCCATCCCTCCCTCCCTCCCTCAACACAATAATAAAGACACCCACTGATCTCCCCTCATCCAGAAATACAGCCCTTTCATCCTGGAAAGCCATGAGTTTGGTCTACCATGATCCACCCTGGATAAATCCATGCTGGCCATGCCCAGTTGCCTTCCTCTTCATCTACCCAGAAATATCATCCAGGAGGACATGCTCAGGGACACAGTGCTCTCCAATATGAGGTCAAACAGCCTTTTGTTCCCCTGGTCATCCTCTGGCCTGTGTTGGAAGAGAGCTGTCAACTTCTTTGGAAGCCATCAGGGACTTGTCCTGATCTCCAGGATCTGTCAAAAGTGATGCAGAGTGAGCCTCGCCACAAGAATGGCTTCCTCCCTCCCCAGCCTTGGAGGATTCCCCTCTCCTCCCAGGGACTGCTCAAGGCTGACTTTCCTCAAGTAACCTCTGACTTGATCCCCACTCACTGCTGCTTGTTTTCCTCCAGGGTCCTGTCACCAGTCACAAAGGCCTGGCAGAAGTCACAGCCAAAGAAGTCATTCCGTTCCTCAGCCTTACCTGCTCCTACACTTTGGAAGTTCAGCAGCAGGCCCACATGATCCCTGTCTGTTCTTTTACTGTTAATGCACTAGCATCAGCTCATCTTGCTGCCTCCATCCTGCCCTGCATCTCTCAAGACAATGGGACTTTTGGCTTTGGCATCATCCCTACGTCCTGGGACAAGGTTTCGGCATTCTGTCTGCAGCTTTCCCTGCTTCCACCTCCTGCCTGCTGCCTTTTTGCCCTGGAGCTCAGTCAGTTCACACAAGCAGCCTTCTGAGAAGGTTGCTTCTCTGCAAGGGTATTTGGGGAGACCACTCTTGTGCTTGGAAGAGGCTCTACTGTAAGGCCTATCAGATTTCCCATGCTTCTTCACCCAACAGAGCTGCTTCCCATGGCACCGCTTGTCTCAGTCTCCTGAGTGTGTCCAAGTCTTCTCCTCTGGAGTCCCAGGTCTGTGGTCTCCTGCTGGCCTTACTCACTGCCCTTTGGTGTCTGATCCCCCACTAATTCATTGCCATGACAGCCAAGACTGACACTGAATATCATCACATCCCTAACCAGCTGTTCCTTGTTGGCCAGGATCAGGTCTAGGTGAGAATCACCCTTGGTGCCCACCTGGCAGCTGTCTGAAGAAGTTGTCCCAATAGCCAACTTCAGGCTGTTGGCACCCTGTTGCTTTGCCTTGCCAGGGAATGCCAGGGCACTTGAAGTTGTTCACCACAGGAACCTGCTCATGAACCTGGACACTTCCTGGTGTTGCTGACAAAAGACCCTTTCTGTTTCCTCTCCCTGAGCAAGCAGTTTGTGACTGCAAACACAGGGTCACTCTTGCTGACTCCTGCTCTGATCCTAAATGACAAAAGCTAGTCCAACCTGTTGTCTGTCACAGAGAGGACCCCCACAAATCCAAGCTTCCCCTTCATACAGGGAGCATAGTCCTCATCCTCCCTGCTGCTCCCTGGGCAGAGCCTGTATCCCTCCATTGCAGCAACACAGCTCAGCAATGCCCTTGATCATCCCCATTGCAGGCTGTCCTACACTGTCCTATGCCTGTGCTGGTTTGCCGGCAGACTTTGGCTACGTCCCCTTTTCCCCACCACACTTGGACCCTGGGATCTCCCAAGCCATACTGGTGCCCTTCTGTCCTTATTGGCTGTTGCTTCAAACACACAGCTGTGGTTAAGCAAGGATTGGTCAAGGCCTGTGAGTTGCCCACAACCTGTCTGCCTTCTGCCAATACCCTGATCATGCTCCTCTCTCACCCAAGCTATTACTGCCCCACACTTGCTTGAATCTTCTATTTCTCTCTGTATGCTAGCCCTGAAATACATGTCCTCCTTCTGCCACCTCAGAATCAAAACTCAACTTATTTCACTTCAGCAGGATGCCCCGCTACCCCTGCCACCACTTCCAATCTGCTACCAAAGATGTGGACTGCTGTGTTGCATATATTTATGTTTTGGAAGGTTAATGCTTCTTTTTTTTTCTTTTTTTTTAATAGATACTGATACACCTGGGGAAATCTCAAAACCACATATTGATGGATACTAGATATGGTCAGGGCTGTATGTATGGGGACACATATAAATCATCCCTGCACCTGATGTGAATTATTTCTGTGGTCAGGGAGACCCTGAGAGCTCTCCCTAATTTGAAAACATGCAGGGGAAGGAAGGGCAGCATCATTCAGGCTGGAAGGGACCTCAGGAGGTTTTTTGGAAAAAACCTCCTGCTCAAAGCAGGGCCAGACCAGATTACTCAGGGCTTTATCCAAAGACGCCTTAGTCACTTTCTGGGACAGAGTTGGCACAAACTCCCTGGGAAACAGCTTCCAGCATTTGACTATCCTCATGTTGGAAATGTATTTCTCTATATGTGTACTAACCGCCTTCTTCCAGCCCGTTGCCTCTTGTCCTTGTGTCTTGTACCATGGACACGAGCCTGACTCAGTCTTCCTGCGAACACTGCAATGCTGCTACATCTTTCACCCAAAATCTTCCTTTGTCCAGGCTGGACAAGCCCAGCTCCCTCAGCCTCTCCTCACAGGTAAAGTGTTCCTGCCTCGGATCATTATGAGGGCCCTTTGCTAAAGTGGCTCCAGCTTGCTAACATCTTTCCTATATTGGGATCTGAAATCTGGACACAGTGTTTTCTATAATCCCTTCCCTCAATCACCTGGCTGTGCTCCTGTTCGTATAGCCCAGGGTGCTCCTGTCCTTCCTTGCTTCCAAGGCACACGGCTGCATCCTATCCATCCCACTGTCCACCAAGACCTTTCCCAAAGTCCTCCTTCCAGCCAGGCAGCCCCCTGCCTGTGTCATTGCCAGAATTAGTCCCCTGCAGAGGCAGAAACTTGCATCAGTCCTTGCAGGATTTCCTGACTTTCATGCCAATGCATGCTGTCCTCTCCCTTGGAGCCTTTCCCTGAGCACAGAGGCCTGGAGACCATTTCAGTAAAGACTCAGGCACAGCAGGCATTCATTCCTTCAGCCCCACCTGTGTCTGCTGTTCTTAAATCACCTTCCCCATTCAGCAGCAGCCCTGCATTTCCCTTGTTCAGCCTTGGTCTCTCAGAAGTGACCAAAGGTCTTCTGTTTGCTTCTGAATTCCCTTGCAAACAGCATCTTCAGGTGAGCTTTTCTTTTCCTACACACACACCTCCACAACAAAGGCAATAGAAATTCATGCTTTTTACCTGCCCCCACCCCTGCCCTGCTGCAGCCTTGTCCTACATGGGGCTTTGCAGATAGCTCTGCTCCAGGGTCTTCAGAAGGACAGAAGCTGGACAGGGCTGTCTGTTCCCCCAAACCAGTCCTTGGACCACCAGGAAGATGGAGATGGCCTCAAAGCAAAACTCACCTGTAAAGTTGGGGTGACCAGCAAGTGCTGGAAATGGCCAATGAGAGACACTGGGAGTGACAAAGACCCTGAGCCATCTTCCATGTCTGTCCACACCACCAACGGCACAGACCGGCTGCCTGTCTCCTGCATCTGCATGTCTTCCATGCTTTCCACAAGCCCTGCCTCTGCACCACAAACCCCTGGTGTGAGTTGTTGCCCTGCATGGTCACACACTACAAGCTATACACTGATATTTTTCTCTCCTGGGAACTTTCCAGCCCAGCACAGCTCCCCCTAAACTCTTAACACTTCCCTTGACCTCTCTGCACCTCCCCTGCCCTCTGCCCAGCACAGCCCAGTCTGGCATGGCCCCACAGCAGTGCCCACCACAGGGTGCTGCAGAACTCTGGGCACTCATCCCACAGCCCCAGACCCTCTGAAGGGCACAGCAGCTCCTCGGGGGTGGAGAGGGATGACCGAAGGAGGTGGGGGGCATCTGTGGCACAAGGCCTGAGGAAATCCCCTTGTATGATGGAAATGCTGCAATGGAGGCCAGCTCTGTCACACAAGTGCCCACTGCCTGTCCTTGCTGGTGGCCACAGACCTGCCACACAGCAGGACTCTAACCATGCTTGAAGACCACTTAGGCCTTCCACCAACCCAAGGGTTCAGAAGGAAAGCATGGAAGTGGAAAACTCAGGAAAGACCAAGCGCTGGTGCTCCCAGGCAGTGCTGCTGTGCCAGGACTCTTTTCTTCTTCCCCTGTGCACACAGGCACTGCTCCCTGCAGCTGCAGAGAAGGTCTTGGAGGAAGGATCTCAGAAAAACAAGACACTGAGGGCCCTTTATTTTGGGTAAATACACAGAGGGTACGCCTCCTCATTTCCACAGCCTGCGGGGCACACAAAATCTGGATAGGGTGTTAATTAGAAACCAGAGGAATAAAGACATTTCATTGTGGAAAGTATTCAGATAAGAAAAACAAAGCAAAAAGAGCAATCAAAAACCACACTCAAAAGCAAAAATCACCGTAAAAAACCCACCAGAAGACAGGCTGGGCTTGTAATGAGATATGAGTCCTACGCAAAAGAGAACAGGCAGTTCATTTCTTCTCAACAGTATCCAGTGATTAGTTTTCTCAGGGCATCCTTGATCTCATGGTTTCTCATGCCGTAGATGAGGGGGTTCAAGGCTGGAGGCACCACTGAGTACAGAACTGACACCAGCAGGTCCAGGGATGGGGAAGAGATGGAGGGGGGCTTCAGGTAGGCAAACGTGGCAGTACTTACAAACAAGGAGACCACGACGAGGTGAGGGACGCTGGTGGAAAAGGCTTTGTGCCTTCCCTGCTCAGAGGGGATCCTCAGCACAGCCCTGAAGATCTGCCCATAGGACAGCACAATGAAAACAAAACACCCAAATCCAAAACAGACACCAACTACAAGTACCCCAACTTCCCTGAGGTAGGCATCTGAGCAGGTGAGCTTGAGGATCTGGGGGATTTCACAGAAGAACTGGTCCACAGCATTGCCTCGGCAGAGGGGTAGTGAAAATGTATTGGCAGTGTGCAGCACAGCATAGAGGAAAACAGTGCCCCAGACAGCTGCTGCCATGTGGACACAAGCTCTACTGCCCAGGACGGTCCCGTAGTGCAGGGGTTTGCAGATGGCAACGTAGCGGTCATAGGCCATGACAGTGAGAAGAAAATACTCTGCTGAGATCAAAAAGACAAACAGAAAGACCTGTGCAGCACATCCTGCATAGGAGATGGCCCTGGTGTCCCACAGGGAGTTGGCCATGGCTTTGGGGACAGTGGTGGAGATGGTGCCCAGGTCAAGGAGGGAGAGATTGAGGAGGAAGAAGTACATGGGTGTGTGGAGGCGGTGGTCACAGGCTATGGCAGTGATGATGAGGCCGTTGGCCAGGAGGGCAGCCAGGTAGATGGCCAGGAAGAGCCCGAAGTGCAAGAGCTGCAGTTCCCGCCTGTCTGCAAATGCCAGGAGGAGGAAGTTGGTGATGGAGCTGCTGTTGGACATCTGCTGCCTCTGGGTGTGGAGCACTGAACAGGGAGGCAAGGACAGTGACAAGTTAGGGCATTATTCTCTGACCAAAATCAAAGCCATTTGTCAAAATATATGTTCACCGCTTTTTTTCCATTTCAATGAGATCTCTGTTCAGGTCTGTGGATGGAGCTCTGGTTGGTGCTGGCTGCGTATGTCGTGAGGAGCAGGACCTCTGCCCATTGGCTGCCAAGGAGTCAGCCCTGCTCTGCAGCAGTGGGTTTCTGGGAATCATGTCTTTTGGGGGGGGGTGGGTGGGGTGTGGTGTCAGTCCTGGTGTTTGAATTGGTCACATGAAACTATTCCTGATGTAAAAGTGCTTGTCAGCATCTGCACTCCCAGGGCTAAGAAACCACAATCAAAAGAGTGTTTGAGAGAGAGGTTGGAGGGGTTAGAGCTCTCCACTATCTCACCTGGTAATTTTCTTGCATTTCAGAAACCCTCATCGTTTCTGCATCACTCGGAGAAAACAAAGTGTGTCCTGTGAGGCAAGAGGATTGCCTGTGGCTTAGTGCAGAGGGAGGGGAGCTGATCTGTCACTCTGTCTTGTTGCCAGCTACCCTAGGCTCTCACCTTTCTGAGATGGAGTGTACTCACACCCGTGTTAACCTGAAAATACTCCAGGCACTATTGAGAGCAGAGTCACCCACTGCCCAGCACCAAGTGACTCCCCCTTTCTCAAGGTCTCTGCACCCAAATTCTTGCCAAGGACACACATGGTTCGTTTCACAAACCCAGCAGCATTTCCTCAATCTTGCTGTCTCTGTGCTTCTCCATGGGGCATTCAGGTAACACCAAGATGCCATGGGACAGACGTGCATCCTGGAGGGCAGCTCACAGCTTGGAGAGACACCCAAAGAAAATAGCTAAGTGTCCTGATGATGGTATCTCAGGAAGGGAGAGTCAGCTCATTTCCTAGGGAATGACACAGGCTGCATTGCCCACAGCCCCACAGCTTGGAGGAGAGCTTGGACACCTGTAACCTTGTTCCCATGGTCACAGCTGCATGGGAGGACCCACAAGTTCAGTGTGTGGCTCTGCAGCTGAAACTCCCACCCCAGAGAAACAGACAGCCAGAACAAGATAACAATAGCAATGACAGACTAGTGGAGAATCAAGAAAAAGTGCAGTGATTGACTGGCTCAGAGAGGCAAAGGAAGAGGCAGCCAGGCACTCAGGAAAGAGTTACCCTTACCCAGCTGTACATGCCACCTCCCAGACAACAACACAGTCAGGCAGTAGTTCTCAGTCCCTGTGCTCTACTTCAGGAGGATCCTATCAGACTTACTGACCCCTCAGAGTTACAGCTCAGGAGTCTCAGTGAGCTGTTCAAGCATGACAACAGTTGTTCGATTTCTCCTGAAAATATCCCAAGAGTAGTAAACTGAAAAAACAAACTCAGGAAAGCTGCTTATGTTTATAGCAATCCTTGCTTTCACCTTGCCCTTGAAAAACGCCCTCGGAAATATCTTGGGGGTGATCTGGAGATTGTGAGCAGCCCCGATCCACACAGCACCCTCTTGTCAGCAGAAGGACCCTGCCATGACGCAAGTTTATTTTCCACCCACAGCTGCTCCCCACTCTGCTCTTTGAGCTCCCCAGGCAGGCTGAGTACTTACCCTGACCAGCGGCAGAGTCCCTGCCCCAGCACACAGCCCCCTGGCTGCAAGAACCCTGCTCAGAAGGACAGCCCTGGGCACCCCTGGCTGCACACCCACCTTCACACTCTGCAGCCATCCCCGGGTGAAGGCAGCTGACATGCCCTGTCCCTCTGAGGGTGCAGCAGGGAAGCTGTGCTCCAAAGCATGTGCTTTTTCTCTACACTGCACAAACTGTGAGAGTCCTCTTGACAGATCCTATAGGATGTGGGATTTTCCAGCTTTAGGAGATCATTCCAGGAACCACAGCTGCACTGCCCTGCAGCAAGCACTTACCCTGTTAAGGGCTGTGAAGATTTTTCTCCAAGTCAGCTCTTCTCTGTCCTCCCACCCCAGACTGCCTTTAACATCTCTCTCTGCCTCACTTCTCTCCCCTCGGTGCCTGCAGGCAGTGCCCTCAGCCCTGCTGCGCTTTGCAGAGGAGCTGCTCCTGGGCAGAGCTGTCTCTCTGCAGTGCTGCCTGCTTGCCATGAGCTCCCTCCAGCCCAGGAGCCCAGCCCAGCTCAGCAGCAGAGGACCAGCCCAAGGCAGCACTTTCTCTGCCCCCTCTGGGCTCCCTCCAGGTGTCCCTGGGGCTCCAGGGGAACCTGCTGGGAAACAGGCTGAAGCAAACACTTGTGTTGCCTTCCTCAGTTAAGGAGAATCACTTATTTCCTGAAATAAAATTCTCCTCTCAGAGACAAGGTTTTATATACATGTCACATTTTGTGGTCTTATTGTTAGACAGGATACCCAGAGAGAGGCAGGCAGGGATCTCCTTTACCCCTGCTGAGGGAAGGGATCCAGGGGTCAATGGAGGCATCTCATCCTGCATTTCTACTCATGGCATTTGAAGGAGGCTCAGCTCCCTGCCATGCACACCACAAAGCCACAGGAGGTGGGATTCCTCTTGCCTCACTTCAGGTGTGAGCAAAATGGACACCTGCAGGTGAGCTCCTTGTCTCAGCTCCCATCTGAATTAATGGAGAAGAAAGGCAGGAGTCAGGTGTTCAGAGGCAAAACCCTGGTGCCATTTGAACTGCCAGAGGTGGTCCAAGATACATGTAGGTAACAGCAAACTGTAACGCAGAAGTTCATAGAGACAGGGCAACATCTTGGGAATCCTGTATGAGCCTGGTGGGAAATTGCTTTGGCCAAGTGACAGCACAGCTTATACCCAAATAAAGGCCAAAAGAACCTTTTCCTACTCCTTATCTTCATGGCAGTTAATACAGGTATTCCTATGAACGACTGCAGTCATGTACCATAGTGACAGCTGGGTCTCTCTCTTTTCCATCAGCTGAATTTACTATACCTCCACTGACTGTAAAGGCATATGTCCCAGGTTCGTCCCCACACTGCCTAACAGAATTCAGGGCAGGTCCTCTGTTTAATGTCCAACTCCAGGGCCACAGAGTTACTCGAGATGCCAAGGCTGCAGGGACCTCACAGGAGCTGCAGGAAAGCAATTCCCATTCAGGGTGGGTGCGTCCTAGACGTCCCAGACGGCATCACAGAGAGTGCGGTTTGGTGCCTGTTTGCCATACACTAAAGCCATCAGTCAGAGGCATCAGTCATCAGATGCCATCAGAGAGGCAAGGTCTGCTCCTTCTTCGCCCAAGAGCTGCAGGCATTGCATGAACAGGAAGCATGTCACACATGCTTGCACCACAGACAGTCCTACACTGTCCTATGCCTGTGCCAGTTTCCATGCAGACTTTAGCTTCCTCCCCCCGTTTCCCCACCTCACCCTGACCTTGGGATCTCCCAAGCTTTACTGATGCCTGTGAAAGGCTAGACGCTAGCTGCAGTACAACTTGCTTAGGAGAATGAACATGATCTGACACTATGAGCTTTTACCTCAGGGTCAATGTGACCTGAAGACCCAACCTAAGTCAGCTTTTCATGACTGAGAACACCCCATAATGACAATAAATGCATGGAAGATATACCTTTCTAAAAACCAGGCATATAGCCATGAACCATGCATGAACCGTAATCGACCAGAATCCAGGATAAGCATCCTCCACCTGCACCGGCCATCAGTTTAGAACAATGATGATGAACACACCACTGACCATACCTCTGCATCACCTGCACAGGTCCAGCGTGTACTGATCCCGTGTGGGACAAGTACACACCGATTACGCGAGCACTAATAAATGATGGGGTCATCCCTTAACATGAATAATTAGATTGGTCTCTACAGCTGTATTGGAACAGAGGCAAACCCTGCTTTCCTCTGTATTGGGGTCCTCCATGCATTAGGCTAGGGCACAGCTAAAATGAGAGAATAAATTACCTTGGTAATTCTCTGCTAAGCATCCTTGTCTGCCTCCTAAGCCAGCAAATAAGTGACTTTTATGCGCTAATTGGTCCTCACTGGCTGTCCCATCAAACACAAAGCTATGGTTACCTGAGGATTTGACAATGCCTGGGAGTTCCCCACAACCTGTCTGACTTCTTCCAATACCCAGCTAATGCTCCTCTGGCACCCAAAGCATCCCAGTCCCTGACTTGCTTTGCTCCTGTACTTAGCTCTGTATCCCAGCACTGAAATGCACGTCCTCCTCCTTCTGCTGCCTCAAAATCACTACTTCAGGTCCTCTCCCTGCCTCTACCACACTCGCTGCTATGCACACACCGCTCTCTCCCTGCACTGCCATGGGTCTCACAAATCCAGACTTCCCGCCTCCCCTGCAGTTATGGCACGGCAAGAGGGTTCTGCCTTTTCCAGGATCACGGATGTTTCTTGTGGTCCGTCCAAGTCTGGGGAGTGAAGGAGAGGAAGAGAGCAAGGTCAGCTCATGAGGCATGACTGAGCACAGCCACCCCTAGCAGCAGGCATTCCCTATCTGCCAGGTAGAGGCATGCACACAAGATGGAAACATCTCCATTATCCTTGACGTGCACAAGAGGGGCATTGCTTCCTGCCATCTTCCCAGGACAAACCTCCTCCTCTTCCTCCGCTCACACAGATCAACTGCTTTCCATTTCTGGGCTCAGACATGGTTGTAAGGATTTGCTAAAGCCATCAGCCATCACCTTGTTTCTGACTGACATGCCCTGAGTCTCTCTCCCAGGCGCACACATGGCCAGTCACCGCTGCTCGGGGCCCCACTCGCTCTTCAGAAGAAGCTGGGCAGAGCTGCCCATTTTCCCCATTGCAGGCACTGAGCCCAGCTGGAGGATAGAGATAGCCTCACAGCCAGACTTAGCATAAACTGGGTGAACAGCCAGTGCTAGAAATGGCTGGTGAGGGAGGCTGGGGGGGGGACAAAGGCCATGGGCCACCTTCCCAGTCCATCCATGACACCAAGGGCACAGACAGGCCTCCTCTCTCCTGCACCTGCATGTCTCAGCCCCCATCCAGGAGCCCTGTCTCTGCACCACAAACCCCCTGATGCGAGGCCTCACCCTGCACGGTTACGCAGTACAAGCTTTACACAGGTGTTTTTCCCTCCCAGGAACCTTCCAGCTCAGCCCAGCTCCCTCCAAGACCTCCCACATCCCTTGCCCTCTCTCCATACTGAGACGGGGAGCCAAAAGAACCTTAGTAGATATAGTAGATATATGGATCTAGATAGGAACTGTTTAATAATTCTCTAGCTTGTAATGAAGTTAAAGAAATTTCAGTAGAGGTACACATGGCCCAAGGGATGAGAGGTGATGTTTAATGTTTGCATTGTTGAGGCTGGCTGGGACAGGAGATAGTCCCTGATAAGAAGCAGAAGTCGACCCCAAGAACCAGCCAAGACCGGCCTTGTGATTTGGATAAATGCCAAGGAGTGACTGAGTCTGCGCAGGGACAGAAGGTTAAGAGTTCACCGTGAAGAAGACATACAGCCTTCATCTTCACGACCCCTGACGACCACCACAAGGAGGCACTGCGCAGGCGTAGTCGGGAAGAACTTAGGGAAATGACTTCTTGGAACTAATTTTAATATGAAGCGGGGATAGGTCATGCCAATGTATAGGCGTATTGCAAAACTCTATGTATATGTAACACTTGACTGTATAAATTTAAAGCGAACTGCCGAGTCAGGGGCGCGCGACTTTGGTGCTACTACCCCCCTTGCTGACCAGCGCTGAATGAACATACCTACTTTACAATCTCACTGATTGTGGAGTCTGTTTCGACATGTCAGTTTTGGCGAGCCAGCCAGGGGACTCTCTGCTCGGCTGCAGGACCGACTGCGGAGCAGACGCCCCTCGGCGCGCCCCGAGCACTTTCCTCGGAGGAGCCTCTGGTGCCAGCCGCTCACCACGGGAGCAGACAACAACCTCCTGAAGCCGTGGACCAAACGGCATGTGTCACAGAGGGAGCCTGTAAAAAGTACGGGCCAGGGCAGCTGGTAAATCACGCAGAGATGTCTGGCATGCAGCGTAGTCCCCATATGGGAGGAGGGTACCCTATATGGTAAAAAGGGGGGATTTGCTGACCGATAGAGCTGCCGCTAGCAATCCTGGGGGTAGGTCGAGCAAATCCGGGGTGACTGCTGTATCCCAGTATCGGGAGCCAGGACAGACCTGTCAATGACTGGTATATAAGAGGCAGGAGAAGGGTAAGTGCACCCCTTCACAATTGCGCTTGGTGCATTTTGGGGGTAAGTGGACCCCCTCGCAATTGCGCTTGGTACATTTTTGCAGCTGCTGAAGGTTGTCAACTGGAGCAATGATTGTATGATGTGAATGTTTGGAAATTTTATGTTAAAGATTTTGTGTGGCTGTGTGGAAATGATATGTTGAAATTTATAGGTGTATGTATGTTTGTTAATGTGTGAATGTCTTTACGTATTGATAGGGGTGATTCCCTGCTTTGTATGTGGGCTTGCAACTGGACTATATAACAATGGGCATCCGGCTTGGGTTTTGTTGAAGTGTAAATCTCGTGGGAGAAGGTGGTACTGTACATCCAGCAGACGGAAACCAGACTAGATAGGCCTACCCGGAGGGTCAGGTAGGAAGGGCGGGTCTAACGAAGCACGCCCATAGGGACAGCTGGTGGACTCCGGCACATCACAAAGGGTTCCAGTAAAACACGGGAGTACCGGTGGGTATACCGATACTACCGCGGAGTACCGGTGGGGGTACCGGTACTAGACCCGAAGTACCGGTGGGGGCATCGGAACTACCCCAGAACGTCGGGTAGGGATACCGGGCCTACCCCGGAGGGCCGGGTAGGGAGGCTGGATCTAACCCCGCGCGACCATAGGGAAAGCAGGTGTACCCCTGAGCACCAGTAGGGGTTCCGGTACTACACTGGAGTACAGGTGATGGTACCGGTACAACCCCGGAGTACCGTCGGGGGTAGCGGTACTACCCCGGAGTCTCAAGAGGAGACGCCAGGCCTACCCCGGAGCACCAGGTAGGGATACCGGGCCGACCACGGAGGGTCAGGTAGGGAGGACGGGTCTAACCCTGCGCGCCCGTAGGGACAGCTGGTGGACTCCGGCGCATCACAAAGGGTTTCGGTACAACCGCAGAGTACCGGTGGGGGCACGGAAACTACCCTGGAACGTCGGGTAGGGATACCGGCCCTAACGCGGAGGGTCAAATAGGATGGGTGGTGTCATGGTTTAACCCCAGCCAGCAACTAAGCACCACGCAGCCGCTCACTCACTCCCCCCCCATCCAGTGGGATGGGGGAGAAAATCAGGAAAAGAAGTAAAACTCATTGGTTGAGATAAGAACGATTTAATAGAACAGAAAAGAAGAAACTAATAATGATAATGATAACACTAATAAAATGACAACAGTAGTAATAAAGGATTGGAATGTACAAATGATGCGCAGGGCAATTGCTCACCACCCGCCGACCGACACCCAGCCAGTCCCTGCCCCCCACTTCCCAGTTCCTAAACTAGATGGGACGTCCCATGGTATGGAATACACTGTTGGCCAGTTTGGGTCAGGTGCCCTGGCTGGGCATGAGAAGCTGAAAAATCCTTGACTTTAGTCTAAACACTACTGAGCAACAACTGAAAACATCAGTGTTATCAACATTCTTCACATACTGAACTCAAAACATAGCACTGTACCAGCTACTAGGAAGACAGCTAACTACATCCCAGCTGAAACCAGGACAGTATCCACCCCTTATTCTATAGCATTGATGTCATGCTCAGTTCCCATACCTTTAGTTACATTCTCATCAATCATCACCACCTTTCCATCCCTTTGAGACATATGAACAATTTTATTTATATATATATATATATATATATATATATATATAAAAGTATACACACACAGAGATATCAGTTCTTTAGTTCATGGGTTATGTTGATAAAATGTTTGTTGAGTTCATTTAGTTTCTGACTCTGGGCTCCATCTGTCATACCAGTCTGTCTGGGCAGCAGGGATGGTGCAAAGTCCTCTCAGTCGGTAGAGCAGAATTGGGCTTCAGTGCGGTGTGACGAGCAGATGACATTTGACGCAGCAGGAGGATGGTGTGCACCGTTGGATTGTTGCATGCTGGAGTCAGTTCTGGTTCCACCTCTACTGCACTTTGCTCAGTTTTATCATAGTTCTTTCTTGCTCGATCCAAGTGATTCTTACTATAGTACTATGGATATAGCATATAACAATTATAGTAATGATAACATACAGTAGCAGGGTTAGTTAGCAACTAAAGTCATACAGTTTAATTCTGGCTATTTTCACCTAAAATCAAATTCCCTTGAGGCACACATCGGACTTCTCCATCTTTTTGCATCACCCACCAAGTGCACCCAGGCCCTTGAGCAAAAACAATCCCACGAATGGGTTTACCTTTGCCTGAGGCAGGAGTAACCCAGACTGTTTTCCCTAACATGTTTTTCATGTGCACTACAGGGACTTTATCCCCTTCTACAGTACGTAGAAGTTCTGACTGGGCAGGGCCACCCCGATTGGCAGATCCTCTGGTGTTGACTAACCAGGTGGCTTTGGCTAAATGTGTATCCCAATGTTTGAAAGTTCTGCCCCCCCCATTGCTCTCAATGTAGTCTTTAACAGTCCATTGTATCGCTCAATTTTCCCAGAGGCTGGTGCATGACAGGGGATATGATACACCCACTCAATGCTGTGCTCTTTGGCCCAGGTGTCTATGAGGTTGTTTTGGAAATGAGTCCGTTGTCTGACTCAGTTCTTTCTGGGGTGCCATGTTGCCACAAGACCTGCTTCTCAAGGCCCAGGATAGTGTTCCGGGCAGTGGCATGGGGTACAGAATATGTTTCCAGCCATCCGGTGGTTGCTTCCACCATTGTAAGCACATAGCGCTTGCCTTGGCGAGTTTGTGGGAGTGTGATATAGTCAATCTGCCAGGCTTCCCCAAATTTATATTTCAGCCATCGCCCTCCATACCACAGCGGCTTTAACCGCTTGGCTTGCTTAACTGCAGCACATGTTTCACATTCATGGATAACCTGTGCGATAGTGTCCATGGTCAGGTCCACCCCTCGATCTCGAGCCCATCTATATGTTGCATCTCTTCCCTGATGGCCTGAAGTATCATGGGCCCACCGAGCCATAAATAGCTCACCCTTATGTTGCCAGTCCAGGTCCACCTGAGCCACTTCAATCTTGCCAGCCTGATCCACCTGTTGGTTTTTTTGATGTTCTTCAGTGGCCCGACCCTTGGGTACGTGAGCATCTACATGACGTACTTTTACAACCAGATTCTCTAGCCGGGACGCAATATCTTGCCACAGTGCGGCAGCCCAAATGGGTTTACCTCTGCGCTGCCAGTTGCTCTGCTTCCATTGCTGTAACCACCCCCACAGGGCATTTGCCACCATCCATGAGTCAGTATAGAGATAGAGCACTGGCCACTTTTCTCTTTCAGCAATATCTAACGCTAGCTGGATGGCTTTCACCTCTGCAAACTGACTCGATTCACCCTCTCCTTCAGCAGTTTCTGCAACTTGTCGTGTAGGACTCCATACAGCAGCCTTCCACCTTTGATGCTTTCCCACAATGCGACAGGACCCATCAGTGAACAGGGCATATTGCCTCTCATTCTCTGGCAGTTTATTATACAGCGGGGCTTCTTCAGCACGTGCCACCTCCTCCTCTGGCGACATTCCAAAATCTTTGCCTTCTGGCCAGTCCGTGATCATTTCTAAAATTCCTGGGCGACTGGGGTTTCCTATGCGAGCCCGTTGTGTGATCAGTGCGATCCACTTACTCCATGTGGCGTCAGTCGCGTGATGTGTAGAGGAGACCCTCCCTTTGAACATCCAGCCCAGCACTGGCAGTCGGGGTGCTAAGAGGAGCTGTGTCTCAGTACCAACCACTTCTGAGGCGGCTCGAACTCCTTCATACGCTGCCAATATCTCTTTTTCAGTTGGAGTATAGCGAGCCTCGGATCCTCGATATCCTCGACTCCAAAACCCCAGGGGTCGGCCTCGGGTCTCCCCAGGTGCTTTCTGCCAGAGGCTCCAGGTAGGGCCATTCTCCCCAGCTGCAGTATAGAGCACATTTTTAACATCTTGTCCTGTTGTAAGAGACTGTGTTGGTTTGCTGACACGACATCGCTGCTGCCTCGACATCCTGTTGCTGCAGGGGGGGTACGCACACGATGTCCCCGAAGAAAGCCACCGCATCCGTGACTGCCGAGCTGTGCCTGCCCACAAGTAAAGGTGAGAAACCACCAGGAGCACCTGGGCATGTGCCCATGGAAGAACAGGGGGTGGCACACAGAACAATGAGTTCCGGAGAAATGGGTGGACTTTTCTGAGAAATCATGGGGACTGGAACAATAAAAAAGAACTGCGTACTCCCCTCCGGCGCGCGAGTGAAAAAAAACCTGGACGCTGGAGGACACCAAAAAGGACGGTAACATCTGGGAAGGCACTGGACTGTGAGCTGAGGGACCCGACCCCCCGTCACCGGCGTCGGAAGCGACTCAGCGGGACATTGCTGGCTTCGTGGTGGTGGTAACTAGTCTTGCTACCTCTTCTCTGTTCTCTTGCTTAGGTCTGCCTCTTTTCCTTTTTCCTCACTTTGTTCTATCGCAGTTATTGGTTGGTGTAGGAAAATAAAAGTTGTAAAGTTGTACAGCATTTGACCTCGTTTGTGTCTTAATCTCGCTCTCGGGATCATTTAACAACCCTCCCCGATATTGGGTCGGGACAGGGTCCCACAGTGTTTTTTGGGGGGAAGGCTTGTGCAGTCTTGAAGCACACGCAGGCAGGAAAAATTCTTATGTCAGGTGCAAGCACCAAAGCTCTGACACCACATCGACCCGTTATCTGACCATGGTTCAAAAGAGGCATTTTTACCTCACCGCATGCCTTGATTGGGTGGCAAGAGGAGCCTCCCCTCCTGGTGCACCCAGAAGCGTGTCAGCAAAGGAAACACCCCACCATTACGTACAGGGAGGCTGCCACTGTTGACAGCCTCATTCCCCACATGTTTTTGTACTGCATTGTGGTTGGGTGGCAGCCATTTTTTGACACCATCATACCCACATGTTCTCATGCAGTCCTCTGATTGGCTGCCTGCCTGCTTTGGACAAGGAAGTGCTCAGGTATCAAAATATATACCTGTACTACAATATATACAGTTTTGGTTTTATATATGTATATATAAGTGACTGTACAAATATGTATAAATATTTTTTAATGTATTTATGAATAGATACTCTATTTTAAATATATCTACCCCCCATACACATATATACGTGCATACGTTTATATGTATATGTATTTGTATATATATAAACATGTATAAATCCAGAGAAATTAAATATATATAGCCATTATAACATAGGTATAAAATGGATAAAACCTTTAATAAGAGCTAATGGAATGAACAATTAGAGTTTAACTGTGAACAGAAAGAAAAGTACAAGGGTGGGTCGAGGTCCCCCACTTTACCAGGCTGCAGAAGAAGTCCAGACATGTCTGGGTTGGGGGGAACTTCAAGAGGGTGGGGAGGACACAGACAAGGCGGGACATGCCCGAGGGCTATGGCCCCCTCCTAGGAGGTCACCAAGGAGCCCTCAGTGCAAGTCCTGTTAACATACAAAGAAGAGCCCAATCCCATGAACCGGCCTAGGAGGCCCCCACATCCCAGCCCAGCCCAGCAGGATGGCCATGCAGGGTTGCTGGGGAAGACTCTGAGCTTTCCTCGGTGCTGCAAGGCACAGGCAACACCATCTGCAAACATGGAAAAGCAGGGCAAAATGCCAGCTTCAGAAGAATACGTGCATGGGGACAATATGGAAAAGTCCCAAAGAGGATCTCAAAAAAGATGATGTGGATGAGAGGAGCTAGCCAGTGACCCCAGGAACTGCAAAGTGGCTTTTGAGGTTCCAGGCAGAGAGGGAGGGTGGTAGTGGGGAACTCCCTTTCCCCATGGGGTTGTGGGGGATCTCACAGCTACCTGTAAGACCACTGTGGGGTACAGACTGGTGCTATACACATTTCCTTGTCCTTCGGTTGACAACCTGATTGAATGTTTCAAACAGCTCTGTCTGATAGAGAAGGGAGAGGTCAAGAGCGTGCTGGCACTTGTCCAGGTCCACCTGAGCCACACCAGCCAAATCCAGTAGGCTGTGTGTACGTCCTGTCAAAGGATGGGGAAGGGGGTGGTGACGGTGGATGTAAATGTATTGAATCCTGTAGGACCTGAGCAGGATGTAAATGGGAGGGAATAAGGTGTGAAAATTGTGCTGGGTCTGGCTGGGATGGCGTTATTTTCTTGTTAGCAGACCCTATGGTGCTGAGCTTTGCCTTGGTGGTCAAAAGAGTGTTGACCGATAACACACTGACATTGTAGCTACTGCTGAGCAGTGCTTGCACAGCATCAAGGCCTTCTCTGTTCCTCACTTTGCCCCGACAGCGAGGAGAATGGGGGTGGCAAGAGGCGGGGAGGGGACAAAGTCAGGACAGCTGACCCCAATGGACCAAAGGGATATTCCACACCATATGACGTCATAGTCAGCAATAGAACTAGGGGAGTGCTGGGCGTTCTTCAAAGTAGAAGAGGTAATCCACTTATGAAACTGTCTTTATCTCAACTCATGAGATTTTTTTTCTCGCTTTTGTCCTTCCCCATCCTACTGGTGAGCAAGTGACTGGGTGGAGGCTGCCACATGGGGTCACCCCACCAGACAAGCACACAGAAAATAGGCTGGTATGTGCTTGTGAGGTCATTGGTGCCTGAATAGATCATACGATGGGAGCTGGCACAAGGCTTGTGTAAGTGGTTGTGAGATTACTGATACCTGACAGGGAAAGATTACTGAGTAGCTGATAGGCCAAGAGTAGGGGTGTGGCTTGTGTCAGAGCTTGTGAGGTCACTCGTGCCTTTGCATCTCACAGGCAAGCAGATAGCAAGTAGGTGGATATTTGGTGGCCAGCTCACTGGTGCCTGAGTAGCTGATAGGCAAGAGGGAGACATGTGGCTTGGGTATGTACTTGTGTTGTGACTCTGGGCTGAAGAGCTGATAGGCCAGGACCAAGTGCATGGCCCTTATAGGTTCTTGTAAGGTCACCGGAGACAGAGTACTGCACCAGCAAGTACCTGGCAAATGGGTGTACACGTACATGGGAGGTCACTGGTGCCTGAGTAGCTGATAGAGCAGGAGCTGGCCCATGGCTTGTGTCTGTGCTTAGGAGGTCACTCATGCCTGAGTAGCTCATAGGCCTGGAGTAAGCCAATGGCAGGTGTAGGTGCTGCTGTTGTCACTGCTGCCTGAGTAGCTGATAGGGCAGGAGCAGGCCCCTAGTTTGTGTTGGTTGTTTTGAGGTCATTGGTGTCTGAATAGCTGATGGGCCAGGAACAGGCCCATGTCAGATGCAGATACTATGACGTCACCTGTGGCTGAGTAGCTGGTAGGCTAGGAGTAGGCACATGGCTGTGTATGGATGAACTTGTGATGTCACTGGTGCCTGGAGAGCTGATAGGCCAGGAGCTGGCACGTAGCTTGGGTAGGTGCTTCGGTGTCACCAAAATAGTATTCAGACCACGACCAAACACGGCTTTTTGGAAGAACCATCGTTAGCAGAAGTCCATACACCACGCACACAGTTGTGGCACTGTAACTCAGGCACACGCAGTGGTGGCAGTAGGAGGGGTGTGAGGTCACTGTCAGTATAAATCATGAGCACACAGCGGTGGCCATGGGAGGATGGCAGTGTTCACGTCACCCATAGCACCCCAAGGCTGTGGGGCTCGGTGCAGGGTGGCCGTGTGCTGTCACAAGGGCATCAGAGGGGACGGGATCCGCCTGGCCCTGTCACTGCGAGGCCGAAGGAGCAGCCCCTGCAGCCCTGGCTGGAGCAGTCGGGGTAGGGGTGGGTCGGGGGCACCGCAGGGATGTGCCTGGGCACGGTGCCAGGAGGAAACCACAGACTTCCTCCAGAGCGCAGGGAGCGCTGCGAGGCCACGTGGGCTGTGGTTTGTGCACCTGCAGGCTGCAGCTCCCAACTCTCCTGCAGGGAATAACGGCCCCTTGGTGACATGCCGAGAGTCAGGGATGTGTCTGAGCCTCTGGGCTGCATGTCTGCTGCCGGGACAGAGACATGTCCCAGCTTCAGCTCATTGGAAGCGACCTTCCGTGGAGCTCTCCAGGGAGGGACGGGTGAGCCAGCGCTGCTGGGATGGGGCTCTGGCCTGGGCTAAGGGCCTTTCCCAGCTGCTGCTCCCAGCAGAGCGGGGTCTGCAGCAGGGGCAGGGGCTGTTTCCTTCCCTTCCTGACACAGCCCCCGGTGCAGTCTCAGCCCTGTGATTCCCATGGCACAGAGGTGGCTGGATACTCACACCTGAGGCTCTTGGATGTGCCCAGAATAAAAGATGCTCAGTGCTCCTAGTCCACACGGCACGGTTCAGGGAGTGAAAAACTTGTTTCCCCCCCACAACTGGCCCTGTCTTGTGACAGCCCTCCAGCACAGTGACGTGACACCTGTAGCGGAGCCATCTCTCATATATGGTCATGAATGGTGCTGGAGAAGTTCATTGGAGGGCTGGGCTGTGTCGGAGGGGAGATCGCTCCCGATAATGTCTAAAAAGGTGCTGCTGCTTCGATTGGCTCCTCCTGTAGCTGGGCTGGCATCTGCAGAGATATATTGCCCTCCCGTCGTCATTGTCCCCATGAGTCCCCAGGAGCCGTGGGAGGGAATTTAACGTAGCAGGGATGTTCTGGCAGGGCAGGAGGCTCAGGATGGGCACCGAGGGACTCCTGTCCCCTCAGATGCTGTGGCTGCTCCTCTGGGTACAGCTGTGCAGGGGTAAGTGCCGACTCCTTTGTTCCACAGCCCAGGGCCAGCAGGTACCAGTGTGGTCATTGGGATTTGCCTGGGAATGGGGTTTCTTTGCAGGTGCTACTGAGATGAGGGGCAGAAGGTGCTCAGGTCCATGGACCCTGTGCCTTTCCCTGTGCCCATCTGGGTGGGTGAGAATATCTCCTTTTCCAGGGCTCCAGTGTTCAGGGCAGCCTGTGCCTGGCTGGATTCATAGACACCCTGTCCTGGGGTACCCCTTTGGCATCCCCTCTTCCCCAGCACTGTACCTCTGGAGCTGGTGGTGGCCTAGCTGGTGATGGCAGTACCCAGAGATGCCCAGGGCACTGCGGAGCTCTAGGGTACCTCAGAGGGATTGTGTGCTGCTCACTGCCCCCTTGGTCCAGGGGACCCCTGACCCCATGAGAGCGGTTTGGACCCCACAGAGAGAAGGGGACCGGGGCATCTAGAGTAGAGAGGCATCCTTCCTGGGGAGCTTGGCCCAGTGTAGGGACTGGGCTGACACCAGGGGCAAGGATGGGACATGGGTTGGGGGATCCTCAGAATCATCTCAGTGCTCCCTGGGGGTGGGGGTGTGTTTGGATGGTGCTGGGGCAGGCACAGGCTGGTGCTGGAAGCTGCAGGCCTGCGTACATGGAGCTGTTGAGGGGGTGCTGGGCTGGGGAGTAGCGGGTTCTCAGTGCAGCGCTGGGCAGTGTGTGTGGAAGTGTGGATGGGGGGGCAGGTGGCTGTTGCCGTGGGAGGCCTTGTGCAGTGGGATGGTGAGTGACCCAGCTGGGCTGGAACTGGACACCCACAGCCTTGTGCAGCCCATGGGGATAGAAGGGACCCCTGCACTGCACCAGGGACAGCCTGGAGGGGAGAGGGCTCCTAGCCTTTGAATCGGCCCAGGTTGGGGGTTCCCCCAGACCTGCAGTGCTGAGGTTTGGCACTCTCCTGACCCATCCCCTGCTGGTGTTTGAAGGGGCTGCAGAGGTGAGGCTGGTGAATGGCGGCAGGCGCTGTGCTGGGAGAGTGGAGGTGAAACACAATAGCAAGTGGGGGACGGTGTGTGGTGACTACTGGAGCATGAACGATGCGGCAGTGGTTTGTAAGCAGCTGGGCTGTGGGTCTGCTGTTGGAGCTCCTCAGTATGGACACTTTGGGCCAGGATCTGGCCCCATTTGGATGGATGATGTTGGCTGTAATGGCACCGAGTCTGCCCTGTCTGACTGCGAACACAAAGGATGGGGTGAAAATAACTGTGAACACATTCACGATGCTGGAGTGACATGTTCAGGTAAGTGGACAGCACGTTCTTCACCTTTGGGTCTGGGATCGGGGAAGGGACCATGGGTGTGCCCTCAGGGAGCAACAAGTGGACACCAGAGCAGGGCCCAGTGATGCTGGTCTAACTGCCAGGCTGGGACTGTCATTGCTGATGTCCCCAGTCCTTGGGGAAGGCCCAGAGGGAGCCTACCCCAAGGTGAACTGTCCTTGCCAGAGTCTCAGTCACCCTCAGTCAGTATCTTGGGCTGCAGATGAGTCCTCCATCCCTGCCCTGGGCTGTCCATTGGGCTTCATTGATCTCCACCCATTCTGCCAGTTTGCAGCCAACAATGCTGAGGGTCCCTGTGCTGGAAACACCTGGGGGCACTTGCTCAGCACTCCACGCTTTGGAGGAATGGCATGAGATGGCTGATCCTCCTGGGTCATTCCCCTTCACAGGCATGATTACCTCAACTGAATCAAATGGGCTTTTCAGAGAGGATGAGTGCTGGGCCCTGGGGAATGGAGCAGGGTGGCCACAAAGCCCTTCACTGCCTCTGCCCACCCAGGGCTCGGCTGTGTGGACCAGCATTTGCGAGGGTTAGGAGCTTGGCAGCTGCTTGACTCTGGCTGCTTCCTCCTGCACCACTGCATGCACAGGCTGGTACTGAGACATCCCTGGGGCTGTGAATAGTCCTGTGGGGACACAGCCCCACACAGGCAGCACTGCCCCACTGCCCAAGCCCTCCTGCCTGCCCATGGTTCCCCGTGCTGCCCCATGAAACAGGGTCTTTGCCAGCACTTACTGGCTCTGATCTGTGCCTGCTGTTACTGTCGGTGCCAGCGTGAGGCCAGGGCGGCAGGCAAGTCTCCTGCCTCTCTACCTGGCTGTCGGCTTGGGACCTGTGCACCTCCAGGCAGAGCGCTATGTCCCTGGCTGAGGAAAGCCCCTCCAAGCAGCCATTGGAGGGGTCTGAACAGGCACCAGGCATGATAGCAGCTGCACCATTTCTCTGCTCTGTGACATCTTCACCTAACAGGAATCTCCCAGCATGCCAGAACATCCCTGGGAGCAAGGTGCATTTCTGGCTACATGAAAGTGATGGTCCTGCCTGGTCCCAAGCTCTGCAGGGGCTGAGCAGGCTGCAGCAGTCTTTATCATCTGGGCCAGTTCTCCTGGATCCAAACTGTGGACGCTACTGCAGTGCTTGGGGGACCATGCCAGGCAGTGCAGGGCACCCTGTACAGCAGCAGTTTGTCTGAGTGGTGCCTGGTGCTGTGACAGACACATACCCTCGAGTGCTGTGATGGTGTAGAGATGGGGTGCGTGGGGGTCTGGATGTGCCTGTGTCACCAACAACCCCCCAACAACTTCCTCTGGGATGTGCAATGGGCAGTTTGGTCACAGCTTGCTTGGAGGTGATGTGGGACGTGGGCATTTAACTGCCAGAGGGCTCTGGGAACTCCCAGTTGTTATGGGTTTTTTCCAGAATTTGTCCGGCTGGTGGAAGGGAAGAGCCGCTGCTCAGGACGTGTGGAGATCCATGACGGGGACCAGTGGAAAACTGTCTGTGATTCACACTTTGGTCCCAAAGATGCTGATGTGGTCTGCAGGGAGTTGCAGTGTGGAGTGGCCCTGCCTGTCAGTGGGCCAGCTCACTTTGGAGAAGGGGTCAGTCCCATCTGGGATGGAGAGCTGCAGTGTGTGGGCAATGAATCCCGCCTCATCTCCTGCCGCAGAGGGTCTTCCAGGGAGCGGCCCTGCACCCACACAAACAGCGCTGTTGTCACCTGCACACGTAAGGACTCGGGGACGGGTGCTGAACACTTGGGTGAGCTCCAGCCTGAGTGGGGGCAGGTTGTGCCTGTTGAGACAAGGGAAGTGGGCTATCTGTTCCCACAGGCTGGCAGAGAGGTGACCTTCCCGGGGGATCCTACACAGGGCAGGGCTGGGCTGCTGCCCAAGGACAAGGAGGGGTCATGTGGTGGGAGGGCTCAGTGGGATCATTGTGTTGTTCCACAGAGGACACAGAAAGGCCTGAAGGCAGAGAATAAGCTGGGAGGAGGGCAGGGCAGGTTGTGGTCCGGGGGAGCTGGGGGCTTTGGGAAGAAGCATCAGTGTGTGCTTGGGGGAACCTTGGTGGGGTAGGTCTCTTCTCAGGGTGCTGGCAGGGGAGGAGCAGGTGCCCTAGGTGGGCATGGGCCAGGGTCAGGTGGCAACTGGCTGTTGGGGTAGAAGGAGGTGCCAAAGGCTGTGGGGCCACAAATGACCCAGCAGGGCCAGAACTGCAGACCCCCAGCCTTGCAGCACCCATGAGGATAGAAGGGACCCCTGCCCTGCCCGGGGGACAGACTTGGAGGGGAGAGGGCTCCCACCGGGGCACCTCTGATGCCACCCGGGCAGGGGTTCCCCCAGACGCACACTGCTGGGGCTTGGCACTGCTCTAACTGGTCCTGTGTCAGTGTTTGAAGGTGCTGTGGAGGTGAGGCTGGCAGATGGTGGCAGGCGCTGTGCTGGGAGAGTGGAGGTGAAACAACAGGGCCAGTGGGGGACAGTCTGTGATGACTACTGGAACATGAACAATGCAGCAGTGGTTTGTAAGCAGCTGGGCTGTGGGTCTGCTGTGGGAGCTCCTCAGTATGGACACTTTGGGCCAGGATCTGGCCCCATTTGGATGGATGGTGTTGGCTGTAATGGCACCGAGTCTGCCCTGTCTGACTGCAAACATAGAGGATGGGGTGAACATGACTGTGAACACAGTGAGGATGCTGGAGTGACATGTTCAGGTAAGTGGACAGCCTGTTCCTCCCCTTTGGGTCTGAGATTGGGGAAGGGACCATGGCTGTGCCCTCAGGGAGCAACAAGTGGACACCAGAGCAGGGCCCAGTGATGCTGACCTAATTGCCAGGCTGGGACTGTCATTGCTGATGTCCCCAGTCCTTGGGGAAGGCCCAGAGGGAGCCTACCCACTGCATGCCCAGGCTGGTACTGAGATGTCCCTGAGGCTGTGAGTAGTCCTGTGGGGATATGACCCTGTGCATGCAGTAGTGACCCACTGTCCAAGCCCTCCTGCCTGCCCATGGTTCCCCACACTGCCCCATGACATGGGGCCTTTGGCAGCAGTTACTGATCCTCATTTGTGCCTGCTGGTCTCTGAGAGTTGGCATGGGCCCAGTGGGATTATCCTCGCCTTCTGTCCGGCCATCCATCTGGGTTGTGGACACCTTCAGGCAGAGCACGGTGTCCCTGTCTGAGAACACCCTCCCCCCAAGCAGACATCAGAGGGATCTGAACAGGCACCAGGCATGATGGCAGCTGCACCATTTCTGTTCTCTCTGACATCTTCCACCTAAAAGGAGCCTTCCAACACCCCAGGAACACCCCTGGGATCAAGGGGTGCTTCTGGTTGCATCAGGGGGATGGTCCTGCCTGGTCCCAAGCTCTGCAGGGGCTGAGCAGGCTGCAGCAGTCATTATCATCTGGGCCAGTTCTCCTGGATCAAACTGCTCACATTACGGTGGTTCTGGGGGGACCATGCCAGGCCACGCGGGGGACCTTGTGTGGGAGCACTTTGTCTAAGCAGTACCTGTGGCTGTGAGTCTGTGACAGACACATACCCTCAAGTGCTCTGATGCTGTAGAGATGGGGTGCATGGGGGTCTGGATGTGCCTGTGTCACCAACACTTCCCCAACAGCTTCCTCTGAAATGTGCAAAGGAGAGTTTGGTCATGGCTTGCTTGGAGATGATGCAGGATGTGGACATTTAACTGCCAGAGGGCTCTGGGAACTCCAAGTTGTTATGTTTTTTTCCAGGATTTGTCCGGCTGGTGGAAGGGAAGAGCCACTGCTCAGGACGTGTGGAGATCCATGATGGGGACCAGTGGAAAACTGTCTGTGATTCACATTTTAGTCCCAGCGCTGCTGATGTGGTCTGCAGGGAGTTGCAGTGTGGAGTGGCCCTGCCTGTCAGCGGGCCAGCTCACTTTGGAGAAGGGGTCAGTCCCATCTGGGATGGAGAGCTGCAGTGTGTGGGCAATGAATCCCGCCTCATCTCCTGCCGCAGAGGGTCCTCCAGGGACCAGCCCTGCACCCACGCGAACAGCGCTGTTGTCGCCTGCACACGTAAGGACTCAGGGAGGGGTGTTGTACACCAGGGCTGTGCCAGGGGTTGGGGAACAGAGCAAGGACCGTGCTGGGCCAGGTGTGAGGACAGGAGGGATGATGGGATTGTCTGCAGCATGAAAATAGTGCAGAAGGAGAAGAAAGGCATGCTGTCCCTCTGGCCTCTCCGCCAGCTACTGAGGGTACATGAGCACCAATCCACCCTCTCTCCTCCTCCTCTGTCCCCAGAATACACAGGATTCAAGCTGGTGAACGGCAGCACAGTGTGTGCAGGGAGGGTAGAGGTCCAGGTGTCAGGGACCTGGGGGACTCTCTGTGCCTCCCGCTGGGATCTCTCGGATGCCCATGTTCTCTGTCGTCAACTCAACTGTGGGTTTGCTGAGTCCATTCCTGGAGGAGAGCATTTTGGGAGAGGGACTGGCCCTGTCTGGAGAGACTCATTCCACTGTGATGGGACAGAAGCCCATCTGGGACAGTGCCCAGTGATCACCCTGGGGGCCTCACCATGTTCCCATGGGAACAACGCTGCTGTCATTTGCTCAGGTGAGTGCTGGAAAAATGCTGCATAACTCCATTTGCCCTTTGTGTGTCATGTGGCCACACAAAGCAGTGATCCCACAGCAGTGCAAGGCTGAATTTCTCCCTGGAGAAACCCTGGCTTCCCCAGGAGCCATCTGGAGGGCTTTTCCTGCTCAGAGTGACCGCTATACTTTGGGAGAGCTGAGGGCTGAATGGAGGCAGGCATCTGCCCCCAGGGCAGTGGCATAGGCCCCATCACCATCACCAGGCCTGGGCTCCTCCGTTCTCCTACTGTGGGAAAAGCCCAGAGCAGGGCTGCAGGCCTGTGCTCCATCCCTCTGGCTGCAGACAACTGCATCCCATCCCCAGAGAGAGCTCTGCAGAGCCTCATCCCACCACCCAGGAAGCAGGTGCCCGGCTGCCCCCAGCAGCAGCAGATTTTGCCCTCGCTTCCCGTCAGCAAAAGGCTCAATCTTGTTGTGTTTGGGCGGAAAATCCCCCCCTCCCACTGCTCCCTGAAGGATGCCATGCTCCCTGGTGCCACCAATGGCTGTGGCATCTCTGCTCTCCCCAGGCTCAGCCAGCTTTGCATCCCTGCGGCTGGTGGGTGGAGAGAGCCGGTGCGACGGACGAGTGGAGATCTTCCAGCATGGGACATGGGGCAGAGTCCTGGATGACCAGTGGGACGTGCAGGAGGCCAGTGTGGTGTGCCGGCAGCTGCGGTGTGGAGAGGCAGGGACAGCCTACAACCCCCCAAAGCCTGAGCGAGGGACGGGTCCCGTGGGGCTGCGAGGGGTCCGGTGCACAGGGCATGAGGCCAGCCTGGCCTTCTGCAACACCTCCCTGCTCGAGAGTGCACCGGCGGCAGGGGTAGCAGAGGATGTGGGAGTCATTTGCTGGGGTGAGCGGCGCTGCACGGGCACCCCAGGTGATGGGGTGGGTGGGCAGCCGGCCCCTGACAGCAACTGGGGTTTCTACCCACTACAGGGAGCCGGAGGGTCCGGCTGGTGAATGGGACCGGGCGCTGTGCTGGGAGAGTGGAGATCTACTACCAGGGCATCTGGGGGACTGTCTGTGATGATGGCTGGGACCTGTCTGATGCCACCGTCATTTGTCACCAGCTGGGCTGTGGAGGGGCAGTGGAGGCAGCCGGCTCTGCTCAGTTCGGGGAAGGCTCCGGGCAGATCTGGCTGGATGGCGTGAACTGCTCTGGGGCCGAAGCTGCTCTCTGGGACTGCCCTGCCAGGCCCTGGGGGCAGCACGACTGCGGGCACAAAGAGGATGCCGGAGTCGTCTGCTCAGGTCTGTGCCAGGAGCTGTAGTGGGAGCCTGGCTCCCATGGAGGCCAGGACACAAGGAGAGATGGGCATGGCCAAGGCTGTCCCTGGCTGCCTCTGAGCTCCTGTCCGAGCATGTCCTGTGGATACCCATGCACGGGTACCCTCAGTCCCACTGAGGGTCCCTGGGGAGCTCAGCCATCCCCGAGGGTTTGCAGGAAGGGCAGGGGTGTCTGTCCATCAGGGGCTTCTCTCTACCTTTGGGTGCAAGGGGGACGTACTGGCCATGGCCTTACCCAGCTGTGGGCCTGGGGGGTGCAGAGGTGTCCTGGCTCCCACTGCCCCAGACCAGCCTGTTCCCCCTTGGTGCCTTTCCTCCCAGAGTTCATGGCCCTGAGGCTGGAGAACAGTGATGGCTGCTCCGGGCGCCTGCAGGTTTTCTACAACGGAACATGGGGCAGCATTTGCTCCAACTCGATGACTCTCGACACGGTGTTGCTGGCATGCAAGGAGCTGGGCTGCGGGGACGGAGGATCCCTGGAAACGCAGCTGCCTTATGGAAGGGTGTCTGGCCCTACATGGCTGGATAAGGTGCGGTGTGGGGAGAAAACCAGCTCCTTCTGGCAGTGTCCCTCTGCTCCCTGGAACCCACAGTCATGTGAAGACCCACGAGAAGAGATCCACATCACCTGCAATGGTAACTCTGAGCCACCTGGGCACCCCAGTGTCACTCTAGCTCCTGCTCCCTGTTGAGCACAGCCAAATGCGGAAAAAGAGCTTGGAGGGGCTTTTCCTTTCCATGTCAGTCCCTTCTGCTGCTGGTGGCAGAAAAGCGATCACAGCCACACACGTCCAGCAGCAGTTGCCACCCAGGTTGCCAGCAGCGCCTGGGGGAGGCAGAGGCATCTCCAGGTGAGGTCTCAGAAGAGACCAGACAGGGTTCAGAAGAGCCTTCCCTCCATAGACATGCTCCTGCTGCTCTGTTAAACTGGGACCTTTTGGGGCCGAGCAGTTGGGGTCCCCTCACAGTCCTGTGCGTGTCCCATGAATGACCAGGGTTCAGTTGCTGCTGTGATCGAGATGGCAGAGGGAGGCACAAGCAGAGGTCAGTCCTGCTCTCTTCTGCACAATCTCCCGAACCAGCCCTTTCACCACAGTGTTTCCTTCTTCAGGGAGACGCCCAGAAATGCCCTCGATCCCACTGGCCCCGTGCCCCAACTCCACGAGGTGCACAGGTAGGGAGCTGCTCCTCTGTGGATGCTTCTTGTCTGGCAGGGCTCTGCCTGCTGTCTCTGTGCCATGGGAGGTCTTTGCCTTCTCCAGACAGGGAGAAGATTCGTGCCGTGGGAGGTGAGGACAGGTGCTCGGGCAGAGTGGAGGTCTGGCACCGTGGCTCTTGGGGGACGGTGTGCGACGACTCCTGGGACATGCGGGATGCTGAGGTGGCGTGCAGGCAGCTGGGCTGTGGCCCCGCGGTGTCTGCCCTGCATGAGGCTGCGTTTGGGGAGGGGACGGGCCCCATCTGGCTGGAGCAGGTGGAGTGCCGTGGGACAGAGCTGTCTCTGCAGGACTGCTGGGCCCGGCCTGGGGATGGTGGTGCTTGCCGGCATAAGGAAGATGCTGCTGTGAACTGCTCAGGTGAGTGGCACGGATAGGACCCCTTGCTCAGGTATTGGCAGGGAGCTGGGGAAGACCTTTTGCCCCCTTGGTCCTGCCATGGCCCCTGACCTCCCAAGAGCAAGAACATTCCTGTGGAGTGCAGGAGCCTGGTGCCAAGTGGGGAGCAGCCTTGGTGGAACTGGATGTGTTCTGGCCATCGCCCGTGGGGCCCTGCAGCCCCAGGGTTATCCCCTGGGCTATCTGTGCCATCCTGCCTGCCACCCGGAGCAGAGGCACTGAGCCTTTTCCCGGCCTCTCTTTCTAGCACTATAGGAGAGGCAATTTGGGTGGGATGTGTCAGGGACATCCATAGACACACACACGGTGTGTTGGGGAGGAGGCTCCCTGGTACCCGCACACCCACCCTCTCAGCCCAGCTCTCCTTTTCCTCCTCTGCAGCTACACCCAGGACAGCAGCATCCCCACCCCAAGCAGGTAACTTGTCTTCCCCCCGGGGCTGGGTATCCCCAGGGCCAGACTGTGACCCACAGCTGGGTGGAAGGGGCTCCTTGTTGGTGTGTGAAACTCCCAGGAGAAGGCACTGGTCTAGTGGTGAGGGGGCTAGGGAAGGTTGTAATTTACTCATCAGGGTAGCAGCTTCTCCATCGCTCATCCCTGGGGCCCTCCATCCCCTGCTGCCTTGTGTGATGGGGGTCAGGAATGGTGCTTTTTCCCCCTCACCCAGGCCTGCTGCTGGCCTTTCCATATTCTTGCCCACACAGATTCCCCCCAGGGCACTCTGAGTGGCAGCGGGAGATTCTCAGTGCCCATCATCATCTGCATCATCCTGGGGGTCCTTCTCTGCCTGCTCCTGGCCCTCCTGGCTGGGCAAGCACTAAGCACCAGGGCTGGGCGCAGAGGTTGGTCTTTCCACAGTGGTCCCAGGGGAAGATAGATATCTCCTGGAAGGGCTGCAGGGTGTCAGTGTGGGGCACAGACAGAGCTGGGGGGATGAGACTCTGTGCTGCCACCTGTCCCATGCACCATCCCATTGACTGCCTGGCCGTGGGGCACCAGCAGCAAGGGGTGGAGAGAAACCAGAGGTGGGGGGAGGTAGCGATGGGGCGAGGAGAGAAATGTCAGAAATGGCAGAGCGGGGCTGGGAGATATGTGGGCAGAAAGGAGATGGCCAAGGCTGGCAGTGCTCTGGGTAGTGCTGGGGGTGCTCTGGGACAAGGGAGATGATGGAAGGAGTGCAGGGTAGCAGGGTCCGTCCCGTGGTGTCAGGCACCCAGGCTGTCCCTTCTGCCCAGCTCTGCCCACCCCCTGGCAGGACAGGGGCCCTACTCTAGACCCATGGGGCAGATAGGGGAAAGCTCCAGGTGGAGAGGAAACATGGGAGCTGCTCCAGGGTCAGACAAGGGGTGCATGACCCTGGGGCCAGAGGGGCATGAGCACTGTCTCTGATGGGATGATGCGAGGGTGACGCTGCCCCAGATAATCTCCACAGCGATGTTGCCCTCACTGGGGATGTGGCAGCTGTGCCTGGACAGTGCAGTGGGGCTGTGCTGTCGGGCCAGTCCTGGGTTGGCCCAAGGAACAGGTTTGAGGGAGCGCAGTGTGATCCCATTGCCCGTCTGCCTGTCCTTGTGCCAGCCCTACCTCTGTCCCCAGGCTCCAGGAGTGCTCAGGAGATGTTCCCTGAGGCTGTGTATGAGGAGATCAGTTACAGCCCAGTGTGGGAGAAGCAGGCAAGGTTTGGTCTCTCAGGTGGGTGTGGGTCCTCCCTGGACGTACATCTGCAGGACCCTTTCCCCTGGCCCGAACCCAGGGCTGATTCCCTGAAGCCCCCAGCCTATTGTGATGCTGGGGCCATGTGGTCTGTGGGGACAGCATCCAGGTCCTGGCCTGGGAGGGGAGCTTTCTCCCAACCAGCTTTGCCTGTCCCGCTGGACATCCCCTCTCCTCCTGCCCCTGCACCTCATGTGACACGCGTGGAGTGAAGGAAAGGGCTGTCCTAGGGCAGCTCTGCGAGCACCTTTGAGACAGGGTTTGCCCCAGGGAGGTAGGGTGATTTCCCAGCCCTCCTCCCCATGCAGCCCCAGCTCTGTGGGTCCCCCTTCCCCAGCAGCACTGACCACGAGCCAGGTCAGTGGGGCTCACTTTGTAGTAGCCACTGTGCATCTCTCCAGGCTCCTATTCAGAGGAGTCCCTGACCCAGCTGCAGTCCTACCCTGGGGTCAGCGAGGAGGAGGATGGTCTGGCATCAGCAGCAGGTAACAGAGGCAAGAAGGAGTTGATCTCCCTGAAGACATGTGATGGACAGAGGTGTCACTCCGTGTCACCGCTGGAGATGGGGAGGACATGGGGGTCTCCTGTGGTGCTGCCAATACCCGTGTCTCAGACCTGTGTCCCTGCACATCTTCCTGTCCTCCGCTCTGCAGGATGTATCTTCTGACTGTCACCAGCTCCCCTCTCTTTTCAGATGTTCTTGTCCCACCCAGAGGTGACCCAGCAGATGGTTATGATGATGCCAGGGAGGTTTCTGATCCCGTGGAGGATGTTGCCCCTGGGCAGGGAGAGAGTGAAATGCCCAGGGAGCCTGAGGAGGGAGCAGAGCCCAGGGATGCACCCAGAGGTGAGAGGGAAATTTAGCACTGCTGGTTCCTGGGGTGCCATCCATGGTGCCACCCAAGTCACTGCTGTCCTGAGACCCCAGCCTCCTGGGAAGGGGGAACCTGTCCTGGGAGTTTTCCTTGGAGGGACTAGGGGTGGGAGAAGGAGCTGAATGTGGTGACGAGCAGGGAGGAAGATGATCTACAGACCCCATGGGGCAAGCTGCATTGTCCTGCCTTGCTGCTTGCAGGGACCAGCCTGTGCTCCTGGAGAAGTGCTGGGGTCCCTGGAGCTGAAGGAGACACGTGGCCCCTGTCCCTGGGGAGCATGGGCTATGATGATGCTGAAGAGGTGTCTCTGGCACATCCCCCTGAGGACACAATGGCTGTGACACCGGAGCTCTGTGCACAACAGTCCCCGAGCCCAAGGCCATGAGAGCCCATCCCTGCTGTGCAGCTGGGTGCAGCCAGGAGGGAGAAGAGGTCTGTGCAGCTGGGAGAGCTGCGAGCACCAGCGAACCATGTCCCTTGTCCCATGGGCAACAGAAACCGCCTGGAGTTTCCTCTATTTTTATTCCCATTTTTATGCTGTGCCTCATCTTTGTTCATAATAGAACAGCTGTGTTCAGCTTTGACCCAGAGCTGGTGCTTGCCTGCCCAAGTGTCAGGGCATCTTCCTGAGGCTGGTCAGGAGGAGCAGAGAACAAAGTCATGGAAGTGGGGAAATGGGCATGTCTCAGGGACAGCAGGCTTGGGGTCAGGCTGTGAAGCAGTGAGAGCCCATGGTCCCTGGGGAATAATCCTGCTGACAGAGACATTTCCATCCTACTGGCCACAGGCAGTTTCTAGTCAAAATGGCTCTCTGATAGGTTCCGTGATGCACCTCAGTTTGAGCACCCATTTCCTCGCCCTAGGGTTTCCCAGCTGCTCTTTACCCCAGGCAGGGCCAGAGCCGTGCTGGTCCCACAGTGCAGAGGCCATGACAGAGCTGCCGTGTCAGGGTAAGCCCTGGGCTGTGGCCCCACAGAAGTGAGCCCTGAGGTGGCCACAGTGCCCTGAACATCCCAGCCAGCCCCAGGGGGGAACATGGCCCATGGATTACCTCCCACAACGGTTAGGAGGCAGCTCTGCTCCCCACTGCCCCAGCACAAGGTGCAGAGCTGCTTTCTGGGATACACAGGGCTGGGATTCCCTCTCCTCATGCTCTGCCAGGACCCCAGTCTCCATGGGCTGCTCCTGCTGCCTTGGGCCCTCGCAGACCCTGAGCACTCTTGTCAAGGCACTGAGCTGCCTTCTTCCTGAGCAGAGGCTGTAAGGCCCCACAGCAGCCCTGGGACCCCCTCCTCCTGCTCTCCTCCAGCCCCCACCCCTGCCCTCCTGCTGCTTCACCAGTGATGTCAGTTTGGGTTTGTGTCAGGGCAGTACTTGTGTGCAGGCACAGAAGAGAGGGAAGCAACGGTGATGGGGGCACCTTTCCCCCAGCACTGTTGGAGGGCTGGGGGGATGAAGAAAAGATCCCCAGGAGATGTATGCTGCAGCCAGAAGCCTTGGTCCAGTCCCTGGCCTGGAGAAGGGCTCATCTGGCAGGATCCTCACGTGGGCACATTTCCATGGCAGAGGAGATTTTGTGTCCCTCCCCTAAAAGAGGCACTGCTGGGAGCTTAGCCAGGGTCCTTCTCCCTTGGCTGTGGCTTTCGCCTGCCCCAGCGCCCATGGGCAGAGAAACTTCTTACGTAGCAGCCAGGCGGGGAGAAGGGTTTGACACCTGGGCAGGACCTGGCAACCCAAACCACCCTCCCTGGTCCTGCTGGTGGGTCTCAACACCCCTCCGGCACTTCCCCAAAAGGCTTCTCTGCTGCGGGCTGGAAGGTGCATTGGCTGTCTGTGGCAGGGTTCCATGTGGGAAGTTGCTGGAGCTCAGTACTGCTGCAAGCAGCAGGATCTGGCCCTAGAGGAGAAGCGGGGAGGAGGTGGCTGTCACCAGCACCCTCTCCCACTTCAGCATTGCCCCATTCCCTGCTGGGAGCTCCTCCACCCCTGTGGTGATCCTGGGGGGATATGGGAGAAGCCCAGGCACACACATCCCTCTGCCCCATACCCCAGAGCCTTCCTGCTGGCAGACCCCATGGGAGAGCAGCATTCCCAGGGTGAGACCCCCATGGTGATGGTGATGATGAGTGCCCCCATGGGCACTGCAAACACAACATCCATCCCCTGGAAAACTCCCATGGGGGCAAGCTCCAGCCCTGCATCTCAGAGAAAGAAGGTATAAAAGTGAAGTAAAGAAGAAGGGGGGATTGTCATCTTCTGAACACAGGATGGTGGGGGCTATGGACAGTATGGACACTGACATGCAGACTCAAGGTGCTCCAAGTGGGGACTGGGGAGAGGAACCCAGCACCTGTCCTGTGACACCTCGCTGCCAGCTCTGCCCTCCCACAGGTGTAATATTTCTCCCTTACTCTGGCACCTGGCAGACATTTTCCTCTTCCTCCTGGGGGAGATGAGCCACAGGCCTGTGTGTGCTTGAGGGGGGCAGCACGCCTGAGCAGGAAGAGCCTGTTTCATGGCATCTGGGGACCTGAACAGTCTGGCATTGCAGGCTGGGTCCATTCTCTGCAGCAAAGCAAGATTGTTGCTGTACCCCAAATCTGTGGTTGTTCCTGCAGCTCCCGAGGACCTGCCTGAGCGGGGGTCACAGTGAGACCCCCAAGTCTCAGCACTGCAACCCCCATGCTGGGCAGAGCTTGGCTGTTTAAAGCCCATAGGAGAACAGCCTTATTTTTTTGAGTTTTGGCTCACCAGGGTGCTGGACACCCTGCAGTGAGAATCCATGTCTCATGCCCCATTTTGATTGTGGGGGTTATTGCCAGAGGAGCAGCCGAGGCACCATCTCCTGGCCCTCACTGCCTGTGCACGGCTGTGGACAGACCTGTGACTCCCTGATCCTACCAGCACAGGGTGGACGGAGTCACCACACACCCCAGGAGCAAGAGGTGGGCACCGGCCCCACCAGTCCCACCTCTGCAGGGCTATGCCTGACCTCAGCAGATCCAGGTTCCCTGAGCTGAGGGTCTGCTCAAGCCAGTGGCGATGGTGGAAGGAAGACTCCAGCTGAGAGTCCCACAGCCCTGCCCAGCTCACAGCCAAGCCCTTGGTGGGCAGGGCAGGCCCACAGGGCCTGGAGAGGAGCAGTGCCCAAGCTCCAGCCCACACCTGCCTGAGGCTGGGCAGTCAGGGCAAAAGCACCACCCCTGGAGATGCCAGGGATTGAACCCAGGACCTCCCACATGCGAAGCGGGAGCTCTTCCACTGAGCTACATCCCCTTGATGCCTGCTAGTAGGAGAGACGCTCTTCTCCTGTGATGTGTCTATGACAAGGGGAACAGTCTGTGCACCATCGAGAATGGCAAAGAGGAGAGAGACAGGGTCTTTGCAGAGACCCCCTCAAAGGAGAGATGCCAAGTGCTGTGGAGCAGGGAAGGAGGGATGGCTGGAGACCACCCCAAAGAAGCACTGAATGGAGAGTCCTGTCCAGGGGAAGGCTGGGGGCTTGCAGTGCAAGAGGAAGGCTCATTCTAACCTGCAGATCTGCAGCTACAGTGCACGGGCAGTGCTCTGGCAAGAGGTGAAGGAGCAAGTTGGGCCACGGCAGGCTGGAAGAAGGCAGGCAGGCAGTCTCTGCAAAAATCTACAGGAGACAATCGTTGCTGAAGCCCGGGGTTGAACCAGGGACCTTTAGATCTTCAGTCTAACGCTCTCCCAGCTGAGCTACTTCAGCCCTGCCCCAGCAGCCCTTGTCCCAGTTCCTCTGCCAGGCCACAGGCTGACACACACATGAAGAGAGCTCCTTGGGGACATTCCCAGGGAAAAGCTGTGCCCAGTGTCGGGCAGAGGGGACCTGGCCTCTCCCTGCCTCCATGGCCAGGTAGACTCCAGGTGTGGGGTGGGTGCCAGCTTACAGTGGGAGTGCCAAGATATGTGTCGGGCCTCAGTTACAAAGGTGAGTGGTGAAGGCAAGTGGACAGGCCAGGCACAGGCAGCTGCCAAAGCTGAAGGTGGAAGAAGGGTGGGGTTGGTGGAAGACCTCTCTCATAGGGAAGAGAGGGCCCAGGGGAGGCAGAGCTTTTGCTGCTGCCTTAGGCTTTTGCTTCCTTCTTGCACGAGCAAGAGTGTTCTGTTCAACGTTTGGAGACCATATTTAGGGGGAGAGAAGGCTTGAAAACCTCCAAGGATTGGAACTGCACAACCTCTCAGGGCAACCTCTTCCAGTGCGTAAGTGACCTTGTGGTTATGACCTCATGGACCTCACCTCCTGCCTGAACATTCTTTCAACTTTTGTCCCTTGCCTCTCCTTTTTCCACCATGCACCACGATGAAGAGCCTGGCTCTGTTTTCTTAACTGCCTGATAGGTACTGAAATGCTCCCATGAAGTTTCCCAAAGCCATCTCATCTCCGTACTGAACAGTGTTCCCTCAGCCTTTCCTCAGGTGGAAAGTTCTCCAGCCCCGTGCACACCCCGCCACACCTGACTGTATTGGTGCCCCTTCACTGAACTTGCTCCCGTTGATCAATGTCTTTCCTGTGCTGGGGGCAGGAGGCCCCAGACTCAGTGCAGGGCTGTGCATGTGGTCTAGCAAGCAGTGAATGGAGGGGGAGAATCCCTCCCCCTCATCTCCTGGCCATGCTTCTCTTCATACAGGCAGGCTGCTCTTGGCCTTCTTGGCCACAGGGGCTCACTGCTGACTCATGTGCAGCTTGTTGCCCACCATGACCCCCAGGGCCTTTTAGGGGCACCCCAGGGGTAGGGCTTGGCATTTCTTCTCTTTGAAATCTAGAAGGGTTTTTTTGGCCCACTCTGCTGACATGCAGAACAAACTTTACAACTCGGAGAGTGAGTTATAAAGCAGGCATGTTTATTCCAGCACCGGGGTGCAAGGGGATTTCTTCTCAAAGCTTGCACACTGTCTCAGCAAGCAGCCAGATATTTATTACACCAGGGCATACATATTCACAGGGTCACACAATACAAAATATTCATATGTATAAGTTGGGGCAGGGTTAGTTCAAAAGCTTGTGTCAGCCATTCTAAAACGTTTATGTCATCTTGCACAGGCTCAGACCTGTCTCCGGTGGTCATTTACTTCTTCAGGGGTCTTATCTTCCTCTTCTTCTTTTGTCCTCTAGTGAACTTTAGTCATTCATGCATGCTCTCTTCTTACTTGGTGATTTCAGCAGTTTCTAACAAGTCCTAACAAGTTCTGTGGGAAGACTAGCATTGCAGTTCCCCTTATCACTCCCTTTGTCTGGCATGTCAGTCCTTGAGGAATACCAGTCCCGGATAAGCTTAACCCTTGACAGACACCACAGGCACCAGGCCCCAGCAAGCGAGCCTCGAAAGAACAAACAGGGCCAACAGAATTATTAAACATTTAAGTGGTCAAAAGGCAGATGGTTATTTCCCTGTATCAATTCCCCCCTTTTCTTTCCCCTAAGCAAATTCTTTTGCTTTTTAAAAGTGGTTCATTATGTTTCATCATTATGTATTACAACAGTTGCCAAATTCATCCCTTTTAGATCCTTTCCCGCATTTTCCGTATACCTAAAATAAGCATTTGTCCAAGGCCACTCCCAAGCACTTATTAAGTTACCGCTCAGCAGAGTCATAAGAACCCCTATCATCGTTTTTGGACGAGACGCTTCAATGGTCCCATAGGTGTCGATTTCCATTGTGGCTTAGGGGCTTTCTTCACTCTGGCGTGATGTACCCATGAGGTCTGTTCTTTCATCTTGATCGCTGTATGGGATGTCAGCAGCACCTGGAAGGGGCCCTCCCACTTCGGTTCCAGAGGTGGATCTGTAAAGGACTTCACATACACATAATCACCAGGCTTAATATCATGCACCGGTCCATCAAGACCTCAGGCTCTGGTTCCTAAGACCAGTTTCTCTATCTCCCGAAGTTGTTTTTGCAGGCTTATTACATACTCAGATAATGTTTCATCCCCAATCTGAGTTGATATTCCCGCCTATACGATATAGGGCCTCCCGTACAATATCTCAAAAGGGCTCAACTCTTCTTTAGTTCTGGGCTTAGTTCTAATCTTCAGGAGTGCCAAAGATAATGATTGTGGCCAAGATAATCTGGCCTCCTGCCCTAGTTTTACAATCTGTAACTTAATTAAGTGATTCATCTTTTCCACTTGACCACTCGCTTTTGGCCTATATGAGGTATGTAACTGCCAATCTATTCCCAAGAGTTTACTAACTTGTTGAACAATTTTTGCAAGAAAATGTGGTCCTCTATCTGAGGAAATTGTTGCAGGAATCCTGAATCTCGGTGCTGTTTCTTGTAGAAGTGCTTTAGTTACCTCCCTAACCTTATTGGTTCGGCAAGGGAATGCTTCTGGCCAGCCTGAAAAGGTGTCTGTTAGAACCAACAGATATCAGAACCCCCCTTTTCTTGGGAGTTCTGAGAAATCAATTTGCCACTGCTGCCCTGGATAGTTTCCTTTCCCTATTTGTCTGGGTTGGGCTTTAGGGCTTACTTTAGGATTATTTGGAAACATATTTCACACTGCTGTGTCACTTGTTTAACAGTGGAGTAGAGGTTCCGGGCAACTATGCACCGATTTAGGTATTTATACAATGCCTCAGCTCCCCAGTGGGATTTTCTGTGTTCTGCTATAACTATGGCCCACAATAATGCAAATGGGATTATTATTTTGCCCTGTGGAGTCTTTGCCCACCCACCCTTCTCTATTTTTCCACCTAAGTCTTCAACTAATTTCCGATCCTCTTTGGAATACCTGGGTTCACAAGCAATTTGTATTTTACCGTCTGGGACCAAAGACTGCACCTCTAATTCACCTCTCTCAGCTGCTTTTTTTGGCTTCACAGTCCGCCATAGCATTGCCCAGTTCCTGAGCCATATTTCTTTTTTGATGAGCTTTGCAGTGTATGATAGCCACTTTTTTGGGCAGCTGTACTGCTTCCAGGAGCTTAAGAATTTCTTCAGCATGTTTTATATGTTTCCCTTGGGTGGATAGGAGTCCCCTTTCTTTCCATATGGCTCCATGGGTATGGACTACCCCAAAAGCGTATTTGGAGTCCGTCCAGATATTAATCTTCTTGTCTTTGGCTAGCTCCAACACTCGGGTTAAAGCTATTATTTCTGCTTTTTGTGCTGAGGTATTCAGGGCAAGGGCTTTGGACTCTCTTACCTGATCTGCAGTGGTTACCACATACCCTGCTCTTTGGACGCCTTGTGGAACAAAGCTGCTTCTGTCTGTGTACCAGGAATCTTCAGCATCTTCCAGCGGCTCCTCTTTTAGATCTGGTCAGCTGGAATAGACCGCTTCAATTGTTTCCAGGCAGTCATGTGATACCGGTTCTCCCGTGGTTTCACTGAGGAAAGATGCTGGATTGACAATGTTAGTAACCATTATTTCCACATCATCCCATTCCATATTTAAGGAATCTTTGTGGTGAGAGCCAGTGCCCCCCTTTTACCTCTAATACTGTAGATACAGTATGAGATATCAACACTATAATCTTTTGGCCCAATGTAAATTTACGGGCTTCTTGAATATGTAGCACCAATGCTGCTACTGCCCTTAAGCAGCTAGGCCAACGTTTACTTGCTTCATCAAGTTGTTTGGAGAACTACACCACTGCCCTTCTATATGGTCCCAAGTTTTGGGCTAGGATTCCCAGGGCTATTCCCTGCTTCTCATGGGAGAATAGCCAGAAAGGCTTAGTAACATCTGGTAACTGTAGGAGTGAACTACATGGAACTTAGTGACTGGGCCTGAAAGTAGCTCACGGTCGCAAGAGCATTCCAGACGCCTTTAGAAGGCTTTGAACAGAATAAACAAGAAGACAGAAAAAGAAAGATCCCAATTAGAAAAACACAGGTGCGCATTCCACGATAAAGGGAACTTGGCACAAACAACCTCAATTCGGCAGTTTATCTTGACCAATTAGACCGAGACAAGTTTTGCATGCTCTAGTTAATATAGCCAATTATGTCCTATGTTTATGCACGTGTACAGAGTTAGTATAACCAACTATATCTTATGTTTATACGCGTGAACAGTGTCGATATAACCAATCACATTTTATGCTTGTGTGTGTGGACACCAAATGCTCGCATGCAGCAGCCAATCAAAGCTTTTTAGGAACTTAGAGAATTGAGCTAGGCTCAATAAACTGGCGACTTTGATCATCATATTGGTGTCCTGTCATCCATCCCCGCATGGAATTTCTCTACATCTGGTGACCCCGACATGATCCGGTAAGGAACAAGAGGGGAATGCTAACGACTGAAAAGGCGGGGGAAATTGCCGCGAATGCCGGTGGGCTTAAAAGAAAAGCACCGGGCTGCTCGAGAGAGGCAGGAATCGTAAGCTTACGTGATAAAAGGTGGCATGGGTATCGCAGCATCTGTGAATGAAAAGGCAGCCATAAAGACACTTATGAGGCTGGTTGAAAAAACAGAGACGGATATTAAAAAGGACCAGTTAGAGGATTTGTTACAGTGGGGACAAAGAAGAGGATTTTTCAAGGACGCTGAGGCTCTCTTTTCTTTGTCTATTTGGGAGAACTTAGGAAGGGAAATATGGGAGTCTGTCCAAGGAGGAAATAAAATAGCTGCGCGTCTGGCAGCACGTTGGAAAAAGTGTCTCCAAATGATGCAGCAAATAACATCGGAAACTGCTGCTCAGGATGCGTTAAAACATGCTTTAGCGGCAGAAACTCGAACTATTAATGCTCCTGCTCCCCCAACGTATTGTTCGGCAGCAGAGACAGTATGCGGAGCACAGAAGCCCCCCCTGCCGCCAACGGCGCCACCATTAGAAGAAAAAACACTGGTTGCGGCTTTCCCTGTAGAAGAGCTGAATTTTTGGGGGAGGGGAAATAGCGCCAATGTTCCCATGGCCCCATTAACACCCGAGGAACAGGCAATGGTAAATACTTCTGCGAAAAAGACAAGTCAGCCGCTATTATGAGCGGAAGACATTCCTCTGCCCATGGACTCTGATGATTGGGGGGCCCAACGGGACTCAGAAAATACTGAGGAAGCTCAAAATCAGCTATACCCTGATTCCAATAATGCAAACGAGGATTTGGCTCCTATAATACTAGAGGAAAAAGAGACAATGTTAGAATTGCTGGAGGAAATGCGAAAAAGAGACGGGGGTAAATGTGGGCAACCGTTGACGAAAAAAGCATATGAAAAAGCAGCAAATGCGATTGTAGAGAGTATGGACTCTTTTGCTAAAGTGGTGGGTAAGGCGGAAGAGAAATTCCCAAGGATAAAATGCAGGAATTGATTGACCTGTGTGTACAAAAAGGGGAATTAATGCCCGATGAGGGAAAAGGGTCTAAATGGAGATACGAGGATAGATACAAAGGAATGCGACGTCTAACAGAGCCACCCTTACAAAACACGGAACCAGCTGAGACAGGACCTTCACCACCACCACCCAGGGATCCGTCTTTTTTGCCGGGACAATGTTGGCGTGGAATTATTGAGCAAGCCACTATAGAAGGAATAATACTGCCACCTACTGTCGGATCATTTCCCGTGTTTACTGAACCAGGAGGAAGGCGACAATGGGCGCCTTTGGACTGGAAAACAGTTCGAGAACTACAAAAAGCCATTATGCAATATGGAGTAGACAATAAGTATGTACAACAAATGATACAACAATTTTTTAACGCACAAACCTTAGTGCCAGCGGATGTAAAGGTTTCAGTGGAAATGTTCTTTGAACCAACTCAGAGGTTGCTGTTTCATGAACAGTGGAGACAGAAAGCAGAAGCCCAGGTGAGAAATTTAGATGCTGGGGCACAAAATCCACTTGCATTTGTCAGCGTAGACATGTTACTTGGCACGGGACAGTTCGCTACTGGTCCCGTTCAGGCGGCATTAAGGCCAGAGATTTTACAATTGGCACAACAACTAGCTCTGGAAGCTATTTCAGAAGTACCGCAAGTGGGGAAACCAACTCCGCCATAGTCTAAAATCATACAAGGGGAAGAGGAGCCGTACATGAAATTCCTTGACCGTTTAAAAGCTGCTGTCGATGCATCGCCCACCTTAACCCCTGAAGCAAAAGCTGCAGTCAGAAAGGACTTAGCCATTCAAAATGCAAATACAAAATGCAGACAAATCATTGCATCGCTTCCGCATACAGCTACATTAGTGGATATCATCGAGGCTTGTAATCGCTTACCTCTAATACAAGAACAAGAGAAAGCTAAAATACATGCTGAAGCTCACACTGCAGGGCTCGCTGTAGCATTACGACCGATGGTGCAACAGGGAAAAGGAGACCGCAGCCCACACAAAGGCCCTTTAGCATGTTATCGGTGTGGTCAACCGGGGCATTTGAAACGTACATGCCCTCATCACATAGCAAGGCAGCCTCGACCTGTGCCAGCACCAACTAACGGCAGTCAGTCAAACTTTTCTGGGGTCTGTAACAAGTGCGACAAGTTCGGACACAAAGCCAGCGACTGTCGATCAAGGTTTAGAAAAGACGGAATGCCGTTAACACTCAACAATCAGGGAAACGGAATGATGAGCGCCAGGATGAGGGGGCGCTAAGATATCAAGTGCCTCTCAAACAGGGGTGACGGCATGCCCGGCTGTCTTTCAAAACTCAGGGCAGCCACAAAAGGAAGTGCAGGAGTTGACCTGGCCATAGCCGCTGACACCACAATAACTGATGATAAAGTTCATGTTGTTCCATCGAATGCTACCGGGCCTTTAGGTCTTGGACTAGGTGCATTGCTTTTAGGACGCTCTTCTGTTTCTAAACAAGGAATATTTGTTTTACCTGGAGTTATCAATGCTGATTTCACGGGAAACATTTCAATCATGGTGAAAGTATTTGTTCCTCCTGTGACAATTATGGCTGGAACCCGGATTGCTCAACTGGTACCCTTCAAGGCTAGCGTCCCCTATGTCAGAAACATTGCACGAGGGGACGGAGGATTCGGATCTACTGACACACCTTTAGTGGCTTTCACAGAAATAATTGGATCTTCCAAACCCGTTCATCATTTTAATTTATGTGGGCCTTTGGGAAAATCTCTACTACATAAACGTATGCTCCTTGACGCAGGGTCTGATGTGACCATAATTCCAAAGGAAGAATGGTTCAGGGACTGGGAATTACAAAATATCGACACTGTGGTAACCGGTATTGGAGGCCAGAAATCCACACAAATCAGCATGAATTTTGTAACAGTTGAAGACTGTGAAGACAAAAGGACAGCACATGTAAGGCCTTATGTTTTAAATAGTACTGTATGGCTTTTAGGTCGGGACGCTTTAGCGCAATGGGGAGTTAGATTGTCCACGCATTTTTAGCAGCGGCCATTGACAAGCGACCAACCCTGAAACTGAAATAGTTAAAGGACAGCCCTGTTTGGGTTGATCAATGGCTGCTTCCAATGGAAAAGGTCGCTGCTTTGGAGCAACTCGTGGCTGAACAAGTGGAAGCAGGGCATTTGGTTCCTCCTACAAGCCCATGGAACACTCCTGTATTTACCATTTTGAAAAAATCTGGAAAATGGCGTTTACTGCAAGATTTGCGTGCAGTGAATAAAGTAATGCAAGATATGGGATCCTTACAGCCTGGTATTCCAACCGCTACTATACTCCCCAGAGACTGGCCTTTGATTGTTGTTGACCTTAAAGACTGTTTCTTTACAATTCCTTTGCATCTGGATGACTGTGAGAAATTTGCTTGTATAAAAATGATCAGCTAGGCTCAATAAACTGGCAACTTTGATCATCATATTGGTGTCCTGTCATCCGTCCCCGCATGGAATTTCTCTACAGCCGCCCTTGCCGGTAGGGAGGCCATGTCTACCCCGTCCACGTGGGTAGTGAGGCCAGGTCTACCCCGCCCACACCAGCAGGGAGGCCAGGTCTACCCAATCCGCGTGGATAGGGAGGCCAGGTATACTTCACCCGCGTGGGTATGGAGTCCTGGTCTGCCCCTTCCACGCAGGAATGGAGGCCAGGTATACCCCTCGCTTGCTGGCAGGCAGGCCTGTTCTACCCCGCCCACACAGGTAGGGAGGCCAGGTCTACCACTCCCACGTGGGTAGGGAGGCCAGGTCTACTCCGCCCTTGCCTGTAGGGAGGCCAGATCTACCCCGCCCTTGGTGGTAGGGAGGCCTGGTCTACCCCGCCCGCGTGTGTAGGGAGGCCAGGTCTACCCAACACTTGCCGGTAGACAGGCCGGGACTACCCTGCCTGAGTGGGAAGGGAGGCCAGGTCTACCCCTTCTATGTGGGCAGGGAGGCCAGGTCTACACTGCCCTTGTCACTAGGGAGGCCTGGTCTACCCCGTACGCATGGGTACAGAGGCCAGGTCTACCCCACCCACGTGGGTAGGGAGGGCAGGTCTACCCCGTCTGTGCAGGGAGGGAGGCCATGTCTACCCCGCCCTTACCAGAAGGGAGTCCTGGTCTAACCCTTCTGCACAGGCAGGGAGGCCAGGTCTACCCCACCAGAGCCGGTCGAGAGGCCAGGTCTACACCGCTTGCGCAGTTAGGGAGGCCTGGTCTACCCTGCCGCGCAGATAGGGAGGCCAGGCCTACCCCGCCCACGTGGTTAGGGAGGCCTGGTGTACCCGATCCTTGCCGGTGTGGAGGCCAGGTCTACCCCACCCGCGCGGTTAGGGAGGCCAGGTCTACCCCACCGGATCCAGTCGGGAGGCCACATCTATACCACTTGCGCATTTACGGAGGCCAGATCTACCCCACGGTCACAGTTCAGCCAGGTGTACCTCACCAGCGCGGTTAGGGAGGACAGGTCTACCCCACCAGTGCAGCAGGGAGGCCACATCTACCCCACCCTTGCTTGTACAGAGGCCAGGTCAACCCAGCCACCCGCACGGTTACGGAGGCCATGCCTACCCCGCCCTTAGCGGTAGGGAGGCCAGGTCTACCCCGTCCTTGCCAGTATGGAGGCCTGGTCTAGCCCCCCCGCTCAGCTAAGGAGGTCAGGTCTACCCCAACCTTGCCAGGAGTATGGCCAGGTCTATCCCACTCTCATTCCTGCCTTCACTGACAATGGAGCCACAGGTACTTTACCCTGCAGGGAATGAAAAATGTGTGGGTCTAGGTATTGCAGAGTCTGCTTGAAGACGCTCCTGTGTCCCAGATATATTGGACTTAGTGCCCGTTTGGCTATTCAAAAGAGAGCATTTCATTCACTTTGTCTCTTTTTTCCCCTCCGTGAATCAGGGGAGCTCGTGACTTCAATGTGTGACTTGCTGTGTGCAAAGAGCAGATATGGGCAGATAGAGTGCAGGGCAGGCAGTGTTTTGGGTGGTCCTGGGATCTCTGCTAACACAAAAATGTGGGTTTTGTTCATCTAAGGCTGTCCGCTGTGGAAAATGGACTTCAGAGGAGGTAACGTGGACTTAATGTACAGCCGCTGAGTGTATTACTTCACTGCATGCCTGTGTGCAGCTTGTCCTCCAAGCAGGAGGGAGTTGGTGCCCACGGGCTGAAACATGCAGCTCCAGACTTCAGTGAAGAAAGCTCAGATTTGAGCAAGGCTGCTGTAAGTGCCAGGTGGTTGAGAGAAAAGGTGGGGCTGGGGGTAGGGATGAAGAATGACCAGAGATTGTTAAAAACGTAAAGGGTCTTGCTTTTTGTATACATTCAAACTCCATTAGGAGGATCAATATGAATTGAGGATTTCTGACACCACATGGTGCATGAGCAGAAAAATAAAGAAAAGTGTGTGGGGGGGAAGAATTCTTTCTTATTGTTTAGTATTGAAATCTTTCCACTTTGACTACACTCCTGAAATCTCTCTAACCACATAAGAATTGAAGACCTAAAGGAAAATACTGCACAGAGCCTTGGCTCGTTAGGGAGTTTTCATGTTAATGAGCCCTCTGGTGCCAAGTTCCTGAACTGCAGATCCTGAAAGATTGAACAAGCCTCTCAAGAAGTAAAAGTCAGCATCAAACTTCCAAGTTTCTGAGGGTGTTAGTGGGCTCCACTGAGGAACATCACTGAAGAGACCGTGGAGGGAATGACCAGACAAGGAGGCTGTCCCTGGGGGCTGGTGAAACAGGAAGTCAGAGGCACTGGTTACAGGCGGAAGATCAATTGTGGAGGTGGCTGTGAAAGCCCTAAATGTGTTTCTCCAAGCAGGATGGCCAAGCCCTGACCCCCATTCCCCTGGGAAGGGGGATCCTTTCCTTCATGGGATGCTTACAGCTCTTCCTGGGAGCAGTTTGATGTGGGGGGGGTGTGATGCTGAGTGAAGGACAGTGGTAGGACACCTCCCAAGCTCTTTTGGCGGTCGGTGAGGAGGAAACAAGGGCCTGGGGCTGTAAGGAACTGGTGTCCTCACAAGGGCTTCAGTGGAAGAGACAGCAGCCACCGTGGAGATGACAAGGACTTCGGTTCTGTTGGTGGGGAGGAGGGGGGCAGCGCACAAAGGCCCTGTTTGCACCACAGACAGTCCTACACTGTCCTCTGCCTGTGCCAGTTTCCCTGCAGACTTTAGCTGCCTCTCCCTGTTTCCCCACCTCACCCTGACCTTGGGATCTCCCAAGTAGAAGAATTTGGAGCAATGGAGTCATTTGAGCCTGGGGGGAAGTGTGAGGACAATGGACTTTAACAGTTTTGTCATTGTTTCTCACAATCCAAACCTTTTTTACTTGGCATAAATTAAATTGGTCTTCCCCAAGTCAACTCTTCTTTGCCTGTGACAGTAATTAGTAAGTTATGTCCCTGTCTTTATCGTGACCTATGAGCTATTCCATCTTATTTTCTCCCTTTGGCCTTTTGAGTTGGAGTTGTGACTGGGCAGCTGGGTGGGGGTCTCGGTGTTGGGCAAGGCTAACCCACTACAGGACGACCACCTCAGGACTGCTGTGTCTAGTATGGGACTCACCAGCACAAGGAAGACTCTGACAGAGTGGAGAGAAAGTTGCAGAGGCCAGAAGGATGGTTGGGGCCTGGAGCACATTGTGTACAAGGAGAGGCTGAGAAAGCCGGGGTTTGGAAAAATCCCTCAGAGCCAAACAGTGGAGCAAGGACCCAGGCCAGCTGGTGAGATCTCTATCAATGGAGATTTTCACCATCTGTCGAGACAAGCACCTGATCTAGCCAGAGGTGTCTGAGAATGGGCATGGCTGAGAGTCTGGCTGTGGCAAGAGCTATGGGACTTGATGTGTAATGAGTGTTGGTAGGAAACTGGTTCCCTTTGTATTAATAATGGCAGTAGAGCTGGGTATCCTAGAGACCTGGAGGAAGACAGGGGTGACCATGCAGCAAAGGTCCTTCCTCAGGGTTGGGCTGTATGGCCACTCACTCTCTGGCTCTTCTGTGTTCATATGATAGGTGATCCCCAACACTGACTGCATTTGCCCCTTCTCTGCCACCTCCAGTCCCATGCCCCAGGGCAGCATGACAGTCCTGGCCCTGGAGCTCCTCAACCAGCTCTTGCATCTCTCCACCCCCTTTCCCTGTGACAGCTGGGTTCCCACTGCCTGCCCTGTGATTACAGAGTCCTCCTTTCCCTCTGAATACCTGGAATCAACACTTTTGCGTGATTCCACCTGGGCAATCTCTTACTCTGTGGAGCTCCAGTCACACCCCAGGCACACGCTGCCCATGGAGATCCCCTGGGATATCCAGGCAGCTACAGATTCCCCTCCTGGAGGATGGCTTCTGCCCTGTCACATGTGGGAAAGGACTGGGTTTGTATCTCAGTGACCATTTATCATCTCCTCTGTCACTAGGCACCAACAGGTGAGTCCTAAATCCACCCCTCTAGCAGGTCACAAGATGACAATGAGCTTTTTGCCCTTGACATCATGGATCAATAGGCCTTTTTGAGGTGCAGCACCTCAGACCTGTTCCTGGCACGAGGCTTGGAAAAACAGACCTATCATCAGGCAGCGCACAGGGAAGATCCCTTTTTATTACAGAGATGCTGTGAGGGAGTCAGCTTGGACCCAGTGTTACAAAGACACATTTTTATATGGTCCTCCAGGTGAGACAGAGGAGGTTCATGCTTCACATGAAGTACGGGAAGTCCAAGTACTGGTCTACGAACATGAAACCCCAAATAGCAATAACAACAACAGTAATAAAACAAAGCATGGGCCTATTATGGGAGTCACTTGTGGAAAAAGACTGGAAGTTCACCGGTGTTGAAAAATGCCCATGGAATCACTTTCCTCAGGGCATTTTTGAGCTGCCTGTTCCTCATGCTATAGATGAGAGGGTTCACAACTGGAGGCACCAGCGAGTACAGCACTGCCACCACCAGATCCAGGGATGGAGAGCAGATGGAGGGGGGTTTCAGATAGGCAATCATGCCAGTGCTGACATACATGGAGACCACTCAGCCCACAAGACAACAGCCCTAGCCAAGAGAACAAGGACCTCAGTTCTGGGTCCCAGCCCTACCAAAGCCCTTGGCTTTCCCCACCACAGGCTGTCCTATACTGTCCTATGTCAGTGACTGTTTCTCTGCAGATTTTAACTCTCCGCCCTGCTTCCCCAACTCTCTCTGACCCCAAGATATCCCAAGGTTTACTGATAACTCTCTGTCCTCACTCTTCTTCAAACATAAAGCTGCAGTTTTCTGAGGGTTAGACAATGTCTCTGAGTTCCCCAAAACCCATCTGGCTTCTTTCAAATGCTTGTTTATATTCCTCTAGCACCCAAGATGTCCTAGCCTTAGGCTCGCTTGAATTCTTACATGAACGGCTCTCTCCCTGCACTACCACGTGTCTCACAAACCCTTCCCTCTTCCCCCGCAGTGATGAAACTTCACCCCAGGAGGTCTGTGCATCCTCCACACTCATAGATGTTTCCTGAGGTCCACCCAAGTATGGGAAGTGAAGCAGGAAAAGAGCAAGGTCAGCTCATTTGGGATGACTGGCCATGGCCACCCTCAGCACCGGGCACTCTCCATCTCCTAGGCATGCACACAACATGGAAAAATCTCTTTCATCCCAGACTTGCAGAAGAGGGGTCTTCCTTCCTGACATCTTCCCAGGACACACCTCCTCCTCTTCCCCATCCACAGACATCCACTGCTTGCCATTGCTGGCCTCAGAGAGGGTTTCAGGATTTGCTAAAGCCATCAGCCACCTCCTTGTTTCTCACTAACATCCCTCGACCTTCTCTCTGACCCCTACACGTGACCAATCTATGAGTGCTGCTCGGAGCCGCTCGCTCTTCAGAAGAGGCCTTGAGATTCCTGCATATTCCTGGAGCTTATTAACTATCTTCCTGACTCCCTCCAGAGCTCATGGCAAACGTTGCTGTCTACAACAGGGCCTTTATGACCATCTTTTTTGAAATCATTGTCTTTTTAAGATCTCTGCAGAAAGAGTAGCCACAGAAAAACACCAAAGCCACCACAACAGAATCTGAGTGAAGTGCCAGTAAGAAGCAGCTGAGCAACACCCAAGGCTCTGGCTTCCTGGCAAGGAGTCTCTCCTGTTTGTCACCTCTTCTCATGAAAGGAACAGGAAAACTGTCCATGCCATGGAGCTCTGCTGAAGGAAGATGGAGCTGTACATAGTGTGAGGCGACGTAAGTGGTATCAGCAGGTAGAGAAGACTTTTGTAGGGAAGGCTTTACGAGGGAGCACCCTGACTTCACCCAGGTAAAAAGGAGACCAAGTAGTGTGCTGACATGATGGTTTGAAGTGTCCTGGGATAAAAGAGTGTGGATGAGAGCAGGTGGGAGAGATTTGGTTTGCAGAGATTTGAGGTAGCATTTTCCATGTCTGAGCAGCCTGAGGTTTGGAACTAAGGAAAAATATCAAAGCTCTCAAGGACATTTTGGAATTAGTGGAACTATCACTACTAGCAGTAACAGGACAGTGCTGAAAGGGAACTCCTTTGTATTCTCGATGATGAGCTAAGGCTATTTAATTTTTTTTTTTACATGACAAAAATAGCTATGCATTCTTAGTGATTAGCCTCTGGTACGCAATTCTGAGAACAAGTGTCCATGATGGCACCTCCTGGCAGCTGCTTCATGGCCCCTGTCAGTGCCCTGTCCCTGTGCTGGCCCAGCCCCACTGACAATTGTCGTGGTTTAACCCCAGCCAGCAACTAAGCACCACGCAGCCGCTCACTCACTCCCCCCCCATCCGGTGGGATGGGGGAGAAAATCAGGAAAAGAAGTAAAACTCCTGGGTTGAGATAAGAACGGTTTAATAGAACAGAAAAGAAGAGACTAATAATGATAATGATAACACTAATAAAATGACAACAGTAGTAATAAAAGGTGATGCGCAGGGCAATTGCTCACCACCCGCCGACCAACACCCAGCCAGTCCGCAAGCGGCCAATCCCTGCCCCCCCCCACTTCCCAGTTCCTAAACTAGATGGGACATCCCATGGTATGGAATACACTGTTGGCCAGTTTGGGTCAGGTGCCCTGGCTGGGCATGAGAAGCTGAAAAATCCTTGACTCTAGTCTAAACACTACTGAGCAACAGCTGAAAACATCAGTGTTATCAACATTCTTCACATACTGAACTCAAAACATAGCACTGTACCAGCTACTAGGAAGACAGCTAACTACATCCCAGCTGAAACCAGGACACAATACATGGTCCCATAGCCCCACTGTGCAGGCACAGCATGGGAAAGGGGAGAGTCAGGGGTGGGGACCTTCCCCCCATTGTGATCCCAATGATTGCCTTCAGATCAGAGTTGCCCCACGATTCTTCTACATTTGCAGCTTGCCTAGCACTCGACCCATGCCCTGCCCCAGCCTTGTGCCAGGTGGGATTTTGCAGACAGCTGTGCTCCAGGGTCTGCCAGGGGCTGGGGAAGAAGAGAAGCTGGGCAGGGCTGTCTGTTCACCCAAACCAGCCTTTGGACCACCAGGAGGATAGAGGTGGCCTCAGCAAGACTCACCTGTCAAGTTGGGGTGACAAGCAAGTGCTAGAAATGGCAAATGAGAGATGCTGGGGGTGACGAAGACCCTGAGCCACCTTCCCTGTCGGTCCACACCACCAAGGGCACAGACCAGACTCCTCTCCCAAACACCTGCATGTCTTCCATGCTTTCAGCAAGCCCTGGCTCTGAACGACAAAACCCCGCTGTGAATCTTGCCCTGCATGGTCACACACTACAAGCTATACACTGGTGATTTTCTCCCCTAGGCACTTTCCAAACCAGCACAGCTCCCCCTAAACTCCTCCCACGCCCTTGACCTCTTTCCACCTCCCCTGCCCACTCCCCACCACAGCCCAGTCTGGCATGGCCCCACAGCAGTGCCCACCACAGGGTGCAGCAGAGCTCTGGGCACTCACCCCACAGCCCCAGACCCTCTGAAGGGCACAGCAGCTCCTCGGGAGTGGAGAGAGTTGAGCCAAAGAGGTGGGGGGCATCTGTTGCACAAGGTCTGAGAAGATCCCCTTGTATGCTGGAAATGCTGCAATGGAGGCCAGCTCTGTCACACAAGTGCCCACTGCCTGTCCTTGCCTGTGGCCACAGGCCTGCCACACAGCAGGACTCTAACCATGCTTGAAGAGCACTCAGGCCTTCCACCAACCCAAGGGTTCAGAAGGAAAGCATGGAAGTGGGAAGAGAGCAGCTCAGGAAAGACCAAGCTCTGCTGATCCCTGGCAGGGCTGCTGTGGTGTGACTCTTTTCTTCTTCCCCTCTGCACACAGGCACTGCTCCCTGCAGCTGCCGAGAAAGTCTTGGAGGAAGGATCTCAGAAAAACTAGTCACTGCAGGGCCCTTTATTTGGTTAAATACACAGAGGGTACGGCTCCTCATTTGCACAGCCTGCGGGGCACACAAAAGGTGGATAGAGTGTGAATTAGAAACCAGAGGAAGAAAGACATTTCTTTGTGGAAAGCATTCAGATGAGTAAAACAAAGCAAAAATGAACCAAAAAAACCCCGCACTCAGAACCCCAAATCAACTTAGGAAAACCATAAGAAGACAAGCTATACTAAGATATGTTATGAGTCCTATGCAAAGGACAACATGCAGTTTATTCCTTTGGAAAAACATCCATTGAATAGTTTTCTCAGGGCATCCTTGATCTCATGGTTTCTCATGCTGTAGATGAGGGGGTTCAAGGCTGGAGGCACCACTGAGTATAGCAATGCCACTGCCAGGTCCACGGATGGGAAGGACAAGGAGAGCGGCTTCAGGTAGGCAAACATGGCAGTACTTATAAACAAGGAGACCACAGCGAGATGAGGGAGGCAGGTGGAAAAGGCTTTGTGCTGTCCCTGCTCAGAGGGGATCCTCAGCACAGCTCTGAAGATCTGCCCATAGGACAGCACAATGAAAACAAAACATCCAACAGCTAAACCGACAGCAACTACAAGTACCCCAGCTTCCCTGAGGTAAGCACCTGAGCAGGCAAGCTTGAGGATCTGGGGGATTTCACAGAAGAACTGGTCCACAACATTGCCTTGGCAGAATGGTAGTGAAAATGTATTGGCAGTGTGCAGCACAGCATGGAGAAACCCACTGCCCCAGGCAGCTGCTGCCATGTGGACACAAGCTCTGCTACCCAGGAGGGTCCCTTAGTGCAGGGGTTTGCAGATGGCAACGTAGCGGTCGTAGGCCATGACAGTGAGAAGAAAATACTCTGCTGAGATCAAAAAGAGAAACAGAAAGAGCTGGGCAGCACATCCTGGGTAGGAGATGGCCCTGGTGTCCCAGAGGGAGTTGGCCATGGCTTTGGGGACAGTGGTGGAGATGGAGCCCAGGTCAAGGAGGGAGAGGCTGAGGAGGAAGAAGTACATGGGCGTGTGGAGGCAGTGGTCACAGGCTACGGGGGTAATGATGAGGCCGTTGGCCAGGAGGGCAGCCAGGTAGATGCCCAGGAAGAGCCCGAAGTGCAAGAGCTGCAGCTCCCGCGTGTCTGCAAATGCCAGGAGGAGGAACTGGGTGATGGAGCTGCTGTTGGACATCTGCTGCCTCTGGGTGTGGAGCACTGAACAGGGAGGCAAGGGCAGTGACAAGTTAGGGCATTGGTCTTTGAGCAATATCAAATCTATTTCTCCTACTACACGTTCACAGCACCTTTACTATTGCAATGATATTTTCATTCAGGTCCATTCCTGGAGCTCTGGTTGGTGCTGGCTGAGTGTGCCCTGAGGATCAGGAGCTCTGCCTAGTGGTTGCCAAGGAATCAGCTTTGCTCTGCAGCAGTGGCTTTCTGGGAATGGTTTCTGTCAGACCTGGTGTTTGAATTGGTCAGATGAAACTGCTCCTAATGTAAAAGTGCTTGTCAGCATCTGCACTCCCAGGGCTAAGAAAACACAATCAAAGCATTGTTTGGGGCAGGGGGTTAGGGCGGTCAGGGGTGGTATTTACATCTCTTCCCTATCTCACCGCAAGATTTTCTGGGATTTCAGAATAACCTCATCATTTCTGCTACACTCAGAGAAAATAAAGTGGGTCCTGTGAGGAAAGAGTACTGCCTGCGGCTTAGTGCAGAGCGAGGGGAGCTCGTCTGTCACTCTGTCTTGTTGCTAGATACCCTGAGCTCTCACCTTTCTGAGATGGAGGGTAATCACACCCCTGTGTTAACCTGAAAAGAATCCAGGCATTTCTGAGAGCAGAGACACCCACTGCCCAGCACCAAGTGACTCCCCCTTTCTCAAGGTCTCTGCACCCCACTTCTTGCCAAGGACACACATGGTTCATTTCACAAACCCAGCAGCATTTCCTCAGTCTTGCTGTCTCTGTGCTTCTCCATGGGACGTTCAGAAACACCAAGACGCTATGGGACAGACCTGCATCCTGGAGGGCAGCTCACAGCTTGGAAGGTCACCCAAAGAAAATAGCTAAGTGTCCTGGTGATGGCATCTCAGGAAGGGAGAGTCAGCTCATTTCCTAGGGAATGACACAGGCTGCATTGCCCACAGCCCCACAGCTTGGAGGAGAGCTTGGACACCTGTAACCTTGTTCCCATGGTCACAGCTGCATGGGAGGACCCACAAGATCAGTGTGTGACTCTGCAGCTGAAACTCCCACCCCCAGAGAGCCTGACAGCAGGAACAAGGTAACAGTAGCAATAACACAGACTAGTGGAGAAGAAAGGGAAAATAGAGTGAGGGTCTGGCTCAGAGAGGCAAAGGCAGAAGCCGCCAGGCACTCAGGAAAGAGTTACCCTTACCCAGCTGTACATGCCACCTCCCAGACACCAACAGAGCCAGGCAGTTGTTCTCAGTCCCAGTGCTCTACTTCAGGAGGCTCCTGTCAGACTGACTGATCCCTCACAGTTACACCTCAGGAGTCTCAGTGAGCTGTTCAAGCACGACAGCTCCTTTTCCATGTCTCCTGAAAATTCCCCAAGAGTAGGAAACAGAAAACACAAACTCAGGAAAGCTCCTTATGTTTATAGTAATCCCTGCATTGACCTTGCCCTTGAAAAGTGCCCTCAGAAATGTCCTGGGTATGATCTGGAGCTGTGAGTAGCCCTGATCCACACAGCACCCTCTTGTCAGCAGAAGGACCCTGACCTGATGCAAGTTGCTTCTTCCACCCACAGCTTCTCCCCACTCTGCTGTTGGAGTTCACCAGGCAGGCAGAGTACTTACCCCGACCAGCGGCAGAGTCCCTGCCCCAGCACACAGAACCCTGGTGTGCAAGGACCCTGCTCAGAAGGACAGCCCTGGGCACCCCTGGCTGCACACCCACCTTCACACTCTGCAGCCATCCCCGGGTGAAGGCAGCTGACATGTCCTGTCCCTCCGAGGGTGCAGCAGGGAAGCTGTGCTCCAAAGAACGTCCTTTTTCTCTACACTGCACAAATTGTGAGAATCCTCCTGACAGATCTGCTAGGCTGTGGGATGTGCCAGCTTTAGGAGGTCATTCCAGAAACCACAGCTGCATTGCCCTGCAGCCAGAGACTTACCCTGTTAAGTACCGTGAAGATTTTTCTCCAGGTCAGCTCTCCTCTCTCCTCCCACCCCAGACTGCCTTTAACATCTCTGCCTCACTTCTCTCCCCTCGGTGCCTGCAGGCAGTGCCCTCAGCCCTGCTGCGCTTTGCAGAGGAGCTGCTCCTGGTCAGAGCTGTCTCTCTGCAGTGCTGCCTGCTTGCCATGAGCTCCCTCCAGCCCAGGAGCCCAGCCCAGCTCAGCAGCAGAGGACCAGCCCAAGGCAGCACTTTCTCTGCCCCCTCTGGGCTGCCTCCAGGTGTCCCTGGGGCTCCAGGGGAACCTGCTGGGAAAGAGGCTGAAGTGAACACTGATGTTGCCTCCCTCAGCTACAGAGAAACTTATGTCCTGTGGCATTTCTTTCATTAGAAGAAGAGTTGGGTATGTGTTATGGAGGCTCACACAATCAAATCCAAGAGGTGTTGAAACTCAGATTTGTTCTTCAGTAAAAAGTTACTTAGAACTCTGTTAACATTTGTGAACAACAGGCTTGAGGATGTAAGGGGAATTAGTACTTCACAGCCGACTTAACTATTCTTCAGATTTAAAATGATGACTCAAAAGGTGCATATCACTCACCTAAAAGATGAGGGCTCTCAACCTGCAGGAATTACCTAGGGCGTCATCCCGACCCAAGGGGAGAGTCTCCGACTGCCGACCCGCCGCTCTGAGGAGGACTGATGCCAAAATGTCCTTGGGTGGGACCCCGTTTATACCCTTGTCGACTCTGATCTGTCATCATTTTAATCCTCATTGGCCAAAGGATCAACACTTCAGTGTACCTGGCGCTTCTCGATTGGTCAGTTTAATTTTCAACCTGCGGCCTCTAGACTTTGGGGTTTTTTTTCTTCTCCTCCCTGCCCAGAGAAGTTTTGTTTCCTTTCAGGGGCAGGGTGTCCTGGCGCACAATGCATCCTGTGACCACAGTCCAGGTTTCCTTGGAGTGGTGGTACAGTTACCTCTTGCCTCCAGAGCTAAAAGGGACCGCCGTCTGATGAATTTGACTCTCATTGTGGGTCAGCATTTCATTCTGGTCTAGAGTTCAAGTGGACTATCTGACACACAAACAGGTTTTTAAGAGAGTATACTTAACCGTCAGTACAGACTTCACTGCCAAGCGTTTGGTGTGACTTAGTGCAATACAGGTTACAGTAATCATAACTGCAAGCATTATTAAAGATTAGAGAAGGCTGGTCGTCCACCCTTTCAAAGAAAATCCCAACATATCAAAACTTTGCCACCCAGCCAAGTAGTCCCTGGTGCAGAAGCAATTGCCTCTGAGTCTCTTGCCACTTTCTTTTGTTGATTTGATCTTGAAGCTTCATTGACACATTTGGAGTGAACGCAGCAGTCGTCCATCAACAGGTTCAAAACTCCACATACACCTTTCTCTTTCAGTAGCATCAAATCCAGTACAGCTCAATTTTGGATAGTCATTTTACCGGTATGGTGTAACTGCTTGTTCCAGAGTCCTAAACTGGCAGATCTAACCTTGGCTGAGGTTGATAGTTGTAAACTCAATTCTAGAATGCTCTATCGGTGTTCCCTTGGGTACCGTACACAGCCGCCCCCGTGCAATTTCAGGGCATGGTGTAGTACCATTCCAGCTCCACCCCGTGATCTCATGGGTTAGTTGGAGGATATAGTGACAACTGGTGTTCCATACCGAACTAGCATTTACTGCATCTGGTGACCAACTATAAACAACCTGAGTATACCCTCCTCCCCCATCCAATCTGAACCTCCAACTATGGTAGTTACATTGCTCCCATGTGAGCTTAAGGGCTTGCGATATATTGATGTCCATCATCTTTGCCATGATGTTGTCATCCAGGTCTTCACATCCACACCTGCCACCATCATCACTACCACTAGAAGCACTGGAATGGCTCGTTTCTTCATTGTCCTGTAAGAAAGCACAAACTAGGCCTCAGTCTTAAAACTGGGTCACAGGGTTAGAAGTCCAGGATTATCCACCGGGCAATGTGGTGACCTGGTGAGTCTTTCCGCTCCCGTCTAAGGCTTCCCAGGCATACAAGCCTTTGGGTTTTGCTAAGGTCATAGGAGCAATACAAATGGAAGGTAGTTTCACCATGACAGGTTGGCCCACGTATGTCCCCAGTGGGAAGTGGCATCTCTGACCCTCTGGTATAGTCATTGCCCGTTAACAGTCCCGTAGGACAAAACGCTCGAATTTTTGTACTACCATAATTTCCCCACCGGTTATTAACAGTAAAAGCTGCTCGTGGTAATCATGTGTCCCAGTTATGGCATGAGACCTCAGCATGTTTTCTAATCAAGCCATTGGTTCGCTCAACTATACCATTAGCTTGGGGGTAATATGGTGTGTGAAACACCCATTTGATGCTCTCCCCTCGCACCCAGTCCTGTACCACTGCGGCTGTGAAATGCGACCTTTGAATACATTCAGAATACCAAACCATTCTCACAAAACCTGAACTCTCTGGTGTCCAGTAGCTGTGCCAACAGCTGTTGCCATAGACAATCCTGACACTACCTCCACTCCTACCAAAATATATTTCCTCCCAGATGATGGTCTCAGAGGACCACTGTAATCAGCCTGCCACGTGCTCCAAAGAGCCTTGCCTTGTCTGATATGCTGGGCCGGAGCTTGGTTTGGGTGATTAGCCTTAAGCCTTATTTGCCATTGCGGGCAAGCTGTGAGAATTGCTTCACGGGTTTTCATAGACAATGGCCAACCCCGAGATGGGCATTCATAATAGAGATCCTCTTTCCCTGAGTGGCCTTTCTCGATATGCAACCATTCAGCTAGTCTGTCCCAGTCTTCCTTCTCACTGGTGACCACCCTGATTTGGGCCAGGTGGTCCACCTGTTGATTCCATTTTGCAGCTGGGGTTCCATCCCGAGCATGTCCCTTCACCCATCCCACCTTTAAAGGTCGGGACCTCCCTATTGCCAGGAGACGTTGCCAGTCCTCTGTCCTCCACACTTTCGCATGACCTACTTCCCGCTTACTAGATTTCCACTGACATATCCACTCTGTAGCACCCTTAAAGGTTGCATAAGAGTCAGTATAAATGATGGTAGCACCATTCTCTATGGCCAGTAATAAAGCCCATAGTTGTCCTACTTGTGCACTACCTTCACCCTCTTCCTCGACTGTCTTCCCAGTACCAGTCTCCAATGCCACTGCTTTATATTGCTATTTTGATCTCACTTGACGGGCAGAGGCATCTGTGAACCACACTCCCTGCATATCTGAGCCTGTCACAAATTTGGGTGCCTCCTGAATCGGAGAAGGTTTATAAGGTTGACATGACAAGGTTGGCTCAGGGTTCACAGGTTGCTGTGGTCTGAAAACCTTAACCGGACACTTCTTTAGTGGGAGCAATTGGCTTATCCCTTCTAGGTATGCATACCATTTCCTAACCGTGGCCTTTTGGGCTACTCCCTCCGCAGGAGGTGACCCATTGAGGATTGAATTTAAGAGAAGGAAAGGGCCCTGTACTATAACATCCTGTGAGGTATGCAGCTTTTCAGCCTCCTTAACCGCTCTAGTGAGGGAAAGGACCCCCTTTTTCCAATCTGAATATCATCGCTCAGTGTCCTTAAATGAAGTGGAAGAGAATAACAAAGGCCTGGCTGGTCCCTGTGGCCCCTTTTGAAACACGCCACAGTATGAGGCATGTTCAGTGAATCCCCATTCCACCCTTAATGGACCTCGTGGGTGCAATGGGCCTAGTCTCTGATAAGCCTTAAGCTCGTCTTTCAGAGTGTTAAGGGCTTCCATATGTTGCAAAGTCCAATTCCATCTCCTGTTCTTTTCAAGCAAGTCACAGAGAGGGCAGACAATCAATGAAAACCCTGGTATATGTTTTCTCCAGTAGCCCAAAGTACCTAACAGCTGTTGTAATTCTGTTTTATTGCCTGCAGTCTGTCCCTATTCAATAGCTGATCGAGTGTCGGCAGGTACCGCAACTGCTCCAGCTATCCACCACGCCCCCAGGAATGTAATTTCTTGTCCAGGACCTTGACATTTAGAAGATGGGACGTCTAGCCCATTCTTGACTAACAGGTTCCTGATGGCATCAGCCCCTTGCCCTACCTGTTCCTTGTTATCCCCACCAACCAGGATATCATCTATATATTGATACATGTGAACACCCAGTGGTACTTCCACAGCATCAAGGAGCTTGGCTGAAGCATTGTGAGCAACAGTGGGGGAATGCCTATATCCCTGGGGAGGTCAATTAAAAATGTATTGGGTCCCCTCCCAAGTGAAGGTGAACTGGGGATTGTCCTCTTCCCTTAGGGGAACCATAAAAAACATATCCTTGACATCTAAAGCAGCCATCCATGGGTGGGCCACAGCCTGTAGTGCCATTCCTATTAAGGTTATACTTGGAACAGCAGCACTTAATGGTGGGGTATTACTGTTCAATCTCCTATAATCAATTGTTAGTCACCACCTCCCATCCGCTTTTCAGACTGGCCAAACAGGAGAATTATAAAGGGAATGTATGAGACTTATGATCTGCCTCTTCTCAAGGTTGTTAATTACTTCTGAAATGCCTCATTTGGTAGTGGCTGGCAGCAGGTATTGATAAACATGGGTTACTTTAGATTGCAGTAGTGCAGGAGCAACCTGCAAGGTTCTCACATGGATAGCCTCTGCCCCTCTGCCCTCAAAGCTCCACACCCTGCCCTTGGGTAGGTACCATTGTTTGCCTGCCAGCACATCAAATCCCAGTATATTTCCCTCATAGGGGCTCAGAGCCATTTCCACAGTCGTCATTCTCTTTTCCCCAGGTAGCCAGAATTGAGCTTGAGCTATGGGACATTTTTCTGCTGCTCCTGTCACTCCTATAATGTTTATAGCCTTTCTCAATGGTTTAATTGCCAGCTCACTAGCTTGCCGTTCATTTAAAACACTAATTTGGGCTCCTGTATCAATTAAGAATGCTAAACTTATCCATCTTGGACCCACAGGAATGTGTATATAAGGCTTTTTATCAGCAGACCATTGGCAGGTATTCACCATGCGGATTTGGTGGCCTGAATCCCAAACCGCAGCTTCTGGTTTTTTAACCCTTCTGGTTCCTCTCGCAGTGCTGCGAAAGGGTTACGGTTCTCATCCTGAGGGGGTGGGGTTACTGGCGCTTCCCTTTGGTCTCTAGCTTTCCCCTCCAGCAATTTCATTCCTGGATGTGTCAGTGGACTGCCCGTGCAGCACAGCTCGGGGTCCCCCCAGTGCCAGTGCCTTCTGCCAGAGATCGTTCCTTCTGGGATTGTAGTTCCAATATGACTGACTGCAAGATTGAGAACGCTCCGGGTGGGGCTTACAACCAGCTGGCTGGACCTTCCTGCTGCCCTTTGTGCCACCGCTCAGCTCCGTCCGTCCCATCTTGCACCTGTGAACTACTATGCTGTGCTGTACTTCAGCCCCAATCATCACATGCACAGGAGGCCTCTGGAGGGGTTCTGCTGGTTGTGCTCAGTGACCCCCAGGATTCTTTCTCTGAGAGACTGGACGTGTACCTTTAAAGCATCTGGCAGACCTCTAATAAGGGGTCTGAGGTGGTGGGGATCCACTGGTGCAGTCATCGGTATCTCTTCCTGCCCTCTGTCATACATGGCCTGAACACAGTCGGCTTTCTGCACTCCTTCCGTTAACTCCAACAGTCCCTTTACCCGGATAGTAATAGGTTCTCCTCTCTCCTTGGGGTCCACACCCCCAGCCCAGTAGGCTATTCAGGACTTTATCGACTGATCACCTGCCCGTCAGTCACTCAGAACACTCCCGGTCTCCAGTAACCTCTCGCTTCGTCATCACTCAACAATATCCAATCTCCCCCCTGTTAAAGAAACTCTCCACAAATACTCAGTTTTGGTTTCACCCAGTTTGTGCAAAAACTTGGCTTGTAAATCACTGAGTTCAGGTCCTGACCAAGGGGTTGTGCGAATAGTGGTTTGGGGGCTCCCACCGTGTGGACGCGTGTGCCTTTCTGTTTTAATAAGGGGTCGCACATCCCTTTCCTCCAATTCCTCTACCTCTTCAGAGCTGTTTTGATCAGAGTCTCCCCAGATGTCCCCATCCCAATCCTCAGGGTCCGTACCCAGGATTAACCAAAGCCCCCAGGATTTGGGTAATTCTGGGGGGCTTTTTTGCTTGTGCTAGCATAATTTCAATCTTTCATTGCAGGAGACACATCCGCTCCTTTTCTTGTCTCAAGTCCACCTTCAAACAATCTATTTCCCCATGCTTTTTAGAATTATCCTTTGCCAATCGGTCAGAATCACTCTTTTGGTTTTGCGCTTGAATCAAGCAGGCGTCTAGGAGGGCACACATAATGGCTTTACCATTGCCGTATCAACTACTTCTCGTTCTGTTCTCTCCACGCCTGCGGCTGGGTCGGCCCACTTCTCCTTTGCCCATTCTATCTCTGGGGGGAAAGGGCTACAGCCGTGCTTCTGTAATAATTCCTTTATTAACACCATCCTGCCGACTATGCCAATTTGAAATGTTACAGAGGCACGCACAGTCAAATCCAAGAGGTGTTAAAACTCAGATTTATTCTTCAGTGAAAAAGTTATTTAGAACTCTGGTAATTTTGTAAACCCCAGGCGCAAGGACATAAGGGGAATTCGTACTTCACAGCAGACTTAAGAATTCTTAAGACTTAAAATGATGACTCAAAAGGTGCATATCACTCACCTAAAAGATGAGGGCTCTCAACCTGCCGGAGTTACCTTGGGTGGTGCCCCGACGCAAGGGGGAGTCCCTGACTGCAGACCTGCTGCTCCGAGGAGGACTGATTCAAAATGTCCTCGGGCAGGACCCCGTTTATACCCTTGTCGACTCTGATCTGTCGTCATTTCAATCACTATTGACCAAAAGGTCACCACTTCAGTGTACCTGGCACTTCTCGACTGGTCAGTTCAATTTTCAACCTGCAGCCATTAGGGTTTGTTTTTTTCTTCCTCTCCTCCCTGCCTGGAGAAGTTTCATTTCCTGTTGGGGGGGGGTCGTGTACTGCTACATGCACCCATGCGTGTGGGCCACACCAGTGCTAAGTTGAGGGGCTTGATAACTCAGGGTGTCTGGGTAGCCCACACTCCTCCTACTGCAGCCCTGTATGCAGCTGGCCTTGTTCATAGTGTCCACACTCTACTGGCTCACAGGGCATCCCTCGTAGTGCCCAGGCCCTTCTCCTCAGGGTCACCTCTCAGTCGGTCAGGTCCCAGCCTGTCCTGATGTATGGGGTTATTCTCCCCCCACATCCCTGCCACCCACCTACGCTGGACTGGCCACTTCTCCTTGAAAAACTTCAATTTCCATTTGCTGAACTGCAGCGTTTCGCAAGGTCCCCCTGGACTGAAGAACCGTTTGGTCCACTTTTAATGTTTGTGTGCAGCTGGCTCATCTTGATTGGGGTGTCTCCCACAAGATAACAGCATGAGGAATTGCAGGCTCCTACAAATCCCCTCTCCTGGAGAAACTGTGGGGTCCTGGGGGGGTCTGGTAGGGATAAGGCCATAGGTCTGGACCCAGAGGCAAAGTTGCCTTTTATGGCAGAGAGCGGTGGGAACAGGTGGAGCTCTGCCTGGGAATGGACAATGAGTCAGCTGAGAGCTGAAGGGTCATGGGCAACCCTGTGGTGGGTGGATGTCTCCTACGGTGCCCCTGATGAGGAAGATGAAGTAGATGAGGCCTTCTTCAGACAACTGGAAGAAGTCTCCTGTTTGCAGGCCGCGGTCCTCATGGCAGGCCTAAACTATCCCAACATTTGCTGAAGGGGACACACAGCAAGGCAAAAGCCATCCAGGAGGTGTTTGGAGTTCATTGACAATGTCTTCCTGACAAGGGTGAGTGAGGAGCCAGTGAAGGGGAGTGTCCTGCCGGACGTCATCCTTGGAAACAAGGAAGAGCTGGTCAGGGGTGAGAAAGTAGAGCTGAGGTTCCTGAGAGAAGGGAACAAGGCAAAGAGCAGGACTTCAGGAGAGCAGGCTTTGGTGTGCCAAGGGACATCCTTGACAGTATCCCATGAGATATGGTCCTGCAGAGAAGAGGGGAGAGCTCTTTGATGGTCAAGGAACTCTTCTTCAAGCTCCAGAACAGTACAGCGGGACATGCAGGAAGTCAAGCAACATTGCAGGAGGCTGGTATGGGTGAGAAAGGAGCTCCTGACAAAAATCAAGCATGAAGAGGAAGCACAGAGAAGGTGGAAGCTGGCTGCTTTCCAGCCTCAGTGGTTCTGTGATTCTCTGCTGGAGAGAGCCACGTGTGTGTGCGTGTTTGTCTGTGCGTGGGGGAACTGGAGGGACGAGGGGATCCCAGGGCCAGCTCCTGGACAGATGGAGGGCCTCAGATCAGCTCCTGAAGAGATCACTACTGTTTTGTATGTCTATATAGGCCTAAGTTTTCCACTAACACAGCCTAGCAGATAACAGCCCAGCCCTCGTTTCTCTTTTCTCCACTGACAGTGGTTTTGCTTGGCTTACAGACCTCCCGAGATCCTTTCCAGAACGAACGATTGTGCATTTTCCTCCACCACCAGTCTTCCCTTGACGATGGTAGGGACAGCACTCAGGTTCCCCATGACCATGGAAGTAAGCAGACATAAGTTTGGAGAGGTCAGCTGCGGCTTTTTTGTCCCACTGAAGTCACAGACACAGGGCTGCTAGGCGGGTAACCCCATGCAGGCCTCATCATAGCTGAGTTTAACCTCTGGCTTTTCTTTTTCCTTCTTTTGCCTCCCAAATTCTCCTCTGATCATCCTCACCCATTCCTCTACAAACAGCCCAACTCTGCTCCTTTCCCTCTGGCCCTGGCTTTTCTGGCTTTGTACTCTCCTGTGGTGTTTCTAAGATGGTTGTTGTGCTGATTCCTACATTGGTCAGTACAAACCCAGTAACTCCTTTTATTAGCTGCAGTGTCCTGCAACTTCTCACGCTGTGGTCTTGTGATGGCTCACCACAATTGGGGTGAGGCATCTGCACACAAATATTAACAGCTGGCAAAATGGAGCTTCACTCCAGGGGGACCTTGAGAAACTCTGGGATTTGGCCAACAGAAACTTCTCAAGTTTTTCAAGGAGAAGTGGCCAGTCCTGCGTCAGGGGGAAGAATAACCCCATATATCAGGGCAGGCTGGGTCCACACTAGCTGAGCAGTGACCCTCATGAGAAGGACCTGAGCACTACGAGGGACACCATACAAGCCAGTGGTGCATGCTCACCATGAACAAGGTCAGATGCATATGGAGCTGCATTAGGAGGAGTGTGGCCACCCCAGACATCTGGAGTTCTCATCCCCTTCCAGGGAGCTGCAGTGTGGCCACACCTAGACTAGTGTGTCCCTTGGTGGGAATTCCTGCTGTAGACAGGTGGGGAGGAACTGGAGAGTGCCAAGAGGAGGTCTGCACATTTTCTGCTCTTCAGGCCCCAAACCCCATCTATGCAGAGCTCCTCCATACCCACTCAACGCTGGGAACATGGTGTCCCTGAAGAACCACTGTGCTCTCCAGGCAGCTCCAGATTCCCCTCCTAGAGGATGAGTGTCCTTAAGGTCACCTGTGGAAAGCCCTGGGTACATCCCTCAATTACACTCACCATCTCGCCTGTCATCAGACACCAACTGGTGACTCCTAAATCCAGTCCTGTGTCTCTGAAAGGTCACAAAGAGACAGTAAGCTTTTTAGTTCTGGACACATGGAGGAAGAGGAATTTCAGGCGTGCAGTTCCTCAGACCTCTTTGGAGAAAGAGCCTGGCATGAAAGCACTGCACCAGGAAGATCCCATTTTATTACAGAGATGCTACAAGAGTGGCTAACTCCAGTGTTAAACATACTTTGATAAGGGCACTAGGTGCACTTATGCATGTAAAGTAGGTACATGACTCAGATGTCGTGATGCAAATGCAAATATTTGTGTAGAGAAATAAAAACTGTGAATGAAAAATAACAGCAGCAATAATTATAATTATATTAAAAAAAAAGAAAAAAAAAGCAACACAAAAAGCCACAACAAACAAAAAAACAACATAAAAAAAGCTAGAATTGGATAGTCTGGGAATCATTTGTGGAGAGAGGTGGTAATATTCTTACTACTGAAAAATGTCAATGAAATCACTTTCTTAAGGGCATCCTTGAGCTCCTGGGTCCTCAAGCTGTAAATAAGGGGGTTCCCTGCTGAAGACACCACTGAGTATAGATCTGCTTTTACCGGGTACAGAGATGGGGAGAAGATGGAGGGGGCCTCCAGGTAGGCAAGAATGGCAGAGCTTACAAACAAGGAGACCACGGCCAGGTGAGGGAGGCATGTCGAAAAGGCTTTGTGCCTGCTCAGAGGGGATCTTAAGCACAGCCCTGAAGATCTATGCATAGGATACCAAAATGAAAACAAAACACACACTGTCCTGCACGACATCCTTGTCTCTAAATTGGAGAAACATGTATTTGACAGATGGACCACTTGGTGGATAAGGAATTGACAGGATGGTCACACTCAAAGAGTTGTGGTCAATGGCTGCATGTCCAAGTGGAGAGCAGTGACGAGTGGCGTTCCTCAGGGGCTGGTATTGGGACCAGCCCTGTTTAATATCTTTCTCGGCTACAAGGGCAGTGGGACTGAGTGCACCCTCAGCAAGTTTGCCAACGACACCAAGCTGTGTGGTGCAGCTGACATGCTGGAGGGAAGGAATACCATCCAGAGGGACCGTGACAGGCTTGAGAGGTGGGCCTGTGCGAACCTCATGAAGTTCAACCAGGCCAAGTGAGAGGTGCTACACGTGGGTCAAGGCAATCCCAAGCATAAATACAGGCTTGGCAATGAGTAGATTGAGAGAAGCCCTGCGGATTGATACTGGTTGATGAGGAGCTCAATGTGACCCAGCAATGTGCACTTGCAGCCCAGGAAGCCAATCATAGCCTCAGCTGCATCAAAAGAAGCGTAACCAGCAGGTCAAGGGAGGTGATTCTCCCCCTCTACTCTGCTCTCGTGAGACCCCACCTGGAGTACTGCCTTCATCTCTGGCACCCCCAACATAAGAAGGACATGGACCTGTTGGAGAGAGTCCAGAGGAGGGCCATGAAGATGATGAGAGGGCTTGAGCACCTCCCCTATGAAGACAGGCTGAGAGCATTGGAGTTGTTCATCCTGGAGAAGAGAAGGCTCTGGGGAGACCTTATAGCAGCCTTCCAGTACTTAACGGGGCCTACAGGAAAGCTGGAGAGGGGCTCTTTACAAGCTTATGTAGTGATATGATAAGGTGTAATGGATTTAAACCGAAAGAGGGTAGATTTAGATTAGATGTAAGGAAGAATTTCTTCATTGTGAGGCTGGTGAGGCACTGGAACAGGTTGCCCATAGAAGATGTGGATGCCCCATCCCTGGAAGTGTTCAAGGCCAGTTGGATGGGGCTTTGAGCAGCCTGGTCTAGTGGAAGGTGTCCCTGCCCATGGCAGGTGTTTGGAACTAGATGTTCTTTAAGGTCCCTGCCAACCCAAACCATTCTATGATTCTGGTTTGAATATTACGAAAAATTTCTTCTGTGGAACGGTTGTCAAGAATTGGAACAGGCTGCCCAGGGAAGTGGTTGAGTCACCATCCTTGGAGTTATTTGAAAGATGTGCAGATGTGGCCCTTAGGGGCATGGTTTAGTGGTGGACTCGGCAGTGTTAGGTTACTGGTTGGACTCGATGACCTTAAAGGTCTTTTCCAACCTAAATGATTCTATGATTCTAAAGATTTTACTCCCTTAATGCCTATCCCTGTCCCCTTGCGAGGCAGGACACCACAGCAGTGACCGACAGGGATCATTTCCCCCCACGTAGGGCAGGGATTCAGCTGAGTCCATCAGGTATTTCCTCTCTGGTGAGTAGCCCAGAGACTGAAGTGGGGTTCATCTCTCCCTGAGGCACCCTGCAGTCCCACAGGAGCTGGGATTCCTCTTGCTCCAGCTCAGTGTGCACAAAACAGGTGCCTGCTGGCCAGCCCCTGCCCTGAGCTCCCACTGGCATCTGTGGGGATGCAGGGTGGCTGTCAGCTGCTCACACAAAAACACCTGGTGGCATCTGAGGTGCCATGGATGGTCAAAAAACTGTTGATGTGTCTGCAGGCTTTCTCAGCCTCTCCTTGTACACAATGTGCTCCAGGCCCCAACCATCCTGGCCTCTGCAACTTTCTCTCCACTCTGTCAGGGTCTTGCCTGTGCTGGTGAGCCACATACTAGACACAGCAGTCCTGAGGTGGTCGTCCTGTAGTGGGTTAGCCTTGCCCAACACTCAGACACCGACCCAGCTGCCCAGTCACACCTCCAACTCAAAAGGAGGAAGGGAGAAAATAAGATGGAATAGCTCATGGGTCACAATTAAGACAGGGACATAACTTACTAATTACTGTCACAGGCAAAGAAGGGTTGACTTGGGGAAGACCAATTTAATTTAAGCCAAGTAAAAAAGGTTTGGACTGTGAGAAACCATGGCAAAACTATTCAAGTCCATTGCCCTCACACTTTCCCCCAGGCTCAAATTACTCCATTGCTCCAAATTCTTCTACTTGGGAGATCCCAAGGTGAGGGTGAGGTGGGGAAACAGGGGGAGGCAGCTAAATTCTGCAGGGAAACTGGCACAGGCATGGGAGAGTGTAGGACTGTCTGTGGTGCAAACAGGGCCTTTGTGCGCTGTCCTCCTCCTCCCCACCAACAGAACTGAAGTCCTTATCATCTCCACGGTGGCTGCTGTCTCTTCCACTGAAGCCCTTGCGAGGACACCAGTTCCTTACAGCCCCAGGCCCTTGTTCCCTCCTCACCGACCCCCAAGAGAGCCTGGGAGGTGTCCTATCACTGTCCCCCCACATCAAACTGCTCCCAGGAAGAGCTGTAAGCATCCCATGAAGGAAAGGATCCCCCTTCCCAGGGGGATGGGGCTCAGGGCTTGGCCATCCTGCTTGGAGAAACACATTTAGGCCTTTCACAGCCACCTCCACAATTGATCTTCCACCTGTAACCAGTGCCTCTGACTTCCTGTTTCACCAGCCCCCAGGGACAGCCTCCTTGTCTGGTCATTCCCTCCACGGTCTCTGCAGTGATGTTCCTCAGTGGAGCCCACTAACACCCTCAGAAACTTGGAAGTTTGATGCTGACTTTTACTTCTTGAGACGCTTGTTCAATCTTTCAGGATCTGCAGTTCAGGAACTTGGCACCAGAGGGCTCATTAACATGAAAACTCCCTAACGAGCCAAGGCTCTGTGCAGTATTCTCCTTTAGGTCTTCAATTCTTATGTGGTTAATTAGAGAGATTTCAGGAGTGTAGTCAAAGTGGAAAGATTTCAATACTAAACAATAAGAAAGAATTCTTTCTCCCCCCCCACTTTTCTTCATTTTTCTGCTCTTGCACCATGTGGTATCAGAAATCCTCCATTCATATTGATCCTCCTAATGGAGTTTGAATGTATACAAAAAGCAAGACCCTTTACGTCTGAACAATCTATGGTCATTCTTCATCCCTACCCCCAGCCCCACCTTTTCTCTCAACCACCTGGCACTTACAGCAGCCTTGCTCAAATCTGAGCTTTCTTCACTGAAGTCTGGAGCTGCATGTTTCAGCCTGTGGGCACCAACTGCCTCCTGCTTGGAGAACGAGCTGCACACAGACATGCAGTGATGTAATACACTCAACGGTTCTATATTAAGTCCATGTTACCTCCTCTGAAGTCCATTTCCCACAGCAGACAGCCTTAGATGAACAAACCCCACATTTTTGTGTAAGCAGAGATCCCAGGACCCCCCAAAACACTCCCTGCCCTGCACTCCATCTGTCCATATCTGCTCTTTGCACACAGCAAGTCACACATTGAAGTAACGAGCTCCCCTGATTCACAGAGGGGGAAAAAAGAGACAAAGTGAATGAAATGCTCTCTTTTGAATAGCCAAACGGGCACTAAGCCCAATATATCTGGGACACAGGAGCGTCTTCAAGCAGACTCTGCAATACCTAGACCCACGCATTTTTCATTCCCTGCAGGGTAAAGTACCTGTGGCTCCATTGTCAGTGAAGGCAGGAATGAGAGTGATCCCCTTTAATGTTGGGCACCTTGGGTGCTGTTGCCCAGGCTTCCTTTTCTACCTATATTAGGTAGTCATCCATTATGATCCAAAAACCCCCATGGCACTACGTCCAGTTGAGGTTTGACTGTCTCCATTGTGGACATCCCGGAGGATTTCTGGGTGCATGTTCCCAGTGCCTGACAGACCTTATAGTGCAGATGCCTTTCTCTTAAGCCTAGTCAGAATTTCCCATGGCCCAACTTTTTCCCATGGCTGCTCATCTTTCCACTGTGCCCACCTGGGAAGAGTCTGACTCATTCTTCTCTGCACCATCCCATAAGCTAGCTGTAGACAATGACAGTATCTCCCCTAGGCCAGCCTTGAATTTCTGACATCCTTCTCTTTGGCCCAATGCTATCGACCGGTCTTCAGCAGACTCCCCATTTCCAGCAATTGGAGGGTGTTGGTCTTGTGGGCCTAAACCTGTCTCTATAACCTCTGCGCTGATCCCCACAAGCTCCCACTCCAGCTTCACGAGATAACTAGGGATGTGAAGTCAAGGGTCACCCACCCCATTCCAGGGGTCTTCATTCCAATGAGACAGACTCTGTTCTTTTTATGGATGCACAGCTAACCAAATCCAACAGGTCTTAAAACTCAGTTTTATTCTTCAGCAAAAGTTAGTCAGAAGTCCGGTAACATTTTATAAAACCACAGGTTCGATGATGTAAAGAGAATTAATACTACACGGCTGACCTAAGAATCCCCAGGATTTAAAGTGATGGCTCCAAAACGCGCGTATCACTCACCTAAAAGCGGAGGGCTCTCTCCCTCAAGGAGTTACCTCGGGCGGTGCCCCGACCCGAGGGGGAGACCCTGACTGCTGACCTGCTGCTCCAAGGAGGACTGCCAACATGAACTCCCGCTGGACCCCATTTATACCCCTGTTGAATCTGACCTGTGGTCATTTAATTCTATTGGCTAGGAGGGTCACCTCAGTGTACCTGGTGCATCTCATTTGGCCAGTTCAAATTTCAGCCTGCAGCCTCCAGGGTTTCCTTCCCCTTCTCCCTTCCTGCAGAAGTTCTGTTTCCTGCTGGCAGGATGGGAGGGGTGGGGGGAATGTACTGCCACAAATCCCAACAGATTTGGCTTACAGGAATGTCTTTGAGTAGATTCTGCACCAGCTAGACCCATGTGACTCGACTGGCAGAGCCACCCCGCATTAGGGGGAAACGCCACCTCCCAGCCTGAGACAGGCGGTCAAGATGCAAACATCTGCAGTGCCTGCTTGTTACTGGCCTCCAGGCAGTGTATGACCCATTTTTCATGACCATCTGAGACTGACTATCAATCCCAGTTCAGGCCCATCTCTATATCCATCCATCCATATATCCGCCCGTCCCTCCCTCCCTCCCTCCAAAAGTCCTCAACACAATAATAAAGACACCCACTGATCTCCCCTCATCCAGAAATACAGCCCTTTCATCCTGGAAAGCCATGAGTTTGGTCTACCATGATCCACCCTGGATAAATCCATGCTGGCCATGCCCAGTTGCCTTCCTCTTCATCTACCCAGAAATATCATCCAGGAGGACATGCTCAGGGACACAGTGCTCTCCAATATGAGGTCAAACAGCCTTTTGTTCCCCTGGTCATCCTCTGGCCTGTGTTGGAAGAGAGCTGTCAACTTCTTTGGAAGCCATCAGGGACTTGTCCTGATCTCCAGGATCTGTCAAAAGTGATGCAGAGTGAGCCTCGCCACAAGAATGGCTTCCTCCCTCCCCAGCCTTGGAGGATTCCCCTCTCCTCCCAGGGACTGCTCAAGGCTGACTTTCCTCAAGTAACCTCTGACTTGATCCCCACTCACTGCTGGTTGTTTTCCTCCAGGGTCCTGTCGCCAGTCACAAAGGCCTGGCAGAAGTCACAGCCAAAGAAGTCATTCCGTTCCTCAGCCTTACCTGCTCCTACACTTTGGAAGTTCAGCAGCAGGCCCACATGATCCCTGTCTAGTCTTTTACTGTTAATGAACTAGTATCAGCTCATCTTCCTGCCTCTATCCTCCCCTGCATCTCTCAAGACAATGGGACCTTTGGCTTTGGCATCATCCCTACATCCTGGAACAAGGTTTCGGCATTCTGTCTGCAGCTTTCCCTGCTTCCACCTCCTGCCTGCTGCCTTTTTGCTCTGGAGCTCAGTCAGTTCACACAAGCAGCCTTCTGAGAAGGTTGCTTCTCTGCAAGGATATTTGGGGAGATCGTTCTTGTGCTTGGAAGAGGCTCTACTGTAAGGCCTATCAGATTTCCCATGCTTCTTCACCCAACAGAGCTGCTTCCCATGGCACCACTTGTCTCAGTCTCCTGAGTGTGTCCAAGTCTTCTTCTCTGGAGTCCCAGGTCTGTGCTCTCCTGCTGGCCTTACTCACTGCCCTTTGGTGTCTGATCCCCCACTAATTCATTGCCATGACAGCCAAGACTGACACTGAATATCATCACATCCCTAACCAGCTGTTCCTTGTTGGCCAGGATCAGGTCTAGGTGAGAATCACCCTTGGTGCCAACCTGGCAGCTGTCTGAAGAAGTTGTCCCAATAGCCAACTTCAGGCTGTTGGCACCCTGCTGCTTTGCCTTGCCAGGGAATGCCAGGGCACTTGAACTTGTTCACCACAGGAACCTGCTCATGAACCTGGACACTTCCTGGTGTTGCTGACAAAAGACCCTTTCTGTTTCCTCTCCCTGAGCAAGCAGTTTGTGACTGCAAACACAGGGTCACTCTTGCTGACTCCTGCTCTGATCCTAAATGACAAAAGCTAGTCCAACCTGTCTGTCACAGAGAGGACCCCCACAAATCCAAGCTTCCCCTTCATACAGGGAGCATAGTCCTCATCCTCCCTGCTGCTCCCTGGGCAGAGCCTGTATCCCTCCATTGCAGCAACACAGCTCAGCAATGCCCTTGATCATCCCCATTGCAGGCTGTCCTACACTGTCCTATGCCTGTGCTGGTTTCCCGGCAGACTTTGGCTACGTCCCCTTTTCCCCACCACACTTGGACCCTGGGATCTCCCAAGCCATGCTGGTGCCCTTCTGTCCTTACTGGCTGTTGCTTCAAACACACAGCTGTGGTTAAGCAAGGATTGGTCAAGGCCTGTGAGTTGCCCACAACCTGTCTGCCTTCTGCCAATACCCTGATCATGCTCCTCTCTCACCCAAGATATTACAGCCCCACACTTGCTTGAATCTTCTATTTCTCTCTGTATGCCAGCCCTGAAATACATGTCCTCCTTCTGCCACCTCAAAATCAAAACTCAACTTATTTCACTTCAGCAGGATGCCCCGCTACCCCTGCCACCACTTCCAGTCTGCTACCAAAGATGTGGACTGCTGTGTTGCATATATTTATGTTTTGGAAGGTTAATGCTTCTTTTTTTTTCTTTTTTTTTAATAGATACTGATACACCTGGGGAAATCTCAAAACCACATATTGATGGATACTAGATATGGTCAGGGCTGTATGTATGGGGACACATATAAATCATCCCTGCACCTGATGTGAATTATTTCTGTGGTCAGGGAGATCCTGAGAGCTCTCCCTAATTTGAAAACATGCAGGGGAAGGAAGGGCAGCATCATTCAGGCTGGAAGGGACCTCAGGAGGTTTTTTGGAAAAAACCTCCTGCTCAAAGGAGGGCCAGACCAGATTACTCAGGGCTTTATCCAAAGACGCCTTAGTCACTTTCTGGGACAGAGTTGGCACAAACTCCCTGGGAAACAGCTTCCAGCATTTGACTATCCTCATGTTGGAAATGTATTTCTCTATATGTGTACTAACCGCCTTCTTTCAGCCCGTTGCCTCTTGTCCTTGTGTCTTGTACCATGGACACGAGCCTGACTCAGTCTTCCTGCGAACACTGCAATGCTGCTACATCTTTCACCCAAAATCTTCCTTTGTCCAGGCTGGACAAGCCCAGCTCCCTCAGCCTCTCCTCACAGGTAAAGTGTTCCTGCCTCGGATCATTATGAGGGCCCTTTGCTAAAGTGGCTCCAGCTTGCTAACATCTTTCCTATATTGGGATCTGAAATCTGGACACAGTGTTTTCTATAATCCCTTCCCTCAATCACCTGCCCATGGTCCTGTTCGTATAGCCCAGGGTGCTCCTGTCCTTCCTTGCTTCCAAGGCACACGGCTGCATCCTGTCCATCCCACTGTCCACCAAGACCTTTCCCAAAGGCCTCCTTCCAGCCAGGCAGCCCCCAGCCTGTGTCATTGCCAGGATTAGTCCCCTGCAGAGGCAGAAACTGGCATCAGTCCTTGCAGGATTTCCTGTCTTTCATGCCAATGCATGCTCTTCTCTCCCTTGAAGCCTTTCCCTGAGCACAGGGGCCTGGAGACCATTTCAGTAAAGACTCAGGCACAGCAGGCATTCATTCCTTCAGCCCCATCTGTGTCTGCTGTTCTTAAATCACCTTCCCCATTCAGCCCTATATTTCCCTTGTTCAGCCTTGGTCTCTCAGAAGTGACCAAAGGTCTTCTGTTTGCTTCTGAATTCCCTTGCAACCAGCATCCCCAGGTGAGCTTTTCTTTTCCTACACACAGACCTCCACAACAAAGGCAATAGAAATTTGTGCTTTGTAATTGTCCCGACCCCTGCCCTGCTGCAGCCTTGTCCCACATGGGGCTTTGCAGATAGCTCTGCTCCAGGGTCTGGGGAAGGAGAGAGGCTAGGCAGGGCTGTCTGTTCCCCCAAACCAGCCCTTGGACCAGCAGGAAGATGGAGATGGCCTCACAGCAAAACTCGCCCGTAAACCCAGGACGACCAGCAAGTGCTGGAAATGGACAAAAAATGGGGTGACGAAGTCCCCGAGCCGCCTTCCCTGTCTGTCCACACCACCAAGGGCACAGACCGGCCTCCTCCTCTCACCTGCACCTGCATGTCTTCCATGCTTTCCACAAGCCCTGGCTCTGCACCACAAACCCCCGGGGTCAGTTCTCGCCCTGCATGTTCACACACTGCAACCTATACCCTGGTATTTTTCTCTCCTGGTCACTTTCCAGCCCAGACCAGCTCCCCCTAAACTCTTCCCACTGCCCCTGCCCTCCCTCCACCTCCCCTGCGCTCTGCCCAGTGCAGCCCAGTCTGGCATGGCCCCACAGCAGTGCCCACCACAGGGTGCAGCAGAGCTCTGGGCACTCACCCCACAGCCCCAGACCCTCTGAAGGGCACAGCAGCTCCTCGGGGGTGGAGAGGGGTGAGCCCCAGGGGTGGGGGGCATCTGTGGCACAAGGCCTGAGGAGATCCCCTTGTATGATGGAAATGTTGCAATGGAGGCCAGCTCTGTCACACAAGTGCCCACTGCCTGTCCTTGCCTGCGGCCACAGGCCTGCCACACAACAGGACTGTAACCATGCTTGAAGAGCACTCAGGCCTTCCACCAACCCAAGGGTTCAGAAGGAAAGCATGCAAGTGGGAAGAGAGCAGCTCGGGAAAGACCAAGCACTGGTGGTCCAAGGCAGTGCTGCTGTGCCGGGACTCTTGTCTTCTTCCCCTCTGCACACAGGCACTGATTGCTGCAGCTGCAGAGAAGGTCTTGGAGGAAGGATCTCAGAAAAACAAGTCACTGCATGGCCCTTTATTTTGTTTAAACACACAGAGGTTACGGCTTCTGATTTGCACAGCCTATGGGGCACACAAAATCTGGATAGACTGTGAATTAGAAACCAGAGGAATAAAGACATTTCTTTGTGGAAAGCATTCACATAAGTAAAACAAAGATAAAAAACAAAACAAAATAAAACAAATAAAGAAGCCATGAAACCAAAAATTCTCAGAAAATAACCACTAGAATACGCTGACCCTGTAATGAGATATGAGTCCTATGCAAAAGACAACAGATACTTTATTCCTTCTGAAAAGCATCCAGTGATTAGTTTTTTCAGGGCATCCTTGATCTCATGGCTTCTCATGCTGTAGATGAGGGGGTTCAAGGCTGGAGGCACCACTGAGTATAGCAATGCCACTGCCAGGTCCACGGATGGGAAGGACAAGGAGAGCGGCTTCAGGTAGGCAAACATGGCAGTACTTATAAACAAGGAGACCACAGCAAGATGAGGGAGGCAGGTGGAAAAGGCTTTGTGTCGTCCCTGCTCAGAAGGGATCCTCAGCACAGCCCTGAAGATCTGCCCATAGGACAGCACAATGAAAACAAAACACCCAACAGCTAAACCGACAGCAACTACAAGTACCCCAACTTCCCTGAGGTAGGCATCTGAGCAGGCGAGCTTGAGGATCTGGGGGATTTCGCAGAAGAACTGGTCCACGGCATTGTCTTGGCAGAGGGGTAGTGAAAATGTATTGGCAGTCTGCAGCACAGCATAGAGGAAACCAGTGCCCCAGGCAGCTGCTGCCATGTGGACACAAGCTCTGCTGCCCAGGAGGGTCCCATAGTGCAGGGGTTTGCAGATGGCAACGTAGCGGTCGTAGGCCATGACAGTGAGAATAAAGTACTCTGCTGACATCAAAAAGACAAACAGAAAGAGCTGGGCAGCACATCCTGGGTAGGAGATGGCCCTGGTGTCCCAGAGGGAGTTGGCCATGGCTTTGGGGACAGTGGTGGAGATGGAGCCCAGGTCAAGGAGGGAGAGGCTGAGGAGGAAGAAGTACATGGGCGTGTGGAGGCAGTGGTCACAGGCTACGGGGGTAATGATGAGGCCGTTGGCCAGGAGGGCAGCCAGGTAGATGCCCAGGAAGAGCCCGAAGTGCAAGAGCTGCAGCTCCCGCGTGTCTGCAAATGCCAGGAGGAGGAACTGGGTGATGGAGCTGCTGTTGGACATCTGCTGCCTCTGGGTGTGGAGCACTGAACAGGGAGGCAAGGGCAGTGACAAGTTAGGGCATTGGTCTTTGAGCAATATCAAATCTATTTCTCCTACTACACGTTCACAGCACCTTTACTATTGCAATGATATTTTCATTCAGCTCCATTCCTGGAGCTCTGGTTGGTGCTGGCTGAGTGTGCCCTGAGGATCAGGAGCTCTGCCTAGTGGTTGCCAAGGAATCAGCTTTGCTCTGCAGCAGTGGCTTTCTGGGAATGGTTTCTGTCAGACCTGGTGTTTGAATTGGTCAGATGAAACTGCTCCTAATGTAAAAGTGCTTGTCAGCATCTGCACTCCCAGGGCTAAGAAAACACAATCAAAGCATTGCTTGAGATAGAGGGAGGGGTTTACAGCTCTCCCCCATCATACCTGGTAATATTCTTGGATTTCAGAAACTCTCATCATTTCTGCTGCACTCAGAGAAACTAAAGTGGGTCCTGCGAGGGAAAAGTACTGCCTGCACTGCAGTGCAGAGTGAAGGGAGCTGGTCTGTCACTCTGTCATGTTGCCAGCTACCCTGAACTTGGTCCTTTCTGAGATGGAGGGTAATCACACTCCCGTGTTAACCTGAAAATACTCCAGGCACTACTGAGAGCAGAGACACCCACTGCCCAGCACCAAGTGACTCCCCCTTTCTCAAGGTCTCTGCACCCCACCTCTTGCCAAGGACACACATGGTTCATTTCACAAACCCAGCAGCATTTCCTCAGTCATGATGTCTCTGTGCTTCTCCATGGGATGTTCAGAAACACCAAGATGCTATGGGACAGACCTGCATCCTGGAGGGCAGCTCACAGCTTGGAAGGTCACCCTAAGGAGGTAGCCAAGTGTCCTGATGATGGTATCTCAGGAAGGGAGAGTCAGCTCATTTCCTAGGGAATGACACAGGCTGCATTGCCCACAGCTTGGAGGAGAGCTTGGACACCTGTAACCTTGTTCCCATGGACACAGCTGCATGGGAGGACCCACAAGATCAGTGTGTGACTCTGCAGCTGAAACTCCCACCCCCAGAGAGCCTGACATCAGGAACAAGGTAACAGTAGCAATAACAAAGACTAGTGGAGAAGTAAGGAAAAAGAGAGTGAGGGTCTGGCTCAGAGAGGCAAAGGCAGAGGCAGGCAGGCACTCAGGAAAGAGTTACCCTTACCCAGCTCTGCATACCACCTCCCAGACATCAATATAGCCAGGCAGTTTTTCTCAGTCCCTGTGCTCTACTTCAGGAGGCTCCTATCAGACTTACTTATCTCTCAGAGTGTCACCTCAGGAGTCTCAGTGAGCTGTTCAAGAATGACAGCTCCTTTGCCATTTCTCCTGAAAATTCCCTAAGAGTAGAAAACAGAAAACACAAACTCAGGAATGCTAGTTATGATTATAGCAATACCTGCTTTGACCATGCCCTTGAAAAGTGCCCTCAGAAATGTCCTGGGGATGATCTGGAGACTGTGAGCAGCCCTGATCCACACAGCACCCTCTTGTCAGCAGAAGGACCCTGACCTGATGCAAGTTCCTTCTTCCACCCACAGCTTCTCCCCACTCTGATGTTGGAGCTCCCCAGGCAGGCTGAGTACTTACCCTGACTGGTGGCAGAGTCCCTGCCCCAGCACACAGACCCCTGGCCGCAAGGACCCTGCTCAGGACAGCCCTGGGCACCCCTGGCTGCACACCCACCTTCACACTCTGCAGCCATCCCCGGGTGAAGGCAGCTGACATGCCCTGTCCCTCCGAGGGTGCAGCAGGGAAGCTGTGCTCCAAAGCACGTCCTTTTTCTCTACACTGCACAAACTGTGAGAGTCCTCCTGCCAGATCCCATAGGCTGTGGGATGTGCCAGCTTTAGGAGGTCATTCCAGGAACCACAGCTGCATTGCCCTGCAGCTAGACACTTACCCTGTTAAGGGCTGTGGAGATTTTTCTCCAGGTCAGCTCTCCTCTCTCCTCTCACCCCAGGCTGCCTTTAACATCTCTCTCTGCCTCACTTCTCTCCCCTCGGTGCCTGCAGGCAGTGCCCTCAGCCCTGCTGCGCTTTGCAGAGGAGCCGCTCCTGGGCAGAGCTGTCTCTCTGCAGTGCTGCCTGCTTGCCATGAGCTCCCTCCAGCCCAGGAGCCCAGCCCAGCTCAGCAGCAGAGGACCAGCCCAAGGCAGCACTTTCTCTGCCCCCTCTGGGCTCCCTGAAGATGTCCCTGGGGCTCCAGGGAACCTGCTGGGAAACAGGCTGAGGCAAATGCTGATATTGCCTACCTCAGTTAGGGAGAGGCACATCTTTTCTGAAATAAGATTCTCCTCTCAGAGACAAAGTTACATCTACATGCCACGTTTTTTGGTCTTATTGTTAGACAGGATACCCAGAGAGAGGCAGGCAGGGATCTCCTTTACCCCTGGTGAGGGAAGGGATCCAGGGGTCAATGGAGGCATCTCATCCTGCATTTCTACTCATGGCATTTGAAGGAGGCTCAGCTCCCTGCCATGCACACCACAAAGCCACAGGAGGTGGGATTCCTCTTGCCTCAGTTCAGGTGTGAGCAAAATAGACACTTGCAGGTGAGCTCCTTGTCTCAGCTCCCATCTGAATTAATGGAGAGGAAAGGCAGGAGTCAGGTGTTCAGACACAAATACCTGGTGACATTTGAACTGCCGGAGATGGGCCAAGATACATGTAGGTAACAGCAAACTGTAATGAAGAAGTTCACAGAGACAGGGCAACATCTTGGGAATCCTGTATGAGCCTGGTGGGAAATTCCTTTGGCCAAGTGGCATGACAGCTTATGCCAAACTATAGGCCAAAAGAAGCTTCTCCTTATCTCCATGGCACTTGATACAGCTATTCATATGAATGACTGCAGTCATGTACCTTAGCGAGAGCTGGGTCTCTCTCTTTTCCATCAGCTGAATTTACTATACCTCCACTGACTATAATGGCATATGTCCCATGTTCGTCCCCACACTGCCTAACAGAATTCAGGGCAGGTCCTCTATTTAATGTCCAACTCCAGGGCCACAGAGCTACATGAGATGCCAAGGCTGCAGGGACCTCACAGGAGCTGCAGGAAAGCAATTCCCATTCAGGGTGGGTGCATCACAGATGTCCCAGACGGCATCACAGAAAGTACGATTTGGTGCCTGTTTGCCATACACTAAAGCCATCAGTCAGAGGCATCGGTCATCAGATGCCATCAGAGAGGCAAGGTCTGCTCCTTCTCCACCCAAGAGCTGCAGGCATTGCATGAACAGGAAGCATGTCGCACAGGGGTTTTTACTCACTCCCTTGATGATCCAATCAATGAAAAGACCAAGAATTTTCAGAGAGTCTGGATACATCTTGTCTTCAGCACATCATCCTCCAAGCACAGTAATGGTCCATATTAGAACTCATTGGAAACTCAAAAAGGATTTCAAGGACACCAAGATGAACTTTTAATACTTCAGGAACTGTTACAGAAGAAAAAGAGATAAGGTAGGACCACTGCTGAAATGAGGAAGTGTAGGTCTAGATAGATCTGAGGTACTCTACGTCACAGCCTCGGTTAATACCAGACAGTTGTCCCAGGCCTTTGAGCTCTTAGGAGGGACTCTGGAGGAGAACAACCAGCAGTGGATGGGGACCAAGCGTGGGGTTACTCAAGCAAACTACACCCTTACCAGTCCATGGGAACCATAGGGGCTGCATCCAAGGGTGCTGAGAGTGTTTTTTTTTCTTGAGGAGGTGCTGGTCTGTTATCACACCAGTAAGAAAGGAACTTGGACGCTGTGAGCTACTTTTAAAAATTATGTTCATCATCATTAACACTATAAGGAGAGAACCATGCAGATCATCTTAGGCCCCTTTAGATGGTGGGAACCCCAGGTGGTGTAGCATTCAACGGGCCTTCTACCTGAATGCAGCAAACCATGCAGACCCCATCCATAGAAGACAGTCTCCTGTTTTGGTCATTCAAGCTACTATAGGATTTTCTTACAAGGAACAACTCTACTCATCGTCTCAACAGTCAAACAGAAATGATGTTTTCATGAGAATGTTTTGCTGCACTGTTAGATACAGGCAAGGCCAGGCAGGAGGCATGATGTCCAGTACAGAGTGGGACCTGCCTGCAGGCTCTTATGTGATAATATGCTGCTGAGGTTGTCCTGTGGCCAATGGATCTATGCAGCATAACACAGGTTTGATGGCCGTGCTGTACGCGCAGCAGGGTGCAGCGCAGCACATCCCTAAGAACTCGATGTTCAATATTTTTCTGGTCAGGCCAGTGTTCAGGTTTCCCTGTGAGAAGTCTGTGGTCCAGTACACTGCCACAGCTGAGATGCCGTGGCCCAAATGTGCACTGCCAGGAGGAGCTGAAGACCCATGGCTTGTCACAGAACTGTGATGGTTTTGGATTAAACGAGACGTGGTGGGACAGCTTGCTGAGCTGTGGTGCTGCAATGGAGGGATACAGGCTCTGCCCAGCGAGCAGCAGGGAGGACGAGGACTATGCCCCCTGTATGAAGGGGAAGCTTGGATTTGTGGGGGTCCTCTATGTGACAGACAACAGGTTGGACTAGCTTTTGTCATTTCGGATGAGAGAGGAGTCAGCAAGAGTGTCCTCGTGTTTGCAGTTACAGACTGCTTCCTCAGGAAGAGGAAACAGAAAAAGTCTTTTGTCAGCAACCCCAGGAAGTCTCCAGGTTCATGAGCAGGTTCCTGTGGTAAACAAGTTCAAGTGCCCTGGCATTCCCTGGCAAGGCAAAGCAACAGGGTGCCAACAGCCTGAAGTTGGCTATTGGGACAACTTCTTCAGACAGCTGCCAGGTGGGCCACCAAGGGTGATTCTCACCTAGACCTGATCCTGGCCAACAAGGAATAGGGGTGTGATGATATTCAGTGTCAGTCTTGGCTATCATGGCCATGAATTAGTGGGGGATGAGACACCAAAGGGCAGTGAGTAAGGCCAGCAGGAGAGCACAGAACTGGGACTCCAGAGGAGAAGACTTGGACACACTCAGGAGACTGAGACAAGCGGTGCCATGGGAAGCAGCTCTGTTGGGTGAAGGAGCATGGGAAATCTGATAGGCCATACAGGACAGCCTCCTTAAAGCACAAGAACGATCTCCCCAAATACCTTTGAAGAGAAGCAACCTTCTCAGAAGGCTGCTTGTGTGCACTGACTGAGCTCCAGGGCAAAAAGGCAGCAGGCAGGAGGTGGAAGCAGGGAAAGCTGCAGACAGAATGCCGAAACCTTGTTCCAGGATGTAGGGATGGTGCCAAAGCCAAAGGTCCCATTGTCTTGAGAGATGCAGGGCAGGATAGAGGCAGCAAGATGAGCTGATCCTAGTGCATTAACAGTAAAAGACTAGACAGGGATCATGTGGGCCTGCTGCTGAACTTCCAAAGTGTAGGAGCAGGTAAGGCTGAGGAACTGAATGACTTCTTTGGCTGTGACTTCTGCCAGGCCTTTGTGACTGGTGACAGGACCCTGGAGGAAAACAACCAGCAGTGAGTGGGGATCAAGTCAGAGGTTACTTGAGGAAAGTCAGCCTTGAACAGTCCCTGGGAGCAGAGGGGAATCCTCCAAGGCTGGGGAGGGAGGAAGCCAGTTTTGTAGCAAGGCTCACTCTGCATCACTTTTGACAGATCCTGGAGATCAGGACAAGTCCCTGATGGCTTCCAAAAAAGTTGACAGCTCTCTTCCAACACAGGCCAGAGGATGACCAGGGGAACAAAAGGCTGTTTAACCTCCAATTGGAGAGCAGGGTGTCCCTGAGCATGTCCTCTTGGATGATGTTTCTGGGAAGATGAAGAGGAAGGTGACCGGGCATGGCCAGCATAGATTTATCCAGGGTGGATCATGGTAGACCAACCTCACTTTTTTCTAGGGTGAAAGGGCTAGATTTCTGGATGAGGGGAGATCAGTGGGTGTCTTTATTATTGTGTCCAGGACATTTGGAGGGAGGGAGGGAGTGATGTGCATATGGATGGATGGATTGATGGGCAGATGCATGGATGGATGGATATAGAGATGGGCAGGACCTAGGATTGATAGTCAGGCTCAGAGGGTCATGAAAAATGGGTCATACACTGTCTGGAGGCCAGTAAGAAGCGGGCACTGCAGATGTTTGCATCTTGACTGCCTGTCTCAGCCTGGGAGATGGGGTTTCCCCCTGCTGCGGGTGGCTTTGCCAGTCGAGTCACATGGGTCTAGCTGGTGCAGAATCTACTCGAAGACATTCCTGTTAGCCAAATCTGTTGGGATTTGTGACAGTACATCCCCCCCACACCCCCATCCTGCCAGCAGGAAATAAAACTTCTGCAGGAAGGGAGAAGGGGAAGGAAACCCTGGAGGCTGCAGGTTGAAATGTGAACTGGCCAGTCGAGACGCGCCAGGTACACCAAGGTGACCCTCCTAACCAATAGAATTAAATGACCACAGGTCAGATTCGACAGGGGTATAAACGGGGTCCCGCTGGACGACACGTTGGCAGTCCTCCTTGGAGCAGCAGGACAGCAGTCAGAGACTCCCCCTCGGGTCAGGGCACTGCCCGAGGTAACTCCTCGAGGGAGAGAGCCCTCCGCTTTTAGGTGAGTGATACGCGCGTTTTGGAGCCATCACTTTAAATCCTGGGGATTCTTAGGTCAGCCGTGTAGTATTAATTCTCTTTACATCATTGAGCCTGTGGTGTTATAAAATGTTACCGGATTTCTAACTAACTTTTGCTGAAGACTAAACCTGAGTTTTAACACCTGTTGGATTTGGTTAGTTGTGCATCCGTAACAAGGACAGAGTCTGTCTCATTGGAATGAAGACCCCTGGAATGGGGTGGGTGACCCTTGACTTCACATCCCTAGTTATCTCCTGAAGCTGGAGTGGGACCTGGTGGGGATCAGCACGACGGTTATAGACACAGGTTTAGGCCCACAAGACCAACACCCCCCAATTGCTGGAAATGGGGAGTCTGCTGAAGACCGGTCGATAGCATTGGGCCAAAGAGAAGGATGTCAGAAATTCAAGGCTGGCCTAGGGGAGATACTGTCATTGTCTACAGCTAGCTTATGGGATGGTGCAGAGGAGAATGAGTCAGACTCTTCCCAGGTGGGCACAGTGGAAAGATGAGCAGCCATGGGAAAAAGTTGGGCCATGGGAAATTCTGACTAGGCTTAAGAGAAAGGCATCTGCACTATAAGGTCTGTCAGGCACTGGGAACATGCACCCAGAAAGGCTCCAGGATGTCCACAATGGAGACAGTCAAGCCTCAACTAGACGTAGTGCCATGGGTGTTTTTGGATCATAATGGATGACTACCTAATATGGGTAGAAGAGGAAGCCTGGGCAACAGAACCCAAGGTGCCCAACATTAGAGGGGATCACTCTCATTCCTGCCTTCACTGACAATGGAGCCACAGGTACTTTACCCTGCAGGGAATGAAAAATGCGTGGGTCTAGGTATTGCAGAGTCTGCTTGAAGACGCTCCTGTGTCCCAGATATATTAGGCTTAGTGCCCGTTTGGCTATTCAAAAGAGAGCATTTCATTCACTTTGTCTCTTTTTTCCCCCTCTGTGAATCAGGGGAGCTTGTGACTTCAATGTGTGACTTGCTGTGTGCAAAGAGCAGATATGGGCAGATAGAGTGCAGGGCAGGGAGTGTTTTGGGGGGTCCTGGGATCTCTGCTTACACAAAAATGTGGGGTTTGTTCATCTAGGGCTGTCTGCTGTGGGAAGTGGACTTCAGAGGAGGTAACATGGACTTAATATAGAACCGTTGAGTGTATTACATCACTGCATGCCTGTGTGCAGCTCGTTCTCCAAGCAGGAGGCAGTTGGTGCCCACAGGCTGAAACATGCAGCTACAGACTTCAGTGAAGAAAGCTCAGATTTGAGCAAGGCTGCTGTAAGTGCCAGGTGGTTGAGAGAAAAGGTGGGGCTGGGGGTAGGGATGAAGAATGACCAGAGATTGTTAAAAACATAAAAGGTCTTGCTTTTTGTATACATTCAAACTCCATTAGGAGGATCAATATGAATGGAGGATTTCTGATACCACATGGTGCAAGAGCAGAAAAATGAAGAAAAGGGGGGGGGGGAAGAATTCTTTCTTATTGTTTAGTATTGAAATCTTTCCACTTTGACTACACTCCTGAAATCTCTCTAATTAACCACATAAGAATTGAAGACCTAAAGGAGAATACTGCACAGAGCCTTGGCTCGTTAGGGAGTTTTCATGTTAATGAGCCCTCTGGTGCCAAGTTCCTGAACTGCAGATCCTGAAAGATTGAACAAGCGTCTCAAGAAGTAAAAGTCAGCATCAAACTTCCAAGTTTCTGAGGGTGTTAGTGGGCTCCACTGAGGAACATCACTGCAGAGACCGTGGAGGGAATGACCAGACAAGGAGGCTGTCCTTGGGGGCTGGTGAAACAGGAAGTCAGAGGCATTGGTTACAGGCGGAAGATCAATTATGGAGGTGGCTGTGAAAGGCCTAAATGTGTTTCTCCAAGCAGGATGGCCAAGCCCTGAGCCCCATCCCCCTGGGAAGGGGGATCCTTTCCTTCATGGGATGCTTACAGCTCTTCCTGGGAGCAGTTTGATGTGGGGGGGGTGTGATGCCGAGTGAAGGACAGCGGTAGGACACTTCCCAGGCTCTTTTGGCCATCGGTGAGGAGGGAACAAGGGCCTGGGGCTGTAAGGAACTGGTGTCCTCGCAAGAGCTTCAGTGGAAGAGACAGCAGCCACCATGGAGATGATAAGGACTTCAGTTCTGTTGGTGGGGAGGAGGGGGGCAGCGCACAAAGGCCCTGTTTGCACCACAGACAGTCCTACACTGTCCCATGCCTGTGCCAGTTTCCCTGCAGAATTTAGCTGCCTCCCCCTGTTTCCCTACCTCACCCTGACCTTGGGATCTCCCAAGTAGAAGAATTTGGAGCAATGGAGTAATTTGAGCCTGGGGGAAAGTGTGAGGGCAATGGACTTGAATAATTTTTCCATGGTTTCTCACAATCCATACCTTTTTTACTTGGCTTAAATTAAATTGGTCTTCCCCAAGTCAACTCTTCTTTGCCTGTGACAGTAATTAGTAAGTTATGTCCCTGTCTTTATGGTGACCCATGAGCTATTCCATCTTATTTTCTCCCTTCCTCCTTTTGAGTTGGAGGTGTGACTGGGCAGCTGGGTGGGTGTCTGAGTGTTGGGCAAGGCTAACCCACTACAGGACGACCACCTCAGGACTGCTGTGTCTAGTATGTGGCTCACCAGCACAGGCAAGACCCTGACAGAGTGGAGAGAAAGTTGCAGAGGCCAGAAGGATGGTTGGGGCCTGGAGCACATTGTGTACAAGGAGAGGCTGAGAAAGCCTGCAGACACATCAACAGTTTTTTGACCATCCATGGCACCTCAGATGCCACCAGGTGTTTTTGTGTGAGCAGCTGACAGCCACCCTGCATCCCCACGGATGCCAGTGGGAGCTCAGGGCAGGGGCTGACCAGCAGGCACCTGTTTTGTGCACACTGAGCTGGAGCAAGAGGAATCCAAGCTCCTGTGGGACTGCAGGGTGCCTCAGGGAGAGATGAACCCCACTTCAGTCTCTGGGCTACTCACCAGAGAGGAAATACCTGATGGACTCAGCTGAATCCCTGCCCTACGTGGGGGGAAATGATCCCTGTCGGTCACTGCTGTGGTGTCCTGCCTCGCAAGGGGACAGGGATAGGCATTAAGGGAGTAAAATCTTTAGAATCATAGAATCATTTAGGTTGGAAAAGACCTTTAAGGTCATCGAGTCCAACCAGTAACCTAACACTGCCGAGTCCACCACTAAACCATGCCCCTAAGTGCCAGATCTGCACGTCTTTCAAATAACTCCAAGGATGGTGACTCAACCACTTCCCTGGGCAGCCTGTTCCAATTCTTGACAACCCTTCCACAGAAGAAATTTTTCGTAATATCCAAACCAGAATCACAGAATGGTTTCGGTTGGCAGGGACCTTAAAGATCATCTAGTTCCAAACACCTGCCATGGGCAGGGACACCTTCCACTAGACCAGGCTGCTCAAAGCCCCATCTAACTGGCCTTGAACACTTCCAGGGATGGGGCATCCACAGCTTCTGTGGGCAACCTGTTCCAGTGCCTCACCAGCCTCACAATAAAGAAATTCTTCCTTACATCTAATCTAAATCTACCCTCTTTCGGTTTAAATCCATTACACCTTATCATATCACTACATAAGCTTGTAAAAAGCCCCTCTCCAAGCTTTCTTGTAGGCCCCTTTAAGTACTGGAAGGCTGCTATAAGGTCTCCCCAGAGCCTTCTCTTCTCCAGGATGAACAACTCCAATGCTCTCAGCCTGTCTTCATAGGGGAGGTGCTCAAGCCCTCTCATCATCTTCATGGCCCTCCTCTGGACTCTCTCCAACAGGTCCATGTCCTTCTTATGTTGGGGGCGCCAGAGATGAAGGCAGTACTCCAGGTGGGGTCTCACAAGAGCAGAGTAGAGGGGGAGAATCACCTCCCTTGACCTGCTGGTTACGCTTCTTTTGATGCAGCTGAGGATATGATTGGCTTCCTGGGCTGCAAGTGCACATTGCTGGGTCACGTTGAGCTCCTCATCAACCAGTATCAATCCGCAGGGCTTCTCTCAATCTACTCATTGCCAAGCCTGTATTTATGCTTGGGATTGCCTTGACCCATGTGTAGCACCTCTCACTTGGCCTGGTTGAACTTCATGAGGTTCGCACAGGCCCACCTCTCAAGCCTGTCATGGTCCCTCTGGATGGTATCCCTTCCCTCCAGCATGTCAGCTGCACAACACAGCTTGGTGTCGTTGGCAAACTTGCTGAGGGTGCACTCAGTCCCACTGCCCTTGTAGCCGAGAAAGATATTAAACAGGGCTGGTCCCAATACCAGCCCCTGAGGAACGCCACTCGTCACTGCTCTCCACTTGGACATGCAGCCATTGACCACAACTCTTTGAGTGTGACCATCCTGTCAATTCCTTATCCACCAAGTGGTCCATCTGTCAAATACATGTTTCTCCAATTTAGAGACAAGGATGTCGTGCGGGACAGTGTGTGTTTTGTTTTCATTTTGGTATCCTAAGCATAGATCTTCAGGGCTGTGCTTAAGATCCCCTCTGAGCAGGCACAAAGCCTTTTCTACATGCCTCCCTCACCTGGCCGTGGTCTCCTTCTTCTCTGCCATTCTTGCCTACCTGAAGGCCCCCTCCATCTTCTCCCCATCTCTGTACCTGGTAAAAGCAGATCTATACTCAGTGGTGTCTTCAGCAGGGAACCCCCTTATTTACAGCTTGAGGACCCAGGAGCTCAAGGATGCCCTTAAGAAAGTGATTTCATTGACATTTTTCAGTAGTGAGAATATTACCACCTCTCTCCACAAATGATTCCCAGACTATCCAATTCTAGCTTTTTTTATGTTGGTTTTTTTTTTGTTTGTTGTGGCTTTTTGTGTTGCTTTTTTTTTTCTTTTTTTTAATATAATTATAATTATTGCTGCTGTTATTTTTCATTCACAGTTTTTATTTCTCTACACAAATATTTGCATTTGCATCACGACATCTGAGTCATGTACCTACTTTGCATGCATAAGTGCACCTAGTGCCCTTATCAAAGTATGTTTAACACTGGAGTTAGCCACTCTTGTAGCATCTCTGTAATAAAATGGGATCTTCCTGGTGCAGTGCTTTCATGCCAGGCTCTTTCTCCAAAGAGGCCTGAGGAACTGCATGCCTGAAATTCCTCTTCCTCCATGTGTCCAGAACTAAAAAGCTTACTGTCTCTTTGTGACCTTTCAGAGACACAGGACTGGATTTAGGAGTCACCAGTTGGTGTCTGATGACAGGCGAGATGGTGAGTGTAATTGAGGGATGTACCCAGGGCTTTCCACAGGTGACCTTAAGGACACTCATCCTCTAGGAGGGGAATCTGGAGCTGCCTGGAGAGCACAGTGGTTCTTCAGGGACAGCATGTTCCCAGCGTTGAGTGGGTATGGAAGAGCTCTGCATAGATGGGGTTTGGGGCCTGAAGAACAGGAAATGTGCAGACGTCCTGTGGGCCCTCTCCAGTTCCTCCCCACCTGTCTACAGCAGGAATTCCCACCGAGGGACACACTAGTCTAGGTGTGGCCACATTGCAGCTCCCTGGAAGGGGATGAGAACTCCAGATGTCTGGGGTGGCCACACTCCTCCTAATGCAGCTCTATATGCAGTTGATCTTGTTCATGGTGAGCATGCACCACTGGCTTGTATGGTGTCCCTCGTAGTGCCCAGGTCCTTCTCATGAGGGTCACTGCTCAGCTAGTGTGGACCCAGCCTGCCCTGATATATGGGGTTATTCTTCCCCCGACGCAGGACTGGCCACTTCTCCTTGAAAAACTTGAGAAGTTTCTGTTGGCCAAATCCCAGAGTTTCTCAAGGTCCCCCTGGAGTGAAGCTCCATTTTGCCAGCTGTTAATATTTGTGTGCAGATGCCTCACCCTGATTGTGGTGAGCCATCAACACAAGACCAGAGTGTGAGAAGTTGCACGACACTACAGCTAATAAAAGGAGTTACTGGGTTTGTACTGACCAATGTAGGAATCAGCACAACAACTCTCTTAGAAACACCACATGAGAGTACAAAGCCAGAAAAGCCAGGGCCAGAGGGGAAGGAGCAGAGTTGGGCTGTTTGTAGAGCAATGGGTGAGGATGATCAGAGGAGAATTTGGGAGGCAAAAGAAGGAAAAAGAAAAGCCAGAGGTTAAGCTCAGCTATGATGAGGCCTGCATGGGGTTACCCGCCTAGCAGCCCTGTGTCTGTGACTTCAGTGGGACAAAAAAGCCGCAGCTGACCACTCCAAACTTATGTCTGCTTACTTCCATGGTCATGGGGAACCTGAGTGCTGTCCCTACCATCACCAAGGGAAGACTGGTGGTGGAGGAAAATGCACAATCGTTCATCCTGGAAAGGATCTCAGGAGGTCTGTAAGCCAAGCAAAACCACTGTCAGTGGAGAAAAGAGAAACGAGGGCTGGGCTGTTATCTGCTAGGCTGTGTTAGTGGAAAACTTAGGCCTATATAGACATACATAACAGTAGTGATCTCTCCAGGAGCTGATCTGAGGCCCTCCATCTGTCCAGGAGCTGGCCCTGGGATCCCCTCGTCCCTCCAGTTCCCCCACGCACAGACAAACACACACACACGTGGCTCTCTCCAGCAGAGAATCACAGAACCACTGAGGCTGGGAAGCAGCCAGCTTCCACCTTCTCTGTGCTTCCTCTTCATGCTTGATTTTTTTCAGGAGCTCCTTTCTCACCCATACCAGCCTCCTGCAATGTTGCTTGGCTTCCTGCATGTCCCGCTGTACTGTTCTGGATCTTGAAGAGGAGATCCTTGACCATCAAAGAGCTCTCCCCTCTTCTCTGCAGGACCATATCCCATGGGATACTGTCAAGGATGTCCCTTGGCACACCAAAGCCTGCTCTCCTGAAGTCCTGCTCTTTGCCTTGTTCCCTTCTCTCAGGAACCTCAGCTCTACTTTCTCATGCCTGACCAGCTTTTTCTTGTTTCCAAGGATGACGTCCGGCAGGACACTCCCCTTCACTGGCTCCTCACTCACCCTTGTCAGGAAGACATTGTCAATGAACTCCAAACACCTCCTGGATGGCTTTTGCCTTGCTATGTGTCCCCTTCAGCAAATGTTGGGATAGTTTAGGCCTGCCATGAGGACCGCGGCCTGCAAACAGGAGACTTCTTCCCATTGTCTGAAGAAGGCCTCATCTACTTCGTCTTCCTCATCAGGGGCACCGTAGGAGACATCCACCCACCACAGGGTTGCCCATGACCCTTCAGCTCTCAGCTGACTCATTGTCCATTCCCAGGCAGAGCTCCACCTGTTCCCACTGCTCTCTGCCATAAAAGGCAACTTTGCCTCTGGGTCCAGACCTATGGCCTTATCCCTACCAGACCCCCCCAGGACCCCACAGTTTCTCCAGGAGAGGGGATTTGTAGGAGCCTGCAATTCCTCATGCTGTTATCTTGTGGGAGACACCCCAATCAAGATGAGCCAGCTGCACACAAACATTAAAAACTGACCAAATGGTTCTTCAGTCCAGGGGAACCTTGAGAAACGCTGCAGTTCAGCAAATGGAAATTGAAGTTTTTCAAGGAGAAGTGGCCAGTGCAGCGTAGGTGGGTGGCAGGGGTGTGGGGGGAGAATAACCCCATACATCAGGACAGGCTGGGACCTGACCGACTGAGAGGTGACCCTGAGGAGAAGGGCCTGGGCACTACGAGGGATGCCCTGTGAGCCAGTAGAGTGTGGACACTATGAACAAGGCCAGCTGCATACAGGGCTGCAGTAGGAGGAGTGTGGGCTACCCAGACACCCTGAGTTATCAAGCCCCTCAACTTGGCACTGGTGTGGCCCACACGCATGGGTGCATGTAGCAGTATACGACCCCCCCAAGAGGAAACAAAACTTCTCCAGGAAGGGAGGAGAGGAAGAAAAAAACAAACCCTAATGGCTGCAGGTTGAAAATTGAACTGACCAGTCGAGAAGTGCCAGGTACACTGAAGTGGTGACCTTTTGGTCAATAGCGATTGAAATGACGACAGATCAGAGTCGACAAGGGTATAAATGGGGTCCCGCCCGAGGACATTTTGAATCAGTCCTCCTCGGAGCAGCGGGTCTGCAGTCAGGGACTCCCCCTTGCGTCGGGGCACCACCCAAGGTAACTCCTGCAGGTTGAGAGCCCTCATCTTATAGGTGAGTGATATGCACCTTTCTTAAGTCTGCTGTGAAGTACTAATTCCCCTTATGTCCTTGCGCCTGGGGTTTACAAAATTACCAGAGTTCTAAATAACTTTTTCACTGAAGAATAAATCTGAGTTTTAACACCTCCTGGATTTGACTGTGCGTGCCTCTGTAACATTTCAAATTGGCATAGTTGGCAGGATGGTGTTAATAAAGGAATTATTACAGAAGCACGGCTGTAGCCCTTTCCCCCCAGAGATAGAATGGGCAAAGGAGAAGTGGGCCGACCCAGCCGCAGGCGTGGAGAGAACAGAACGAGAAGTAGTTGATACGGCAATGGTAAAGCCATTATGTGTGCCCTCCTAGATGCCTGCTTGATTCAAGCGCAAAACCAAAAGAGTGATTCTGACCGATTGGCAAAGGATAATTCTAAAAAGCATGGGGAAATAGATTGTTTGAAGGTGGACTTGAGACAAGAAAAGGAGCGGATGTGTCTCCTGCAATGAAAGATTGGAATTATGCTAGCACAAGCAAAAAAGCCCCCCAGTATTACCCAAATCTGAAAGTTAATCCTGGGTATGGACCCTGAGGATTGGGATGGGGACATCTGGGGAGACTCTGATCAAAACAGCTCTGAAGAGGTAGAGGAATTGGAGGAAAGGGATGTGCGACCCCTTATTAAAACAGAAAGGCACACGCGTCCACACGGTGGGAGCCCCCGAACCACTATTCGCACAACCCCTTGGTCAGGACCTGAACTCAGTGATTTACAAGCCAAGTTTTTGCACAAACTGGGTGAAACCAAAACTGAGTATTTGTGGAGAGTTTCTTTAACAGGGGGGAGATTGGATATTGTTGAGTGATGACGAAGCGAGAGGTTACTGGAGACCGGGAGTGTTCTGAGTGACTGACGGGCAGGTGATCAGTCGATAACGTCCTGAATAGCCTACTGGGCTGGGGGTGTGGACCCCAAGGAGAGAGGAGAACCTATTACTATCGGGGTAAAGGGACTGTTGGAGTTAACGGAAGGAGTGCAGAAAGCCGACTGTGTTCAGGCCATGTATGACAGAGGGCAGGAAGAGATACCGATGACTGCACCAGTGGATCCCCGCCACCTCAGACCCCTTATTAGAGGTCTGCCAGATGCTTTAAAGGTACACGTCCAGTCTCTCAAAGAAAGAATCCTGGGGGTCACTGAGCACACCCAGCAGAACCCCTCCAGAGGCCTCCTGTGCATGTGATGATTGGGGCTGAAGTACAGCACAGCATAGTAGTTCACAGGTGCAAGATGGGACGGACGGAGCTGAGCGGTGGCACAAAGGGCAGCAGGAAGGTCCAGCCAGCTGGTTGTAAGCCCCACCCGGAGCGTTCTCAATCTTGCAGTCAGTCATATTGGAACTACAATCCCAGAAGGAACGATCTCTGGCAGAAGGCACTGGCACTGGGGGGACCCCGAGCTGTGCTGCACGGGCAGTCCACTGACACATCCAGGAATGAAATTGCTGGAGGGGAAAGCTAGAGACCAAAGGGAAGCGCCAGTAACCCCACCCCCTCAGGATGAGAACCGTAACCCTTTCGCAGCACTGCGAGAGGAACCAGAAGGGTTAAAAAACTAGAAGCTGGGGTTTGGGGCCACCAAATCCACATGGTGAATACCTGCCAATGGTCTGCTGATAAAAAGCCTTATATACACATTCCTGTGGGTCCAAGACAGATAAGTTTAGCATTCTTAATTGATACAGGAGCCCAAATTAGTGTTTTAAATGAACGGCAAGCTAGTGAGCTGGCAATTAAACCATTGAGAAAGGCTATAAACATTATAGGAGTGACAGGAGCAGCAGAAAAATGTCCCATAGCTCAAACTCAATTCTGGCTACCTGGGGAAAAGAGAATAACGACTGTGGAAGTGGCTCTGAGCCCCTATGAGGGAAATATACTGGGATTTGATGTGCTGGCAGGCAAACAATGGTACCTACCCAAGGGCAGGGTGTGGAGCTTTGAGGGCAGAGGGGCAGAGGCTATCCATGTGAGAACCTTGCAGGTTGCTCCTGCACTACTGCAATCTAAAGTAACCCATGTTTATCAATACCTGTTGCCAGCCACTACCAAATGAGGCATTTCAGAAGTAATTAACAACCTTGAGAAGAGACAGATCATAAGTCGCATACATTCCCTTTATAATTCTCCTGTTTGGCCAGTCTGAAAAGCAGATGGGAGGTGGTGACTAACAATTGATTATAGGAGATTGAACAGTAATACCCCACCATTAAGTGCTGCTGTTCCAAGTATAACCTCAATAGGAACGGCACTACAGGCTGCCGCCCATGGCTGCTTTAGATGTCAAGGATATGTTTTTTATGGTTCCCCTAAAGGAAGAGGACAATCCCCAGTTCACCTTCACTTGGGAGGGGACCCAATACATTTTTAATTGACCTCCCCAGGGATATAGGCATTCCCCCACTGTTGCTCACAATGCTTCAGCCAAGCTCCTTGATGCTGTGGAAGTACCACTGGGTGTTCACATGTATCAATATATAGATGATATCCTGGTTGGTGGGGATAACAAGGAACAGGTAGGGCAAGTGGCTGAGGCCATCAGGAACCTGTTAGTCAAGAATGGGCTAGACGTCCCATCTTCTAAATGTCAAGGTCCCGGACAAGAAATTACATTCCTGGGGGCGTGGTGGATAGCTGGAGCAGTTGCAGTACGTGCCGACACTCGATCAGCTATTGAAAAGGGACAGACTGCAGGCAATAAAACAGAATTACAACAGCTGTTAGGTACTTTGGGCTACTGGAGAAAACATATACCAGGGTTTTCATTGATTGTCTGCCCTCTCTGTGACTTGCTTGAAAAGAACAGGAGATGGAATTGGACTTTGCAACATATGGAAGCCCTTAACACTCTGAAAGACGAGCTTAAGGCTTATCAGAGACTAGGCCCATTGCACCCACGAGGTCCATTAAGGGTGGAATGGGGATTCGCTGAACATGCCTCATACTGTGGCGTGTTTCAAAAGGGGCACAGGGACCAGCCAGGCCTTTGTTATTCTCTTCCACTTCATTTAAGGAGACTGAGCGATGATATTCAGATTGGAAAAAGGGGGTCCTTTCCCTCACTAGAGCAGTTAAGGAGGCTGAAAAGCTGCATACCTCACAGGATGTTATAGTACAGGGCCCTTTCCTTCTCTTAAATTCAATCCTCAATGGGTCACCTCCTGCGGAGGGAGTAGCCCAAAAGGCCACGGTTAGGAAATGGTATGCATACCTAGAAGGGATAAGCCAATTGCTCCCACTAAAGAAGGGTCCGGTTAATTTTCAAACCACAGCAACCTATGAACCCTGAGCCAACCTTGTTATGTCAACCTTATAAACCTTCTCCGATTCAGGAGGCACCCAAATTTGTGACAGGCTCAGATATGCAGGGAGTGTGGTTCACAGATGCCTCTGCCCGTCAAGTGGGATCAAAATAGCAATATAAAGCAGTGGCATTGGAGACTGGTACTGGGAAGACAGTCGAGGAAGAGGGTGAAGGTAGTGCACAAGTAGGACAACTATGGGCTTTATTACTGGCCGTAGAGAATGGTGCTACCATCATCTATACTGACTCTTATGCAACCTTTCAGGGTGCTACAGAGTGGATATGTCAGTGGAAATCTAGTAATTGGGAAGTAGGTCATGTGAAAGTGTGGAGGACAGAGGACTGGCAACGTCTCCTGGCAATAGGGAGGTCCCGACCTTTAAAGGTGGGATGGGTGAAGGGACATGCTCAGGATGGAACCCCAGCTGCAAAATGGAATCAACAGGTGGACCACCTGGCCCAAATCAGGATGGTCACCAGTGAGAAGGAAGATTGGGACAGACTAGCTGAATGGTTGCATATCAAGAAAGGCCACTCAGGGCAAGAGGATCTCTATTATGAATGCCCATCTCGGGGTTGGCCGGTGTCCATGAAAACCCGTGAAGCAATTCTCACAGCTTGCCCACAGTGCCCCATAAGGCTTAACGCTAATCACCCAAACCAAGCTCCGGCCCAGCATATCAGACAAGGCAAGGCTCTTTGGAGCACATGGCAGGCTGATTACAGTGGTCCTCTGAGACCATCATCTGGGAGGAAATATATTTTGGTAGGAGTGGAGGTAGCATCAGGATTGTCTGTGGCAACAGCTGTTGGCACAGCTACTGCAGACCAGACAGTTCAGGTTTTGTGAGAATGGTTTGGTATTCTACCTATTCCTGAACGTATTCAAAGTGATAATGGGTCACATTTCACAGCCACAGTGGTACAAGACCGGGTGCGAAGGGAAGGCATCAAATGGGTGTTTCACACACCATATTACCCCCAAGCTAATGGTATAGTTGAGCGAACCAATGGCTTGATTAGAAAACATGCTGATGTCTCATGCCATAACTGGGACACACGATTACCACGAGCAGCTTTTGCTGTTAATAACCGGTGGGGAAATTATGGTAGTACAAAAATTCGAGCGTTTTGTCCTACGGGACTGTTAACGGGCAATGACTATACCAGAGGGTCAGAGATGCCACTTCCCACTGGGGACATACGTGGGCCAACCTGTCATGGTGAAACTACCTTCCATTTGTATTGTTCCTATGACCTTAGCAAAACCCAGAGGCTTGTATGCCTGGGAAGCCTTAGACGGGAGCAGAAAGACTCACCAGGTCACCACATTGCCCGGTGGATAATCCTGGACTTCTAACCCTGTGACCCAGTTTTAAGACTGAGGCCTAGTTTGTGCTTTCTTACAGGACAATGAAGAAATGAGCCATTCCAGTGCTTCTACTGGTAGTGATGATGGTGGCAGGTGTGGATGGTGAAGACCTGGATGACAACATCATGGCAAAGATGATGGACATCAATATATCGCAAGCCCTTAAGCTCACATGGGAGCAATGTAACTACCATAGTTGGAGGTTCAGATTGGATGGGGGAGGAGGGTATACTCAGGTTGTTTATAGTTGGTCACCAGATGCAGTAAATGCTAGTTCGGTATGGAACACCAGTTGTCACTATATCCTCCAACTAACCCATGAGATCACGGGGTGGAGCTGGAATGGTACTACACCATGCCCTGAAATTCCATGGGGGCGGCTGTGTACGGTACCCAAGGGAACACCGATAGAGCATTCTAGAATTGAGTTTACAACTATCAACCTCAGCCAATGTTAGATCTGCCAGTTTGGGACTCTGGAACAAGCAGTTACAACATACCGGTAAAATGACTATCCAAAATTGAGCTGTACTGGATTTGATGCTACTGAAAGAGAAAGGTGTATGTGGAGTTTTGAACCTGTTGATGGACGACTGCTGTGTTCACTCCAAATGTGTCAATGTAGCTTCAAGATCAAATCAACAAAAGAAAGTGGCAAGAGACTCAGAGGCAATTGCTTCTGCACCAGGGACTACTTGGCTGGGTGGCAAAGTTTTGATATGTTGGGATTTTCTTTGAAAGGGTGGACGACCAGCCTTCTCTAATCTTTAATAATGCTTGCAGTTATGATTACTGTAACCTGTATTGCACTAAGTCACATCAAACGCTTGGCAGTGAAGTCTGTACTGACGGTTAAGTATACTCTCTTAAAAACCTGTTTGTGTGTCAGATAGTCCACTTGAACTCTAGACCAGAATGAAATGCTGACCCACAATGAGAGTCAAATTCATCAGACGGCGGTCCCTTTTAGCTCTGGAGGCAAGAGGTAACTGTACCACCACTCCAAGGAAACCTGGACTGTGGTCACAGGATGCATTGTGCGCCAGGACACCCTGCCCCTGAAAGGAAACAAAACTTCTCTGGGCAGGGAGGAGAAGAAAAAAAACCCCAAAGTCTAGAGGCCGCAGGTTGAAAATTAAACTGACCAATCGAGAAGCGCCAGGTACACTGAAGTGTTGATCCTTTGGCCAATGAGGATTAAAATGATGACAGATCAGAGTCGACAAGGGTATAAACGGGGTCCCACCCAAGGACATTTTGGCATCAGTCCTCCTCAGAGCGGTGGGTCGGCAGTCGGAGACTCTCCCCTTGGGTCGGGATGACGCCCTAGGTAATTCCTGCAGGTTGAGAGCCCTCATCTTTTAGGTGAGTGATATGCACCTTTTGAGTCATCATTTTAAATCTGAAGAATAGTTAAGTCGGCTGTGAAGTACTAATTCCCCTTACATCCTCAAGCCTGTCGTTCACAAATGTTAACAGAGTTCTAAGTAAATTTTACTGAAGAACAAATCTGAGTTTTAACACCTCTTGGATTTGATTGTGTGAGCCTCCATAACACATACCCAACTCTTCTTCTAATGAAAGAAATGCCACAGGACATAAGTTTCTCTGTAGCTGAGGGAGGCAACATCAGTGTTCACTTCAGCCTCTTTCCCAGCAGGTTCCCCTGGAGCCCCAGGGACACCTGGAGGCAGCCCAGAGGGGGCAGAGAAAGTGCTGCCTTGGGCTGGTCCTCTGCTGCTGAGCTGGGCTGGGCTCCTGGGCTGGAGGGAGCTCATGGCAAGCAGGCAGCACTGCAGAGAGACAGCTCTGCCCAGGAGCAGCTCCTCTGCAAAGCGCAGCAGGGCTGAGGGCACTGCCTGCAGGCACCGAGGGGAGAGAAGTGAGGCAGAAATGTTAAAGGCAGTCTGGGGTGGGAGGAGAGAGGAGAGCTGACCTGGAGAAAAATCTCCACAGTACTTAACAGGGTAAGTCTCTGGCTGCAGGGCAATGCAGCTGTGGTTTCTGGAATGACCTCCTAAAGCTGGCACATCCCACAGCCTAGCAGATCTGTCAGGAGGACTCTCACAATTTGTGCAGTGTAGAGAAAAAGGACGTTCTTTGGAGCACAGCTTCCCTGCTGCACCCTCGGAGGGACAGGGCATGTCAGCTGCCTTCACCCGGGGATGGCTGCAGAGTGTGAAGGTGGGTGTGCAGCCAGGGGTGCCCAGGGCTGTTTTTCTGAGCAGGGTCCTTGCGGCCACGGGGCTGTGTGCTGGGGCAGGGACTCTGCCGCTGGTCGGGGTAAGTACTCTGCCTGCCTGGTGAACTCCAACAGCAGAGTGGGGAGAAGCTGTGGGTGGAAGAAGCAACTTGCATCAGGGCAGGGTCCTTCTGCTGACAAGAGGGTGCTGTGTGGATCAGGGCTACTCACAGCTCCAGATCATACCCAGGACATTTCTGAGGGCACTTTTCAAGGGCAAGGTCAATGCAGGGATTACTATAAACATAAGGAGCTTTCCTGAGTTTGTGTTTTCTGTTTCCTACTCTTGGGGAATTTTCAGGAGACATGGAAAAGGAGCTGTCGTGCTTGAACAGCTCACTGAGACTCCTGAGGTGTAACTGTGAGGGATCAGTCAGTCTGACAGGAGCCTCCTGAAGTAGAGCACAGGGACTGAGAACAACTGCCTGGCTCTGTTGGTGTCTGGGAGGTGGCATGTACAGCTGGGTAAGGGTAACTCTTTCCTGAGTGCCTGGCTGCTTCTGCCTTTGCCTCTCTGAGCCAGACCCTCACTCTATTTTCCCTTTCTTCTCCACTAGTCTGTGTTATTGCTACTGTTACCTTGTTCCTGCTGTCAGGCTCTCTGGGGGTGGGAGTTTCAGCTGCAGAGCCACACACTGATCTTGTGGGTCCTCCCATGCAGCTGTGACCATGGGAACAAGGTTACAGGTGTCCAAGCTCTCCTCCAAGCTGTGGGGCTGTGGGCAATGCAGCCTGTGTCATTCCCTAGGAAATGAGCTGACTCTCCCTTCCTGAGATGCCATCATCAGGACACTTAGCTATTTTCTTTGGGTGTCTCTCCAAGATGTGTGCTGCCCTCCAGGATGCAGGTCTGTCCCATAGCATCTTGGTGTTTCTGAACGTCCCATGGAGAAGCACAGAGACAGCAAGACTGAGGAAATGCTGCTGGGTTTGTGAAATGAACCATGTGTGTCCTTGGCAAGAAGTGGGGTGCAGAGACCTTGAGAAAGGGGGAGTCACTTGGTGCTGGGCAGTGGGTGTCTCTGCTCTCAGAAATGCCTGGATTCTTTTCAGGTTAACACGGGGGTGTGATTACCCTCCATCTCACAAAGGTGAGAGCTCAGGGTATCTAGCAACAAGACAGAGTGACAGACGAGCTCCCCTCGCTCTGCACTAAGCCGCAGGCAGTACTCTTTCCTCACAGGACCCACTTTATTTTCTCTGAGTGTAGCAGAAATGATGAGGTTATTCTGAAATCCCAGAAAATCTTGCGGTGAGATAGGGAAGAGATGTAAATACCACCCCTGACCGCCCTAACCCCCTGCCCCAAACAATGCTTTGATTGTGTTTTCTTAGCCCTGGGAGTGCAGATGCTGACAAGCACTTTTACATTAGGAGCAGTTTCATCTGACCAATTCAAACACCAGGTCTGACAGAAACCATTCCCAGAAAGCCACTGCTGCAGAGCAAAGCTGATTCCTTGGCAACCACTAGGCAGAGCTCCTGATCCTCAGGGCACACTCAGCCAGCACCAACCAGAGCTCCAGGAATGGAGCTGAATGAAAATATCATTGCAATAGTAAAGGTGCTGTGAACGTGTAGTAGGAGAAATAGATTTGATATTGCTCAAAGACCAATGCCCTAACTTGTCACTGCCCTTGCCTCCCTGTTCAGTGCTCCACACCCAGAGGCAGCAGATGTCCAACAGCAGCTCCATCACCCAGTTCCTCCTCCTGGCATTTGCAGACACGCGGGAGCTGCAGCTCTTGCACTTCGGGCTCTTCCTGGGCATCTACCTGGCTGCCCTCCTGGCCAACGGCCTCATCATTACCCCCGTAGCCTGTGACCACTGCCTCCACACGCCCATGTACTTCTTCCTCCTCAGCCTCTCCCTCCTTGACCTGGGCTCCATCTCCACCACTGTCCCCAAAGCCATGGCCAACTCCCTCTGGGACACCAGGGCCATCTCCTACCCAGGATGTGCTGCCCAGCTCTTTCTGTTTCTCTTTTTGATCTCAGCAGAGTATTTTCTTCTCACTGTCATGGCCTACGACCGCTACGTTGCCATCTGCAAACCCCTGCACTACGGGACCCTCCTGGGCAGCAGAGCTTGTGTCCACATGGCAGCAGCTGCCTGGGGCTGTGGTTTTCTCCATGCTGTGCTGCACACTGCCAATACATTTTCACTACCATTCTGCCGAGGCAATGTTGTGGACCAGTTCTTCTGTGAAATCCCCCAGATCCTCAAGCTTGCCTGCTCAGATGCCTACCTCAGGGAAGCTGGGGTACTTGTAGTTGCTGTCTGTTTAGCTGTTGGATGTTTTGTTTTCATTGTGCTGTCCTATGGGCAGATCTTCAGAGCTGTGCTGAGGATCCCCTCTGAGCAGGGACAGCACAAAGCCTTTTCCACCTGCCTCCCTCATCTCGCTGTGGTCTCCTTGTTTATAAGCACTGCCATGATTGCCTACCTGAAGCCCCCCTCCATTTCCTTGCCAACCCTGGACCTGGCAGTGGCATTGCTATACTCAGTGGTGCCTCCAGCCTTGAACCCCCTCATCTACAGCATGAGAAACCATGAGATCAAGGATGCCCTGAGAAAACTATTCAATGGATGTTTTTCCAAAGGAATAAACTGCATGTTGTCCTTTGCATAGGACTCATAACATATCTTAGTATAGCTTGTCTTCTTATGGTTTTCCTAAGTTGATTTGGGGTTCTGAGTGCGGGGTTTTTTTGGTTCATTTTTGCTTTGTTTTACTCATCTGAATGCTTTCCACAAAGAAATGTCTTTCTTCCTCTGGTTTCTAATTCACACTCTATCCACCTTTTGTGTGCCCCGCAGGCTGTGCAAATGAGGAGCCGTACCCTCTGTGTATTTAACCAAATAAAGGGCCCTGCAGTGACTAGTTTTTCTGAGATCCTTCCTCCAAGACTTTCTCGGCAGCTGCAGGGAGCAGTGCCTGTGTGCAGAGGGGAAGAAGAAAAGAGTCACACCACAGCAGCCCTGCCAGGGATCAGCAGAGCTTGGTCTTTCCTGAGCTGCTCTCTTCCCACTTCCATGCTTTCCTTCTGAACCCTTGGGTTGGTGGAAGGCCTGAGTGCTCTTCAAGCATGGTTAGAGTCCTGCTGTGTGGCAGGCCTGTGGCCACAGGCAAGGACAGGCAGTGGGCACTTGTGTGACAGAGCTGGCCTCCATTGCAGCATTTCCAGCATACAAGGGGATCTTCTCAGACCTTGTGCAACAGATGCCCCCCACCTCTTTGGCTCAACTCTCTCCACTCCCGAGGAGCTGCTGTGCCCTTCAGAGGGTCTGGGGCTGTGGGGTGAGTGCCCAGAGCTCTGCTGCACCCTGTGGTGGGCACTGCTGTGGGGCCATGCCAGACTGGGCTGTGGTGGGGAGTGGGCAGGGGAGGTGGAAAGAGGTCAAGGGCGTGGGAGGAGTTTAGGGGGAGCTGTGCTGGTTTGGAAAGTGCCTAGGGGAGAAAATCACCAGTGTATAGCTTGTAGTGTGTGACCATGCAGGGCAAGATTCACAGCGGGGTTTTGTCGTTCAGAGCCAGGGCTTGCTGAAAGCATGGAAGACATGCAGGTGTTTGGGAGAGGAGTCTGGTCTGTGCCCTTGGTGGTGTGGACCGACAGGGAAGGTGGCTCAGGGTCTTCGTCACCCCCAGCATCTCTCATTTGCCATTTCTAGCACTTGCTTGTCACCCCAACTTGACAGGTGAGTCTTGCTGAGGCCACCTCTATCCTCCTGGTGGTCCAAAGGCTGGTTTGGGTGAACAGACAGCCCTGCCCAGCTTCTCTTCTTCCCCAGCCCCTGGCAGACCCTGGAGCACAGCTGTCTGCAAAATCCCACCTGGCACAAGGCTGGGGCAGGGCATGGGTCGAGTGCTAGGCAAGCTGCAAATGTAGAAGAATCGTGGGGCAACTCTGATCTGAAGGCAATCATTGGGATCACAATGGGGGGAAGGTCCCCACCCCTGACTCTCCCCTTTCCCATGCTGTGCCTGCACAGTGGGGCTATGGGACCATGTATTGTGTCCTGGTTTCAGCTGGGATGTAGTTAGCTGTCTTCCTAGTAGCTGGTACAGTGCTATGTTTTGAGTTCAGTATGTGAAGAATGTTGATAACACTGATGTTTTCAGCTGTTGCTCAGTAGTGTTTAGACTAGAGTCAAGGATTTTTCAGCTTCTCATGCCCAGCCAGGGCACCTGACCCAAACTGGCCAACAGTGTATTCCATACCATGGGATGTCCCATCTAGTTTAGGAACTGGGAAGTGGGGGGGGGCAGGGATTCGCCGCTTGCGGACTGGCTGGGTGTCGGTTGGCGGGTGGTGAGCAATTGCCCTGCGCATCATTTGTACATTTCAATCCTTTTATTACTACTGTTGTCATTTTATTAGTGTTATCATTATCATTATTAGTCTCTTCTTTTCTGTTCTATTAAATCGTTCTTATCTCAACCCAGGAGTTTTACTTCTTTTCCTGATTTTCTCCCCCATCCCACCGGATGGGGGGGGAGTGAGTGAGCGGCTGCGTGGTGCTTAGTTGCTGGCTGGGGTTAAACCACGACAATTGTCAGTGGGGCTGGGCCAGCACAGGGACAGGGCACTGACAGGGGCCATGAAGCAGCTGCCAGGAGGTGCCATCATGGACACTTGTTCTCAGAGTTGTATAACAGAGGCTAATCACTAAGAACGCATAGCTATTTTTGTCATGTAAAAAAAAAAATTAAATAGCCTTAGCTCATCATCGAGAATACAAAGGAGTTCCCTTTCAGCACTGTCCTGTTACTGCTAGTAGTGATAGTTCCACTAATTCCAAAATGTCCTTGAGAGCTTTGATATTTTTCCTTAGTTCCAAACCTCAGGCTGCTCAGACACGGAAAGTACTACCTCAAATCTCTGCAAACCAAATCTCTCCCACCTGCTCTCATCCACACTCTTTTATCCCAGGACACTTCTAACCATCATGTCAGCACACTACTTGGTCTCCTTTTTACCTGGGTGAAGTCAGGGTGCTCCCTCGTAAAGCCTTCCCTACAAAAGTCTTGTCTACCTGCTGATACCACTTACGTCGCCTCACACTATGTACAACTCCATCTTCCTTCAGCAGAGCTCCATGGGATGGACAGTTTTCCTGTTCCTTTCATGAGAAGAGGTGACAAACAGGAGAGACTCCTTGCCAGGAAGCCAGAGCCTTGGGTGTTGCTCAGCTGCTTCTTACTGGCACTTCACTCTGTAATGAACGGGTTAACTTTGTTCATGAAATCGAGAAGGGTGAAGAGACATATTGAGAGTTAACATATGCCTTGTGTAAATAACAAAAACTTGCTTAAGTGATGCGTGAAGGTCACGGGTCACGGGAGGAAAGCAATGGCTATGACTTACTAGATAAGGGGGGAGGAAAGCAATGGCTATAACTTACTAGATAAGGAGAGGAAGAACAACAGCTGCAATTAACAAAGACTGTATTTCTCCACATCAAAAGACATTCTACATCAAAGGATACTCATCCTTGAGAAAATTTACCGAATCTACATAGTAACAGACCTGCACAAATGAGGAAAGAAGAAGCAGGACAAGGCGGAGACTTACAAGAAAGGGGGTACATGAAATGTATATAAGGAATGTAACGGTAACATAAAGTTGCGGGCCTGTGGCGGAGCATTGCCTCCCCGGCCGCCCAGCGCTGTTTTGCTCTCTTATTGCTTGCTAATAAATTCGATTTTTTTATTCAATACAAATTGGCTCCTCCAATTTGTCACGAGCGTTTATAACAACTCAGATTCTGTTGTGGTGGCTTTGGTGTTTTTCTGGGGCTACTCTTTCTGCAGAGATCTTAAAAAGACAATGATTTCAAAAAAGATGGTCATAAAGGCCCTGTTGTAGACAGCAACGTTTGCCATGAGCTCTGGAGGGAGTCAGGAAGATAGTTAATAAGCACCAGGAATATGCAGGAATCTCAAGGCCTCTTCTGAAGAGCGAGCGGCTCTGAGCAGCACTCATAGATTGGTCACGTGTAGGGGTCAGAGAGAAGGTCGAGGGATGTTAGTGAGAAACAAGGAGGTGGCTGATGGCTTTAGCAAATCCTGAAACCCTCTCTGAGGCCAGCAATGGCAAGCAGTGGATGTCTGTGGATGGGGAAGAGGAGGAGGTGTGTCCTGGGAAGATGTCAGGAAGGAAGACCCCTCTTCTGCAAGTCAGGGATGAAAGAGATTTTTCCATGTTGTGTGCATGCCTAGGAGATGGAGAGTGCCCGGTGCTGAGGGTGGCCATGGCCAGTCATCCCAAATGAGCTGACCTTGCTCTTTTCCTGCTTCACTTCCCATACTTGGGTGGACCTCAGGAAACATCTATGAGTGTGGAGGATGCACAGACCTCCTGGGGTGAAGTTTCATCACTGCGGGGGAAGAGGGAAGGGTTTGTGAGACACGTGGTAGTGCAGGGAGAGAGCCGTTCATGTAAGAATTCAAGCGAGCCTAAGGCTAGGACATCTTGGGTGCTAGAGGAATATAAACAAGCCTTTGAAAGAAGCCAGATGGGTTTTGGGGAACTCAGAGACATTGTCTAACCCTCAGAAAACTGCAGCTTTATGTTTGAAGAACAGTGAGGACAGACAGTTATCAGTAAACCTTGGGATATCTTGGGGTCAGAGAGAGTTGGGGAAGCAGGGCGGAGAGTTAAAATCTGCAGAGAAACAGTCACTGACATAGGACAGTATAGGACAGCCTGTGGTGGGGAAAGCCAAGGGCTTTGGTAGGGCTGGGACCCAGAACTGAGGTCCTTGTTCTCTTGGCTAGGGCTGTTGTCTTGTGGGCTGAGTGGTCTCCATGTATGTCAGCACTGGCATGATTGCCTATCTGAAACCCCCCTCCATCTGCTCTCCATCCCTGGATCTGGTGGTGGCAGTGCTGTACTCGCTGGTGCCTCCAGTTGTGAACCCTCTCATCTATAGCATGAGGAACAGGGAGCTCAAAAATGCCCTGAGGAAAGTGATTCCATGGGCATTTTTCAATACCGGTGAACTTCCAGTCTTTTTCCACAAGTGACTCCCATAATAGGCCCATACTTTGTTTTATTACTGTTGTTGTTATTGCTATTTGGGGTTTCATGTTCGTAGACCAATACTTGGACTTCCCGTACTTCATGTGAAGCATGAACCTCCTCTGTCTCACCTGGAGGACCATATAAAAATGTGTCTTTGTAACACTGGGTCCAAGCTGACTCCCTCACAGCATCTCTGTAATAAAAAGGGATCTTCCCTGTGCGCTGCCTGATGATAGGGTTGTTTTTCCAAGCCTCGTGCCAGGAACAGGTCTGAGGTGCTGCACCTCAAAAAGGCCTATTGATCCATGATGTCAAGGGCAAAAAGCTCATTGTCATCTTGTGACCTGCTAGAGGGGTGGATTTAGGACTCACCTGTTGGTGCCTGGTGACAGAGGAGATGATAAATGGTCACTGAGATACAAACCCAGTCCTTTCCCACATGTGACAGGGCAGAAGCCATCCTCCAGGAGGGGAATCTGTAGCTGCCTGGATATCCCAGGGGATCTCCATGGGCAGCGTGTGCCTGGGGTGTGACTGGAGCTCCACAGAGTAAGAGATTGCCCAGGTGGAATCACGCAAAAGTGTTGATTCCAGGTATTCAGAGGGAAAGGAGGACTCTGTAATCACAGGGCAGGCAGTGGGAACCCAGCTGTCACAGGGAAAGGGGGTGGAGAGATGCAAGAGCTGGTTGAGGAGCTCCAGGGCCAGGACTGTCATGCTGCCCTGGGGCATGGGACTGGAGGTGGCAGAGAAGGGGCAAATGCAGTCAGTGTTGGGGATCACCTATCATATGAACACAGAAGAGCCAGAGAGTGAGTGGCCATACAGCCCAACCCTGAGGAAGGACCTTTGCTGCATGGTCACCCCTGTCTTCCTCCAGGTCTCTAGGATACCCAGCTCTACTGCCATTATTAATACAAAGGGAACCAGTTTCCTACCAACACTCATTACACATCAAGTCCCATAGCTCTTGCCACAGCCAGACTCTCAGCCATGCCCATTCTCAGACACCTCTGGCTAGATCAGGTGCTTGTCTCGACAGATGGTGAAAATCTCCATTGATAGAGATCTCACCAGCTGGCCTGGGTCCTTGCTCCACTGTTTGGCTCTGAGGGATTTTTCCAAACCCCGGCTTTCTCAGCCTCTCCTTGTACACAATGTGCTCCAGGCCCCAACCATCCTTCTGGCCTCTGCAACTTTCTCTCCACTCTGTCAGAGTCTTCCTTGTGCTGGTGAGTCCCATACTAGACACAGCAGTCCTGAGGTGGTCGTCCTGTAGTGGGTTAGCCTTGCCCAACACCGAGACCCCCACCCAGCTGCCCAGTCACAACTCCAACTCAAAAGGCCAAAGGGAGAAAATAAGATGGAATAGCTCATAGGTCACGATAAAGACAGGGACATAACTTACTAATTACTGTCACAGGCAAAGAAGAGTTGACTTGGGGAAGACCAATTTAATTTATGCCAAGTAAAAAAGGTTTGGATTGTGAGAAACAATGACAAAACTGTTAAAGTCCATTGTCCTCACACTTCCCCCCAGGCTCAAATTACTCCATTGCTCCAAATTCTTCTACTTGGGAGATCCCAAGGTCAGGGTGAGGTAGGGAAACAGGGAGAGGCAGCTAAAGTCTGCAGGGAAACTGGCACAGGCAGAGGACAGTGTAGGACTGTCTGTGGTGCAAACAGGGCCTTTGTGCGCTGCCCCCCTCCTCCCCACCAACAGAACCGAAGTCCTTGTCATCTCCACGGTGGCTGCTGTCTCTTCCACTGAAGCCCTTGTGAGGACACCAGTTCCTTACAGCCCCAGGCCCTTGTTTCCTCCTCACCGACCGCCAAAAGAGCTTGGGAGGTGTCCTACCACTGTCCTTCACTCAGCATCACACCCCCCCACATCAAACTGCTCCCAGGAAGAGCTGTAAGCATCCCATGAAGGAAAGGATCCCCCTTCCCAGGGGAATGGGGGTCAGGGCTTGGCCATCCTGCTTGGAGAAACACATTTAGGGCTTTCACAGCCACCTCCACAATTGATCTTCCGCCTGTAACCAGTGCCTCTGACTTCCTGTTTCACCAGCCCCCAGGGACAGCCTCCTTGTCTGGTCATTCCCTCCACGGTCTCTGCAGTGATGTTCCTCAGTGGAGCCCACTAACACCCTCAGAAACTTGGAAGTTTGATGCTGACTTTTACTTCTTGAGACGCTTGTTCAATCTTTCAGGATCTGCAGTTCAGGAACTTGGCACCAGAGGGCTCATTAACATGAAAACTCCCTAACGAGCCAAGGCTCTGTGCAGTATTTTCCTTTAGGTCTTCAATTCTTATGTAGTTAATAAGAGAGATTTCAGGAGTGTAGTCAAAGTGGAAAGATTTCAATACTAAACAATAAGAAAGAACTCTTCCCCCCCACACACTTTTCTTTATTTTTCTGCTCATGCACCATGTGGTGTCAGAAATCCTCAATTCATATTGATCCTCCTAATGGAGTTTGAATGTATACAAAAAGCAAGACCCTTTACGTTTTTAACAATCTCTGGTCATTCTTCATCCCTACCCCCAGCCCCACCTTTTCTCTCAACCACCTGGCACTTACAGCAGCCTTGCTCAAATCTGAGCTTTCTTCACTGAAGTCTGTAGCTGCATGTTTCAGCCTGTGGGCACCAACTCCCTCCTGCTTGGAGGACAAGCTGCACACAGGCATGCAGTGAAGTAATACACTCAGCGGCTGTACATTAAGTCCACGTTACCTCCTCTGAAGTCCATTTTCCACAGCGGACAGCCTTAGATGAACAAAACCCACATTTTTGTGTTAGCAGAGATCCCAGGACCCCCCAAAACACTCCCTGCCCTGCACTCTATCTGCCCATATCTGCTCTTTGCACACAGCAAGTCACACATTGAAGTCACGAGCTCCCCTGATTCACGGAGGGGAAAAAAGAGACAAAGTGAATGAAATGCTCTCTTTTGAATAGCCAAACGGGCACTAAGTCCAATATATCTGGGACACAGGAGTGTCTTCAAGCAGACTCTGCAATACCTAGGCGCACGCATTTTTCATTCCCTGCAGGGCAAAGTACCTGTGGCTCCATTGTCAGCGAAGGCAGGAATGAGAGTGGGATAGACCTGGCCATACTCCTGGCAAGGTTGGGGTAGACCTGACCTCCTTAGCTGAGCGGGGGGGCTAGACCAGGCCTCCATACCGGCAAGGGCGGGGTAGACCTGGCCTCCCTACCGCTAAGGGCGGGGTAGGCATGGCCTCCGTAACCGTGCGGGTGGCTGGGTTGACCTGGCCTCCGTACAAGCAAGGGTGGGGTAGATGTGGCCTCCCTGCTGCACTGGTGGGGTAGACCTGTCCTCCCTAACCGCGCTGGTGGGGTACACCTGGCTGAACTGTGACCATGGGGTAGATCTGGCCTCCGTAACTGCGTGAGTGGTATAGATGTGGCCTCCCGACTGGATCCGGTGGGGTAGACCTGGCCTCCCTAACCGCGCAGGTTGGGTAGACCTGGCCTCCACACCGGCAAGGGTCGGGTACACCAGGCCTCCCTAACCACGTGGGCGGGGTAGGCCTGGCCTCCCTATCTGCGCGGCAGGGTAGACCAGGCCTCCCTAACTGCGCAAGCGGTGTAGACCTGGCCTCTCGACCGGCTCTGGTGGGGTAGACCTGGCCTCCCTAACCACAAGAGCAGGGTGGATGTGGCCTCCCTACCGGCAAGGGCGGGGTAGACATGGCCTCCCTAACCGCACGGGCGGGGTAGGCCTGGCTTTCTGACCAGCAAGGTTTGGGTACATGTGGCCTCCCTAGCTGAGCAGGCTAGGTAGACCAGGCCTCCCTAACTGTGCGGGCGGGGTAGACCTGGCCTCTCTACTGGGAAGGGTGGGATAGACCCGGCCTCCCTCCCTGTGTAGATGGGGTAGACCTTGCCTCCCTCCCCGCATGGTCAGGGTAGAACTGGCCTCCCTACCTGCGTGAGCGGGGTACACCAGGCCTCCCTGCTGGCAAGGATGGTGTAGACCTGGCCTCCCTGCCTGCGCAGAAGGGTTAGACCAGGACTCCCTCCTGGTAAGGGCGGGGTAGACCTGGCCTCCCTCCCTGCACGGACGGGGTAGACCTGCCCTCCCTACCCACGTGGGTGGGGTAGACCTGGCCTCTGTACCCATGCGTACGGGGTAGACCAGGCCTCCCTACTGACAAGGGCGGTGTAGACCTGGCCTCCCTGCCCACATAGAAGGGGTAGACCTGGCCTCCCTTCCCACTCAGGCAGGGTAGTCCCGGCCTGTCTACCGGCAAGTGTTGGGTAGACCTGGCCTCCCTACACACGCGGGCGGGGTAGACCAGGCCTCTCTACCGCCAAGGACGGGGTAGATCTGGCCTCCCTACAGGCAAGGGCGGAGTAGACCTGGCCTCCCTACCCACATGGGAGTGGTAGACCTGGCCTCCCTACCTGTGTGGGCGGGGTAGAACAGGCCTGCCTGCCGGCAAGCGAGGGGTATACCTGGCCTCCATTCCTGCGTGGAAGGGGCAGACCAGGACTCCATACCCACGCGGGTGAAGTATACCTGGCCTCCCTATCCGCGCGGATTGGGTAGACCTGGCCTCCCTGCTGGTGTGGGCGGGGTAGACCTGGCCTCACTACCCACGTGGACGGGGTAGACATGGCCTCCCTACCGGCAAGGGCGGGTGTAGAGAAATTCCATGCGGGGACGGATGACAGGACACCAATATGATGATCAAAGTTGCCAGTTTATTGAGCCTAGCTGATCATTTTTATACAAGCAAATTTCTCACAGTCATCCAGATGCAAAGGAATTGTAAAGAAACAGTCTTTAAGGTCAACAACAATCAAAGGCCAGTCTCTGGGGAGTATAGTAGCGGTTGGAATACCAGGCTGTAAGGATCCCATATCTTGCATTACTTTATTCACTGCACGCAAATCTTGCAGTAAACGCCATTTTCCAGATTTTTTCAAAATGGTAAATACAGGAGTGTTCCATGGGCTTGTAGGAGGAACCAAATGCCCTGCTTCCACTTGTTCAGCCACGAGTTGCTCCAAAGCAGCGACCTTTTCCATTGGAAGCAGCCATTGATCAACCCAAACAGGGCTGTCCTTTAACTATTTCAGTTTCAGGGTTGGTCGCTTGTCAATGGCCGCTGCTAAAAATGCGTGGACAATCTAACTCCCCATTGCGCTAAAGCGTCCCGACCTAAAAGCCATACAGTACTATTTAAAACATAAGGCCTTACATGTGCTGTCCTTTTGTCTTCACAGTCTTCAACTGTTACAAAATTCATGCTGATTTGTGTGGATTTCTGGCCTCCAATACCGGTTACCACAGTGTCGATATTTTGTAATTCCCAGTCCCTGAACCATTCTTCCTTTGGAATTATGGTCACATCAGACCCTGCGTCAAGGAGCATACGTTTATGTAGTAGAGATTTTCCCAAAGGCCCACATAAATTAAAATGATGAACGGGTTTGGAAGATCCAATTATTTCTGTGAAAGCCACTAAAGGTGTGTCAGTAGATCCGAATCCTCCGTCCCCTCGTGCAATGTTTCTGACATAGGGGACGCTAGCCTTGAAGGGTACCAGTTGAGCAATCCGGGTTCCAGCCATAATTGTCACAGGAGGAACAAATACTTTCACCATGATTGAAATGTTTCCCGTGAAATCAGCATTGATAACTCCAGGTAAAACAAATATTCCTTGTTTAGAAACAGAAGAGCGTCCTAAAAGCAATGCACCTAGTCCAAGACCTAAAGGCCCGGTAGCATTCGATGGAACAACATGAACTTTATCATCAGTTATTGTGGTGTCAGCGGCTATGGCCAGGTCAACTCCTGCACTTCCTTTTGTGGCTGCCTTGAGTTTTGAAAGACAGCCGGGCACGCCGTCACCCCTGTTTGAGAGGCACTTGATATCTTAGCGCCCCCTCATCCTGGCGCTCATCATTCCGTTTCCCTGATTGTTGAGTGTTAACGGCATTCCGTCTTTTCTAAACCTTGATCGACAGTCGCTGGCTTTGTGTCCGAACTTGTCGCACTTGTTACAGACCCCAGAAAAGTTTGACTGACTGCCGTTAGTTGGTGCTGGCACAGGTCGAGGCTGCCTTGCTATGTGATGAGGGCATGTACGTTTCAAATACCCCGGTTGACCACACCGATAACATGCTAAAGGGCCTTTGTGTGGGCTGCGGTCTCCTTTTCCCTGTTGCACCATCGGTCGTAATGCTACAGCGAGCCCTGCAGTGTGAGCTTCAGCATGTATTTTAGCTTTCTCTTGTTCTTGTATTAGAGGTAAGCGATTACAAGCCTCGATGATATCCACTAATGTAGCTGTATGCGGAAGCGATGCAATGATTTGTCTGCATTTTGTATTTGCATTTTGAATGGCTAAGTCCTTTCCGACTGCAGCTTTTGCTTCAGGGGTTAAGGTGGGCGACGCATCGACAGCAGCTTTTAAACGGTCAAGGAATTTCATGTACGGCTCCTCTTCCCCTTGTATGATTTTAGACTATGGCGGAGTTGGTTTCCCCACTTGCGGTACTTCTGAAATAGCTTCCAGAGCTAGTTGTTGTGCCAATTGTAAAATCTCTGGCCTTAATGCCGCCTGAACGGGACCAGTAGCGAACTGTCCCGTGCCAAGTAACATGTCTACGCTGACAAATGCAAGTGGATTTTGTGCCCCAGCATCTAAATTTCTCACCTGGGCTTCTGCTTTCTGTCTCCACTGTTCATGAAACAGCAACCTCTGAGTTGGTTCAAAGAACATTTCCACTGAAACCTTTACATCCGCTGGCACTAAGGTTTGTGCGTTAAAAAATTGTTGTAGCATTTGTTGTACATACTTATTGTCTACTCCATATTGCATAATGGCTTTTTGTAGTTCTCGAACTGTTTTCCAGTCCAAAGGCGCCCATTGTCGCCTTCCTCCTGGTTCAGTAAACACGGGAAATGATCCGACAGTAGGTGGCAGTATTATTCCTTCTATAGTGGCTTGCTCAATAATTCCACGCCAACATTGTCCCGGCAAAAAAGACAGATCCCTGGGTGGTGGTGGTGAAGGTCCTGTCTCGGCTGGCTCCGTGTTTTGTAAGGGTGGCTCTGTTAGACGTCGCATTCCTTTGTATCTATCCTCGTATCTCCATTTAGACCCTTTTCCCTCATCGGGCATTAATTCCCCTTTTTGTACACACAGGTCAATCAATTCCTGCATTTTATCCTTGGGAATTTCTCTTCCGCCTTACCCACCACTTTAGCAAAAGAGTCCATACTCTCTACAATCGCATTTGCTGCTTTTTCATATGCTTTTTTCGTCAACGGTTGCCCACATTTACCCCCGTCTCTTTTTCGCATTTCCTCCAGCAATTCTAACATTGTCTCTTTTTCCTCTAGTATTATAGTAGCCAAATCCTCGTTTGCATTATTGGAATCAGGGTATAGCTGATTTTGAGCTTCCTCAGTATTTTCTGAGTCCCGTTGGGCCCCCCAATCATCAGAGTCCACGGGCAGAGGAATGTCTTCCGCTCATAATAGCGGCTGACTTGTCTTTTTCGCAGAAGTATTTACCATTGCCTGTTCCTCGGGTGTTAATGGGGCCATGGGAACATTGGCGCTATTTCCCCTCCCCCAAAAATTCAGCTCTTCTACAGGGAAAGCCGCAACCAGTGTTTTTTCTTCTAATGGTGGCGCCGTTGGCGGCAGGGGGGGCTTCTGTGCTCCGCATACTGTCTCTGCTGCCGAACAATACGTCGGGGGAGCAGGAGCATTAATAGTTCGAGTTTCTGCCGCTAAAGCATGTTTTAACGCATCCTGAGCAGCAGTTTCCAATGTTATTTGCTGCATCATTTGGAGACACTTTTTCCAACGTGCTGCCAGACGCGCAGCTATTTTATTTCCTCCTTGCCAGACTCCCATATTTCCCTTCCTAAGTTCTCCCAAATAGACAAAGAAAAGAGAGCCTCAGAGTCCTTGAAAAATCCTCTTCTTTGTCCCCACTGTAACAAATCCTCTAACTGGTCCTTTTTAATAGCCGTCTCTGTTTTTTCAACCAGCCTCATAAGTGTCTTTATGGCTGCCTTTTCATTCACAGATGCTGCGATACCCATGCCACCTTTTATCACGTAAGCTTACGATTCCTGCCTCTCTCGAGCAGCCCGGCGCTTTTCTTTTAAGCCCACCGGCATTCGCGGCAATTTCCCCCGCCTTTTCAGTCGTTAGCGTTCCCCTCTTGTTCCTTACCGGATCACGTCGGGGTCACCAGATGTAGAGAAATTCCATGCGGGGATGGATGACAGGACACCAATATGATGATCAAAGTCGCCAGTTTATTGAGCCTAGCTCAATTCTCTAAGTTCCTAAAAAGCTTTGATTGGCTGCTGCATGCAAGCATTTGGTGTCCACACACACAAGCATAAAATGTGATTGGTTATATCGACACTGTTCACGCGTATAAACATAAGATATAGTTGGTTATACTAACTCTGTACACGTGCATAAACATAGGACATAATTGGCTATATTAACTAGAGCATGCGAAACTTGTCTCGGTCTAATTGGTCAGGATAAACTGCCGAATTGAGGTTGTTTGTGCCAAGTTCCCTTTATCGTGGAATGCGCACCTGTGTTTTTCTAATTGGGATCTTTCTTTTTCTGTCTTCTTGTTTATTCTGTTCAAAGCCTTCTAAAGGTGTCTGGAATGCTCTTGCGACCGTGAGCTACTTTCAGGCCCAGTCACTAAGTTCCATGTAGTTCACTCCTACAGTTACCAGATGTTACTAAGCCTTTCTGGCTATTCTCCCATGACAAGCAGGGAATAGCCCTGGGAATCCTAGCCCAAAACTTGGGACCATATAGAAGGGCAGTGGCGTATTTCTCCAAACAACTTGATGAAGCAAGTAAACGTTGGCCTAGCTGCTTAAGGGCGGTAGCAGCATTGGTGCTACATATTCAAGAAGCCCGTAAATTTACATTGGGCCAAAAGATTATAGTGTTGATATCTCATACTGTATCTACAGTATTAGAGGTAAAAGGGGGGCACTGGCTCTCACCACAAAGATTCCTTAAATATGGAATGGGATGATGTGGAAATAATGGTTACTAACATTGTCAATCCAGCATCTTTCCTCAGTGAAACCACGGGAGAACCGGTATCACATGACTGCCTGGAAACAATTGAAGCGGTCTATTCCAGCTGACCAGATCTAAAAGGGGAGCCACTGGAAGATGCTGAAGATTCCTGGTACACAGACAGAAGTAGCTTTGTTCCACAAGGCATCCGCAGAGCAGGGTATGTGGTAACCACTGCAGATCAGGTAAGAGTCCAAAGCCCTTGCCCTGAATACCTCAGCACAAAAAGCAGAAATAATAGCTTTAACCCGAGCGTTGGAGCTAGCCAAAGACAAGAAGGTTAATATCTGGACGGACTCCAAATACGCTTTTGGGGTAGTCCATACCCATGGAGCCATATGGAAAGAAAGGGGACTCCTATCCACCCAGGGGAAACATATAAAACATGCTGAAGAAATTCTTAAGCTCCTGGAAGCAGTACAGCTGCCCAAAAAAGTGGCTATCATACACTGCAAAGCTCATCAAAAAAGAAATATGGCTCAGGAACTGGGCAATGCTATGGCAGACTGTGAAGCCAAAAAAAGCAGCTGAGAGAGGTGAATTAGAGGTGCAGTCTTTGGTCCCAGATGGTAAAATACAAATTGCTTGTGAACCCAGGTATTCCAAAGAGGATCGGAAATTAGTTGAAGACTTAGGTGGAAAAATAGAGAAGGGTGGGTGGGCAAAGACTCCACAGGGCAAAATAATAATCCCATTTGCATTATTGTGGGCCATAGTTATAGCAGAACACAGAAAATCCCACTGGGGAGCTGAGGCATTGTATAAATACCTAAATCGGTGCATAGTTGCCCGGAACCTCTACTCCACTGTTAAACAAGCGACACAGCAGTGTGAAATATGTTTCCAAATAATCCTAAGGTAAGCCCTAAAGCCCAACCCAGACAAATAGGGAAAGGAAACTATCCAGGGCAGCAGTGGCAAATTGATTTCTCAGAACTCCCAAGAAAAGGGGGGTTCTGATATCTGTTGGTTCTAACAGACACCTTTTCAGGCTGGCCAGAAGCATTCCCTTGCCGAACCAATAAGGTTAGGGAGGTAACTAAAGCACTTCTACAAGAAACAGTACCAAGATTCAGGATTCCTGCAACAATTTCCTCAGATAGAGGACCACATTTTCTTGCAAAAATTGTTCAACAAGTTAGTAAACTCTTGGGAATAGATTGGCAGTTACATACCTCATATAGGCCACAAGCGAGTGGTCAAGCGGAACAGATGAATCACTTAATTAAGTTACAGATTGTAAAACTAGGGCAGGAGGCCAGATTATCTTGGCCACAATCATTATCTTTGGCACTCCTGAAGATTAGAACTAAGCCCAGAACTAAAGAAGAGTTGAGCCCTTTTGAGATATTGTACGGGAGGCCCTATATCGTACAGGCGGGAATATCAACTCAGATTGGGGATGAAACATTATCTGAGTATGTAATAAGCCTGCAAAAACAACTTCAAGAGATAGAGAAACTGGTCTTAGGAACCAGAGCCCAAGGTCTTGATGGACCGGTGCATGATATTAAGCCTGGTGATTATGTGTATGTGAAGTCCTTTACAGATCCACCTCTGGAACCGAAGTGGGAGGGCCCCTTCCAGGTGCTGCTGACATCCCATACAGCGATCAAGATGAAAGAACAGACCTCATGGGTACATCACGCCAGAGTGAAGAAAGCCCCTAAGCCACAATGGAAATCGACACCTATGGGACCATTGAAGCGTCTCGTCCAAAAACGATGATAGGGGTTCTTATGACTCTGCTGAGCGGTAACTTAATAAGTGCTTGGGAGTGGCCTTGGACAAATGCTTATTTTAGGTATACGGAAAATGCGGGAAAGGATCTAAAAGGGATGAATTTGGCAACTGTTGTAATACATAATGATGAAACATAATGAACCACTTTTAAAAAGCAAAAGAATTTGCTTAGGGGAAAGAAAAGGGGGGAATTGATACAGGGAAATAACCATCTGCCTTTTGACCACTTAAATGTTTAATAATTCTGTTGGCCCTGTTTGTTCTTTCGAGGCTCGCTTGCTGGGGCCTGGTGCCTGTGGCGTCTGTCAAGGGTTAAGCTTATCCGGGACTGGTATTCCTCAAGGACTGACATGCCAGACAAAGGGAGTGATAAGGGGAACTGCAATGCTAGTCTTACCACAGAACTTGTTAGGACTTGTTAGAAACTGCTGAAATCACCAAGTAAGAAGAGAGCATGCATGAATGACTAAAGTTCACTAGAAGACAAAAGAAGAAGAGGAAGATAAGACCCCTGAAGAAGTAAATGACCACCGGAGACAGGTCTGAGCCTGTGCAAGATGACATAAACGTTTTAGAATGGCTGACACAAGCTTTTGAACTAACCCTGCCCCAACTTATACATATGAATATTTCGTATTGTGTGACCCTGTGAATATGTATGCCCTGGTGTAATAAATATCTGGCTGCTTGCTGAGACAGTGTGCAAGCTTTGAGAAGAAATCCCCTTGCACCCCGGTGCTGGAATAAACATGCCTGCTTTATAACTCACTCTCCGAGTTGTAAAGTTTGTTCTGCATGTCAGCAGAGTGGGCCAAAAAAACCCTTCTAGATTTCAAAGAGAAGAAATGCCAAGCCCTACCCCTGGGGTGCCCCTAAAAGGCCCTGGGGGTCATGGTGGGCAACAAGCTGCACATGAGTCAGCAGTGAGCCCCTGTGGCCAAGAAGGCCAAGAGCAGCCTGCCTGTATGAAGAGAAGCATGGCCAGGAGATGAGGGGGAGGGATTCTCCCCCTCCATTCACTGCTTGCTAGACCACATGCACAGCCCTGCACTGAGTCTGGGGCCTCCTGCCCCCAGCACAGGAAAGACATTGATCAACGGGAGCAAGTTCAGTGAAGGGGCACCAATACAGTCAGGTGTGGCGGGGTGTGCACGGGGCTGGAGAACTTTCCACCTGAGGAAAGGCTGAGGGAACACTGTTCAGTACGGAGATGAGATGGCTTTGGGAAACTTCATGGGAGCATTTCAGTACCTATCAGGCAGTTAAGAAAACAGAGCCAGGCTCTTCATCGTGGTGCATGGTGGGAAAAGGAGAGGCAAGGGACAAAAGTTGAAAGAATGTTCAGGCAGGAGGTGAGGTCCATGAGGTCATAACCATAAGGTCACTTACGCACTGGAAGAGGTTGCCCTGAGAGGTTGTGCAGTCCCAATCCTTGGAGGTTTTCAAGCCTTCTCTCCCCCTAAATATGGTCTCCAAATGTTGAACAGAACACTCTTGCTCGTGCAAGAAGGAAGCAAAAGCCTAAGGCACCAGCAAAAGCTCTGCCTCCCCTGGGCCCTCTCTTCCCTATGAGAGAGGTCTTCCACCAACCCCACCCTTCTTCCACCTTCAGCTTTGGCAGCTGCCTGTGCCTGGCCTGCCCACTTGCCTTCACCACTCACCTTTGTAACTGAGGCCCGACACATATCTTGGCACTCCCACTGTAAGCTGGCACCCACCCCACACCTGGAGTCTACCTGGCCATGGAGGCAGGGAGAGGCCAGGTCCCCTCTGCCCGACACTGGGCACAGCTTTTCCCTGGGAATGTCCCCAAGGAGCTCTCTTCATGTGTGTGTCAGCCTGTGGCCTGGCAGAGGAACTGGGACAAGGGCTGCTGGGGTAGGGCTGAAGTAGCTCAGCTGGGAGAGCGTTAGACTGAAGATCTAAAGGTCCCTGGTTCAACCCCGGGCTTCAGCAACGATTTTCTCCTGTAGATTTTTGCAGAGACTGCCTGCCTGCCTTCTTCCAGCCTGCCGTGGCCCAACTTGCTCCTTCACCTCTTGCCAGAGCACTGCCCGTGCACTGTAGCTGCAGATCTGCAGGTTAGAATGAGCCTTCCTCTTGCACTGCAAGCCCCCAGCCTTCCCCTGGACAGGACTCTCCATTCAGTGCTTCTTTGGGGTGGTCTCCAGCCATCCCTCCTTCCCTGCTCCACAGCACTTGGCATCTCTCCTTTGAGGGGGTCTCTGCAAAGACCCTGTCTCTCTCCTCTTTGCCATTCTCGATGGTGCACAGACTGTTCCCCTTGTCATAGACACATCACAGGAGAAGAGCGTCTCTCCTACTAGCAGGCATCAAGGGGATGTAGCTCAGTGGAAGAGCGCCCGCTTCGCATGTGGGAGGTCCTGGGTTCAATCCCTGGCATCTCCAGGGGTGGTGCTTTTGCCCTGACTGCCCAGCCTCAGGCAGGTGTGGGCTGGAGCTTGGGCACTGCTCCTCTCCAGGCCCTGTGGGCCTGCCCTGCCCACCAAGGGCTTGGCTGTGAGCTGGGCAGGGCTGTGGGACTCTCAGCTGGAGTCTTCCTTCCACCATCACCACTGGCTTGAGCAGAGCCTCAGCTCAGGGAACCTGGATCTGCTGAGGTCAGGCACAGCCCTGCAGAGGTGGGACTGGTGGGGCCGGTGCCCACCTCTTGCTCCTGGGGTGTGTGGTGACTCCGTCCACCCTGTGCTGGTAGGATCAGGGAGTCACAGGTCTGTCCACAGCCGTGCACAGGCAGTGAGGGCCAGGAGATGGTGCCTTGGCTGCTCCTCTGGCAATAACCCCCACAACCAAAATGGGGCATGAGACATGGATTCTCACTGCAGGGTGCCCAGCACCCTGGTGAGCCAAAACTCAAAAAAATAAGGCTGTTCTCCTATGGGCTTTAAACAGCCAAGCTCTGCCCAGCATGGGGGTTGCAGTGCTGAGACTTGGGGGTCTCACTGTGACCCCCGCTCAGGCAGGTCCTCGGGAGCTGCAGGAACAACCACAGATTTGGGGTACAGCAACAATCTTGCTTTGCTGCAGAGAATGGACCCAGCCTGCAATGCCAGACTGTTCAGGTCCCCAGATGCCATGAAACAGGCTCTTCCTGCTCAGGCGTGCTGCCCCCCTCAAGCACACACAGGCCTGTGGCTCATCTCCCCCAGGAGGAAGAGGAAAATGTCTGCCAGGTGCCAGAGTAAGGGAGAAATATTACACCTGTGGGAGGGCAGAGCTGGCAGCGAGGTGTCACAGGACAGGCGCTGGGTTCCTCTCCCCAGTCCCCACTTGGAGCACCTTGAGTCTGCATGTCAGTGTCCATACTGTCCATAGCCCCCACCATCCTGTGTTCAGAAGATGACAATCCCCCCTTCTTCTTTACTTCACTTTTATACCTTCTTTCGCTGAGATGCAGGGCTGGAGCTTGCCCCCATGGGAGTTTTCCAGGGGATGGATGTTGTGTTTGCAGTGCCCATGGGGGCACTCATCATCACCATCACCATGGGGGTCTCACCCTGGGAACGCTGCTCTCCCATGGGGTCTGCCAGCAGGAAGGCTCTGGGGTATGGGGCAGAGGGATGTGTGTGCCTGGGCTTCTCCCATATCCCCCCAGGATCACCACAGGGGTGGAGGAGCTCCCAGCAGGGAATGGGGCAATGCTGAAGTGGGAGAGGGTGCTGGTGACAGCCACCTCCTCCCCGCTTCTCCTCTAGGGCCAGATCCTGCTGCTTGCAGCAGTACTGAGCTCCAGCAACTTCCCACATGGAACCCTGCCACAGACAGCCAATGCACCTTCCAGCCCGCAGCAGAGAAGCCTTTTGGGGAAGTGCCGGAGGGGTGTTGAGACCCACCAGCAGGACCAGGGAGGGTGGTTTGGGTTGCCAGGTCCTGCCCAGGTGTCAAACCCTTCTCCCCGCCTGGCTGCTACGTAAGAAGTTTCTCTGCCCATGGGCGCTGGGGCAGGCGAAAGCCACAGCCAAGGGAGAAGGACCCTGGCTAAGCTCCCAGCAGTGCCTCTTTTAGGGGAGGGACACAAAATCTCCTCTGCCATGGAAATGTGCCCACGTGAGGATCCTGCCAGATGAGCCCTTCTCCAGGCCAGGGACTGGACCAAGGCTTCTGGCTGCAGCATACATCTCCTGGGGATCTTTTCTTCATCCCCCCAGCCCTCCAACAGTGCTGGGGGAAAGGTGCCCCCATCACCGTTGCTTCCCTCTCTTCTGTGCCTGCACACAAGTACTGCCCTGACACAAACCCAAACTGACATCCCTGGTGAAGCAGCAGGAGGGCAGGGGTGGGGGCTGGAGGAGAGCAGGAGGAGGGGGTCCCAGGGCTGCTGTGGGGCCTTACAGCCTCTGCTCAGGAAGAAGGCAGCTCAGTGCCTTGACAAGAGTGCTCAGGGTCTGCGAGGGCCCAAGGCAGCAGGAGCAGCCCATGGAGACTGGGGTCCTGGCAGAGCATGAGGAGAGGGAATCCCAGCCCTGTGTATCCCAGAAAGCAGCTCTGCACCTTGTGCTGGGGCAGTGGGGAGCAGAGATGCCTCCTAACCATGGTGGGAGGTAATCCATGGGCCATGTTCCCCCCTGGGGCTGGCTGGGATGTTCAGGGCACTGTGGCCACCTCAGGGCTCACTTCTGTGGGGCCACAGCCCAGGGCTTACCCTGACACGGCAGCTCTGTCATGGCCTCTGCACTGTGGGACCAGCACGGCTCAGGCCCTGCCTGGGGTAAAGAGCAGCTGGGAAACCCTAGGGCGAGGAAATGGGTGCTCAAACTGAGGTGCATCACGGAACCTATCAGAGAGCCATTTTGACTAGAAACTGCCTGTGGCCAGTAGGATGGAAATGTCTCTGTCAGCAGGATTATTCCCCAGGGACCATGGGCTCTCACTGCTTCACAGCCTGACCCCAAGCCTGCTGTCCCTGAGACATGCCCATTTCCCCACCTCCATGACTTTGTTCTCTGCTCCTCCTTCTCAGCCTCAGGAAGATGCCCTGACACTTGGGCAGGCAAGCACCAGCTCTGGGTCAAAGCTGAACACAGCTGTTCTATTATGAACAAAGATGATGCACAGCATAAAAATGGGAATAAAAATAGAGGAAACTCCAGGCTGTTTCTGTTGCCCATGGGACAAGGGACATGGTTTCCTGGTGCTCGCGGCTCTCCCAGCTCCACAGACCTCTTCTCCCTCCTGGCTGCACCCAAGCTGCACAGCAGGGATGGGCTTTCATAGCCTGGGGCTCTGGGACTGTTGTGCACAGAGCTCCGGTGTCACAGCCATTGTGTCCTCAGGGGGATGTGCCAGAGACACTTCTTCAGCATCATCATAGCCCATGCTCCCCAGGGACAGGGGCCACGTGTCTCCTTCAGCTCCAGGGACCCCAGCACTTCTCCAGGAGCGCAGGCTGGTCCCTGCAAGCAGCAAGGCAGGACATTGCAGTTCACCCCATGGGGTCTCTACATCATCTTCCTCCCTGCTCCTCACATTCAGCTCCTTCTCCTACCCCTAGTCCCTCCAAGGAAAACTCCCAGGACAGGTTCTCTCTTCTCAGGAGGCTGGGGTCTCAGGACAGCAGTGACTTGGGTGGCACCAGGGATGGCACCCTAGGAACCAGCAGGGCTAAATTTCCCTCTCACCTCTGGGTGCATCCCTGGGCTCTGCTCCCTCCTCGGGCTCCCTGGGCATTTCCCTGTCTCCCTGTCCAGAGGCAGCATCCTCCTCCAGATCAGAAACCTCCCCGGCATCATCATAACCATCTGCTGGGTCACCTCCAGGCGGGACAAGAACATCTGAAAAGAGAGGGGAGTTGGTGACAGCCAGAAGATACATCCTGCAGAGCAGAGGACGGGAAGATGTGCAGGGACACAGGGCTGAGACACGGGTATTGGCAGCACCACAGGAGACCCCCATGTCCTCCCCATCTCCAGCGGTGACACGGAGTGACACCTCTGTCCATCACATGTCTTCAGGGAGATCAACTCCTTCTTGCCTCTGTTACCTGCTGCTGATCCCAGACCATCCTCCTCCTCGCTGACCCCAGGGTAGGACTGCAGCTGGGTCAGGGACTCCTCTGAATAGGAGCCTGGAGAGATGCACAGTGGGTATTATGAAGTGAGCCCCACTGACCTGGCTCGTGGTCAGTGCTGCTGGGGAAGGGGGACCCACAGAGCTGGGGCTGCATGGGGACAAGGGCTGGGAATTCACCCTGCCTCCCTGGGGCAAACCCTGTCTCAAAGGTGCTCCCAGAGCTGCCCTAGGACAGCCCTTTCCTTCACTCCACGCATGTCACATGAGGTGCAGGGGCAGGAGGAGAGGGGATGTCCAGCGGGACAGGCAAAGCTGGTTGGGAGAAAGCTCCCCTCCCAGGCCAGGACCTGGATGCTGTCCCCACAGACCACATGGCCCCAGCATCACAATGGGCTGGGGGCTTCAGGGAATCAGCCCTGCGTTGGGGCCAGGGGAAAGGGTCCTGCAGATAGATGTACGTCCAGGGAGGACCCACACCCACCTGAGCGACCAAACCTCGCCTGCTTCTCCCACACTGGGCTGTAACTGATCTCCTCGTACACAGCCTCAGGGAACATCTCCTGAGCACTCCTGGAGCCTGGGGACAGAGGCAGGGCTGGCACAGGGACAGGCAGATGGGCAATGGGATCACACTGCGCTCTCCCTAACCTGTTCCTTGGGCCAGCCCAGGAGTGGGCCGATGGCGCAGCCCCACTGCACTGTCCAGGCACAGCTGCCACATCCCCAGTGAGGGCAACATCGCTGTGGAGATTATCTGGGGCAGCGTCACCCTCGCATCATCCCATCAGAGACAATGCTCATGCCCCTCTGGCCCCAGGGTCATGCACCCCTTGTCTGACCCTGGAGCAGCTCCCATGTTTCCTCTCCACCTGGAGCTTTCCCCTACCTGTCCCACGGGTGTAGAGTAGGGCCCCTGTCCTGCCAGGGGGTGGGCAGAGCTGGGCAGAAGGGACAGCCTGGGTGCCTGACACCACGGGACGGACCCTGCTACCCTGCACTCCTTCCATCATCTCCCTTGTCCCAGAGCACCCCCAGCACTACCCAGAGCACTGCCAGCCTTGGCCATCTCCTTTCTGCCCACAAATCTCCCAGCCCCGCTCTGCCATTTCTGACATTTCTCTCCTCACCCCATCGCTACCTCCCCCCACCTCTGGGCTCTCTCCACCCCTTGCTGCTGGTGCCCCACGGCCAGGCAGTCAATGGGATGGTGCATGGGACAGGTGGCAGCACAGAGTCTCATCCCCCCAGCTCTGTCTGTGCCCCACACTGACACCCTGCAGCCCTTCCAGGAGATATCTATCTTCCCCTGGGACCACTGTGGAAAGACCAACCTCTGCGCCCAGCCCTGGTGCTTAGCGCTTGCCCAGCCAGGAGGGCCAGGAGCAGGCAGAGAAGGACCCCCAGGATGATGCAGATGATGATGGGCACTGAGAATCTCCCGCTGCCACTCAGACTGCCCTGGGGGGAATCTGTGTGGGCAAGAATATGGAAAGGCCAGCAGCAGGCCTGGGTGAGGGGGAAAAAGCACCATTCCTGACCCCCATCACACAAGGCAGCAGGGGATGGAGGGCCCCAGGGATGAGCGATGGAGAAGCTGCTACCCTGATGAGTAAATGACAACCTTCCCTAGCCCCCTCACCACCAGACCAGCGCCTTCTCCTGGGAGTTTCACACACCAACAAGGAGCCCCTTCCACCCAGCTGTGGGTCACAGTCTGGCCCTGGCGATACCCAGACCCGGGGGGAAGACAAGTTACCTGCTTGGGGTGGGGATGCTGCTGTCCTGGGTGTAGCTGCAGAGGAGAAAAAGGAGAGCTGGGCTGAGAGGGTGGGTGTGTGGGTACCGGGGAGCCTCCTCCCCAACACACTGTGTGTGTGTCTATGGATGTCCCTGACACATCCCACCCAAATTGCCTCTCCTATAGTGCTAGAAAGAGAGGCTGGGAAAGGGCTCAGTGCCTCTGCTCCGGGTGGCAGGCAGGATGGCACAGATAGCCCAGGGGATAACCCTGGGGCTGCAGGGCCCCATGGGCAATGGCCAGAACACATCCAGTTCCACCAAGGCTGCTCCCCACTTGGCACCAGGCTCCTGCACTCCACAGGAATGTTCTTGCTCTTGGGAGGTCAGGGGCCATGGCAGGACCAAGGGGGCAAAAGGTCTTCCCCAGCTCCCTGCTAATACCTGAGCAAGGGGTCCTATCCCTGCCACTCACCTGAGCAGTTCACAGCAGCATCTTCCTTATGCCGGCAAGCACCACCATCCCCAGGCCGGGCCCAGCAGTCCTGCAGAGACGGCTCTGTCCCACGGCACTCCACCTGCTCCAGCCAGATGGGGCCCGTCCCCTCCCCAAACGCAGCCTCATGCAGGGCAGACACCGCGGGGCCACAGCCCAGCTGCCTGCACGCCACCTCAGCATCCCGCATGTCCCAGGAGTCGTCGCACACCGTCCCCCAAGAGCCACGGTGCCAGACCTCCACTCTGCCCGAGCACCTGTCCTCACCTCCCACGGCACGAATCTTCTCCCTGTCTGGAGAAGGCAAAGACCTCCCATGGCACAGAGACAGCAGGCAGAGCCCTGCCAGACAAGAAGCATCCACAGAGGAGCAGCTCCCTACCTGTGCACCTCGTGGAGTCGGGGCACGGGGCCAGCGGGATCGAGGGCATTTCTGGGCGTCTCCCTGAAGAAGGAAACACTGTGGTGAAAGGGCTGGTTCGGGAGATTGTGCAGAAGAGAGCAGGACTGACCTCTGCTTGTGCCTCCCTCTGCCATCTCGATCACGGCAGCAACTGAACCCTGGTCATTCATGGGACACGCACAGGACTGTGAGGGGACCCCAACTGCTCGGCCCCAAAAGGTCCCAGTTTAACAGAGCAGCAGGAGCATGTCTATGGAGGGAAGGCTCTTCTGAACCCTGTCCGGTCTCTTCTGAGACCTCACCTGGAGATGCCTCTGCCTCCCCCAGGCACTGCTGGCAACCTGGGTGGCAACTGCTGCTGGACGTGTGTGGCTGTGATCGCTTTTCTGCCACCAGCAGCAGAAGGGACTGACATGGAAAGGAAAAGCCCCTCCAAGCTCTTTTTCCGCATTTGGCTGTGCTCAACAGGGAGCAGGAGCTAGAGTGACACTGGGGTGCCCAGGTGGCTCAGAGTTACCATTGCAGGTGATGTGGATCTCTTCTCGTGGGTCTTCACATGACTGTGGGTTCCAGGGAGCAGAGGGACACTGCCAGAAGGAGCTGGTTTTCTCCCCACACCGCACCTTATCCAGCCACGTAGGGCCAGACACCCTTCCATAAGGCAGCTGTGTTTCCAGGGATCCTCCGTTCCCGCAGCCCAGCTCCTTGCATGCCAGTGACACCGTGTCGAGAGTCATCAAGTTGGAGCAAATGCTGCCCCACGTTCCGTTGTAGAAAACCTGCAGGCGCCCGGAGCAGCCATCACTGTTCTCCAGCCTCAGGGCCATGAACTCTGGGAAGAAAAGTACCAAGAGGGAACAGGCTGGTCTGAGGCTGTGGGACCCAGGACACCTCTGCACCCCCCAGGCCCACAGCTGGGTAGGGCCATGGCCAGTACATCCCCCTTGCACCCAAAGGTAGAGAGAAGTCCCTGATGGACAGACACCCCTGTCCTTCCTGCAAACCCTCAGGGATGGCTGAGCTCCCCAGGGACCCTCAGTGGGACTGAGGGTACCCGTGCATGGGTGTCCACAGGACATCCTCAGGCAGGAGCTCAGAGGCAGCCAGGGACAGCCTTGGCCATGCCCGTCTCTCCTTGTGTCCTGGCCTCCACGGGAGCCAGGCTCCCACTACAGCTCCTGGCACAGACCTGAGCAGACGACTCCCGCATCTTCTTTGTGCCCGCAGTTGTGCTGCCCCCAGGGCCTGGCAGGGCAGTCCCAGAGAGCAGCTTCGGCCCCAGAGCAGTTCACGCCATCCAGCCAGATCTGCCCGGAGCCTTCCCCGAACTGAGCAGAGCCGGCTGCCTCCACTGCCCCTCCACAGCCCAGCTGGTGACAAACGACGGTGGCATCAGACAGGTCCCAGCTATCGTCACAGACAGTCCCCCAGATGCCCTGGTAGTAGATCTCCACTCTCCCAGCACAGCGCCCGGCCCCATTCACCAGCCGGACCCTCCGGCTCCCTGTAGTGGGTAGAAACCCCAGTTTCTGTCAGGGGCTGGCTGCCCACCCACCCCATCACCTGGGGTGCCCGTGCAGCGCCGCTCACCCCAGCAAATGACTCCCACATCCTCTGCTATCCCTGCCGCCGGTGCACTCTCGAGCAGGGAGGTGTTGCAGAAGGCCAGGCTGGCCTCGTGCCCTGTGCACCGGACCCCTCGCAGCCCCACGGGACCCGTCCCTCGCTCAGGCTTTGGGGGGTTGTAGGCTGTCCCTGCCTCTCCACACCGCAGCTGCCGGCACACCACACTGGCCTCCTGCACGTCCCACTGGTCATCCAGGACTCTGCCCCACGTCCCATGCTGGAAGATCTCCACTCGTCCGTCGCACCGGCTCTCTCCACCCACCAGCCGCAGGGATGCAAAGCTGGCTGAGCCTGGGGAGAGCAGAGATGCCACAGCCATTGGTGGCACCAGGGAGCATGGCATCCTTCAGGGACAAGGGCGAGGGGCGATTTTCAGACCAAACACGGCAAGATTGAGCCTTTTGCTGACGAGAAGTGAGGGCAAAATCCTCTCTGCAGCTCACATCCAGGTCTGCTGCTGCTGGGGGCACCCAGGCACCTGCTTCCTGGGTGGTGGGATGAGGCTCTGCAGAGCTCTCTCTGGGGATGGGATGCAGTTGTCTGCAGCCAGAGGGATGGACCACAGCCCTGCAGCCCTGCTCTGGGCTTTTCCCACAGTAGGAGAATGGAGGAGCCCAGGCCTGGTGGTGGTGATGGGGCCTATGCCACTGCCCTGGGGGCAGATGCCTGCCTCCGTTCAGCCCTCAGCTCTCCCAAAGTATAGCGGTCACTCTGAGCAGGAAAAGCCCTCCAGATGGCTCCTGGGGAAGCCAGGGTTTCTCCAGGGAGAAATTCAGCCTTGCACTGCTGTGGGATCACTGCTTTGTGTGGCCACATGACACACAAAGGGCAAATGGAGTTATGCAGCATTTTTCCAGCACTCACCTGAGCAAATGACAGCAGCGCTGTTCCCGTGGGAGCATGGTGAGGCCCCCAGGGTGATCACTGGGCACTGTCCCAGGTGGGCTTCTGTCCCGTCACAGTAGAATGAGTCTCTCCAGACAGGGCCAGTCCCTCTCCCAAAATGCTCTCCTCCAGGAATGGACTCAGCAAACCCACAGTTGAGTTGATGACAGAGAACATGGGCATCCGAGAGATCCCAGCGGGAGGCACAGAGAGTCCCCCAGGTCCCTGACACCTGGACCTCTACCCTCCCTGCACACACTGTGCTGCCGTTCACCAGCTTGAATCCTGTGTATTCTGGGGACAGAGGAGGAGGAGAGAGGGTGGATTGGTGCTCATGTACCCTCAGTAGCTGGCGGAGAGGCCAGAGGGACAGCATGCCTTTCTTCTCCTTCTGCACTATTTTCATGCTGCAGACAATCCCATCATCCCTCCTGTCCTCACACCTGGCCCAGCACGGTCCTTGCTCTGTTCCCCAACCCCTGGCACAGCCCTGGTGTACAACACCCCTCCCTGAGTCCTTACGTGTGCAGGTGACAACAGCGCTGTTCGCGTGGGTGCAGGGCTGGTCCCTGGAAGACCCTCTGCGGCAGGAGATGAGGCGGGATTCATTGCCCACACACTGCAGCTCTCCATCCCAGATGGGACTGACCCCTTCTCCAAAGTGAGCTGGCCCACTGACAGGCAGGGCCATGCCACACTGCAACTCCCTGCAGACCACGGCAGCATCTTTGGGACCAAAGTGTGAATCACAGACAGTTTTCCATCGGTCCCCGTCATGGATCTCCACACGTCCTGAGCAGTGGCTCTTCCCTTCCACCAGCCGGACAAATCCTGGAAAAAAACATAACAACTTGGAGTTCCCAGAGCCCTCTGGCAGTTAAATGTCCACATCCTGCATCATCTCCAAGCAAGCCATGACCAAACTCTCCTTTGCACATTTCAGAGGAAGCTGTTGGGGAAGTGTTGGTGACACAGGCACATCCAGACCCCCATGCACCCCATCTCTACAGCATCAGAGCACTTGAGGGTATGTGTCTGTCACAGACTCACAGCCACAGGTACTGCTTAGACAAAGTGCTCCCACACAAGGTCCCCTGCGTGACCTGGCATGGTCCCCCCCAGCACCACCGTAATGTGAGCAGTTTGGATCCAGGAGAACTGGCCCAGATGATAATGACTGCTGCAGCCTGCTCAGCCCCTGCAGAGCTTGGGACCAGGCAGGACCATCCCCCTGATGCAACCAGAAGCACCCCTTGATCCCAGGGGTGTTCCTGGGGTGTTGGAAGGCTCCTTTTAGGTGGAAGATGTCAGAGAGAACAGAAATGGTGCAGCTGCCATCATGCCTGGTGCCTGTTCAGATCCCTCTGATGTCTGCTTGGGGGGAGGGTGTTCTCAGACAGGGACACCGTGCTCTGCCTGAAGGTGTCCACAACCCAGATGGATGGCCGGACAGAAGGCGAGGATAATCCCACTGGGCCCATGCCAACTCTCAGAGACCAGCAGGCACAAATGAGGATCAGTAACTGCTGCCAAAGGCCCCATGTCATGGGGCAGTGTGGGGAACCATGGGCAGGCAGGAGGGCTTGGACAGTGGGTCACTACTGCATGCACAGGGTCATATCCCCACAGGACTACTCACAGCCTCAGGGACATCTCAGTACCAGCCTGGGCATGCAGTGGGTAGGCTCCCTCTGGGCCTTCCCCAAGGACTGGGGACATCAGCAATGACAGTCCCAGCCTGGCAATTAGGTCAGCATCACTGGGCCCTGCTCTGGTGTCCACTTGTTGCTCCCTGAGGGCACAGCCATGGTCCCTTCCCCGATCCCAGACCCAAAGGGGAGGAACGGGCTGTCCCCTTACCTGAACATGTCACTCCAGCATCCTCACTGTGAACACAGTCATGTTCACCCCATCCTCTATGTTTGCAGTCAGACAGGGCAGACTCGGTGCCATTACAGCCAACATCATCCATCCAAATGGGGCCAGATCCTGGCCCAAAGTGTCCATACTGAGGAGCTCCCACAGCAGACCCACAGCCCAGCTGCTTACAAACCACTGCCGCATCGTTCATGCTCCAGTAGTCACCACAGACGGTCCCCCACTGGCCCTGTTGTTTCACCTCCACTCTCCCAGCACAGCGCCTGCCACCATCTGCCAGCCTCACCTCCACAGCACCTTCAAACACTGACACAGGACCAGTTAGAGCTGTGCCAAGCCCCAGTAGTGTGCGTCTGGGGGAACCCCTGCCCGGGTGGCATCAGAGGTGCCCCGGTGGGAGCCTTCTCCCCTCCAAGTCTGTCCCCTGGGCAGGGCAGGGGTCCCTTCTATCCTCATGGGTGCTGCAAGGCTGGGGGTCTGCAGTTCTGGCCTTGCTGGGTCATTTGTGGCCCCACAGCCTTTGGCACCTCCTTCTACCCCAACAGCCAGCTGCCACCTGCCCCTGGACCATGCCCACCTAGGGCACCTGCTCCTCCCCTGCCAGCACCCTGAGAAGAGACCTGCCCCACCAAGGTTCCCCCAAGCACACACTGCTGCTTCTCCCCAAAGCCCCCAGCTCCCCCAGACCACAACCTGCCCTGCCCTCCTCCCAGCTTATCCTCTGCCTTCAGGCCTTTCTGTGTCCTCTGTGGAACAACACAATGATCCCACTGAGCCCTCCCACCCCATGACCCCTCCTTGTCCTTGGGCAGCAGCCCAGCCCTGCCCTGTGTAGGATCCCCCAGGAAGGTCACCTCTCTGCCAGCCTGTGGGAACAGATAGCCCACTTCCCTTGTCTCAACAGGCACAACCTGCCCCCACTCAGGCTGGAGCTCACCCAAGTGTTCAGCACCCGTCCCCGAGTCCTTACGTGTGCAGGTGACAACAGCGCTGTTCGCGTGGGTGCAGGGCTGCTCCCTGGAAGACCCTCTGTGGCAGGAGATGAGGCGGGATTCATTGCCCACACACTGCAGCTCTCCATCCCAGATGGGACTGACCCCTTCTCCAAAGTGAGCTGGCCCACTGACAGGCAGGGCCACGCCACACTGCAACTCCCTGCAGACCACGGCAGCATCTTTGGGACCAAAGTGTGAATCACAGACAGTTTTCCACTGGTCCCTGTCATGGATCTCCACACGTCCTGAGCAGCGGCTCTTCCCTTCCACCAGCCGGACAAATTCTGGAAAAAACCCATAACAACTGGGAGTTCCCAGAGCCCTCTGGCAGTTAAATGCCCACGTCCCACATCATCTCCAAGCAAGCCGTGACCAAACTGCCCATTGCACATCCCAGAGGAAGTTGTTGGGGGGTTGTTGGTGACACAGGCACATCCAGACCCCCACGCACCCCATCTCTACACCATCACAGCACTCGAGGGTATGTGTCTGTCACAGCACCAGGCACCACTCAGACAAACTGCTGCTGTACAGGGTGCCCTGCACTGCCTGGCATGGTCCCCCCAGCACTGCAGTAGTGTCCACAGTTCAGGTCCAGCACTGGCCCAGATGATAAAGACTGCTGCAGCCTGCTCAGCCCCTGCAGAGCTTGGGACCAGGCAGGACCATCACTTTGATGCAGCCAGAAATGCACCTTGCTCCCAGGGGTGTTCCTGGGGTGTTGGAAGGTTCATTTTAGGCAGAAGATGTCACAGAGCAGAGAAATGGTGCAGCTGCCATCATGCCTGGTGCCTGTCCAGATCCCTCTGATGTCTGCTCGGGGGCAGGTTGTCCTCAGCCAGGGACACAGTGCTCTGCCTGGAGGTGTCCACAACCCAGATGGATGGCGGGCAGAGGGGCAGGAGACTCCCACTGGGCTCATGCCAGCTCTTAGAGACCAGCAGACACAGATGAGAGCCAGTAAGTGCTGGCAAAGCCTCCGTGTCATGGAGTGCCGAGCAAGTGCCCCCAGGTGTTTCCAGCACAGGGACCCTCAGCATTGTTGGCTGCAAACTGGCAGAATGGGTGGAGATCAATGAAGCCCAATGGACAGCCCAGGGCAGGGATGGAGGACTCATCTGCAGCCCAAGACACTGACTGAGGGTGACTGAGACACTCTGGCAAGGACAGTTCACCTTGGGGTAGGCTCCCTCTGGGCCTTCCCCAAGGACTGGGGACATCAGCAATGACAGTCCCAGCCTGGCAGTTAGACCAGCATCACTGGGCCCTGCTCTGGTGTCCACTTGTTGCTCCCTGAGGGCACACCCATGGTGCCTTCCCCGATCCCAGACCCAAAGGTGAAGAACGGGCTGTCCACTTACCTGAACACATCACTCCAGCATCGAGAGTGTGAACACAGTCATGTTCACCCCATCCTCTATGTTTGCAGTCAGACAGGGCAGACTCGGTGCCATTACAGCCAACATCATCCATCCAAATGGGGCCAGATCCTGGCCCAAAGTGTCCATACTGAGGAGCTCCCACAGCAGACCCACAGCCCAGCTGCTTACAAACCACTGCCGCATCGTTCATGCTCCAGTAGTCACCACAGACGGTCCCCCACTGGCCCTGTTGTTTCACCTCCACTCTCCCAGCACAGCGCCTGCCACCATCTGCCAGCCTCACCTCCACAGCACCTTCAAACACTGACACAGGACCAGTTAGAGCTGTGCCAAGCCCCAGTAGTGTGCGTCTGGGGGAACCCCTGCCCGGGTGGCATCAGAGGTGCCCCGGTGGGAGCCTTCTCCCCTCCAAGTCTGTCCCCTGGGCAGGGCAGGGGTCCCTTCTATCCTCATGGGTGCTGCAAGGCTGGGGGTCTGCAGTTCTGGCCTTGCTGGGTCATTTGTGGCCCCACAGCCTTTGGCACCTCCTTCTACCCCAACAGCCAGCTGCCACCTGCCCCTGGACCATGCCCACCTAGGGCACCTGCTCCTCCCCTGCCAGCACCCTGAGAAGAGACCTGCCCCACCAAGGTTCCCCCAAGCACACACTGCTGCTTCTCCCCAAAGCCCCCAGCTCCCCCAGACCACAACCTGCCCTGCCCTCCTCCCAGCTTATCCTCTGCCTTCAGGCCTTTCTGTGTCCTCTGTGGAACAACACAATGATCCCACTGAGCCCTCCCACCCCATGACCCCTCCTTGTCCTTGGGCAGCAGCCCAGCCCTGCCCTGTGTAGGATCCCCCAGGAAGGTCACCTCTCTGCCAGCCTGTGGGAACAGATAGCCCACTTCCCTTGTCTCAACAGGCACAACCTGCCCCCACTCAGGCTGGAGCTCACCCAAGTGTTCAGCACCCGTCCCCGAGTCCTTACGTGTGCAGGTGACAATAGCGCTGTTCGCGTGGGTGCAGGGCTGCTCCCTGGAAGACCCTCTGTGGCAGGAGATGAGGCGGGATTCATTGCCCACACACTGCAGCTCTCCATCCCAGATGGGACTGACCCCTTCTCCAAAGTGAGCTGGCCCACTGACAGGCAGGGCCACGCCACACTGCAACTCCCTGCAGACCACGGCAGCATCTTTGGGACCAAAGTGTGAATCACAGACAGTTTTCCACTGGTCCCTGTCATGGATCTCCACACGTCCTGAGCAGCGGCTCTTCCCTTCCACCAGCCGGACAAATTCTGGAAAAAACCCATAACAACTGGGAGTTCCCAGAGCCCTCTGGCAGTTAAATGCCCACGTCCCACATCATCTCCAAGCAAGCTGTGACCAAACTGCCCATTGCACATCCCAGAGGAAGTTGTTGGGGGGTTGTTGGTGACACAGGCACATCCAGACCCCCACGCACCCCATCTCTACACCATCACAGCACTCGAGGGTATGTGTCTGTCACAGCACCAGGCACCACTCAGACAAACTGCTGCTGTACAGGGTGCCCTGCACTGCCTGGCATGGTCCCCCCAGCCCTGCAGTAGTGTCCACAGTTTGGATCCAGGAGAACTGGCCCAGATGATAAAGACTGCTGCAGCCTGCTCAGCCCCTGCAGAGCTTGGGACCAGGCAGGACCATCACCTTGATGCAGCCAGAAATGCACCTTGCTCCCAGGGATGTTCTGGCATGCTGGGAGATTCCTGTTAGGTGAAGATGTCACAGAGCACAGAAATGGTGCAGCTGCTATCATGCCTGGTGCCTGTTCAGACCCCTCCAATGGCTGCTTGGAGGGGCTTTCCTCAGCCAGGGACATAGCGCTCTGCCTGGAGGTGCACAGGTCCCAAGCCAACAGCCAGGTAGAGAGGCAGGAGACTTGCCTGCCGCCCTGGCCTCACGCTGGCACCGACAGTAACAGCAGGCACAGATCAGAGCTGGTAAGTGCTGGCAAAGACCCTGTTTCATGGGGCAGCACGGGGAACCATGGGCAGGCAGGAGGGCTTGGGCAGTAGGGCAGTGCTGCCTGTGTGGGGCTGTGTCCCCACAGGACTATTCACAGCCCCAGGGATGTCTCAGTACCAGCCTGTGCATGCAGTGGTGCAGGAGGAAGCAGCCAGAGTCAAGCAGCTGCCAAGCTCCTAACCCTCGCAAATGCTGGTCCACACAGCCGAGCCCTGGGTGGGCAGAGGCAGTGAAGGGCTTTGTGGCCACCCTGCTCCATTCCCCAGGGCCCAGCACTCATCCTCTCTGAAAAGCCCATTTGATTCAGTTGAGGTAATCATGCCTGTGAAGGGGAATGACCCAGGAGGATCAGCCATCTCATGCCATTCCTCCAAAGCGTGGAGTGCTGAGCAAGTGCCCCCAGGTGTTTCCAGCACAGGGACCCTCAGCATTGTTGGCTGCAAACTGGCAGAATGGGTGGAGATCAATGAAGCCCAATGGACAGCCCAGGGCAGGGATGGAGGACTCATCTGCAGCCCAAGACACTGACTGAGGGTGACTGAGACACTCTGGCAAGGACAGTTCACCTTGGGGTAGGCTCCCTCTGGGCCTTCCCAAAGGACTGGGGACATCAGCAATGACAGTCCCAGCCTGGCAATTAGGTCAGCATCACTGGGCCCTGCTCTGGTGTCCACTTGTTGCTCCCTGAGGGCACACCCATGGTCCCTTCCCCGATCCCAGACCCAAAGGTGAAGAACGTGCTGTCCACTTACCTGAACATGTCACTCCAGCATCGTGAATGTGTTCACAGTTATTTTCACCCCATCCTTTGTGTTCGCAGTCAGACAGGGCAGACTCGGTGCCATTACAGCCAACATCATCCATCCAAATGGGGCCAGATCCTGGCCCAAAGTGTCCATACTGAGGAGCTCCAACAGCAGACCCACAGCCCAGCTGCTTACAAACCACTGCCGCATCGTTCATGCTCCAGTAGTCACCACACACCGTCCCCCACTTGCTATTGTGTTTCACCTCCACTCTCCCAGCACAGCGCCTGCCGCCATTCACCAGCCTCACCTCTGCAGCCCCTTCAAACACCAGCAGGGGATGGGTCAGGAGAGTGCCAAACCTCAGCACTGCAGGTCTGGGGGAACCCCCAACCTGGGCCGATTCAAAGGGTAGGAGCCCTCTCCCCTCCAGGCTGTCCCTGGTGCAGTGCAGGGGTCCCTTCTATCCCCATGGGCTGCACAAGGCTGTGGGTGTCCAGTTCCAGCCCAGCTGGGTCACTCACCATCCCACTGCGCAAGGCCTCCCACGCCAACAGCCACCTGCCCCCCCATCCACACTTCCACACACACTGCCCAGCGCTGCAGTGAGAACCCGCTACTCCCCAGCCCAGCACCCCCTCAACAGCTCCATGTACGCAGGCCTGCAGCTTCCAGCACCAGCCTGTGCCTGCCCCAGCACCATCCAAACACACCCCCACCCCCAGGGAGCACTGAGATGATTCTGAGGATCCCCCAACCTGTGTCCCCTCCTCGCCCCTGGTGTCAGCCCAGTCCCTACACTGGACCAAGCTCCCCAGGAAGGATGCCTCTCTACTCTAGATGCCCCGGTCCCCTTCTCTCTGTGGGGTCCAAACCGCTCTCATGGGGTCAGGGGTCCCCTGGACCAAGGGGGCAGTGAGCAGCACACAATCCCTCTGAGGTACCCTAGAGCTCCGCAGTGCCCTGGGCATCTCTGGGTACTGCCATCACCAGCTAGGCCACCACCAGCTCCAGAGGTACAGTGCTGGGGAAGAGGGGATGCCAAAGGGGTACCCCAGGACAGGTTGTCTATGAATCCAGCCAGGCACAGGCTGCCCTGAACACTGGAGCCCTGGAAAAGGAGATATTCTCACCCACCGAGATGGGCACAGGGAAAGGCACAGGGTCCATGGACCTGAGCACCTTCTGCCCCTCATCTCAGTAGCACCTGCAAAGAAACCCCATTCCCAGGCAAATCCCAATGACCACACTGGTACCTGCTGGCCCTGGGCTGTGGAACAAAGGAGTCGGCACTTACCCCTGCACAGCTGTACCCAGAGGAGCAGCCACAGCATCTGAGGGGACAGGAGTCCCTCGGTGCCCATCCTGAGCCTCCTGCCCTGCCAGAACATCCCTGCTACGTTAAATTCCCTCCCACGGCTCCTGGGGACTCATGGGGACAATGACGACGGGAGGGCAATATATCTCTGCAGATGCCAGCCCAGCTACAGGAGGAGCCAATCGAAGCAGCAGCACCTTTTTAGACATTATCGGGAGCGATCTCCCCTCCGACACAGCCCAGCCCTCCAATGAACTTCTCCAGCACCATTCATGACCATATATGAGAGATGGCTCCGCTACAGGTGTCACGTCACTGTGGTGGAGGGCTGTCACAAGACAGGGCCAGTTGTGGGGGGGAAACAAGTTTTTCACCCCCTGAACCGTGCCGTGTGGACTAGGAGCACTGAGCATCTTTTATTCTGGGCACATCCAAGAGCCTCAGGTGTGAGTATCCAGCCACCTCTGTGCCATGGGAATCACAGGGCTGAGACTGCACCGGGGGCTGTGTCAGGAAGGGAAGGAAACAGCCCCTGCCCCTGCTGCAGACCCCGCTCTGCTGGGAGCAGCAGCTGGGAAAGGCCCTTAGCCCAGGCCAGAGCCCCATCCCAGCAGCGCTGGCTCACCCGTCCCTCCCTGGAGAGCCCCACGGAAGGTCGCTTCCAATGAGCTGAAGCTGGGACATGTCTCTGTCCCGGCAGCAGACATGCAGCCCAGAGGCTCAGACACATCCCTGACTCTCGGCATGTCACCGAGGGGCCGTTATTCCTTGCAGGCGAGTCGGGAGCTGCAGCCTGCAGGTGCACAAACCACAGCCCACGTGGCCTCGCAGCGCTCCCCAAGCTCCGGAGGAAGTCTGTGGTTTCCTACTGGCGCCGTGCCCAGGCACATCCCTGCGGTGCCCCCTACCCCGATTGCTCCAGCCAGGGCTGCAGGGGCTGCTCCTTCAGCCTCGCAGAGACATAGCCAGGCGGATCCCGTCCCCTCTGATGCCCTTGTGACAGCACACGGCCACCCTGCACCAAGCCCCGCAGCCATGGGGTGCCATGGGTGACGTGAACACTGCCATCCTCCCATGGCCACCGCTGTGTGCTCATGATTTATACTGACAGTGACCTCACACCCCTCCTACTGCCACCACTGCGCGTGCCTGAGTTACAGTGCCACACGTGTGTGCGCGGTGGATGGACTTCTGCTAATGATGGTTCTTCCAAAAAGCCGTGTTTGGTCGTGGTCTGAATACTATTTTGGTGACACCAGAAGCACCTACCCAAGCTATGTGCCAGTTCCTGGCCTATCAGATCTCCAGGCACCAGTGACATCACAAGTTCATACATACAGCCATGTGCATACTCCTAGCCTATCTGCTACTCAGCCTCAAGTGATGTCATAGTATCTGCATCTGACATGCTCCTGGCCTATTGGCTATTCAGACACCAATGACCTCAAAACCACTGGCACAAACTAGGGGCCTGCTCCTGCCCTATCAGCTACTCAGGCAGCAGTGACAATAGAAGCACCTACACGTGCCATTGGCCTACTCCAGGCCTATGAGCTACTCAGGCAGGAGTGACCTCCTAAGCACAGACACAAGCCATGGGCCAGCTCCTGCTCTATCAGCTACTCAGGCACCAGGGACCTCACACGTACGTGTACACCCATTTGCCAGGTACTTGCTGTTGCAGTAGTCTGCCTCTGGTGACCTTACAAGAACCTATAAGGGCTATGTGCCTGGTCCTGGCCTATCAGCTCTTCAGCCCAGAGTCACAACACAAGTACATACCCAAGCCATGTGTCTCCCTCTTCCTATCAGCTACTCAGGCACCAGTGAGCTGACCACCAAATATCCACCTACTTGCTATCTGCTTGCCTGTGAGATGCAAAGGCACAGTGACCTCACAAGCTCTGACATAAGCCATGCTGCTACTCTTGGCCTATCAGCTATGCAGGTATCAGTAATCTCACAACCACTTACACAAGCCATGTGCCAGCTCCCAGCCTATGGTCTACTCAGGCACCAGAGACCTCACAAGCACATACCAACCTATTTTCTACGTGCTTGTCTGGTGGGGTGACCCCATGTGGCAGCCCCCACCCAGTCCCTTGCTCACTACCCACCAGTAGGATGGGGAAGGACAAAAGCGAGAAAAAAAATCTCATGGATTGAGATAAAGACAGTTTAATAAGTGGATTACTTCTTCTACTTTGAAGAATGCCCAGCACTCCCCTAGTTCTATTGCTGACTATGACATCATATGGTGTGGAATATCCCTTTGGTCCATTGGGGTCAGCTGTTCTGACTTTGTCCCCTCCCAGCTTCTTGCCACCACTAGCCTCTTTCATTGTCAGGGCAGAGTGAGGAACAGAGAAGGCCTTGATGCTGTGCAAGCACTTCTCAGCAGTAGCTACAATGTCAGTGTGTTATCGGTCAACACTCTTTTGACCACCAAGGCAAAGCTCGGCACCATAGGGGCTGCTAACAATAAAATTAAGGCTATCCCAGCCAGACCCAGTACACTCTTCACACCTTACTCCCTCCCATTTACATCCTGCTCAGGTCCTACAGGATTCCATACATTTACATCCACCGCCACCACCCCCTTCCCCATCCTTTGACATGACGTACACACAGCACACTGGATTTGGCTGGTGTGGCTCAGGTGGACCTGGACAAGTGCCAGCACACTCCTGACCTTGAAAACTTTGAAAACTCCTTTCAACCATCTACTCCTTTCAATCATCTACATCTACATCTCATATCATCTTTTACATTGCCATCTGCAATCCCTTTTGAGCACCTCTCTGCCTATGAAGCAAAACCGTTACATATATGGGGTCTTGGGACTTGGTACCAGTTTTCTTTGTGACAAGTCTGAGGTTGGCCCCGGTGTCACAGCTGAGGTGCTGCAGTCCAAATGTGCATCAATGCCCTCAGCTTTGGGCACAGACAGGAGGAGCTGGAGCCCCTTGTGCCATCACAGAAGTGTGACATTGATGGAATAACTGCTGAGGTGTGGTGGGACAGCTTGCACAACTCAGGGGATGTGCAGGATGGATACAGGCTCTTCAGGAGACGCTCATCGTCTGTTTGATGGAGCTGCTGGGAAGTATGGAACTTCACTATGGGATGGGCAACAGGTTGGCTGGGTGCTTGTGAGTGAGGGTCAGAGGCAAGGCCATTGAGGGTGATGTTGTGGCAGGACATAAGGTAAGTGCAGTCAGGGCAAGGAAGTGGACAATATCTTCTTTAAGCAACCTGTGGATTTCTCAGGATCAATGACACAGGGTCTTACTGAGAACAGAGCACAGTACTGAGCACTGTACAGCTCAGTCAGCAGTCAGCAGAGCTCAGTACAGCTGGTCTTTATGGACAGCCTCCTGCAATGGCCCATGCAGATATTCAGTTGACTCTGTCAGGGGAATACAATGGCACCAAGATGAGCTGTTACTAATGAAGTTAGAGTTAGAGTTAAAGAAGAAACAAAGTAATGTGGGGCCACTGCAGAATTTAGGAAGGGCAGGTGTAAATAGGTCTGAGATACTCTATGTTGTCTCTGTCTCAGCCTTCCTCAGTAAGGTCTCCCAGGCCCTTGTGCCTTGAGGCAAAACCCATGGAGAACAACCAGCAGTGGGTGGGGATCAAGTCAGAAGTCACTTGAACAAACTCAACCCTTACCAGTCCATGAGACGGGAGGGGCTTCATCCAAGGAAGCTGAGAAAACAGACCGAAGTCACAGTGATGCTGTTCTATGTCATGTTGGACAGGTCATCAATTTAGCAGAAGCCACTCACCTGGTAAACACCAGAGGATCTGCTAACCATCCTGGTCCTGCCCAAACAAAGCCTGTACATACTGTGGGAGGAGATAAGGTCCCTGTAGTGTACACAGGGAAGTGGCTGGGGAAGGCAGTGTGGGCTGCTCCTCCCTTGGAAAAAAGAAAGCCCATATGTGAGATTGTCTTTGCTCAAAGACCTGGGTGCCCTTGGTAAGACATGCAGAAGGATGGGAGATCTGGTGTGTACCTCAAGGAGGTTTGACCTTGTGGGAAAATAATCCAGGATGTAAGTTGTATGTTCTAGGAAGCAAGGCAGCAGGAACCACTCAAACCAACAGAGGTCAATCCTCATGGGGGCGAGTGCACAGGTGATCCAGTCCAATCTGGTCTTGGCAGCCAAGGATCCAGCACACTACTTCACTTGTCCTGAGTGATCACCTTGACAGATGGGGCCCAAGTCATTGGCTTCTCTCATGGACACTTGCAGGGGTGGTGCTGCAATGGGTGAATAATATTAGTGTGTGTCAAGGAACAGGGGACAGTGGTTAATGAGGGTGTATAAACATGACTCTTGGAAGTAAAGATCATTTAAGTATGTAGTACAAGTTGTAAGTGTTGATAAGAGGGGATTTGGGGGACTGAGAGAGAAAGGAAAGGTTTGAGTAGGGTGTAAAAATGCAACAACATATAGGAATGGAGTGATTGTACATATATATTGAATGTGTACACTCAGGTGTATCAGTCAATGTGGGTCCTGAGCATGATGGAAAAGCTGTGGAATAAGGATGAAGACTGTACTGGGTCTGGTTAGGATGGGTTAACTTTACGCATAGAAGCTCCTAAGGTGCTTTGCATTGGTGGCCAAAACAGTGTTAATAACACCTCTGTGTTTTAGCTGTTGCTAAGCAGTGCTTGCATAGTGTCAAGGCCGCCTCTGTTTCTCTCTCTTCCCCCTCAATGGGTAGGTTGGATTTCTTGACAGTGGAAGAGCAGGGGGTGTCATTTAGCAAGGCCAAGCTTCTTGCTCTATATTGGTGTCTGTGTCCAGGTTTTTGGTAGCGGATGGGCAGCAGGAGCCCCTGGGAGAAGAGACAATGGGTTATCCCATGCCAGACACAGCCAAGTCCAGCCAGCTCTGCAACAGACCTACTACTGGCAAAAGCTAACCCATCAGCGAAGCTGGTGGCACCTCTGTGAAAGTGTATTTAAGAAAGGGCACAAATTGCAGAGTGGGACAGCAGTAAGGAAAAAAAAGAGTGAGAAAAATTCCTACAAACAGCAGGGTCGGTGAAGAAGAGGGGGAGGAGAAGCTTCAGATGCTGCAGAAGAGATTCCCCTGCAGCCCTTGGAGGGCCCACAATAGAGCAGGTGCAGCCTCTAGAGGATCGAATGCCAGGGAATTTGGATATTTCCAGGAAGAACAGTAGCCTGTGGGAAAAACATGACAGGAAAAGTGTAAGGAGGGAGCAGCAGAGGCGAACTGTTAGGAACTGACTGTAGTCCCTATTCCCCATTGCCTCTTTGTTGTGGTTTAACCCCAGCCAGCAACTAAGCACCACACAGCCACTCACTCACTCACTCCCCCCACCCACACAGTGGAATGGGGGAGACAATCGTGAAAAAAAAAAGTAAAACTCATGGGTTGAGATAAGAACAGTTTAACAGAACAGAAAGAAAGAAACTAATAAGGATAATAATAACAAAAATAAAATGACAATAATAACAATGAAAAGGATTGGAATATACAAGTGACGCACAATGCAATTGCTTACCACCCACCGAATGATGCCCAGTGTCACGTGAAAGGGTAAAATAATTTGGCAGAAAATAAACCCCCTTGCATTTCAGTTTATCCTCAGATATCGGAGGGACTGGGGGTGGCTAGGTTTAGATGCTGACTGATATCCAATTTGGCACTATTAGTCCAGTCACGTTCAATTTATGGAAATGTTATGATTATGGATGCACTAATACCACACTGCGCTTTCAGGTTATTTGCGCTCCATGGACTCACATGGCCAGAATTAGAGAGTTTGGCGTCGCCCAGTGAGAAGCTTTTACAGCTAGCTTAACAAATAGTGCAGTTTATTAAAGCAACAGATTTACAGGTTCTTATGGATTGCCAGTGATATACAGTCTGCACAAGAATGTCCAAACATTAAGATTATGAATAATACAGCATGCAAAATCAGAAAAGCAACTCTATATAGAGGGTCAAATATGCAGTTTATCAGTACCATAGTACTATGAAGTTCCCATTTCTGCAGTGATTCACAGACCCTGGCCATGGAATCTTCACCCCGTTCCACCCTCCATGCCAGTATGCAGGCAAAGTTGTCTAGGGAACCACTATGGAATGGATTCCTTGCATGCCCATTGCATTCCACCCTGAAAGCTTCTTTGCTATTAAACCTTTCCTTAATGTGTGAACAATACCATACCTTTAATATAGGTTTAATTTCTAAGTCACCTCCAGTACTTGTTCCACAGTCCTGTCTGCTTCCTGCTAGCCTTGGCATCTCATGTAGCTCTGTGGGACTGGATTTGAACATGAAATAGAGTACATGCCCTGAATTCTGTTAGGCAGTGTAGGGGTGACCATGGGACAAATGCCGTTACAGTCACTGGAGAGCTAGTAAATTCAGCTGATGGAAAAGAGAAAGACCTAGCTGTCCCTGTGGTACACGACTGCAATCGTTCCTGTGAATACCTGTATAAAGTGACATGAAGCTAAGGAGTAGGAAAAGGTTCTTTTGGCCTTTATTTGGGCATCAGCTGTCATTTCACTTGGCCAAAGGACTTTCCCACCCAGCTCATATATGATCCTTGAGATGTTGCCCTGTCTCTGTGAACTTCTCCGTTACAGGCTGAAGTTACCTGCATGTATCTTGGACCACCTCTGGCAAGTCAAATGTCACCAGGGATTTGCGTCTGAACATCTCACTCCTGCGTTCCATCTCCAGTAATTCAGATGGGAGCTGAGACAAGGAGCTCACGTGCAGGTGCCTATTTTGTGCCCACCTGAAGAGAGGCAAGAGGAAGCCCACCTCCTGTGGCTTTGTGGCAGGCATAGGTGAGAGTTGAGTCTCCTTCAAATGCTAGGAATAGAAACGCAGGATCAGTTGCCTCTATTGACTCAGCTGAATCCTTTCCCTCAGCAGGGGTGAAGGAGATCCCTGCCTGTCACTGTCTGGGTGTCCTGTCTAATAATAAGACCGAAACCGGTGATACTTAGATACAATTTTGTCTCAGAGTGGAGAAATGCCACTGCTGGAAAAAGTGTGTCTCCCCAGCTGAGGGAGGGAACATCAGTGATTCCTTCAGCCTGTTTCCCAGCAGGTTCCCCTGGAGCCCCAGGGACACCCGGAGGGTGCCCAGAGGGGGGCAGAGAAAGTGACACATTGGGCTGGTCCTCTGCTGCTGAGCTGGGCTGGGCTCTGGGGATGGAAGGAGCTCATGGCAAGGAGGCAGCGCTGCAGAGGGACAGCTGTGCTCAAGAGCAGCTCCTCTGCAAAGTGTAGCAAGGCTTACGGTGCTGCCTGCAGCCACCGAGGGAGGGGGAGGGAAGGAAGAGAGATAGGTTAAAGGCAGTCTGGGGTGGAAGGTGAGAGGAGAGCTCATGTGGAGAAAAATCTTCACAGCCCTTAACAGGGTAAGTCTCTGGCTGCAGGGCAACGCAGGGGCACTTCCTGGATTGGCCTCCTAAAGCTGGCACATCCCAGAGCCTATGGGGTCTTTCAGGAGGACTCTTGCAGCTTCTCCACTGTAGAGAAAAAAGACATGCTTTGGAGAACAGCTTCCCTGCTGCACCTTCAGAAGGACAGGGCATGTTGGCTCCTTTCACTGGGGAATGGCTGCAGGGGTGTGAAGCCGGGTGTGCAGCCAGGGGTGCCCAGTTCTGTCCTTCTGAGCAGGGACCCTGTGCCCAAGGGGGCTGTGTGCCAGTGCAGGGACTTTGTCTCCTGCCAGGGTCAGCACTCACCCTGCCTGGGGAACTCCTCACAGCAGTCCAGGGAGAAGCTGTAGGTGGAAGAAACAAGTCCTGGCAGGAAAGGGTCCTTCTGGTTTGAGAGGGTGTTGTGTGTGTGTGCGTGAGGCTTCTCACAGCTCCAGATCACCACAGGACATTTCTGAGCGGACTTTTCAAGGAGAAGGTCAGGGCAGGGATTGCTATAAAGAAAGAAGCTTTCTTGAGTCTGTGTTTTCAGCTTCCTTCCCTTGGGGAATTTGTGGAGAGAAATGGAAAAGGAGTTTTCATGCTTGAACAAGTCCCTGAGACTACTGAGCTGTAACTTTGAGTTACCAGTAGGTCTGATAGGAGCCTCCTAAAGTGCCTTCAGCTACTCCTCTGCCTTTGAACAGCACCAGCATCACCTTTGCTGGATCCAGCAGGGATGTTCTGACCTGCCCTTTTCTACCAGCAAACAGGAACATGGGCCCAGCCGGTGTCCTGCAAGCAGGCAGGTTTCTGTAGGTCCATGGTGAGTGCACAGAGGCTGGGATAGGGTCTGTGATCTCTGACAGGGAAAAGACATGGCACAGGGAAACACCTCCTAGGAGGAAAATCTCCCGGCAGCAGGGGAATGACCAGGGAATGAGAGGAAACTAAAACCAGAAATGCTGTGGGAGGGAGAATTCAGAAATCTTTGTATCATCCCCTCCAATGCAGACCCATTCCTCTGAGCAAGCCCCCTTGCCTCCTCTCCCACCCAGCAAAGCCTCTACCCTCAGAGCTGGGGGGTCCAAGGCATGAACCATCTCCTCTGCAGCCAGAGCTCCAGCAGAGCCACGGTGCAGCTGTCCAGCCACGTGCCCAGTTCCCTCTGCAGAGCCCAGGGGCTGAGAGCAACTGCCTGGCAATGTTGGTGTCTGGGGGGTGGCGTGCACAGCTGGGTAAGGGTAACGCTGACCTGAGTGCCTGTCTGCCTCTCCCCTTGCCTCTCTCAGCCAGAACCTCACTGTATTGTTCCTTGTTTCTGTACTTGTCTGTGTTACTCGTATCTTGTTCTTGCTGTCAGGCTGTCTGGGGATGGGAATTTCAGCTGCAGAGTCACACACTGGCCTTGTGGGTCCATTCCTACAAGTGTGTTCGTGGGAACAAGTGTCCCAGCTTTCCTCTAACCCGTGGAGATCTGGTCAATACAGTCTGTGGGGCTGGGGAATGAGTTTACTTGTACTGAGATGCTATCTTTATGGCACTTGGCTACCTATTTTAAGTGTTTTTCCAAGCTTTGAGATGCTCTGCAGGATGCAAACTTGTCCTGTATCACCTCTGTTTTATCTGAAAGCCCCATGGAGTATGTAGAGACTCTACAACTGAGGAAATGATGTTAGGTTTGTGAAATGAGGGAGGTGCGTCCCTAGCTATAAGTGGGTGCTGAGACCTTGAGAAAGAGTGAGACATTTCGTCATCTGCAGTGGATCCTTTTTGCTCTCAGCAGTGTCTGGAGGCTTTTCAGGGTAACACGGTATTGTGATCACTCTCCATCTGAGAAAGTTGCAAGCCCAGGGCAGCTGCGAACAAGACGGAGAGACAGAGCACCTCCCCTCACTCTGCACTAAGCCACAGCCAATCCTCTTGCCTTCCAGGGCTCACTTTGTTCTCCCAGAGTACAGCAGAAATTCTGAGGCTTCTGACATCAAAGTACACTACCCAGGTGAGACAGAGGGAAACATTAAGAATAACCTCTGAGAATGCCTTCTGCTGTCTCCTTTCCTTAGCACTGGCAGTGCAGATGCTAACAGGTCCTTCTGCATTAGAAGCAGTTTCGTTTCACAAATTCGAACATCAAGACTGGCTCCTGCCCCCACTGCTCCCGTGAACCCACTGCTGCAGAGCAGGGCTGACTCCTTGGCAGCCAGTGGGCAGAGGCCCCACTCTTCACAGCACACCTGGACAGCAACAACCAGAGCTCCTGCCATAGAGCTGAAGGAAGGTCTCCTAGAAAAGTAAAAAGAGGGTGGTTGTAGAAAGGGGAATATCTAGGAGAAAAGGCTTTTGTTTTGCCTAGAGGTCTCCCCTAACTTCTCACTGCCTTTTCCTCTTTGGGCAGGTCCCCATGCCCAGAGGGACCAAATGTCCAACAGCAGCTACATGACCAATTTCCTCCTCCTGGCATTCGCAGACACACGGGAGCTGCAGCTCTTGCACTTCTGGCTCTTCCTGGGCATCTACCTGGCTGCCCTCTTGGGCAATGGCCTCATCATCACTGCCATAGCCAGTGACTACTGTCTCCACACACCCATGTACTTCTTCCTCCTCAACCTCTCCTTCCTTGACCTGGGCTTGATCTCCACCACTGTCCCAAAAGCTATGGCCAATTCCCTGTGGGACACCAGGGTCATCTCCTATACAGGATGTGCTGCAGAGGTGTTTTTTTTCTTTTTTTGTGCTACAGCAGAGTTTTATCTTCTCACAGTCATGGCCTACGACCGCTATGTTGCCGTCTGCAAACCCCTGCACTACGGGACCCTCCTGGGCAGCAGAGCTTGTGTCCACATGGCAGCAGCTGCCTGGGGAAGTGGGTTTCTCAATGCTGTGGTGCACACAGCCAATACATTTTCACTACCACTCTGCAAGGGCAATGCTGTGGACCAGTTCTTCTGTGAAATCCCCCAGATCCTCAAGCTTGCCTGCTCAGATGCCTACCTCAGGGAAGTTGGGGTTGTTGTGATTACTGCGTCTTTTGGATTTGGGTGTTTTGTTTTCATTGTGCTTTCCTATGGGCAGATCTTCAGGGCTGTGCTGAGGATCCCCTCTGAGCAGGGACAACACAGAGCCTATTCCACATGCTTTTCACACCTGGCCGTGGTCTCTCTTTTTCTCACCACCTCATTTTTTGCCTAGCTTAAGCCCCCCTCTATATCCTCCCCATTTCTGGATCTGGTTGTGACTGTTCTGTACTCATTGGTGCCTCCAGCAGTGAACCCTCTGATCTACAGCATGAGAAACCAGGAGCTCAAAGCTGCACTGAAGAAGCTGAAGAAACTATGTAGCTGCTGCTTTCAGCTTCAGGGAGTTAAAAACTCTTGTGTCTTCCAGTAGTATGTCTCAATATTTCCTTAGCTCTTTAACTCTGTTTCTATCTATCCTTTTTTGTCTCTAAGTCTCAAAGAGTTCTTGTAGGGATGGTCCTTGTAAAAGTCAGACTGCATTAGATGCAGTTTGGACTTAGCATACAGCTGAGGAGAGTAGTTTATGGCTTCCTGAATTACATCATGTTTAAATATTTTTGCTAGCAATTAAGACAAATCCTTCTGTGCCCATGTTCAGCCGTTTCACTGAGGAACTCAGTGAAGTGAGTTCATTGAGTTGGTGCCGCTCAGTTGGTGGCCAGTCACAAGTGGTGATCCCCAGGGCTCAGTATTGGCACCAGTTCTGTTTAGTGTCTTTATCAGTGATCTGGAAAAGGGGATTGAGTGCACCCTCAGTTAAGTTTGCAGATGACACCAAGTTGGGCAGGAGTGTTGATCTGCTGGAGGGTAGGAAGGTTGTTCAGAGGGATCTGGACAGGCTGGATCAATGGGCTAAGGCCAATTGTATGAGGTTCAACAAGGTGAAGTGCTGGGTCCTGCACTTGGGTCACAACAACCCCATGCAATGCTGCAGGCTTAGGGAAGAGTGGCTGGAAAGCTGCTCAGTGGAAAAGGACCTGGGGGTGTTGGTTGACAGCTGGCTAAATATGAGCTGGCAGTGTGCCCAGGTGGCCAAAAAGGTCAATAGCATCCTGGCTTGTGTCAGAAATAGTGTGGCCAGCAGGACTAGTACTAGGACTAGTACCCTGTACTCGGCACTGGTGAGGCCGTGCCTCAAATACTGTGTTCAGCTTTGGGCCCCTCACTAGGAGAAAGGTATTGAGGTGCTGGAGTGTGCCCAAAGAAGAGAAACAAAGCCAGTGAAGGCTCTAGAGAGAAAGTCTTATGAGGAGCAGCTGAGGGAACTGGGGTTGTTTAGCCTGGAGAAAAGGAGGCTGAGGGACTCTACAACTGAGGACTGTCTATAACTACATGAAAGGAGATTGTAGCAAGGTGGGTGTCAGTCTCTTTTCCTAGCTAACAAGTGATAGGACAAGAGGAAATGGCCTCAAGTTGCACTGGTGGAGGTTTAGATTGGATATTAGGAAAGATTTCTTCACTGCATGGTTTGTCAAGCCTTGGAAGGGGCTGCCCAGGGAAGTGGTTGAGTCACCATCCCTGGAGGTATTTACAGGACATGTAGCTGTGGCACTTAGGGACATGGCTTAGTGGTGGACTTGGCAGTGTTAGGTAATGGTTGTACTCAATGATCTTAATGGTCTTTTCAACCTAAATGATTTGATGATTCTATGTTAAAAGACAGAGGCAGACGCAGAGAGGTAAAATGTGCCAATATAAATACAGTCATTCTTCAGAGCAGTCTTTATCCATTTGAAACACTGGTAGGAAAATTTACTGTGATAAGTGGTTGTATAAAACTATTTACATAGAGAAGAGAGCATAATCAGCTTGGTAGTACATACCCTTTGACCTGTTAATAAAAAAACTATGAAAAAAAAAAAGGAAATTCATAAAAAAACTTAACAATGCTGGAAATGAAGACTTTTTTCAGCTATTATACTGAGTTCTTTTCTGCAGAGGTTTCATGTTTGTCCTTGTTGTGGTTTAACATGAACCAGCAACGAAGCACCATGCAGCCACTTGCTTACTCATCCCCAGTGGGATGGGGGAGACAATCAGAAGAGTAAGAGAGAGAAAACTTGTGGATTGAGATAAAGACAGTTTAATAAGTAAAACAAAAGCCACACACACAAGCAAAACAAAATGAGGAATTCATTCATGTTTCCCATGGACAGGCAGGTGTTCAACCATCTCCAGGAAAGCAGGGCTCCATCACATGTAACAGTTACCTAGGAAGACAAACGCTATAACTCTGAACGTCCCCCTCTTCCTTCTTCTTCCTCCAGCTTTATATGCTGAGTGCAATGTCATATGGTCTGGAATAGCCCTTTGGTCAGTTGGGATCAGCTGTCCCAGCTGTGTCCCCTCTCAACCTCTTGTGCACCCCCAGCCTACTCGCTGGTGAGGTGGTATGAGAAGCAGAAAAGGCCTTGATGCTGTGTAAGCACTGCTCAGCAATAATGAAAATGTCCCTGTGTTATCAACACTGTTTCCAGCACAAGTGTAAAACACAGCCCCATACCAGCTATTCTAAAGAAAATTAACTCTATCCCAGCCAAAACCAGCACAGATGGATATAAACACAATTAAAGAGTTGGCTAAGAAGACAATTAGACTGTTAAAAGACACTTAAACTTTTACTCCCTGAAGCTCAAATCAGCAGCATAGGTGAGTGGCATCTGAATGAACAAAGAATAAAGGGAGGAGAAAACTAGAGAATAATGAAAAGGGCCTTTGCTTAGGCAGTCTGCTGAAAAGAGGACTTTAGAAATGGTTATTGTATCCTGGACAGGCAAAAAAACATGAAAGATGAGAGAAATTAAGTACGTGGTATAACAGGCAGAATAGTGGCAGTGAGGTTACAGGGGAAAATTGGTATTTCTTTGGAGTATACCTTTTGAAAAGTCATGGGATTGGCAGAGCTCCCTTGTGAGACAGGACAAGCCAATGTTGTGCCCATCTTTGAAAGAGGCCAACAGTGCAACCCAGGGAACCACAGGCTGTACAGGATCACTTTGGTGAGGAATGTGCCATCAATTAAAGTCCTCTTGGATGACATTTCTGGGCACCTAAAAGAGAAGAACTGTCAACAGGGACTTCCCAAGGGTCAATCAAGCTTCACCAACCTGACAGCCTGTAGTTGTGCATAAAGAGATAAAAAATGGATGTCATTTACCTCAGCTTCAGCAAAACTCTTGGCATGGTCTCCCTCAATATACTTCTGCTCACATTAGGCCATTACAGTCTGGATACACATAGAAACAGATGGGTAAAACACCAGGTGGATGATGAGGCTGAGAGAGCAGTGGTGAAGGTCGGTGGGTCACACTGTACCTTAAGGCTACTGGGAGGTACTGGGGTATGGTGGGGCAGCACAGGGGACTCTCCTGAGCCCTGTGCAGTTTAGCACCTGTATCCATGACCCGGAGGAGGCAACTGTCACCACATTTGTTGACGTCACTGAACTGGGAGGACCAGTCCTGTGCCTTGGGATGCCATTCAAGGAAAACCTGACGGCTGTAAGGACTGTCCTGTCAGGAACTTCATGAGATACAAGAATGTCGTGGTTTAGGCCCAGCCGGCCACAAAGCACCATGTGGCTGCTTGCTCACCCCTCCCACCCCTGCCCCCCCCCGGTGGGATGGGGAGGAGAATCGGAAGGAAAAAAAAGTAGAACCTCCTGGCTTGAGATAAGGATAGTTTACTGGGACAACACAAGGAAGGAAGAAACAGTAATAACAATATTACTAATAAAAGAATGTACAAAACTAGTGATGCACAGTGGAATTGCTCACTCCCTGGAACCCGACGCTCCACCCTTCCCCTGCTGCAGTTCCACACCAGCCCCCAGCCCCAGTTGTATACTGAGCATGACATCACATGGTATGGAATATCCTCTTGGCTAGTTCATGTCAGCTGTCCTGGATGTGCCCCCTCCCAGCTTCCTGTGAAAATTAACTCTATCCCAGCCAAACCCAAGACAAAGAAGAACAAAGGCCAGATTCTGCACCTGGGATAGACTAATACTCTGCAGTTGCAGGGCCTTGGGGACTGCCTGGCCTGGCTGGGGAGCAGCTCTGCAGAAAAGGTCCTGGTGGTGCTGGGGGACAGAAAGCAAAACACGATCCCACCATGCAAACTAGTAGGAAAGGCAGGCAGCAGTGTCCTGGACTGTCTAAAGAGGAGCCTTGCCAAAAGACTGAGGGAGGTGATTGTCTCCCCATGCTCATTAGACCACCTGTACACTACTGTGTTAACTTTTGGGCCTCCACTGGGGAAGGGAAGGAGGGAGGGAGTGGCTGGGTGGCTGCTGGGCTATTGGCCAGAGATAACCCACCAGAGCAAGGAAGAAGATGTGTATAACTTGGAATGAGTTCAGTGGAGAGTCAGTGAGATGCTCAGGGGCTGGAGCATTTGCCTGGGAGGAGAAACTGGGGGAAAGGGCCTTGTTCAGCCTGTAGAATGGAAGGCCTTCAGAACCTCATAGTGACCTACCTGTCCCTGTGGGGAGGTTTTCAGGAAGATGAAGCCAGTCTTGTAACCCTGGTGCTGGGCAGGAGAATAATAGGCAACAGTCAGGTGTTGAAATAAGGATGTTCTTGGCCAGAGATAAGGAAATGACATATCTCCAGACCATGGGGTGCTTTAGGCTGTAAACAGAATGTAAACAAATCCTCTGACTTGGATACTCTCAACTTAATTGCTAAAAGAGAGGGAGGTGGAGGGATCTCAGAGCTTTCAGGCTCCTGTAGAAGATTGAAGGCCTCCAAGAAATAAGCTGAAGATAGCAGGTTTGGTCCCTGCTTTCGGTCAATGAAACCCAGAAACTCACCTGCTTTTCCTTCCTCTCCTCCCAAAACCTGACTACATGATGGGAAGAAAGGAAGCAGAAAGGCCCTAGGAGTTGGAGGGCCATGGTTTCATCTCATTGTAAACCCCATAAAGAATCAAGCTGGGAGGGGAGTCTGCAAGTCCGAATCAACATGGTCCATGGGCAGGCAAGGCTGTGTCTGTGGTTGTGTCTAGAGACCAGTACACCTACAGCACAGATCAATCTGGGGCTGAAACTCAGGCCTGGCTTACATGGTCTCCTGGGGCATGAACAGAGGTGTGGTTGGAGGCCTCAGGTGATGGTGGTCAGGGCCATGAAGGCCTATGGATGGTCTCAGGGCCCTGACAGTGGCCCCGTGGGATCCCACCTGCCAGTGCCCTCAACAGGTCAGGTTCTCATTCCCTGATGTGCAGGGTCTGTGCTTGGCTATTCTCCTTCCCCACATCCCTGGGGATCTGGGAGACTACAACTTCATGGTCACTAGAGCCAAGGGTGAAGATGGTCTTCACATCCCTGACCAGCTCTTTCTCTTTTGGGAGTACCAGGTCCAGGTGAGGATCCAACTGGGTGGCCCATTTGGTATCAGGAACTTGTCCACAAGCCGCTGGACTGTTTGCATCCTTGCTTACTTGTCCAGTGAATACCAGGCAGACTGATTGCCCCATAAAAACCAGTCTGTGATCCACAGATTTCCCCAGGTCATTTAAATAAGACTTTATTCATTCCTCACCCTGACTGCATGACCTGTAACTCTGTCCTGGGTCTGGTTGCGATGATGGAGTTAATTTTCTTCATAGTAGCCCTTATGGTGCTGTGCTTTGGATTTGTTCCTGAACCAGCACTGGTAACACACCAGTGTTTTGGCTACTGCTGAACAGTCCTTACAGAGCATGAAGGCTTTCTCTTTTTCACACTCTGCCCCCACACTAAGTAGGCTGGGGGCATGCAAGAAGCTGGGACAGCTGACCCAAAATGACCAAAGGGATATTACATACCACAGGATGTTGTGCCCATCAGTGAAAGCTCAGGGAAATGACAATGAAAAGAGGACATTAGTGGTCATGGTGTTTGTCTTTGCATGTCACTGATACATGTGATGAAGCCCAGCTTTTCTGGAAATGGCTAAACCTCTGCCTGCCCATGGGAAGTAGTGAATGAATTCCTTGTTTTGCTTTCCTTGCACATACAGCTTTTGCTTTGCCTCTTAAACTGTCTTTGTCTTGACCCATGAGTTTTCTTGGTTTTGTCACTTCCTATTCTCTCCCTCATCCCATTGGGCATGTAAGAGTGAGTGAGCAATTGATTCTGGGTGTTTAGTTGCTGGCCAGGGTCAGACCACAACTGATTTCTACCATAGTGTCCTCCTTTCTGGTCTCTCCTTTGACCCACACACAAGCTCCCACCTAACCTGTTGCCTGTCCAATAGAAGAGATCCATATATCTGAGCTGCCCTGGCATCAAACAAGAGATCCCCTGCTCCTCATCTTTCCTGTTGGTCTCTCCTAAAGACATTGTATCTCCCTCCACCACAAAAGCCATGGGAGCTCTCCTTCCCCACCTCAGCTCTTATTCCACTGATGTCACAGCTCTGTGATGGCACACAGGGCTCCTGTTGTCTGTGCCCCAGGCTGTGGCCTTTGGTGCACATTTGGGCTGCAGAACCTCAGATGTGGCACCAGGGCCACGGGCAGACTTGTCACATGGAAACCTGGTACCCAGAGATTGGGTGCCTTGTGTGGAAAGGCTTTTATTCCCAGCAGAGGCAATCTGGATTGGATGGTAGGTGGCAACATAATGATGAATGAGGTTCCCACAACAAGAGCAAAAGCTGCAGTCTCCAAGGCCAGAGAGAAAAAGGCCTGGGTTGTGCAGCCCTGCACAACCCTGGCAGGAGAGGGGTTTGCTGTCCCATGTGACTCTGCAGCACTGTGCAGCCTGTGACAGAGGTGAAGCCCATCTCCAAGAAAGACAACCTGCTGCTTAGAAAGGTCCTGGGGCAGGACAGCCTGTGATTCAGCCACACTGTGGACATCATGCTGGTGGCTGACCAGCTAGATAGCTCTGCAGAGAAGCTATCCAGATCTCTTCTATTGGACAGGCAACAGGTTAGGTGGGAGCTTGTGTGTGGGTCAAAGGAGAGACCAGAAAGGAAGACACTATGGTAGAAATCAGTTGTGGTTTGACCTTGGGGTCCCCGAGGTCAAGCAGCTCAGTATGAGCCAGCAATACACCTTCATGGCAAAGGCCAACAGCCTCCTGGGCTGCATCAGGAAAAGCATTGCTGGCAGATGGAGGGACATGACCCTTCCCCTCTCCTCAGCACTGCTGAGGCCACAGCTGGAGTGCTGTGTCCAGTGCTGGGCTGCCCAGTGCAAGAAAGTCGTTGACTTACTCAAGCAAGTCCACCAAAGGGCCACAAATCTGGTTTAAGGGTCTGGAGCATCTTTCCTAGGAGGAAAGGCTGAGAGATCTGGGACTGTTAAGACTGAAGAAGAAAAGGCTTGAGGGGGTGGGGCTTGTTAATGTTTATAAATACCTGATGGGAGGGAATGAAGACAAGGGAGCTAGACTTTTTTCAGTAGTTCCCAGTGAGGGAAGACAAGGGGTGATGGACACGGATAAAAACACATGAAATTCTGTCTGAAACCAAGAAAACACTTCTTGATGGTGAGGGTGGCCAAACACTGGAACAGGTTGCCCAGAGAGGTTGTGGAGTCTCCATCCATGGAGATATTTCAAACTCACCTAGACAAGGTCCTGAGTAACCTTCTCTATCCAACCCTGCTTCAGCTGAGGGGGTTGAACTGGATGATCTCCAGAGGTCCTTTCCAATCTCAACACTTCCGTGATTTTGTGAGCATAAAGGTAAAAAGTAATACAGAAAATAATGAACAACACATAGCCTTGTCAACAAATACAGTGGGATCCTGTGGAGAAGACCCAAGCTGGAGCAGGGGAGCAGTGTGAGGAGGAAGGAGTGGCAGAGGTGTTCTTTACCAACTGTAACCCCCATTCACCACCCCCCTTGCTCCTCTTGAGGTTAGGGTGAGTAGAAGAATTGGGAGCAATGGAATAATCTGAGCCTGGGAACAAGGAGTGGGGTGGGGAAATGGTCTTTAATATTTTTGCCATAGTTTCTCTCTACTCAAATCTATTTTATTTGACAGTAAAATAAATTGATCTTCCCAAAGTCAACACTTCTTTGCCTGTGACAGTAATTAGTAAGCAATCGCCCTGTCTTTGTCTTGACCCATTAGGTAGTCCATCTTATTTTCTCCCTTTGTCATGCTGAGCTGGGGTTGTGAGTGAACAGCTGGGTAGATGTCTGGCTGTTGGCAAAGGCTAACCCACTACAGCACCACCACATCAGGACTGCTGCGTCCAGTGTGGGGCTTCCCAGCACAAGAAAGAGCCTGACAGACTGGAGCGACTCCTGCAGAGGCCAGAAGGGTGGTTGGGGCCTGGAGCACATTATGGGAGAGGAGAGGCTGAGAGAGCTGGGGTTTTGAGAAATCCCTCAGAGCCAAACACTGGAGCAAGGACCAGGCCAGTTGGTGGGATCTTAATCAATGGAGATTTCAATATTTGTTGAGACAAGGCCATGAGCACCTGATCTCGCTGGCATTGTCTGAGAACAGTCTTGGCTGAGAGTCCAGCTGTGGCAAGAGCTATGGGACTTGGTGTGTACTGAGCGTCAGTAGGTAACTGGTTTCCTTTTTATTAATAATGGCTGTGAAGTTGGGTATCACGGAGCTGCGGAGGAGATCAGAGGTGACCATGCAGGAAAGGTTCCTCCTCAGGGCTGGAGTGTACAACCAGACATGGAAATGGACGGTGTGTGGAGTGGTCAGGGAAAATTGCCCTGGGACAGCTTCCCTGGTGTGTCCAGGGAATGTGGCATGGACTGGGCCGCTCTCTTCTGCACCTTCACTGCCTTGCTTCCTTCACTGTATCACTTGACTCTGCACTGTGAGTACCCCGTGTGCCCTCACCCTGCACACTCAAACAGCTGAGCTCTACACGGGTATTTCTCCTCTCCCAGACGTATTCCTGCCCAGCCCAGTCCCTCCCCAGCTCTAAACACTTCCTCTGCCCTCTCCTCAGCCTGGCCCAGCAGAGCAGCACAGTCTGGGCTGGCCCCACGGCAGTACCCACTGCAGGGTGCTGCAGAGCTCTGGGCATTCGACCACAGCCCCAGCCCCTCTGAAGGGCACAACAGGTCCTGGGGGCAGAGAGGGGTCTCAGCCTGTCCAGCAGCCCCAGGGCTGAGGGCCACCTATGCATGAGGAGACAGAGGCCAGTGTCTCCCATTGTCCCTTGCTCTTGTTTCCAAGAGATCCTTATTACCAACTGACAGAAGCCCCTCTGAGTCAGCCCCTCTCACCAGGACAACAATCCTGGGCTGGAGGCTCCTCAGGTTGCTCCTGCTCTCCCAGTCACAGTGCAGCCTGCCCTGAGCTAGTGCATGCATAAATAGGTTTCTCTTTTTCACTTATCCCCACCTGGGAGCACAGAGTTTCTCCTTTGCTCTTGTCCAGGGACATCCCTGCTCCCCAGAGAATCTTCCTCCAGGGGACGGTGCCCATGGAGAACCCAAGCACAGGTGCACAGCCTCATGGAGGCAATCTCTTCAGCATGTTCCTGGCCTCAGCTTTGGAAGAAGAGACCAACCTCCAGACACCAGCACTGAGGAAATCCCCTCTTCTTACAAAGATGTGACACAGGAGGCCAGCTGTACCATCATGCCAGAGACTTGTATGAAGGCCTCTGGGTCAGACAGGCTGGGTTCAAGCCTCTGGAGAAGCGGAGTGAATGCAGACATTCCTGGACAAACAGGATTATCACAGATAAAATACCCAAAGCACAAGAGGATCCCCAGATACATTGGAAATCCCTTGTGAAGAGACATGAGCAGCTTATTGCTGCTGACAGACTACTGATTGCATCAGTTTCTTCAGTGCATCCTTGAGCTCCTCGTTCCTCATGCTGTAGATGAGAGGGTTCACTGCTGGAGGTAGCACTGAATACAAAACAGCCACCATCAGATCCAGGGATGGGGAGGAGATGGAGGGCGGCTTCAGGTAGGCAAAAATGGTAGTGCTGACAAAGAGGAAGACCACAGTCAGGTGAGGAAGGCACGTGGAAAAGGCTTTGTGTCGCCCCTGCTCAGAGGGGATCCTCAGCACAGCCCTGAAGATCTGCCCATAGGACAGCACAATGAAAACAAAACAACCAAAGACTAAACAGGCACTAACCACAAGAAGCCCAACTTCCCTGAGGTAGGCATCTGAGCAGACAAGCTTGAGGATCTGGGGGATTTCACAGAAGAACTGGTCCAGGGCATTGCCTTGGCAGAGTGGTAGTGAAAATGTATTGGCAGTGTGCAGCACAGCATTGAGAAACCCACTGCCCCAGGCAGCTGCTGCCATGTGGACACAAGCTCTGCTGCCCAGGAGGGTCCCGTAGTGCAGGGGTTTGCAGATGGCAACATAGCGGTCGTAGGCCATGACTGTGAGAAGAAAATACTCTGCTCCAAGCAAGAAGGAAAACAGAAAGAGCTGTGCAACACATCCTTCATAGGAAATAGACCTGGTATCCCAGAGGGAATTGGCCATGGCTTTGGGGAGAGTGGTGGAGATGGAGCCCAGGTCAAGGAGGGAGAGGTTGAGGAGGAAGAAGTACATGGGTATGTGGAGGCGGTGATCACAGGCTATGGCAGTGATGATGAGGCCGTTGGCCAAGAGGGCAGCCAGGTAGATGCCCAGGATGACCCAGAAGTACAAGAGCTGCACCTCCTGTGTGTCTGCAAATGCCAGGAGGAGGAACTGGGTGATGGAGCTGCTGTTGGACATTTGGTCCTTCTGAGAATGGGGCACTGTTCAAGATGGAAAAGACAGACAGTAGTTAGGGGATTCCTCTCTGAGCAAAATCAAAGCCATTTATTATAGACTCTCCTCCGTTACACAAACCCAATTTTCACTTTCTAGGAGACCTTCCTTCAGTTCCATGGCAGGAGCTCTGGTTGGTGCTGGCTGAGTGTGCTGTGAGGAGTGGGGCCTCTGCCCACTGGCTGCCGAGGAGTCAGCCCTGCTCTGCAGCAGTGGGTTCATGGGAACAGTGGGGGCAGGGGCCAGTCCTGATGTTCGATTTTGTCAAATGAAACCACTCCTAACACAGAATTGCTTGTCAGCATCTGCACTCCTGGTGCTAAGGAACCAGGATGGCAGAAGGCAGTTTGAGGTCTTTTAAAGCTCCCTCCATTTCACCAGGGGAGCGTTCTTGGCTGTCAGAAACCCTTAGAATTTCTGCTGCACTCAGGGAGAACAGAGTGAGCCCTGCAGGGCAAAAGGATTGGCTGTGGCTCAGTGCAGAGTGAAAGAATCTGGTCTGCCCCTCCATCTAGTTCCCAGTTTCCCTGTGCTTGCACCCTTCAGAGATGGAGGGTGATCACACTCCCATGTCATCCTGAAAAGCCAGCAGATACTGCTGAGAGCAGAGGGACCACCTCAGACCACTAACTGTATCAGCCTTTCTCAAGATCTCAGCACCCCACTTCTAGTCAAGGACACACAAGGCACATTTCACCAACCCAAGAACATTTCCTCAGTCATAGAGTCTCTGTGTTTCTCCACGGGGCTTTCAGATAACTCAAAGATACTATGGGAGAGGTTTACATCACTCAAGGCAACTCACAGCTTTTAAGAACACATCAAGGAGAGAGCTAAGTGTCCTAATCGTAGGAAATGCTTAGGAATCATTTCTTTACAGAGGAGGTATTGAAACCCTGCAACAGGCTTCCTAAAGAGGTGGTCGATGTCCAACACCTGTCAGTGTTTGAGGTATTTGGACAATGTCCTTAATAACATACTTTAACTTTTGGTGGCCCCTGAAGTGCTCAGGCAGTTGGACTAAGTGATAAATGTAGTTCCCTTCCAGTTGAACTATTCTATTCTATTCTATTCTATTCTATTCTATTCTATTCTATTCTAATGTTATCTCACTGGAGGAAAACCAGCTCATTCCCCAGCCCAGAGACTGCATTGACCAGATCTCCACAGGTGCCAAGAAAGCTGGGACACTTGTTCCCACGAACACACTTGTAGGAATGGACCCACAAGGCCAGTGTGTGACTCTGCAGCTGAAATTCCCATCCCCAGACAGCCTGACAGCAAGAACAAGATAAGAGTAACACAGACAAGTCCAGAAACAAGGAACAATACAGTGAGGTTCTGGCTGAGAGAGGCAAGGGGAGAGGCAGACAGGCACTCAGGTCAGCGTTACCCTTACCCAGCTGTGCACGCCACCCCCCAGACACCAACATTGCCAGGCAGTTGCTCTCAGCCCCTGGGCTCTGCAGAGGGAACAGGGCACGTGGCTGGACAGCTGCACCGTGGCTCTGCTGGAGCTCTGGCTGCAGAGGAGATGGTTCATGCCTTGGACCCCCCAGCTCTGAGGGTAGAGGCTTTGCTGGGTGGGAGAGGAGGCAAGGGGGCTTGCTCAGAGGAATGGGTCTGCATTGGAGGGGATGATACAGAGATTTCTGAATTCTCCCTCCCACAGCATTTCTGGTTTTAGTTTCCTCTCATTCCCTGGTCATTCCCCTGCTGCCGGGAGATTTTCCTCCTAGGAGGTGTTTCCCTGTGCCATGTCTTTTCCCTGTCAGAGATCACAGACCCTATCCCAGCCTCTGTGCACTCACCATGGACCTACAGAAACCTGCCTGTTTGCAGGACACCGGCTGGGCCCATGTTCCTGTTTGCTGGTGGAAAAGGGCAGGTCAGACCAAGCCTGATGGGTGGTGCTGGTGCTGCCCATAGGCAGAGGAGAGGCCAAAGGCACTTTAGGAGACTACTATAAGACTTACTATTAAAGTTACAGCTCAGGCGTCTCAGTGACTTGTTCAAACTTGAGAGCTCCTTTTCCATTTCTCGACCACCAACACCCAAGAGTGGGAAATGGAAAATATAGACTCAGGAAAGCTCCTTATCTTCAACATAATCTCCACCTTGACCTTGCTCTTGAAAAGTCCCCTTGGAAATATCCTGGGGTGATCTGGAGGCACAAGCAGCCCTGACCTATGCAGCACCCTCTTGACAACAGAAGGACCCTGCCTTGCTGAGTGTTGCTCATTCCCCCCACAGCTTCTCCCCGCAGCATTGTGGGGAGTTCCCCAGGCAGGCTGAGGGCTGACCGTGGCAGGCAGCAGAGTTCCTGCCCTGGCACACAGACCTCTGGGGTACAGGGACCCTGCTCTGAAGGACAGTCCTGGGCACCCCAGCTGCACGCATGGCTTCGCACACTTGTAGCTGTCCCTGGGAGGAAGCAGCCATCATGCCCTGTCCATCTGCCAGTGCAGCAGAGAAGCTCAGCTCTGGAGCACGTAATTTCTCTCAACATCAGAAAAGCCAGGAGTGCCATCCAGAAAGATCCTACAAGCTGTGGCATTTACCAGCATTGGAAGACCACTCTGGTACAATCATCCAACTTGCCCTGCAGCCAGACACTTACCGTTTCAAGGGCTGTGAAGATTTCTCCACCAGTGAGATCTCAGCACCCTCCCACTCCTGACTGCCTTTAACCTCCCTCTGCCTCTCTCTCCTCTCCCCCTCCGTGGCTGCAGGCAGTGCAGCCCTGCTGTGCTTTGCAGAGGAGCTGCTCTTGAGCAGAGCTGTCTCTCTGCAGTGCTGCCTGCTTGCCATGAGCTCCTTCCAGCCCGGGAGCCCAGCCCAGCTCAGCAGCAGAGGACCAGCCCAAGGCAGCACTTTCTCTGCCCCCTCTGGGCTCCCTCCAGGTGTCCCTGGGGCTCCAGGGGAACCTGCTGGGAAACAGGCTGAAGCAATCACTGATGTTGCCTCCCTCAGCTGGGGAGAGACACTTCTTTCCAGAAGTAACATTTCTCTTATCAGAAAAAGAATAGGGCACGAGAGTCACCTTTTCTTGTCCCATCATTATTCAGGACACCGAGGCAGTTACTGAGAGGGATTTCCTTTACCCCTACTGCTGAGAGAAAGGATCCAGGCAAGTCACGTGAGGTCTGTCATCCTGGTTTTGTAGTCCTGGGGCTAGAAGGGGACTCTGCTCCCTCCTGCCAAAAACCACAGGAGGACTAATTCCTCTTGCCTCAGTTTAGGCATGCACAAAGTAGGCATCTGCATGTGAGCTCTTTGGTTTAGCTTGCATATGAATTAATGGAGATTGAGGGAGTGCTGGTAGCTGCAAGCTCTAACAGAGCAATGCTGAGGGAAAGGACAGCATCTGGGGGCATGATCTTGGAGCCTGCTTAGGAATTATTTTTGTAGACAGGAATTAAAGCAGATGCCTACATTTAGGACAACTAAAACCTTCCCTGTTCATTATGTCCACAGCAGCCTACAGAGGTAGTCAGCTGACCAAACGGAGCCAAGTTGGTCTCTTTCTCTTCTCCATCAGCTGTATTTCCTAGACCTCCATTGACTGTAATGGCAGATGTCTCATGGACATCCCTACATTGCCTAACCTAATTCAGGGCAGCTATTCAATGGCCAAATACAGGCCCATAGTGCTACCTGAGATGCCAGGGCTCTCCAGCACAACTGCAGGTTGCTGGCAAGGACCGCACAGGACCTACAGGAAAGGCATCCACATTCAGAGTGGGTGCGAGACAGACGCTCCAGATGGCATGTCTGAGTGAACCAATTTCTGATGGCCAGTGACTGAATCCCACCACTACAATGAGGCAGGGTCTGATCCACCTCCATCCAGTCAATACAGAGCAGTTCATGGACAGGAAGCACATCACATCAGAATCCCCACTCATTTGCCTACTGCCAAACTCTGCCAGCTCTTCTTAAAGCCTTCTTTTATTCACCCACTTGATGATACAACCAAGGAACCATCCAAGGATTTTCACAGTGTTCCTGGATCATGGGATGTCCAGACCCAAAGTCATTTTCAACACCGTCTTTCCTTCCTTAAGATCAGCTTCACCTCCACCACAGGCCCTCTGGGGCTGCAGAGACACCACAGACAGCAAAGCCCTCTCCTGCCAGGGCTGCAGAGCCCAGCCCGGCTTATCTCTGGCCTTGGGGAGGGAAGTGTTCCCTCTTTCTGTGCCTTCACATTGCCATCTGCCATCTCCTCCAGCATGTCTCTGGTCTCAAGCAGAGCATTTGCACACATGGGGTCCTGAGCACTCGGTTCTGGGTTTGCCCTAGACAAGACTGAGCTTGGCCCCAGTGCTACAGCTGAGGTGCTGCAGCCCAAACGTGCATCAATGCCCACAGCCTTGGGCACAGACAGAAGGAGCTGGAGCCCCTTGTGCCACTATCAACTTTTGACAGCGATGGAATAAATGGCAAGGAGTGGTGGGACAGCTCGCAGTGGTGCTGCCACAGTACATATGGGCTTTTCATGAGAGGCAGGCTGGGAAGATGGGGAGGGGGGTGTGCTCCATCTGAAGGAGCTTGTGTGTATGGTGTTTCTCTACGGGACATGCAATAGGTTGGGTGAGCCCCTGTGGGTGGAGGTCAGAGGAGAGGCCACTTAGTGTGGCATCCTGGTGGGAGATGAAAAGCGTGCAACCAGGGTAAGGAAGTGGACTACGCCTTCTTTAAGGAACCCAAGGAAGCCTCCAGATCCATGACCCTAGGTCTTATTGCAGACTTCAAGGCCCCTCATCCCCTTTAAAGACTCAGATCCCATTTCTGCTGAGAGAGCAGGCTAGTGTCACAGTGAGGACACTCTCCATCAGCTTTGAAAAGTCATGGAGGTTGGGGGAAACTCGTTGATGACACTCAGCACCCAATTTTCAAAAATGCCCAGTAGATGATGCAGAGGAGTGAAGGGCTGGGCACAAGAGCATGTCCACTTGCATCCCATTTCTGGGTATCTGAAGAGAAAGTGACTCAATTTACCCAGGGGAGACTGTGCCTGGCCAGCCTCTTTGCTTTCAGTGATGAAAAGACAGGATTGCTGGATGTGGGGGGAGCAGTGGTGCTTTTTTACTTGGATATCAGCAAGGCTTTCTGCATCATCCCCTACAATATTCTTGTGTCCAAGTTTGGATATTATAGTCAGCATGGGTGGATAAGTAGATGGGTAAAATACCAACCAGACGGTTGGGCTTGGAGGGATGTGGTTAATGTGTGGTACTCCGCCTGGAGGGATCTAGCTAGTAGGGTCCTGCAAGGGTCTATCCTGCAACCTGCCCCGTTTAACGTGTTTTTAGTGACCTGGAGATGAAAGGGTGATTTTTCATAACATTTGCAGAAGACATCATGTTGAGGAGTGAAGACACTACAACAGAGGACAGGGCTGCCATCCCAAGCTACCCAGAGAGGCTGGAATTACGGGCCAATAGGAACCTCATGATATCCAGCAAGGACAAACCCAAAGTCTTGCCCCTATGGCAGAGTAAGGCCGTGCAATGACATAGGCCAAGGATTGCCTAGGTGGGCAGCAGCTCTGTGGGGAAGGCTCTGGTGGTCCTTGAGTTACATTAGACAAAAGATGAGCCATCAGCAAAGGCGGCCAACAGCACCCTGGGCTGTATGAGCAGGAGAACAGCCAGGGGAAGTGATTATCTCCCTCTGCTTAGCACTTGTTATACCACATCCAGAATACTTGCCCAGGCTTTGGTGCCCCGCAATGCTAGAGAGACACTGGCAAGCTGGAGGAAGGAAAAAATCCAGTGGAGGGCCACAGAGATGGTCAGCGTTGGAGCACTTTCCCTCTTCTGAGAGGCTGAGGGTGCTGGGCTTTTTCACCCTGGAGAACAGAGGGCTTTGTGGGGAGGATGTAACAGACTCGTACTGCCTATGGTGAGGTTTCCAGACACTGTGGTGCGAGACAGGAGCATAGGAGGCAATGGACTGCAACAAGAGAGGGTCAGGCTCAATATAGGGAGCAACTTTTGCTGCATGAGAACAGTCAGCCATGGGAAGCCGTTTCCTGGAGAGTGTGTGCTGCCTCCATGCCTAGAAGTTTCTCAGACCCATCTGGGTAAAACCGTGAGCCACCTGGTGTGACTTTGCTTTGAGTTGGATGTTCTACAGATATCTAGCAAGGTCCCTTCCAGCCTGAATGATGCTTTCATTCCTTCCCTTTCATGTCCTCAACATCAGGGAAAGTACTCAGGTTCCCTCTGACTGTAGAAATAACTCACATCATGTACAGGGTTGAAGCACTGGCACCTCAGACAGGCCCGATGACATCCTTGGCTTCACCTTTAATTTACTGGTTCCCTTTTCCCCCCCTCTCAAGTTCTTCCTATTATCATCCTCCTGTAGGGTTCAGCGTTTGGAAGATCTCGCGATGTCACGGAAAGTTAGAGGGTTAGTCGCAGCCTTATGATGTGTCTGTAATCCCACCTACCCTTGTTAGTATAAAAGGAATTGACTGCGCAATAAAAGGCGGAAGTTGGCGCTCACACTGTGTGTGTTATCTGGCTCTTTCCCTGGTCTGGGGGTGATCAGTGATCTAATCGTGGCACCTTGATATGCGGCGAACGCTACATAATGGTGACCCCGACGTGATCGGTTGCACTAGGCGACGATGGGACTTGCGCAAGTGATTAAGGTGTTGAAAGTGTTGGCTGATGAGGTGGGTGCTCACGGAACGATTAGGAGGGGCCCCACGGGCGAATGCATCCAATGGGTGCTGCGCCGGGGAGGGATGGGCTCTCCCAAAGAAGTATTAAGTCCCCCAAATTGGGGAGAGATTCGGGAACTGTTGCTCCAGTCGGCGCTTGCGGGTGAGCGCAGAGCTGCGGAACGATTACAAGCGTGGGGGAGAGTGGAGGAGGTAGTTACGGCAGGACGGAAAGCTGGGGAGTGTTGGTCGGCAGCGCGAGCTGTTTTGTTTGCGGATGAAGCGCCGGTTCAAAAACAAGGGGGGGCAATGCCCCCAGGGACAGTGAGTCAAACTCAGATGGATTGGGCGGCTGTGGAGCGGGGCTCACAGAGCGGTCCATCTCTGACTGAGAGCGTGGACACGGAGAGTACGGCAGAGACGGAGGTTTTTCCTGTAGGGACGGTACCAGCGGGGACGGACGAGCCCCCTCCGCAGTGTCCATGGGGGGAGTTACGGCGGGAGGTTCGGAAGGATTTGGAGGAATGCCTCTTGGACTGGGATCCAGGCGGGGACGTTAAGGGAGATTTGTACCGTTAGTTGAGAGAGTGGGAGGAATGGCCACCCGCGGAGGGGATAACTGGGAGGCAGCGGGGGTTGGAGACTGTGGCAGAGGAGGAAACACCCCCTGCGGGGGAAATCAGGCGCCCTTGCCGGGAGAGCGGACGGAGCCTCCTGAGCCTTTGCCTGAGCCTGTGCCTGCTGAGCCGTCAGCTGCGCCCCCTCCGGCGCTTCCTCCGCCCCCTCCCTCCTCCCTTCCTTTCCGCCCCCCCCTCCGCCGCCTTGCAGCGGTGCGTGTCAGCCGGCCATGGAATGGCCGCCGCCAGGCGCGGCCGCGGCCGGCCCCCGGGCAGAACCATCCGCCCCCCCGCCACTGTCCTTTAATCCATCCCGCCTCTCGGAACCAGAGACGGTGAAACCAACTGCGCCCGCGATAGACGCGGAGCCGCCTGCAGTAGCCTCTGCAGACGAGAGGGAGAGGCATTGGAGGGGAGTAAAAAAAAAAAAAAAAAAAAAAAAAGGATGGGAGTCATTTCACTGGAAGGTCCTTGAGAAATTAAAGACATTGTCCCAATGGCAACTGGGACGGCACCGGCGGGTGCTGGAGCCACTGATCCGACAGATTCTTACTAATAGAGTATTACACTTTAGAGGACTAGCAGACATTGAGTCCTTCAGGGAGGTTTTTAGAACAGCGTGCCTTATTGTATATAGAACTTGCTTTAGGTAAAAAGTGTGTTAAGTATAATTTGATTAAACATAGTGTGATTACGGGAAGGTAGTGTGGGGTAAATGTAAAAGTTAGTTAAAGCCAAAATTAGGGGTAAGGTCTATTTCCATTAATAACCTGGGAACGAGGTTGATTGTGTTTCCACAGATTCAGGACTCCTGTTGAATTTGCATGATCATCATCATCTGGAGCATCATAGATGGTGTGGCAATATGAATACCACCTCAGTCAAAAACTAATGTATAGGTCACCTTGGCTAACATAATAGGTCAAGATTCTCTGTGCACCGCAACCGCATCATAAAGCCCATGAACCAATAGACAAGATGGCTATGACTCGTGCAGCGCGCCTGGCCAGCGAGCGCATGCGTCATAGATTGCAACCGAGGCAGACTTTTGGCACCCGCTGGCCACGTGTGCCAAAACCCGTTCCTCTGCAAATGTATAAATACCGGGATTTTCCGAAGACCATCGGGCTGGTGTACGGTGAGGCCATCGTTGCCTCTGTGGGGATGCCCACGGAAAGCTGGCACCTACCGATTGCTGGGCTGAGTTCGCGGAGCAAGATGACACAAGAATGTATGGATGGTTCATCTTCCTCATAGTCCTCATGGTTTGGGTCATTAGGGGTAATGGGTTGGCTCAAAGAATTATGGGCATTATTGTAGTTATTGTGATTTTAGCTATTGTAATAATTTTACCTTGTTCAGCTTGTTAAGTAAACATGGCATCCCTCATAATAGCACCGACCAGGCCATTGTAGAATGAGCACATCGAACTTTAAAGGCCTTACTCGATCGGCTTAGGGAGGGGGAGCAGGAGGAGCCCTCCTGGTTACAGGAAAACACACCTGCTCTCCGTACACAGCGTCTTCTGTTAACTGCGTTAACCTCATTAAATCAGACAGTTCGAGGGGACTTGGAAGAGACGGCGGCGCAACGACACTTTACGAACATGGAAGAGAAAGGTCCCTACCCGTTGGTCCGCGTACGTGACTTTCAGACACGCCAATGGGATGGGCTGTTTGAGTTGCGTTGTCTTGGGCGAGGGTATGCCTGTGTACAGACACCTGAAGGGCTACTGAAATGGGTTCCTAGTCGTATGATTCGTCCTGCCCTAACCTCGTAGTGTTTGAGTGTTTTTCCTTACAGATCGCTGTCATCCTTTCCTGGCTTGTGACAACTTGGGTATCCGCTACAAATTTCTGGCAGTGGATGCAAAGCCAACTGGGGGACCCTGATGTGTATCCGGACGACGTCCCTCTCAGAGTCCATCAATACGTGCCTTTATGGAATCCGGCTGTCAGAGCTCGCAGCCAGGAATCTAGGTGCCTCAGACATTAAGCCTTAACATCAGTGCACCAACAATAAACCTTATAGAGTAATAGAAGTAACTCTTTCCAAGCCTCATGATGTATCTGTATAACTTTCAATCTACCTCCTGTGTGAATTTCTATAAAGGAGCTCTTTGCTCTGCAGGGTAAATGGGACATTTACGGGTGTTTAAGATACAGTGTTTCAACTTAGTTGTAGAGATATGTTTATACTCATAGTACTTTACTTAGTTATTTCTTGGTGTGGAATTGTTCATAACAATAGAAGCCAACTCGTCATAGAGAGGGGGGAGATGTAGGGTTCGGCGTTCGGAAGATCTCGCGATGTCACGGAAAGTTAGAGGGTTAGTCGCAGCCTTATGATGTGTCTGTAATCCCACCTACCCTTGTTAGTATAAAAGGAATTGACTGCGCAATAAAAGGCGGAAGTTGGCGCTCACACTGTGTGTGTTATCCGTCTCTTTCCCTGATCTGGGGGGTGATCAGTGATCTAATCGTGGCACCTTGATATGCGGCGAACGCTACATCCTCCCACATTCCAAGAAGTCTAGCTTACCCTGGCTGGCTGGGATGGAGTTAATTGTCTTCACAGCAGCCAGTATAGTTGCATAATCATAGAATCATTGAATCATTTGGGTTGGAAGGGACCTTTAAAGGTCATCTAGTTCAACCCCCTCTGCAATGAGCAGGGACATCTTCAACTAGATCAGGTTGCTCAGAGCCCTGTCTAACCTGACTTTGAATGTTTCCAGGGATGGGGTATCCACCACCTCTTTGGGCAACCTCTTCCAGTGCTTCACATAACACATCCCTGTTTTAGTTACTGCTGAACAGTGCTTGCACAGTGCCAAGGGTTTTTCTGCTCCTCACACTTCCCTGCCAGGAAGCAGGCTGGGGGTGGGCAAGAAGTTGGGGGTGGGGACACAGCCAGGACAAATGGGATGTCCAAAAGCATATCCCATATCATATGATGTCACACTTAGCCATAAAGGCCGGAGGAAGAAGAAAGCAGAGGAGGAGGAGAGGGAGATGTTTTGGAGTTATGGCATTTCTCTTCCTAAATAACCATATACTCGTGATGGAGCCCTGATTTCCTGGAAATGACTAAACACCTGCCTGCTGATGGGAAGCAGTGAATTAATTCCTTATTTGGTTTTGCTTGTGGGCACAACTTTTGCTTTACCTACTCAAGTCTCTGCATCTTGACCCATGAGTTTTTCTCACTTTGCCGTTCTGATTCTCTCCCCATCCCTCAGGAAAGGGGAGTGAGTAAGCAGCTGGGTGGGGGCTTAGTGGCCACGTTATGGACTTAGTTCTATTTTCATTAAACCCAGTAACAGTACCATGCTCTACAATTTCTTCTCCTTCTTGATGATTAGAAACCATTTCTTTAATTTTATTCTTGTCATTCATTTTTACTTGACAAGACAGCTATTATTTAAGAGCATTTAGCCTCCGGCATGCAGCTTTTACAAGGCATGCAGCTTTTAGAAGAGTGCTTTTCCTCTCACTGCTAAGTCTTTGTTATCATTTCATGATAGCACCTCTCAGACAATATTGCCCCTAAGTCATTCCTGTTCTCTATCTTGTATCCTTATTTCGTGTGTGTGTGTGTATGTGAGAGAGAGAGGATTTTATTTTTTTGCCAAAAAATGTCAAAGGACAGATCCCAAACTGGTGAAAAGCACAAAGCAGGCCACATTTTTATGTGATTGACACTGATACAACACCATTATCTTCACTTTGGATCTCGGGAGACCTAACCCTTCAGCAGAATGCCTGGAAAGTCTGCAGTCCCTCCATCTGCCTCGTATTTCAGCATTTAAGGTGAAATTACTCCAGTCAGAGGTGTTGTTCTGATTCTCCTCACAGCCTAAAACACCACATGGGTCAGAAGATATTCCAGGACACTTCAAAGGGCATCACACTCCTCTGGACCAAAAAGTGAAATCTCAGGGGTCATGGCATACCAATACTTGTGTTCAGGAACCTGGTCAAAACACCCATCTCCATTTCTGTAATGATGCTTGAGTTTGCTCAAGTAACCTTGAGTTGATCCCCATCCACTGCTGGTTGTCCTCCTCCATAGGAGGGGAACGCAGGGGGCATTGCCTCAACATAGGGGGCATCCCCCATGCTCATCCTTCCTGCCAGTCTCTCCAGCAGCATCTGTATTCCTCTACTGCAGGACCCCAGGTGAGCAAGCTGACCCACCATATCTCATTTAATCCCAAACCATCATAGTTGTGTGACAAGTCATGGGGCTCCAGCTCCTGTGATCCACCTCCTCCTGGCTGTGCACATTTGGGCTGCAGCAGCTCAGCTGTGGTACCAGAGTGGAGTGCAGACTTCTAACAGGGAAACCTGAGCACTGATCTTGACCAGAAGACCATTGTACATCAAGCTGTGCTGCTCTGCACATTCACGCTGGCTTTCCTGCCTGTGCTGTGCTGCTGTGGCCTTGCCTGTATCTAACAGTGCAGCAAGATGTTCTCATGAGAACACCACTTGTGTTTGACTGTAAAGATGATGGAAAGAGTTGTTACCTTGTAACAAAATTCTATAGTAGCTTGAATGACCAAAACAGGGGAATCTTTTCTATGGGTCAGGTCTGCATGGCATGCTGCATGCGGGGGTCAGAGGCTTGTTCAATGCTATACCACCCAGGCTTCCCACTATCTAGAGGGACATAAGATTTCCTGCATGGTTCTCTATTTATACTGTTAGCACTAATGCACAGCATGTTAAAAGATACCTCACAGGGTCCAAGTGCCTTTCTTACTGGGGTCTTAACAGACCAGCACCTCCTTGAGCAAAAAACACTTTCTCAGAACCCTTGGATGCAGCCCCTATGGTTCCCATGGACTGGTAAGGGTGTAGTTTGCTTGAGTAACCCCATGCTTGATCCCCATCCACTGCTGGTTGTTCTCCTCCAGAATCCTGCCTCACAGCTCAAAGGCCTGGGAGACCTTACTAGTGTTAGCTGAGGCAAAGAGGACATAGAGTACCTCGAATGTATCTACACCTACTCTTACTAAATTCAGCAGTGATCCTACATTATCTCTTGTTCTTCTTTAACTGTTTCTGAAGTAACAACAGCACATCTTGGTGCCCTTGAATTCCTTTTTGAGTATCATCTGTGTTTTGATATAGACCACTGCTGTGCTACCATTGCTGTGCTTGGAGGATGCTCTCCTAGAAGACAAGATGTATCCAAGCAGCCTCTGAAAATACTTGGTCTTTTCATTGATTGTTTCATCAAGGGAGTGTTTAAAGATGCCTGTGTGATGTGCTTCATGCCCATGCAATGCCTGCAGCTATTGGGTAGAGAATGGACAGGCCTTGCCTCTCTGATGATATCTGATGACTGGTGCCTCTGACTGACTGTATCAGTCAATGGCACAGAGGAACCAATTGCTCTCTCTGTGAAGCTGTCTGGGGCACCCCATGACACAATCGCCCTGAATGGGAATTGCTTTCCTGTAGCTACTGTGTGGTCCATGTCAGCCTTGGCCTCTCACGTAGCTCTGTGGGCCTGGGTTTGAACATGAACTAGAGTACATGCCCTGAATTCTGTTAGGCAGTGTAGGGGTGACCATGGGACAAATGCCGTTACAGTCACTGGAGAGCTAGTAAATTCAGCTGATGGGAAAGAGAAAGACCTAGCTGTCCCTGTGGTACATGACTGCAATCGTTCCTATGAATACCTGTATAAAGTGACATGAAGCTAAGGAGTAGGAAAAGGTTCTTTTGGCCTTTATTTGGGCATCAGCTGTCATTTCACTTGGCCAAAGGACTTTGCCACCCAGCTCATATATGATCCTTGAGATGTTGCCCTGTCTCTGTGAACTTCTCCGTTACAGGCTGAAGTTACCTGCATGTATCTTGGACCACCTCTGGCAAGTCAAATGTCACCAGGGATTTGCGTCTGAACATCTCACTCCTGCGTTCCATCTCCAGTAATTCAGATGGAAGCTGAGACAAGGAGCTCACGTGCAGGTGCCTATTTTGTGCCCACCTGAAGAGAGGCAAGAGGAAGCCCACCTCCTGTGGCTTTGTGGCAGGCATAGGTGAGAGTTGAGTCTCCTTCAAATGCTAGGAATAGAAACGCAGGATCAGTTGCCTCTATTGACTCAGCTGAATCCTTTCCCTCAGCAGGGGTGAAGGAGATCCCTGCCTGTCACTGTCTGGGTGTCCTGTCTAATAATAAGACCGAAACCGGTGATACTTAGATACAATTTTGTCTCAGAGTGGAGAAATGCCACTGCTGGAAAAAGTGTGTCTCCCCAGCTGAGGGAGGGAACATCAGTGATTCCTTCAGCCTGTTTCCCAGCAGGTTCCCCTGGAGCCCCAGGGACACCCGGAGGGTGCCCAGAGGGGGGCAGAGAAAGTGACACATTGGGCTGGTCCTCTGCTGCTGAGCTGGGCTGGGCTCTGGGGATGGAAGGAGCTCATGGCAAGGAGGCAGCGCTGCAGAGAGACAGCTGTGCTCAAGAGCAGCTCCTCTGCAAAGTGTAGCAAGGCTTACGGTGCTGCCTGCAGCCACCGAGGGAAGGGGAGGGAAGGAAGAGAGATAGGTTAAAGGCAGTCTGGGGTGGAAGGTGAGAGGAGAGCTCATGTGGAGAAAAATCTTCACAGTCTCTGGCTGCAGGGCAACGCAGGGGCACTTCCTGGATTGGCCTCCTAAAGCTGGCACATCCCAGAGCCTATGGGGTCTTTCAGGAGGACTCTTGCAGCTTCTCCACTGTAGAGAAAAAAGACATGCTTTGGAGAACAGCTTCCCTGCTGCACCTTCAGAAGGACAGGGCATGTTGGCTCCTTTCACTGGGGAATGGCTGCAGGGGTGTGAAGCCAGGTGTGCAGCCAGGGTTGCCCAGTTCTGTCCTTCTGAGCAGGGACCCTGTGCCCAAGGGGGCTGTGTGCCAGTGCAGGGACTTTGTCTCCTTTGTCTCCTACCTTTGCCTAAATCTGGGACAGAATTTTCTAGGCCCAGACGACACATGTGCTTTAGGCTAGAGGGGGTGTGGAAATTGACTTTCCTGCTGTGTATGCAGACCCTGACTCTGATGGACCAGGTGCAGCAGACCGCGTGGACCACAAGGGCCGCAATCGCTCAGCTTTGTATTGCCAAAATCATGGGAAATAATGGATCATATGTCTGTGATGGTGCTAATTTATTATGCAGCCTTGATTTTGTCAATTGTTACTTTAATCATTCTTTTAATACTTGTTTTTTGTCCTTGTAAATGCCCGTCTTCTAATTACCGATGTAACCTATCATCTTCTTCTTCTGATCCCTCAGAACCATAAAATCGGTCTACAGCATGTTCTGGTTTTGTAAAGTTAGTTAAATTTAAGCATGATATATTTGTTAGCTGATGTTAATTATATGTTCTTAGTTATTGGATGTTGCTATTTAACTTAGAAATGTTAGGAAAATGTTGTTAAGTAGACTTGAAAATGTTATAGTTAGAAGAAGATGTTTGTAATTAGCATAACCATCATGTGATACTTTTATTTGTTTTCCATATTTGTTTTGATTATTTGAATCTTCCATACGGGTGAAGAGGGAGCCTTGAAAAACCAGGCCACTTATGCTATATGCAATCTATCTCATGTGCTATTTCTTTTCCTTTCTTTCTCTCCCTACCTCTATCTTTCTTGCCACTTAGGAGAACCATCCCTGAGACAGCAATATCGAGCCATGGGGTGGTGTAAGAGACTGTAAGAGACTGTGTCAGTTGTTTGTCTCAACATTGCTGGAACATTAAACCACCAACTGACACCACTGCCATAGCAACAGAGCAACAGTTGGGACCGAAAGACCAGAGGTCTCCTGTCTTCTTAGTAACCTGAATGTGGAGCTAATTCTAAGAAACTTTAACCTAACCACTGCACATGCGCCCAGACCTGGGGTCGGCAAGACAGAGGGGACTGGAGACCCCTAAAGACCACCTAAGACTCCTTGAGAACCCCCAGTGACGATATTGGGCATGCGCACCACCACCAGGTGGTAGGTGTTCTTAAGCAAAATGGCTCTTGGAATAAGAAGAATGAATATACAACAAGGCAACCCAATAAAAGAGCAGAAACAACCAGCATCGGACGGAATGTTCTCCCACCGGACTTGAAGATTAATCGGACTGTCAGAACGCCGCAGATCAGTGGTGGTAGCTGTTGCAACTAACTCTTTCTTTCTTTTCTTTATTTCTCTCTCTCTCTTTCCCTTTGAGTTTGTGAACCTGTTGTCGGGCAAATAAAGTTACTTGGCACTTGACTCCGTTTTGAGTCTTAATTCTGTTCCCGAGAATACAAGTAAAACCTCACCCCGGTCTTTGACTGGTGTGTGACATTTTAACTGGCATCATGTACAGGATTCTTGGAGAAACAGAAAGTGCCCAGTTGCTTTGTCAGAGACTCTTGTGTGCGTATGAATGAGATGTATAGAATTGAATGAGTGATGAGTCTCTACGGAAATTTTAAAGGTGTGACCTCCTGAGAGCGAGGCGGGGAGGGGGGGAATAGTGGTAGCAAATTTACGGTGAGACCTTCTCAGGACGAAATAATCCCTCTTTGGTAAAATGAGTGCCAGCACCTCTATAGATGTTCATGATTATTCCCCCACAAAAGTATTGAACAGGGATTTAGATAACTGGATGACTTTTGGGGAACCTATCATGCTCGCCCGTCTCCCCAGTGGTGACAATGGGCAAAAAATCTTTGGTTCCAACCACAGAGTATAGTGGATAGGATCATGATATTGCAAAAAGAGGCTAAAGTTGGGCCTGGGAAGGGAAAATCAATAATTTGTGCAGTTTTGGGAGCGAGTTTGGCAGCGGCCGTAGAATATAGGAGGCAGAGACTGTGTCAGGGTGATGCCATGATAGACTCCTTGAAAATGGCAGTTAAATCACTACAAGAGCAGTTAAAAGAGACCAAGCAGCTGTTAGAGGAGGAAAGAAACCAGAATGTTAAACTAAAGGAAGCATTGAGAGAATTGTGGAAAGCAAGTGACTTGTGTGGAAAGGTGGAGTCAAAGTTAGAAGAGAGAAGGATTAGGCAAATCTATCCCCAGGAGGACTTACAGAGAGCAAAAGAGGCAGTAGAAAATGCTCCTCATATGTATCCCTTCGTTAAAACTGAGCATTTGTATGAGGTGGATAATGATGATTGTCCCTAAGTTATTACTAAGCAGGTTCCATTTACAGTGACTGAGTTAGCAAAATTAAGGAAGGATTTTGCGAGGACTCCAAAGCAATCAGAAACAGAATATGTTTGTAGAGTATCATTGTCAGGAGGAGATGGAATCTTGTTGTCAGAGAGGGAAGCAGAAGGATACTGGGGTGCAGATGTGTTTCTAACTACCAGCAATTATCAGGCCTCATGGTGTCCCGATCCAATGTCGGGGAAGGTTTCGATATGATCCCAAGAGCAAGATTAAGACACAAACGAGGTCAAATGCTGTATAGTTAAAATAGGTTTTCTTATCAAAAGTGGAAAATGGTAGCGATAGGATAGAATGGAAGAAAAGGTAGAAATTAAGCAAGCAGTCAGGATAGGATTGCTAGGATAGTCACCACCACGGATCCAGCGGCATCCCGTTGGTCCTCAGGGAAGCAGTCGGTGGTGGGGGTTGCAAGGACGGTCACCACCACGGATCCAGCGGCGTCCCATTGGTCCTCAGTCTTCAATTCTTTGGTGGTGAAGAAGGCCCCCACAGCTTGTCTCTATGAGTTTTTTATAGGGCATGTTTCAATGATGTCATGTGCTGCAGGTTTCGTCCATCACAAGACCTTCGCGTGATCAACACCCGAAACCAGTATCTTATCAGCTCCAGCCCCGTTTCCTCCTCTGGATGCCTCAGTGGCCTGGTAATCGTCCTTATTGACAGGAGTGTCCTGCTTAAACAGACCATCTTAGAGACAAAGGGCTCAAGATAAGCAGTTCACAGTTCCTTGAGATGATGGTCTAGTCCCCCACACCTGACAATCTTTGAGGCAAATGGTTCAGGATAAGAATTCAGTCTCTTACACATGGTCATTGACACAGAGGGCAGCATATCGGGCCAGGGGGCTGAACCCTTTGGAGAGGGGAGACCCCCTAGCTATAATAGGTACGGTAGATCAACTGGTAGAAAATGTGCAAAAGGTGGCTTGTTTGCAGATGATGTATGATAGGGAGCTTAAATCTAACCAGGGCTCTCCAATGATGATGCCTGTGGATCCAGAATGGATGACTTCTCTAATCCAAGGACTTCCAGATTCTCTAAAACCCATTAGTATCTAACTACAGGGGAAGATACAAAATAGCCCTGTAGCAGACAGAGTTACAGCTGCTCTAGAGGGAGTAATGACCCCCAATCACTGGAGGTCAGGGAGAAAAGTGTGGATGTGGGGGGAAGTAGCCCAAGAGCTAATTAACTTTGGGAGGAAATACGGTCCCATTGGTGGATCCTGGCAAAGACCTGAAACCAGGGCCATACGAGCCACGGAAGAAGGTGAGCGGTGGTCAGCACCGGTCAAGAGAAGTCAGGATTCGAAATTGGTCCGATTTACTGGTCCTGGGAGAGGGAGGTCCCTAAGCCACCAGGAATGATGGCAACTGGGGCTCCAGAGAGGTGTTCCCCAAGATCTAATGGATGGGCTTCCAACCCAGAAGTTGGAGAAACTTGTACAAAGATGGTCAGGGTGAAAAGTCAATTTTGAACCAGCCCCTAGTGCCCTACCATGGATACACCTCGAGAAAGAAGCTGATGAAGAAACAAAGGCAATGGGAAACCAGATCCTCCATTCCCCGAAGGTGAGGGAGGAAATGGAGGATGGATGTTTATAAGACAACTCACCTTAAATTTGAGAGGGGATTTATTGATTACTGTGGCTGTAGGGCCATAGAAAAAAACAATAAGCTTTTTAATTGATATGGGGGCACAAATCACCACACTGATGTGGACTGAGGCAGAGCAATGTGGAATTTCGACTTTGTCTAAAAACCTAATTAACTTAAATGCTTTGGGGGAAACCCAATTGGTACCTATGGCCTTGGTAACATTAACACCTTTGGGATGCAGTTACCCAGGTCAATGATTGTTGGGGGATAAATGGATGTCCCTAACTGAATGCATTTTGTCCTAAACCCCTGACTTTAACCCCAGAGCCTCAGACTCTCAGTGGTCCCAGAGAACCAGCTTTTTGTCCTGGACAGACAGTACTGGTAGAACTGCCAACCACTGGAGCTGTTCCTTTCGTGCTCGCTGAACACCTAAATAAATATGCTTGGAAAGCAAAAGATGCTTATGCAAAAGAACATAAAATCAACACCAGGTGGATTATTCCATCCTTCTAATAACAATCTGCTTCTGGTTCCTTAGAGCGAACCAAATCTGTTTGTCTTTTTTTTTTTCCAGGTGAAATCTCTGAAGTCTGCCTGCAGGAATACATGAAGCTGCAGATTGTCTGCATGGTTTTGTCAGTGATTCCTTTGTTAATATTTATAGGATGTTGTTACAGATGCACGCATAACCAAATCCAATAGGTGTTAAAGCTCAGATTTATTCTTCCATAGAAAAGTTAGTTAGAACTCCAGTAACATTTTATAAACCACAGGTTCAATGATGTAAGGGGAATTAGTATTGCACAGCCAACTTAAGAATCCTTGAGATTTGAAAGTGATGACTCAAAATGTGCATATCACTCACCTAAAAGCTGAGGGCTCTCTCCCTCGAGGAGTTACCTTCAGGCAGTGCCCCGACCCAAGGGGGACTCCCCAACTGCAGACCTGCTGCTCCAAGGAGGACTGATTCCAACATGTCCTCTGGCGGGACCCCGTTTATACCCTTGTCGAATCTGATCTGTGGTCATTTAATCCCGATTGGCCAAGAAGGTCACATCAGTGTACCTGGCATGTCTCAATTGGCCAGTTCAAATTTCAATCTGTGGTTTAGGGTTTTTTTTTCCTTTTCTCCCTGCCTGGAGAAATTTCATTTCTGGCTGGGGTGGGGAGTGTATTGCCACACTCCCTTGGCAGATGCTTGTGTTCCTCTCTCAGCCCTGAGGTCTGATGCATGCCTTTCCCCCACCCAAGCTGTGCTACCAGCTGTTGCGAGTCCTGATTTAGTATCCTGCTGATGGTGCCAATCTCTCAGGCACAGAATGCACCTCGCTCAGAAGGAGAAAAGCATCAATGTGTTTTATTGAGGTAAAATAATAATTTGACAGAGTTCAATAAATTTATGGAATTTAACAAAGTTTAACAGTGGATTGCTGAGGTTCAGTAAGTTGGATGACAAGGTTCACCTTTTTAATTACTGCATGGAAGAAATGTACAAAGGAGAATTGAGTTAGAATCAAGCTGGAATGATTCACACAGAGACCAGAGACACAAAAGTGTAAGGAAGATCCTCCCATTGAGTCATGAAGTTCAGAGGGAACCCCCTTGCTTTCTAAACTCCTTATGGAGCCTAGGTGTGGCTAGGTCCAATCTTAGTCTCAGAGTTGGACAACAGTTTATGTCTAATGGAATTATCTATACAAAGTTTACAATAGTTAATATTAAGTAGCTACATGGATTAGTAGTGCTTCATTAGTATGAATTCAGCATGCTATCAGTCACTTAGCAAAGATCTGCCATTGAGAACAGGTCTCTCTGCCTCAAGAAGCAGCCTTGAGAGGTGTCCCAGCTCAAGGGGAGATCACTGCCGTGCAGCCACGCTGCCTGGCAGGGAGAGGTCAAAGAAGGCTCACTTAGGCTGTCACATTTATGGGATAAAGTGGCTGGCTCCTAGTCAAATTACATGCGATGGGAAGGGTATGGATGAGACTCCTTGTACCCACAACTTTCTTTGCTCGTCGATAAATGAGTCTTGGAAAAGCCACCCCCTACTCATGTCTTAATCACATGATGAGTGTTCCAAGGTCATATTCACCAGTGCTCACTAGGTCACTCGGCTCCTTTGTGGGTTTTCAGAGAAGAGATTGAAACTAGAGGAGTTCTTGGCCCGGCTATGGCTCAGGACTTTACCTCCTTTGGAGCCTGTACCAAACTACAGCTAGTTTGTTTATGGGGTCGAGTGTACCTGTCACACTGGCTCTTGGGAAATGAGGGTACATGTGACCCTGTGTGAGGTCAAGCTAGAACACGCTTTGCAATTTGTGTATTTACTGCAGCAAATTTTCTGCTCTTCCTGGCTGTCTTCTGTGGTTTTCAGTCTGCTCTCACCTCCACAGAAAGAAATACTCTGTGTATGAAAGACGCCGTTATGAATCTTCCCTTAGGAGGGTTTTTTTTGTGTGCTCTGCTTCTGAATTACAATCTGTATTATTTATGCCGATGTTCAAAATATCTTTCTAATTCCCTGGTTTAAATATTCTGACCCTACTCCAGCTACATTTTACTATGCACAACTCCCACCAACCATCAGGTTTTATTTCAAGTCGTTTTTCATGAAATAACATACATTGCATCCAGAATCCTGTGTTGCTGTTACATGGTTTTCTTTACAGTTTTCCAGCTGTATTCTTCCTATAACATACATTGCATCCAGAATCCTGTGTTGCTGTTACATGGTTTTCTTTACAGTTTTCCAGCTGTATTCTTCCTCCCCATGATAAACAGTGTTGCCAGTATTTCTTTTTATCTTAGAATACACATGATAAGGATGGTTGCTGGACGTCTCATCCTTTTTAAGGCTGTGAAGACACATTTCAACAAGGCCTTTTCCCAGTCCCAGGTTTTCAGGGACACAAGACATACCTATCCCCATCAGCTCTGTGGAGCATTTAAGAGAGATTGTGCACCTGAAGGTTAAACAATGCTTCTGTGTCAGAAGCTGAATTTCAGCAAGCAAAAGCAACTTCCCCAAATCTTAAGTTGTGTGTCATTTTAATGCTGCAAAATGTAAATAATGATGCTTGCATACATCTTTCTCAATTAAGCGTACAGTGGATGTCTTCTCCTTCAACTAGTCTGGATCTTAAAAATCATCTTAAAAATACTAGATAGTGTAATTTTTGCTGCACATGGCTTCAGTTCACTTGGAAGAAAATTGGATTGGTTACACAAGTCTTAATGTAAGGCACAAAGAAAGCCTAAGGTTTTGAGTGCCCAAGGATGCTCTTTTCAGGTAAGTTAACAGGCACATATACACCCTGTAATTGCGTAAGGACTCCCCAGAACATCTTCAGTACAGGTATATTTTACGTAAACCGCTGTTTTCATGCAACCTCAGCTAGCGCTATGCTGCTCTTTACAGGATGGGGTCAGTGGTGTTGACTTTGGCTGTGTGGGCTTAAACGTGTTTCTAATGTGCATGTCAAATAATTACCTGTTAAACAGACTGCCAATCTGGCTGAAGCCAGTACTTCCGAAGAAGATGAAATAAAAGCTTTGGCGATATAGTCCTGCTGTGAATATGATCCAATCAAGTAAGTGTTGATCATGTCCAAACTGCTCTTTGAAGATTATGGATAAAGTGCAGAGATGTGTGTTTTAACAAGAGAGACATGTGCCTACCTTTTTCTTTTTTCCCCCCAAAACTTTTAGTCACATGAAGAACCCTTGGGTCCACCTCCACCATCATATACTTGCTTTCGTTGTGGAAGACCTGGCCACTACATAAAGAACTGCCCAACAAATGGGGTATGATTGTGGGGGACTTCTGGTGTTACTCTAGTTGTTAATTGTTTTACCTTGGCAGTTACGTAACAAATACATGAATACTCATATTAAGAATTGTTTCTCTTGGGGTGAAATGCAGAGGTTATATGGCAATGTTGCAAAGCCCTTCAATATTCAAGGGGAAGCTGGAATTATAAAGGTGAAATTTTCTTTCTAGGTCATGGACATTAAATATGTCCATAGATCTTTCTCTGTGAACTTTCACGCATATTTTTATATACTTCAGTATTACTGGAAATTTTTCTGTTTTCCACTCTTTTTAATGACAGTTCACAGTTTTTATTATTTTGTAAAAAACCAAGACATTTCTCTTGACCCCATCTATTGAATATTTGCGTGTTTTAATTACACTAAGTCTCTGGTTGAGTATTGATGCCATTTCATGTTAGTCACTGAAGGTATATGCGTGAGGTATGAATTCAACCGTCAACTATAGACAGTGAATGTAGGTTTCTCAAGTGACTGATTCAGAGCACTGGATTAAGCTCTCACTGAATTGTGCTTTGGAGGAAGAGCAGCGGGTTTGTGGCTCTTCTCTGAGTGGATGGTGAGCTAAGGCATATGTCAGCCTTAAGGAACCTGAATTTAAGCCAAAGAATGTCGCTGGAGTTCAAAACCCTGCTCGAGCCTTTGGAACATCCTGGCTATATTCATTTAGAAGAAGCAGTATTACAGTTGAGCAACCCTTACGCTAGGTGAAAGGAGAGGATTCAAGGCTTTTGCTGCTTAAAATAATCAGGGAAATGCCTTTCTAAGTGTGAGTCTTGAGGTACATCTGCCTCTCTTTCTTGAACAGGACAAAAATTTTGAGACTGTTCCCAGAATTAAAAAAAAAGCACAGCAATTCCACGGAGTTTCATGATAGAGGTGCCCAATACAAAGGGTGCTATGCTGACAAACACTGAAAAAAATATGCAATACCAACTATTAATGCATAAGTATGGAATTAAGTGGACCGACCAAAAAGTGAAGGAGAGAAACCACACTTAAATATCTTGAGTGGCAATGCAACCAAGTTGGCCAGCATCTGTCATTCCAAGGGAGGAAGCACTGTCATTGTATCTTAACCTGAAAATCTGTGATACTTTCTAATATTAAAAGAGGGTGGTCCTCCTGCTCATGCCCCTGGAAGTTGGTTAAACTTGTGGTATGCTAAGAATCTGCGTTTCTGCAAAACGTTTCAGTAGTGTTTACAGTGGAGTCGTTCTTCTTGAAAGCTCATTTTCCTTCTGTTTTCTGTTTCAAAGGCTTCTTGCCAAGTTTAGCAGGTAGCTGTTGACCTGAGATTTCCTTCCCTTCTGACTTTTATTAAATCTTATGTGTGAAACAGACTGAAGTCTTCCTGTTGCTATAAACTAAGAAAAAACTACTGCGTGTTGACAGGAGTGGCTGTTTTAAAATGCACTTTGTAGCACTTCCTTTTTTCCATCATGGATCTTCTTTTGTAGACGCTGTAACATAGACTTATTCCTTTTAGAAAATGTAATTACTCGGAGACTACCTTTATCCTGATCCTGCAATTTACATTTATCCTCTGGCAAAGGAGACGTGGGATTCATTTTGCCTGATTTCTAGCTGTCAAAAATTACTTTTCTAGTCTGAGCTTATTTCTTAGTTGATCCAATGAATGGGAGAGTTCTGCAGAAGGAAAATTGTTCCCCCCTCCCTCTTCTAGTGTTGTGGCTATAGAAAAAGTAGTTTAAACTAACTGCTTATGTTTTAGAAGGCTAATGTGGAGTGAGAAGAATTCCATTTCCTATCTTCCTTTGAAAAAATCCAGAGCTTGGAAAAGTTTTCCTTTACCCATCTTTAACTTGTTTCTTTTTCCTTCCCCACCCCTCCTCCAGGGAAGCTTATGCTAGAGGAAAGAAGGAAAAGCCTCCCTTTTTTCCAGAGGAGCCATCCTTCTCCTCCTCCTCCAATGATCCTGTACCAAATGAGTTGTTATGTCTCATTTGTAAGGATATAATGACTTGTGCAGCTGTTATTCCCTGCTGTGGAAACAAATGTAAGTGTTACTCCCATGTTTGTTAATTCAAAACATCACATCTGATTTTCTGAAAGCAGAAAGAGGAGATAACGAAATTGCTTTGTTACCAGTTCTATTTAATATTTAAGTATACGCTCAATATGAAAGCGCTCTTCTCGTATAAAGGGAAAAAAAAAGCCAGGAAGCTTTTTCCCCTTTTTACATGTCTAGTTAAATCTTCTTGACATGTGGAAGGATGAGTATAAAAAGAGTAGCTAATTCTGCAGGTGATTACAGTGTTAGATATTGAATGAGTTTAGTTTGTCCACAGCCCTTTCTTTCATACGAAATTATATAGCCAGCTCTGGGGACTTATGGTGGTCTGCAACAAGCGGATAGTTAACCATTTAATCCACATTCTTCTCCATGGAAGGGTTGGTTAAAACCTTCAGAACTCAATCCTACTAATGTTTTTTAGAGATGTGTTTTATTCATTAACCTTGAGGTTGGGGACTTCTCGCTGTACTAGATAGTAGGAAAAAGACTAGTTGAAACATCAAGACACAGCCTATGCTACATCTTCAGATGTTACAATAGTGAAATGTCAAAACTGTGTAGTTATTTGCTGCATACTAGAAATTTTTTACACTATTGAACACTTCTAGCTTCATGCTCTCAATTGAAGACCATATTCACCCATTAATCATATGTGTGTTTTTATAATTAATTAGAACCCCCAAAACTTCCTTAGTTTGGCTAAATACAATTTTGATTATCCTAATTATACACAGTTATTAGAACAGCATTACTGGAATCTGAGGAACATGCATGCCCAATGTGGCATCGGACGGATGTTTTGCCTAATACTTTAATTGCCAACATGTGCCTACACCAGGTAACATGATGACATTTACATAAAGTGCTTGTAAGAAAAAGCTATTTGTAAAAAGCTGTGAGGGACTGTGCTGAATTGCTGACTCACATTGCTGACTCATGGTGCTGCTGCCTCAGTATCCTACCGTTGTAGAGGAGAATGTGAGGGACTGTGCTGAATTGCTGACTCACGGTGCTGCTGCCTCACGGTGCTGCTGCCTCAATACCCTGCTGTTGTAGGGGAGTACGCAAAAGACGTCAGCGAAGAAACCACCATACCCGCGCCTGCCGAGCTGTGCTTGCCCGATAGGGTAATGAGCTCTGTGGAAATGGGTGGACTTTTCCGAAAAATTGTGAGGACTGGGACAATAAGAGAACTGCGTGCTCCCCTCTCACAAATGGAAGACCCGAACATGGAAAACATTGGAAGGACTGTGACACCTGGCTCTGAAGGAGAGACACCTGACTGGCAGCAGAGGAACCCGACCCTCCATCACCGGCATCAGAACCGACTCAGCGGGATGTTGCTGGCTTCATGGTGGTGGTAACTAGTCTTGCTACCTCTCTTCCGTTCGCTTGCTTAGGTCTGCCTCTTTTTCTCCTTCCTCACTCTGTTCTATTGCAGCTATTGGTTATTGTAGGAAATAAAAGTTGTAAGGTTGTACAGCATCTGACCTCGTTTGTGTCTTAATCTCGCTCTCGGGATCATTTAACAACCCTCCCCGATATTGGATCAGGACATTTTAATTGGCATCACGGACAGGATCCCCAGAGATGAGAGTGCTGTACTAATTTGTCGTGGAACTTTTGTGTTAATGTGCAGTCTGGCTCCTGAGAGCGAATGGGGGGACTTGGATACTCATGTGTGGCCCTCTCAGGAAGTAACCCCCCCCCTTTGTGTTGGTCTGTAACTTTAAGGTGTGTCCTTCTGAGAGAGAATAGGGGGGATTTGGATACTCCGGTGTGGCCCTCTGAGGAAGTAACCCCCTTCCTTTAAGTAAGTGTGTGGCTTTGAAGTTTGTGCTCTTGAGAGTGAGAAGGGGGGAATTCGGAACTATTGTGAGACCCTCTCAAGACATTACCCCCTTCTAGTTATGTTGATCTGTAACTGGATAGTGTGTCCTTCTGAGAGGGAGACCCTCTCAGAACGCAGACCCCCTGTTTTCTGTTAGAGAAAATGGATGCTCGGGAAACTGTTGGTGTTTGTGATTCTGCGCCCTCACAAGTTGAAGGAATAGAGAAACTATATGACCTTTTAGAGGACTACCGATCTTGCCCCTCAGCTCAGGGACAAGACTGGGTGAGAAACCACTGGTTTCAACCACAGAGTGTGGTGGATAAGATAAGAGTCTTGCAGGAGAAAGCTAAGGTTAAAAAGGGGAAAGGAAAAGCAATAATTTGTGCGGTGCTAGGAGCGAGTCTGGCAGCCGCGATGGAAGAGAGGAAGCGAAAGTCTGGTCAAAGTGATATGATCAGGAGCCTGAAAGAACAATTGCAAGAAAGCAAACAGTTGTTAGAGGAGGAAAGGAACCTTGTTAAGGCTTTAACGAAAGAATTGAAGAGGCAACTTTCGAGAGAGGTGAATATAGAGGCGGAGGTAGAGACACCGCCTGTGGAGAAAAGGACACAGCAAATCTATCCTCAGGGGGATTTGCAAAGGGCAAAAAAGACCGTAGAGAGCCCCCCGACGTGTGCCCAGTGATTAAAACAGAGTATGCGTATGAGGACAGTAACGATGACCGTCCTCAGGTTATCACTAAAGAAGCCCCATATACAGCAACTGAGTTAACAAAATTGAGAAAAGATTTTTCAAGGATGGCAAAGGAATCTGAGACGGAGTATGTGTGGAGAGTGTCTTTGTCAGGAGGAGATGGAATCTTGTTGTCAGAGAAAGAAGCAGTTTTGGCAGGAACTCCACCCCCTGACGGGGTGGCCCAGAGAGCCTCTGTGCGAAAGTGGTATGCACAAATAGAACACTACTGTGAAATCTTTTCTGTATCAGAAGTAGCCGCAAAAGTGTTAAATATACAAGATGAGGTAAACCCAGATAGAGGCACCTCCGAGCTTTTGCCTGTAATAGAATTAGCTCCTCTGTTTTCTGGACAATTGCAGAATGTCTGGTTCACGGATGCCTCATCGAAGCGAGAGGGAAAAATCTGGAAATATCGAGCTGTGGCACTTCCAGTAGATACCAAGGAACAGATCATTACTGAAGGAATAGGTAGTGCACAATTAGGAGAACTAATTGCTGTGTGGAGCGTCTTCCAGCACGAGGCTCAGTCTGCTTCTTCTGTCTATATCTATACTGACTCTTATGCTGTGTTTAAAGGCTGCACTGAGTGGCTTCCATTCTGGGAACAAAACGGGTGGGAGGTCAATAGGATACCTGTATGGCAAAAAGAAAAATGGCAAGATATTGTCACCATTGCCAGACAAGGAAAATTTGCAGTAGCATGGGTGGCATCTGACCAACCAGATGATGCCCTGGTGAGCCAATGGAATGCTAAAATGGATGAACTGGCCCGGCCAGCTCTCCTACAAAGCACCCAGATAGTGGAAAATTGGGAACGCCTGTTAGAATGGCTACATGTAAAATGGAAACATTCAGGAGTCGAAGACCTCTATTGTGAGGCACAAGCCTGAGGGTGGCCAGTTACCCTTCTTTCTAACCCAAGAAGCGAAGTTGTTTTTGTTTCACTTTCAGGAAAAAGCAAGCAACACAGACGTACCCACAGAAGAAGAGAAGCAGACTCGATGTTATTCATAATTATGTTATGTTGGGGATTTACCTATGAGGGTGAAGGGAAACCAATTCCCCCACCTCCCCTTATCCCATATGATCCCTTTAAGGACAATGAATTTGTCCTGTTAGCAAAAGCTGTAAGCCAAGCCTTTAATCTGAGTCATTGTTGGGTTTGTGGGGGACCTTTAGGGTTGTCAAGTCGGCCATGGACCTCCACCTCCCTCACTCCAGCACAACTTGTAAGCAATTACAGTGAAACTGACAGTACCACCTGGGACGATGGCGAAACATGGCCAATTCAATTTCCTACTGTGGGTAGATATTGTTTAAATCGCACCCAGAAGGGAGGGGTCAATGTCGGAGAAAGCAGGTGTCAAAGGACACTCACACATCGATTGGTTAATAAAGAGGCAGGGGTTTACATATGGATGTGGCTGGACGAAACCGGACGCAGTAAAGCATTCAAAGGGTTTTGGTCGAACAAAAATGAAACCTTCTCTTTCCGATGGTCTAAAAGCCATGTTTATCATCAAATTTGTAAGTGGAAGAACTATACTGGTGCCTGGTATTGTACCGGCCAGACAAACAGCAACAGACCAACTGAATTTTACAGTCCTTTGGGAAATGAGAACACAACTTATTTCCAATTCCCAAAGACTGCAGATGGACCATTTGCTAACGGTGCCAAAGCCAGAAAGGGCCATTACTGGATTTGTGGACATACTGCCTACAAACAACTACCAGCGAATTGGTCAGGGATTTGATATATAGGGTTTATCCGACCTCTGTTTTTCCTTCTTCCAGAGACGGATGGCTCTCGATTGGGAGTGAGACTATATGACAATTTGGGAAACGAAAGGATTGCACGTAGCAAGCGAGATGTTGACGTTAAAATAGGAGGAACACAAAGGTGGGGGGAAAATGAGTGGCCCCCTGAAAGAATAATTGAGCATTATGGGCCTGCCACTTGGAATCCCAGTGAACCAATATCAGGGGCATGAGAACCGATTTATAATTTGAACTGCATAATTCGATTGCAAGCAGTTTTAGAAATTATTACCAATAAAACTGCTAATGCTATAGACCTTTTAACCCAACAATCTCGACAGATGCATGCTGCAATCCTTCAACACTGTATGGTTTTGGATTATTTACTAGCTGAAGAGGGAGGAGTATGTGGGAAATTAAATGTTTGTAATTGTTTAGAAATAGACGAAGTAGGTGAAGTAGTTCTTCAACTGACCTCAGATATCAGGAAACTAGCCCACGTCCCCGTTCAAACATGGAACAGATGGAACGGCAATCTATGGTCTTGGTAACCTGCAGCATCATGGGTAAAACAGCTTCTGTTTTACCTGTTATGTGCATTTGTTGCTTTGATGTTTGTGCCATGTGCTATTCCCTGTTTTATTCAATTAATCCAACACATTGTATCTAACATGCAATTTGTATCTGCTGCTTCGCCTGGCAGTGTAAACCAGATTCGTGTGGTTCGCCAATCAAAGCGCGCGACTGTATCAAATTTTTAGGCACATGCGCTCTGGGCTGGGGGCATGGAACTGGGTAAACGCCCCTTCTCACTCAGGTTAGTCACACCACCATTTTTAGCTCCGTAATTAGCCAAAATGTATACCCTTCTTATACTCTACCTTGTGGCAGTTGTTTTGTGGTCTTTTTCGATATGTATGTGTTTGGCTTGTAAGTGTACTGGGTGGCTTTGGAACTTTGTGGCAGCTATTTTGTTGGTCTTTGCTGTATTTTTCCTTATGGTATGCATATATTGGTCTTGTAAGGGTCTGGGTAAACCATCTTGTAATAGTACTTGTTCATGTGGACAACCACCCTCTCCCCCTCCCCGTTCCGGAAGACCAGAAGCACCTTCCTAGGCCTGACCGGGGACACGTTTTAGTAGATATTGTTATCGCCATTGCTATCTTAAGATGTGTTTTAGTAAAATAGTGGTTAATCATTGTTATGTAGGACTACTGTTCATTTACCTCTGTTCAAATTTGGGAGAAAAGCTTCTAGGTCCAAATGGCGCATGTACCTTAGGATAAGGGGGCATAGAGAACAGCTTTTCCACCGCGCATGCGGACTCTAACGCCGGCAAACCGCGTGGACCGCTGGAGCTAAGACCATTTTGTAGCATACTGCCGGCAAAATGATGGAGTATGAATATGTGTTTGCATTGATTCCAATTTATTATATAGCCTTTGCTTTAATAATGGTTATCTTAATAGTTCTTTTAATACTTCTCTTTTGTCCTTGTAGCTGTTCATCATGCGAACGGTCGCCTTGTTCTGTTATTGACTCTTTGTAACCCTGAGATATGCTTTAATATTGTAGAGTTAGTCAAATTTATAATAGTTAACTGTTCTGATATGCTAAGTAGATGTTATTGGTTATTAGATGCTGTTGTTTAACCTACTTAGGAGTATTACAAGTAAAATAATTGTTATGATATTGTTGTTCGTCCATGTTGTTGCTTAATGTAGAAGTATTGTAGTAACATAGAATAAGCCTCGAAAAGCCGAATCATCTTATTTTAACCTTTGGTTTTTGTTTTTGCTGTACTATGGAAAATTGTTAACTTGGTTATATTGTTGTAGCACGCACTTTTTCCCTCTTTCTCTCTCTACACCTTTACTTTCTACGCCACCAGAAGGACAGCAATGTCTAGCCACGGGGTGGATGTGAGGGACTGTGCTGAATTGCTGACTCACGGTGCTGCTGCCTCAATACCCTGCTGTTGTAGGGGAGTACGCAAAAGACGTCAGCGAAGAAACCACCATACCCGCGCCTGCCGAGCTGTGCTTGCCCGATAGGGTAATGAGCTCTGTGGAAATGGGTGGACTTTTCTGAAAAATTGTGAGGACTGGGACAATAAGAGAACTGCGTGCTCCCCTCTCACAAATGGAAGACCTGAACATGGAAAACATTGGAAGGACTGTGACACCTGGCTCTGAAGGAGAGACACCTGACTGGCAGCAGAGGAACCCGACCCTCCATCACCGGCATCAGAACCGACTCAGCGGGACGTTGCTGGCTTCATGGTGGTGGTAACTAGTCTTGCTACCTCTCTTCCGTTCGCTTGCTTAGGTCTGCCTCTTTTTCTCCTTCCTCACTCTGTTCTATCGCAGTTATTGGTTATTGTAGGAAATAAAAGTTGTAAGGTTGTACAGCATCTGACCTCGTTTGTGTCTTAATCTCGCTCTCGGGATCATTTAACAACCCTCCCCGATATTGGATCAGGACAAAAGCTGAAAGGGAAGAAAATACTAATTTACATCTCCTTAAGCAAGGTGCAATTGTATAAGGCCAAATTTACTTTTCAAATACATTATCTGTTGTTGTCACAGCTTACAACTCTTTAGAGACAACCTGGCAAATTCAGGTCACACTTTTGTTTAACATGATTGCCTCGCTTTCAAATTCGGTGTTAACACTGAAGTACACTACATACAGTTACTCTGAGTTACCAGTCATTAATATCAGTGTTTAATGTGATGTGTTCAAATATCTGTATGTTGGTTTCTTTTAGAACTGATAGCATTTACAGGAATACACAAGCAGTTTTCCTCTTTGAAGGCTTTTGTTCGTATATCTGCTGAAGTTTCATCTTACCTTTTTTGTAAATGTTTTTCTGCTTCTAGGCTGTGAACAACTTCAAGAGTGGAGCTGGCTACACAAAAAGGCTCTGTGAACAGATTCGGCAGCAACAACAGCAGCAGCTGCCACTGCCTCCACCACCACTCAATACTGTTATACCTCCTGCTGCTCTGGTGACTGCTGCTGAACCTTCTACATCTTCCTCTCTGTCAACCAGCAGTTCGTTGGAAGAGAAGGTAAGCTTTATTTCAACATATGCAGCGATTCTTATGTTTTAGTAGATCTTATTTTCCAACTGTCTGTGTTTATTCACAAGGGCTATCAGGTTCCTGTGCGAAGACAGCCAGCATTAGCAAGTCATCTGGGCCCCCAAAGACAATCAATACCCACCACTGGTAAGGAACTGTAACTTTAGAATGTCTTTTAAAAATTATCTTCAGATAAACCAAATGGGATTTTTTGCTTTTTCCTCTCTCCACTCCAGAAGGTCATCCAGCGAGAGCCAGTACAATTTGCTCAGCAGGTGGCAGAGCAGGCTGGGGACTCTAAGTATTCTGCAGAAATCCAATGTATTACTATTTGTAAGCTGTTAAACAAGGCCATAGCACTTAACTTCTGCAACAGCTGATTTATAATGAAGTAAGTATGCAGAAGATAGTTGTGAAGAATACAAGCAGTCATTAATTTTTAACTGGCCTAATTTGAATTGGGTTTAACAAATGGAATCTGTGCTTGCAGTAAAATTATTTAAAATAAAACTCAAGTACCTGATTGAAAAGAGGACTCTAAAAAAGGAACTCTTTTGGAGGAAACCATAATTACATATCAGAATTAAAAACATTTAAAGGCTCAGGTGGAAAGCCACCCTTGTGATTTCTGGCTGAACAGGGCTGTAGAAATTGATTTCCCAATAGAAGTCAGCCTCCAACATTCTTTTTCTAACAACTTAGTTGACACTGATTGAGCAAATTCTTGGAAAAGTCAACACTGCTATTTTATGTAAATTTTGAGTTTCTTCAATTTAGTCAGCCCAAATAACCAAGCTGCTTTCTTTCAGTTGGAGAGAGAGGAGTCTGTTGTATCTATTATTGCAGTGTCAGGTCAGTCCTTCCTTTTGGAAGATAGGTGTTATAGATAGATTGTAAGGGTGCCTGTGTTTATAAAATCTTAAAGATAAACCAGAACAAAACCCAGGATCCATCCCACAGATTGTCTAAAATCTCCAATTCAGGAAGCAAGAAAATAACAATTCAGGGACAAGAGCAGGCCAAATACATCATCGTGAAGCAACAGCATAGGAAGTGTACGTGGAAGAAGATAAAACAGGTTCGAGAGAAGATGAGTTATTATCTGTGCTATATGGGCTGCTGGTGGCTGCAGTTTGGCACTGCTTTCAGGCTACCAACCCAGCTTCAAGGCAAAAAAAGAGTGGCTTTGTCTGAATGTTGGCATCAGGAACAAGGTGCTTTAACTTGCCAGCAGGTGCCTGCAGGCTTTTTTTAACATGAGTTTGTGCAGCAGGAATGGAAGGTGTAGCTGGTGTTACTTCAGTGAAGGTCACAGGGTTTGGGGGTTTTCTTGCTTGGTTGGATTTGGTTTGTTTGCTGTTTGGGGGTTTTGTTTTGTGCTATCAATTTGGAGGCTTCAGGAGCTGATTTACATTCTTTCCTCCTCCCAAGTGGTGAGGGTAGAAAAGGCTGGAGTGATAAATTTCTACCCAGCTGGAGGCAGGCTGACCTCATGAGTCGGAGAGATGCATTCACAGTGAAGGCTCATACACCGTCCTGATGGCTGAAGGCAAGTCCCTGAACTGTAATAGTGTGAACTTATCCGTTGTCTCTCGGAGTATGCAGGATAAATGGCTTGCAGCTTTGTGAAGCTATAAACAAGTGACAAAACTTGGAACAAATCAGTTTAACTTCTTGTATAAAATTAGGATCTCTTGGAACTGAAGTATGTTGGAGCTGTTCACTGTGGTGGACAAATCATAGCAAGAGTTGGCAAAATATTAAACTGCCAGAGACTTCTCATTTAAACAGAAGGCTGATGGATGAATAGGTATTATGCCATGCATGCTACTTTCTCTTTTAAGATCTCTTCTTTGTATATGCCTGGCAGTCTGGTACAGTTGAGAGAGAGAAGTAAGATTTTTTATTTTTATTTTTTTATTTATTTAATTCCAAAAGGGGAACAAATTCTATTGGGCATAAGTCATTCTCAGTAAAGCTTTCCCAGTGCCATTTTCCTCAGCTTTTAAGTTGTGAGATCAAATTTTCAGTAATGCATGCAGGCAACTGAAAAACATCTACTCTTGACTAAGAGAATTTGCTGTTGATAATATCTGCTATATCTAATTGATATTGTCCTTTATGTCAATCTCTAATTATAGCCTCTGTAGGAAGAATGGGGCAACGAAAGGCAGATGGTGGCCTTTTGTACCCTGGAAAGATCTTGGATGCTAGCAAAGTCTAAAACCCATTCTTGTGTTGTGCAAACTTTCTGAAGTGCAAGTTGTACACTGCAAGTAATGTGTAAAACATGGAAGAAGTTGCTGTTGTAGGTGTTTTAATTTAGATGTAATGCACAGCGATTAAACATAGGCTTTCCTTCTGTATTTGTTATGAAAATGTTATCATAAGAAGGAAAATATTCATTATGACTATTTTTACTTATAAAGTGGAAGTTGACAATGCCTATAAACAAGGCAAGGCAAATTAGGTCAAGGCCTAGTTACACTTGCAAGTAAACAGCCATTCTGACTGAGGAGACTAGTTGATAGGACTACAGTCCTAATACCCCCCCCCCGCTCCAGCTTTTTGGAAAAAGCTGGAGTGGATAAAGGTTTGAAAAATGAGCTCATAGAGAAGGGAGGCAGGGGGAACCCACTAGATGACTAAAAGCCATGTCTATAGTTGGATAAAGCTACTCTGAGAGAGAGAAATCCATCTTTCCTCAGTGGAAGAGTAAAGGCAACAATTAGAAATAAGGAGCTGCAATAAGCAATCTTTTTAAAATCAAGTGTTGAAGCTGTCCTTTGAGCACTTCCTCATCCCATTCCAGCCAAAGTGGGTCAGATGCCTTAAATAGTTCTAAGCATCTCTTGACTAACCCAGCTAATATTTGAAGTTGTCCATATATGAAGTAGGAAAATGTCTGGTTTGAATAAAGGCATCATTAATCCCTTTAGCCTTAGGGGTTGGATATGGACTCTTTGACAAGCATGATGAGTTGTAGAGACCTTTTTCATGTGTCTCCCCCTTTTGCTACTAGTGTTTCTGTAGAGACCCTTGATCCATTAAGTACAGTCCTCACCTCCTGTCCCACTCCTTTATCTCTCCTGGTTTCAGCTGGTAATGCAAAGTAGGGGTTTCTTTCTCCATTTTTTTCCCTTTCTAAAGCAAGGGTTCTATGGTGTAAAAAAAAAAAAAGCTCTTTCTGCTTTTAATTTAATGTTGTCCTGCTATGTCAGTCTTGTGCTGCTTCTGATTGCAAAGAAGTCTAAGTAGACAGGGCAAGCAGAGGGTTGGAGGTGAAAATGATGCCTTGCTGTGCTTGGAGTTCCAGGGGCAGTAACCTCGTGGGCCTCCAAACCCAGGTGCCTGGTGTCCTGCTCAGCCTAACTGGGCAGTGAGCTAGCTAAAGCAGATTTGAGCACCTTCTACAAACAGAGCTTAACTTGTGCTGCTCTGCATGGTGACATACAGCTCTTGGATTTAGATTAAAACAGATGTATGTACAGCTACGCCTCTGAACTATAAAAATCTAACACTGTGTTAGAAGCACAAGGCTCTGCTAGCAACATTAGCTGCAGATTGGTTGATGTTTTCATTCATCCTCTTCCATAAACAAAACCAAGGTAATGCTGAATTTGCTGCAACAACTCTGTTTAACAGACCACTTTGTTATATGTCCTTCCTCTACAATCAACTATAATGTCCTTCCGGAATCAGCAGAAGCACAGCAAAGACATTGAACAAAAAGAAGCCAGTGTTAAATTGTCTTGTTTAATGTTAGCAGGAAGCTGATGGGAATATCCTTAAATCAAAACTGATATGAAACACATTTCATGTGTCCAAAACTTGTGCTGTGTGTAGTGTCACCCTTCGTGAATTTCAAACCTTTTCATTTCCTGGCAATCAGTTCTAACTCTCTAGCGTAATGCAAATAAGCTGTCTTAAGAGGGTAGCAACTTGGATCTTTTCTTATATCCACAAATTTTTTTTTTAAAAGTAGTTGTGACTTCTAAGTTAGGTCAAGTTATCTAAAAACCATAAGCAGGATCTTTTTTTCCTCATTTATGTTAATGCTGGGCAAAAGAGCAGAAGCTGATTTGGAAACGTGTTAAGTGGAAGGGTGTTTTCCAGTAAGGTTGTTGTTTTGTTTTTTTTTCTTTTATGGAGTCTTCAGTATTTTATTGTCTCCCACAGTACTCTTAGGCTGCAGAACCCGCCTCAAAGGCACTGTGGAATTACTTCTCCAATTAGCTTGGCTCCTCCTAAGGATATAAGTTTGCATTCATACTCAGAAGCTGGTTGAAGCGATGAAAGCATTTGGGGTATTTGAAGATGAGGAAGAACTGAACCATGGGTATAACAAGACTGTAAAATTTGTTGATCTCCTGGGGTGGGGGGGGCGGTTAGGGCAAACTTAACATGAGTTTTCTTTACAGGCTGGTCATTCTTGGTAAGCTGAATAACTTGGTCAAAGAATGGATTTCAGAACTTGGTGAGAGCAAGGTAAGGATTTTTGATACATTCTTATCAAAACAGCTGAAGCCTTTTTGTTTCTTTTAAAGGTGATACTACTAGGATTTATGCTGAAGTTGAACTTTTAACTTTCTTCTTAAGTATCAAGGAGATCCGTAACAAATGTCATTGAAATAAAGTATAAAAGATACTTCAGATCAAGCTCTTCGAGTCCTTGGGGCACTGAATAAATTTGTGAATTGGCTCCATCAGTTGACTTGTAGGAGTTAACAAAGCTGAAAAAACATATTGTTGGGTGAGAAAGATGGTAAATGGGCAGTAATCTTGCCCCAAACAGCCTACAACGCTCAATCTAGTTTGGCATTATTACACTAGACTTGCCTTTGGTATGGCTCTTAGATTGTGTTAATTTATGTGGGCCTGCTGCAGGGAAGACTGATAGTAGGTCTTTGTTTAAATTGATGAAATGACTGCTACATTACTCATCTTTTTTTCGTTTTGTTTGTGAGCTGCAAGCACTCACTTCAGAAAAACAGTATCAGTCTATTAGACTAACAACTCAGTATGGGAGGGAGAAGACATTGTTTATGGAGGCTGTTGTAGTCTTTCTAAATAACTTACATGTTAGTTAAACTTGCACGTAGGTCAATGCGTATTTTACATTCTACAGAAAACTCTTTCTTTTCTACCCACAGAATCTTTCCCCTTCAGCAGTAGCAAATGTTGGTGGCAAAATATTTACGTGTGGTTCTTACAGGTTTGAAATACACAGTAAAGGTAAACTTTTGTTGTCTGGTCATAGTTCTAAGGTTTGAAAGTGTCTTCCAATGGTAACAGAAGAAATGGAATCTCTTTGCAGGTGCTGACATAGATGCTGTTTGTGTTGCTCCTAGACATGTAGAAAGATAGGATTTCTTTCAGTCGTTCTTTGAAAAACTCAAACATCAGGAGGAAATAAAAAATCTAAGAGTGAGTAAGCTCTCTCCTTGATAGACTGTGCAACTCCTACAATAAGAATATTCATGCTGAAGACTCATATTGGTAGTTGTTGTCTTACAAACCAAAATTAAAAAGGGAATTGTTTCTGAGTACCTTCTAAAATACTGTTTACGCAGCATGAAAATGTTGAAGTCAAGCTTTTGGTTCCCTTCCCCAATGACTGTACATCACATAAGGCTCTTTGTGGTTCACTTTTTCCCTACCCATGGTTTGGGAATGAGTTGGCCACAGTATCAAAAAGCAAGATTGTCCCTAGGAGCCTTGCTTTAACTTTAGATGTAGTAAGGGGCTTGGAAATAAGGTAACGGCATGCAGGTAGAGGAAGGGGCAGCCTGAGATCTAAGCAAGTTGAATGCGATGTGGAAAGGTTTCTGTTGGTATCTTGGCCACGGTGTTCCTCTGGATGTACTTTAGGACCTCTAATTCATTCTCCTCTGGTCATGTTCTTCTCTGACTACTCAGCCTGAGACTTTGTAGAAGAGATACACAGTCAGCTTTACATAAAGCTAATAGGAGCTGTGCTGCGAACGTGCAAAACTGCCTTGTAAAATCACCCTTGGTGCCTATGTTGTGTACCTTGTGTATAAAAACAAAATCCTGAGAAGTGTTTCTGTCAGCCTAGTCTTCCTTGTACAGACATTTTGAAAGATTTCATATGCATAGCTAATGAGCCTTCGTTTAGATGACTGTTACCTGAAAACAGACTCAGTGGGCTGTGGCACAGCTCTAACAAGTAGTCTACAAAATTGAAAACTGTCCCATAAGGTAGCTGATAGCATCTCAGGCATGGTAGAAAATAAAAATACAGGAGGCTTGTGCACACTGTCAAATGTGGACAGAATTTTCTAGATTTCTCTGGATGTTAACCAGTAGTAAGATAGCTATGGAAATCTCTTGCTTTTCTTCCTCACCACCAAGGTAAGTACCTTACAACCTCTGATACTGATGGCTCATTGTGCACTGTTTGTTCATTACAATATATGATCAGCCTCTGAATCTCTTGGCTAAATAACTTCTGAATGCTAGTATTAGTACTGTATTAGTGCTATACTGCTTGCAGCTTATTATAAGTTTTTTTTGGTTTGGAAGCAGCTCAGTCTTTATACTGAGTAGTTAGCAGTGTAAATTCTGCATTTGATCGTAGTTTAGGAGAAACATTAAAGTAGCAAAACATTTTTCCTTACACAGTTATCCTCTCCTTTACAGGCAGTTGAAGATGCATATGTACCACTTGTCAAGTTTGAGTTTGATGACATTGAGGTAAGCATTTTTTTTTTTCTTTAAGTGAGTAAATTTTTTTCATGCTTTGGAATAGGATAACTTTTCCAGGGACCTGTGACTGTGCTGTTTTGGACCACAACCTATCCCAGGAGAATACATTGCAGTAGAATTGGAGCTTATAGGAAAATAAGCCCCTAGGAAGCCTGGCAGGCATGGGATCATCAGGGACATCTTTTTCTAAACCTGTGCTGTAGACCACAGTAGCCTGCTTGAATAGCATTTATCTCTAGGATTGTGCAGAGTGGGAGCAGAGGAAGTGTCCTTGCTAACTATTCTTAGCTCTGACAAGTGAGCTTTCTACAGAAGGATGCGTATAGTGTAGTTCATAGTGAAACATGTGAGCAGACTAAATGTTTTGCTGCAAATCCAAAATGAAGTGGTCATGGGACAAACAATCTGGAAAATGGAAAGTAAAAGTACTCATTTGACTCCTGCCTAGGTTTGTCAGCTACAGGAATCCTGGTATCTTGAATACTTCTTACACAATTAATAAAGACCTGCATGCTGTAGTACCTAAGCAAGTTACTGCTTGGTATCACCATCATGAAGACATTTATTCAGTGACCTCTTTGTGGCCTTTATCTGGTACAGACATTCACAGAATAATTTTCTTGCCTCAGACTGTACTAAATCCCAGATACTTCAGGATCAAAAGGGCTTACTGCCTAAAGAAGATGCTCTCTCCTTTGCTGAAGTATAGTTGAGGTGATTGAACTTATGTCTTAATTCTGTGATTAATTTTAAGTTCCCTTTTAATTCAAATTCTAAGTCTAGAGTAATCTTTTTTCAACTGAAAACCCCCTCTTCCTTTCCCTAGCTTAAAAAGAAAGGGGTGATGCAATGAAGGTTTTGTAAATAAAATATGGAACTTTTAGAAATTTTATGGAGTCTTCTGGCCAATAAATCTCGGGAGATGTATCTATAGTCACATAATTCTAAATACAAATGTTAACCTTTCTTTTTAGACTTGAATGACTGTCCCCTACTAGTGTGCTGTTTGCAAACTGTGTGGCATTCTAATGGTTGGCACTTTTTTCCTCTTAAGATTGATCTCATGTTTGCCAACTGTTTCTGATAATCTTGATCTCAGAGATGACTCACATCTCAGAAGCCTGGATATAAGATGTATATGAAGCTTAAATGGTAAGCGTATTTATACATCTTTAAAAAGAAAATATTACTAAAATTGGTGTGGAATGCACATTACACAACCCAAGTTTCTGTACAAGATGCAGAAACTGATCCCCTGTATACTTGAGATCTGAGGAAGTGGTGAGTGGGCTGAAATTTAGATGTTTCAAGTTGTGTGTTTAGACAGACTGGTGTTTCATGTTTCTTTGATTGGGGTGTGTACATTGTTCCAGTTTGCCACAGAAACTGCTTCAGATGAATAGGTAGAGCACTTGATAGAGAAGAATGTGTGGTAGTTCATTAAAAAAACCCCCACAAAACAAACAAACAAAAAAACCAACCCCAAATTTAAAATACCTGAAGCCTGACTTGCTCACTGTTTAACACTCACTGGTTTAACTGTTCCTGGCTGTTGAAAGAAACCTAGCTTTTGGAATCCTGTGGAAGGGCCTTACTGAAAATTGTTGGCTGCAGTCTAAAGTATGAAAAAGCTGTTGAGGGCACCAGTTACCTGACGTGATACTGAATGTTACGTGTAATCTCTAATTTTTAAGGTAATACAAAGCAAGTAATCCAAACTTGTTTTCATAGACTTGAAGGATAAACTGTAAGTTATTGATCCAGTATAGCATAAAACCGACTTGTACCTGTGTCATGGTTTCAGCGCAGCCGGTAACAAAGGACCACGCAGCCGCTCGCTCACTCTTCCTGCCCCCCTCCAGTGGGATGGGGAGGAGAATCAGAAAGGAGAAAAGGAAAAAAAAAAGTACCTCGAGGTTTGAGATAAGGACAATTTACTGGGACAACACAAAAAAAGACATTACAGCAACAACGCTACTAATAAAAGAATATACAAAACAAGTGATCCACAGTGCAACTGCTCACCACCCAGAACCTAACGCTCTGCCACTTCCCCCACCAAAAACCGAGAGCCCCCCAGCCCGCTTCCCATTTATATACTGAGCATGATGTCACATGGTATGGAATAGCTCCTTGGCTAGTTCAGGTCAGCTGTCCTGGCTGTGCCCCCTCCCAGGTTCCTGTGAAAATTAACTCTATTCCAGCTAACCCAGGACAAGATGTTACTAGGAAGTTCTGTACTTCAACATTTTTTCTTACAGGCTGCAGAGTTACTGATGAAACACTACACCTAGTGCCAAATAAAGAGAACTTCTGGCTCACACTCCATGCAATTAAACTGTGGGCAAAATGTGAGTAATGTGATTGTTTGTGATCTTTAAACTTTTCAGAGGTACCTCATGCTGAAAAAATAATAGCATTAGAATTCCTTCAGCTTTGGATAGCTGTTTAAATAACAATTTTTTACCCCCATGGGGCAGATTCTGTGTGGTTTTTAATGAGGGTAGAGTGGGGAGAAGAGGGAAGTGCCTACAGGACAAGGTGCTGCGTTGCTTATCAGGAACCTGACTACAAAGGATAAAAATGCCAAGTGAAGTATAAAAGCTCGATACATAAGGAATAAGAAAATACTGTTTGTGCATGTGACTAGAGCAAGTGCTAGAAGAATGGCAGAACCTTTTTATTAAGGGAAGTTGGATGAAGCAGTAGCTGTAGCAGTGCAGGCAAATTTCAGAGTAACAGTATTTTGGGAAGTGGTGTGGTAATGATTCTTTTTCTCATCACTGTGAGGACCAACAATTTTGGCCTCATTGCACTGGAAAAATGACTGACTTTGAGGCTGAAGTGTACTAGGTATTCTATAGATTGTGAGGTTGGTGCTGTAAATTTGAAGGAATATACTTGGGTATTGAAAGACTACAGGCTAATGAGAGCATATCCATTGTAGGGTGTGGCATTTACTCCAACATGCTGGGATTCATTGGTAGGGTTTCCTGGGCCATGCTAGTAGCAAGAATGTATCAGCTCTAGCCAGGTGCTTTGGCTACTACTCTGATTAAGAAGTTCTTGTTTTTTTCAAAATGGTAAGAGCTATTTATGACTATTTTAATTTGCAGAAAGTAGCTACACTTTTTGTGGTAGTTCTTTATATAAGGTTTACACCAACAACATTCAATCCTACCCTGAATTACATGGCAGAGTTTTAAATGGACAGTTAGTTACTGGCTTTTCTTATACAGGGAGTGGCCAAAACCTGTATTGCTGAAACAACACGAAGAGACCAATCTTAACTTACCAGTATGGGACCCTAGGGTATGTAGACATTGAATTCGGAAGCCTTTAAACTTTCTTCTAAGCTAAGCTGCTGGTGCTGAGCACAATTGTTTTAATATCATAGGTGAACCAATGAGACCGATATCATGTAATGCCTATCATCAACCCAGCCTATCCACAGCAGAACTCTACATGCAACATATCTACATCAACGCGAGCGGTAATGGTAGAGGAGTTAAAACATGGTAAAGTTCTTTCCATGCATATTAATTGATTAAAAAGTATAATTTTTCCTCTATGAAACCACATTATCTGAATTGGTTATATTCTGCAAGGTGTTCTGCCCTTTTAGGCAGAAGAGTTCTCTGGGAAGTATATCTGTTGCAGGAAATAAGGGACCAGTTTTACAATGAACTGTTGTAGTAGACCTGCATTGTGTCAAGAGAATCCCTGCTTTTTGATCTGTCAATCACTGTTCAAAACCTTTATCTTATAAAGTTTATATCATGCTCTGCTAGTCTTTAAGAAAAAAAAAAAAGTAATAAGTTTTTCAACCTTAATTATAGGTCTTGCAGTTACAAATGAGATTCTCCAAGGAAAATTGGACTGGCCAAAGCTCTTTGAACCACAGAACCTCTTTCAGAAATACAAGTATGTATGAAATCTGTTATCTGAACTTGAAATTATTTACTTACTGGTTAGCATAGATAGTTTTAGCTTGCAGTCTAAATAGAAGATGGCATTGATGTTTGTTTTTCAGAAACTGGAGGTAGTCATATGAATTTCGGTAAGGATAAGTATAGGGAAGAGAGAAAAACTATATGTGTTATGCCACTGACACTGTTCTTATTAAAAGAAATCAACTCTGATACTTAGAATGTAGCAGAATGCAATTATAAAGGGTGTAATCAGTTTTTCTTCAGTTAATACTGTGCTGAATGCAGGATATAATCTGTCATGTCTGGAAGTCACATTCTATACATTTAAGGCAGTTTTGATTTCACTTGAAGGAATACAAAGTCCTGAGCTAGGTTATTATTTTTTCTTTTCTTCTAGACATTGTATTGTGCTGACTGCTAGTGCCTCCACTGAAAAGCATCACTTAGAGTGGTAAGACTTGCTTTGAATGTGGATTCAATAGATAATTGACACTCAGTTCAGTGTTGCACTTCATTAGTTAATACAGTTAACAAAAATAAAGCATTCAACTCTGCAACTAGGCATGGAATACAGTACCAAGTTAGTAGACAGTTCATCAGCAAAACTGAAAGCTTTCTTGTGAAGGGAAGTTAACATAAATCTTGCTGTTTCAGAAGTTAACCTAAAGATCTAAGTCATGATGAGAAGGAACAAAGAGGGTTAGTGTGCATATGCCTGAAGGTCAGATGCTCTGTGTCATCTGCAGAAGCAGATGCAAGGAGTCTAAGGAGACTCCTTACCCAACACTGCTTCAGTTAGGAAGATGTTCCTTGTTGCAGAGCCTGAAGTAAACGGGGATTACTTGATGTCATCAGATGTGTAGTGGACACTGGAGAGTTAGATCTTTTACTGAGTTAGAGAGCAGTGGTCTCCAGATTTTTGTGCAGTCCTGAGAGAAAAAAAAAAAAAAATTTTAAACACATAGTTGCAGTATATATATCTACTTATTTACAAGTTACATACACATTACTGAAGTTCTAGTATTTTCTTCCCATACCCAGTGGATTGTATTGTGTACCCCCCGGCGTACACCCCCCCACACACACACACACTTTGAAGACCACTGTTGTAGAGCCTTAGAAGACTTGGTTTCATAACTTTTTTACTGGATATAATATTTAATTTAGGACTAGATTACACTCAATGCTAAGTTGCTCTGGTTATGTAGTCAGCCTATTCCAGAGCCTCCTTTTCTCCAGTGAAGTGAAACAAGGCTGTTTAATCTGGGTGAAACCTGACCGTCTGCTCAGAGCATCTGAATGCTGATAAATACTATTTACAAAGTTTTAATCTAGTAGTTTGCTCAGGCATCTTATGTTTAGTGCTGAAAATTATCATCTCAGCACGCTTGGTAGTGGATAGGTACATTGCAGGGGTGCTGATCTACTTTGTGAAATGTAATGTGAGAACCACTTCAACTGTAGTGAGAGAAAATGACTGCTTATGACATGACATTTGTCATTGTCTCAAGGGAGATACACCAATAATAACTTATTTAACCTGTGTGAATCAGCTGACTAACTGTGAATCTTGAAATAAGGGGAAACAGTGAGGAATTAAGGTACTGTAATGTGTGTGGTGTTCTCACTCTTAAGAAATGAGTACTTTACCTGCTTTGCTCAAGTAAGCAAGCAAAATAGCTCTGTGTAACAGACCACTGTTCTGAGGGCACCTTGGTTATACTTCAAAGTTTGGCTTGCGCTTTAAGGCAAATAATTTAATTCTTATGCTACCTCTAAAAGACATCTTCTCTCATGTTTAAAAATAGCTCTAATAGGTAATACCTTTTACCTGAACTTTTTAATGTGTTCACTTAAAAATCGTATCAGCTACAGCTTGATGTCAGTCGCAGTTAGGTGTACAACAAGGAGTTATGGGCAGAGGGCTTAGAGCCAAATAGTTTTTGATGTGAAATGTTTTTAAGTGAACAAAGTTTATTGTATCTCACAATAAAGATGAGGACAGTTCTGGCTTCAGTAAAAGCTGATGTTTTTTTCAGTGACAGAAATGGCAGCAAATGGGGCTTAGTTTTGCATCTGGGAAAATGAAAAGCAGAAGATAAATTTGCTTCAGTTTGTCTGCTATAAGAACAAGTTTAGTTCACCAACTCTTGAATGGATTTGGGAATAGATGACACATCTCTGTTGTTCATCAACACAAGATACTTTTGAAGAACGTAGAGTTCTGACTGCTTTCAAAGCTAGCAGTGTTTTAGGTAAAAGGGTAAAATGCCAGTACTTCATTTAAATGAAGAGCCTTTCTGGTCATGATACATTTCTTAGGTAAGTTTCTGTTGAGACTGTGTTGACTAGATCATTTATTTATTAAAGGGACTATATTTTTGAGTTTGACTGGAAAAGGGTAAACTCTTTTCACATGTCAATCTGCAGGAAGAATTGCATCTTTACTCAGGTGTAATTGAACAGTTGTGCTTGAGCCTTTTCTAAACTGTTCTTCTCCTTGATCTTAGGGGCAAAAAGGAGTTTTGCTGCTCTTCAAAATGCAGCCAGAGCTGCTGGGAATCTGCTTCTTGTTGATATTTTCATCATAGGTCATATGTTGAAGTGTTGTATCTGACCCATTAAGAGTACAAGTTAAACTTGTTTACCTCTGTCTTTGGAAACTTTAAAGCTCAAATGTCACTGGAAACTTCTCAAACTATACTGTGTGTGATATAAATATCCAGTATCTGCTCAGCTGAATGAAACTTACTACTTAATGACTGGTTAGCATTTTTGTATTAGCATTGTATTGTAAAAAGGCATATAACGAATGTGCTGGATACAGTTAAAAATGAGTAAATGGCTCTTGTTCTTATTAGGATTGGCCTTGTTGAATCTAAAATTTGTGTGCTGGTTGGAAACTTGGAGAGGAATTAATTTCTATCTATTGCACATGTAAAGCCACAGTCTTTCCCTGGCAGACAAGAACTTTGTAAACAGTGAGTTTCATTACTTTTCTGAAATACAGCTTGGCCAATGTATTTGTATTGTCTTTGTGTGGCAAGGTTTTGGTAGCGGGGGGGGGGGGGTGTGTTACAGGGGTGGCTTCTGTAAGAAGCTGCTGGAAGATTCCCCTGTGTCTGACAGAGCCAATACCAGCCGGCTCTGAGACGGACCCGCCACCGGCCAAGGCGGAGCCAATAAGCGATAGTGGTAACGCCTCTGTGATAACATTTTTAAGAAGGAAAAAAAAGCTGGGACAGACAGAAAAGGCAGCTGGAGAGGTGAGTGAGGACATGTAAGAGAAACAACCCTGCAGACACCAAGATCAGTGAAGAAAGAGGGGGAGGAGATGCTCCAGGCACTGGAGCAGAGATTCCCCTGCAGCCCCTGGTGAAGACCATGGTGAGGCAGGTTGTCCCCCTGCAGTCCAGGGAGGTCCACAGTGGAGCAGATATCCACCTGCAGCCCGTGGAGGACCCTACACCAGAGTAGGTGGGTTCCCGAAGGAGGCTGTGACCCTGTGGGAACCGTGCGCTGGAGCAGGCTCCTGGCAGGACCTGCGGATCTGTGGAGAGGAGCCCACGGAGCAGGTTCTCTGGCAGGACTTGTGACCCCGTGGGGGACCCACGCTGGAGCAGTGTGCTCCTGAAGGACTTCACACCGTGGAAAGGACCCATGCTGGAGCAGTTCGTGAAGAACTGCGGCCCGTGGGAATGGCCCACGTTGGAGAAGTTCGTGGAGGACTGTCTCCCGTGGGTGGGACCCCATGCTGGAGCAGGGGAAGAGTGTGATGGGCCCTCCCCCTGAGGAGGATGAAGCGGCAGAAAATAACGTGTGATGAACTGACCATAAACCCCATTCCCCATCTCCGTGTGCTGCTGGGGGGGAGAGGTAGAGAATCCGGAAGTGAAGTTGTGCCCGGGAAGAAGGGAGGGGTGGAGGGAAGGTGTTCTGAGATTTGGTTTTATTTCTCATTACCCTACTCTGGCTGATTTGTAATAAATTGAGTTCATTTTCCCCAAGCTGAGTCTGTTTTGCCCATGATGGTAACTGGTGAGTAATCTCTCCTGTCCTTATCTCAACCCACAAGCTCTTTGTTATATTTTCTCTCCCCTGTCCAGCTGAGGAGGGGGAGTGATAGAACGGCTTTGGTGGGCACCTGGCGTCCAGCCAGGGTCAACCCACCACAGTATTGCACTTTGTTTATATTCATTCACCTCAGCTTACCTGCGAGAGATGTTCGGTTACGTACCTACTGTTTTGTAGGTATAAGGCCTGATAGGTAAGGTTCTGAGCATGTAGGATCTTTTTAAAGAAGGGAGAACTTCAGGGAGGAGTTCTCAGAGAACTTAAGTATAGGCTGACTCTAATATTTAACTGCTGCATACAACTAAACTGTTTTGCTTACTCCCTTCTTGAGAGTACATACTAGCATCCAGATAATTGGCATCTGTGCATAAATGATAGATTTGTGAATCTGTCTTTTTAGGAGTGGATATGTGTCAATGTGGTTTCTTGGAATTGTATTTAGGAAAGTGGAAAATGCAGCAAGTGTTAACGTTGATTTAACGTATGTTATATAGTCGTTCAAAGGTAAGCCTATATTTTGCTCTAGTCTTGTAGGGTTTCATTTTTTTATTCTAGTGCAAGTTGCTTCACAAAGTGAATTGTGCTTCCTTCTGGTATTAGCTATTAGATATTTCTATGGAGCGCGAAACATAGAAGATTAGCCTGAAAAACATACTGTTTTGACACTTTGGAACAGTAAGTCCATCTTGAAACAAAAGTGTGTACTAAAGTCCTATACCATATACCACATGTAAAATAATAGCTCTGCAGATCGTAGTAAACTCTCACAAAGGAACTGTGATTCATGAGGTGGACAGTCAGATGTGAAGCCAGAAGATGTCCATTTACTGGGTGTAGCTACACTTGTCAAAAACAGTTGTCAGTTGCAGAACTTTGAAAGTGGGAATTAACTGTATCAGTCTCTAAAATAAGTTGTTAATGCCTGTTGAGAGTATTTTTTCCAAAATAACAATTTATGTATGATATCATCCCAGAACTTTGAAAGGCAGTGAGTAGTCACGTTGTAATGACATGTAGTCTCGCATGTAAATCTTTATGTTCATCTTCCATTATTACTTTTGATAGATGTAGAAATAAAGTAATATTTCAAGTGTTGTTAGATAATGCTAGAATAAAGGGATTTGGGGGTGAGCAGTCATTTGAAAGTATAAGTCTTTTTGCCACAATCTGTTTGCTTCTTCCCAAGCTGCCTGCTCCTTCCCAAGCTGCCTGCTCTTGTGCCTTTCAGAAGTGCATGTGTGCTGTCAGGCTTGTGCCTAGCTATCATAATGACGAATTAAGGAAATCAGGTTACTATTCTGAAGTGACAAGTGTGTTTGGACAAAAAGTTCTAATGGTGGGCTCCTTTAAACTCTTCATCAGTGCAAACAAACATTTATCCATGGTACCAGCATGAGCTGTGTGTTGTGTTGCTCAGACAACATGAGTAAATGTAGTAAAATCTGACCTTCTTTTTAGCTCATGCTTTGGGATATGAGAAAAGCACAGAAAAAAAGCATCAAAACTCTTGTCTGAGTTTCAAGCCAGGTGGGGTGACTTCCTCAGACTTGCACTCTTCTCTGAACTGATGCTTGTCTTATATGTTACATCCAGTGGCACTGTGTTTCTGTAGGGTTCGGCGTTCGGAAGATCTTGCGATGTCACGGAAAGTTAGAGGGTTAGTCGCAGCCTTATGATGTGTCTGTAATCCCGCCTACCCTTGTTACTATAAAAGGAATTGACTGCGCAATAAAAGGCGGAAGTTGGCGCTCACACTGTGTGTGTTATCTGTCTCTTTCCCTGGTCTGTGGCTGACCAGTGATCTAATCGCGGCACCTTGATATGTGGCGAACGCTACATAATGGTGACCCCGACATGATCGGTTGCACTAGGCGACGATGGGACTTGCGCAAGTGATTAAGGTGTTGAAAGTGTTGGCTGATGAGGTGGGTGCCTGCGGAACAATTAGGAGGGGCCCCATGGGCAAATGCATCCAATGGGTGCTGCACTGGGGAGGGATGGGCTCTCCCAAAGAAGTATTAAGTCCCCCAAATTGGGGAGAGATTCGGGAGCTGTTGCTCCAGTCGGCGCTCGCGGGTGAGCGCGGAACCGCGGAATGATTACAAGCTTGGGGGAAAGTGGAGGAGGTAGTTATGGCAGGACGGAAAGCTGGGGAGTGTTGGTCGGTGGTGCGAGCTGTTTTGTTTGCAGATGAAGCGCCGCCTCAAAAACAATGGGGGGCAGTGCCCCCAGGGACAGTGAGTCAGACTCGGACGGAGTGGGCGGCTGTGGAGTGGGGCTCACAGAGCGGTCCATCTCTGATTGAGGGCATGGACGCAGAGGGTGCGGCAGAGACGGAGGGTTTTCCTGTAGGGACGGCACCAGCGGGAACGGATGAGCCCCCTCTGCGGCGTCCATGGGAGGAGTTATGGCGGGAGGTTCAGAAGGATTTGAAGGAATGCCTCTTGGACTGGGATCCAGGCGGGGATGTCGGGGAAGATTTATACCATTAGTTGAGAGAGTGGGCGGAACGGCCACCCGCGGAGGGGATAACTGGGAGGCAGCGGGGGTTGGAGACTGTGGCAGAGGAGGAAACACCCCCCGCGGGGGAAATCAGGCGCCCTTGCCGGGAGAGCGGACTGAGCCTCCTGAGCCTTTGCCTGAGCCTGTGCCTGCTGAGCCGTCAGCTGCACCCCCTCCGGCGCTTCCTCCGCCCCCTCCCTCCTCCCTTCCTTTTCCACCCCCCCCCCCCCCCGCCTTGCAGCGGCGCATGTCAGCCGGCCATGGAATGGCCGCCGCCAGGCGCGGGCACGGCCGGCCCCCGAGCAGAACCATCCGTGTCCCCGCCACCGCCCTTTAATCCATCCAGCCTCTCGGAACCAGAGACGGTGAAACCAACTGCGCCCGCGATAGACGCAGAGCCGCCTGCAGTAGCCACTGCGGATGAGAGGGAGAGGCATTGGAAAAAAAAAAAAAAAAAAAGGATGGGAGTCATTTCACTGGAAGGTCCTTGAGAAATTAAAGACATTGTCCCAATGGCAACTGGGATGGCACCGGCGGGTGCTGGAGCCACTGATCCGACAGATTCTTACTAATAGAGTATTACACTTTAGAGGACTAGCAGACATTGAGTCCTTCAGAGAGGTTTCAGAACAGCGTGCCTTATTGTATATAGAACTTGCTTTAGGTAAAAAGTGTGTTAAGTATAATTTGATTAAACATAGTGTGATTACGGGAAGACAGTGTGGGGTAAACGTAGAAGTTAGTTAAAACCAAAATTAGGGGTAAGGTCTATTTCCATTAATAACCTGGGAACGAGGTTGATTGTGTTTCCACAGATACAGGCCCACGATGGACTCCTGTTGAATTTGCATGATCATCATCATCTGGAGCATCATAGATGGTGTGGCAATATGAATACCACCTCAGTCAAAAACTAATGTGTAGGCCACCTTGGTTGACATAACAGGTCAAGATTCTCTGTGCACTGCAACCGCATCATAAAGCCCACGAACCAGTAGACAAGATGGCTATGACTCGTGCAGCGCACCTGGCCAGCGAGCGCATGCGTCATAGATTGCAGCCGAGGCGGACTTTTAGCACCCGCTGGCCACGTGTGCTAAAACCCATTCCTCTGCAAATGTATAAATACCGGGATTTTCCGAAGACCATCGGGCTGGTGTACGGTGAGGCCATCGTTGCCTCTGTGGGGATGCCCACGGAAAGCTGGCACCTACCGATTGCTGGGCTGAGTTCGTGGAGCAAGATGGCACAAGAATGTATGGATGGTTCATCTTCCTCATAGTCCTCATGGTTCGGGTCATTAGGGGTAACGGGTTGGCTTAAAGAATTATGGGCATTATTGTAGTTATTGTGATTTTAGCTATTGTAATAATTTTACCTTGTTCAGCTTGTTAAGTAAAAATGGCATCCCTCATAATAGCACCGACCAGGCCATTGTAGAATGAGCACATTGAACCTTAAAGGCCTTACTCGATCGGCTTAGGGAGGGGGAGCAGGAGGAGCCCTCCTGGTTACAGGAAAACACACCTGCTCTCCGTACACAGCGTCTTCTGTTAACTGCGTTAACCTCATTAAATCAGACAGTTCGAGGGGACTTGGAAGAGACGGCGGCGCAACGACACTTTACGAACATGGAAGAGAAAGGTCCTTACCGGTTGGTCCGCGTGCGTGACCTTCAGACACGCCAATGGGATGGGCCGTTTGAGTTGCGTTGTCTTGGGCGAGGGTATGCCTGTGTACAGACACCTGAAGGGCTACTGAAATGGGTTCCTAGTCGTATGATTCATCCTGCCCTAACCTCGTAGTGTTTGAGTGTTTTTCCTTACAGATCGCTGTCATCCTTTCCTGGTTTGTGACACCTTGGGTATCTGCTACAAATTTCTGGCAGTGGATGCAAAGCCAACTGGGGGACCCTGATGTGTATCTGGACGATGTCTCTCTCAGAGTCCATCAATACGTGCCTTTATGGGATCCAGCTGTCAGAGCTCGCAGCCAGGAATCTGGGTGCCTCAGACATTAAGCCTTAACATCAGCGCACCAACGATAAACCTTATAGAGTAATAGAAGTAATTCTTTCCAAGCCTCATGATGTATCTGTATAACTTTCAATCTACCTCCTGTGTGAATTTCTATAAAGGAGCTCTTTGCTCTGCAGGGTAAATGGGACATTTACGGGTGTTTAAGATAGAGTGTTTCAACTTAGTTGTAGAGATATGTTTATACTCATAGTACTTTACATAGTTATTTCTTGGTGTGGAATTGTTCATAACAATAGAGGCCAACTCGTCATAGAGAGGGGGGAGATGTAGGGTTCGGCATTCGGAAGATCTTGTGATGTCACGGAAAGTTAGAGGGTTAGTCGCAGCCTTATGATGTGTCTGTAATCCTGCCTACCCTTGTTAGTGTAAAAGGAATTGACTGCGCAATAAAAGGCGGAAGTTGGCGCTCACACTGTGTGTGTTATCTGTCTCTTTCCCTGGTCTGGGGCTGACCAGTGATCTAATCGCGGCACCTTGCTATGTGGCGAACGCTACATGTTTCAATGCTGTGGCAAATGTAAATTATGTCAACAAGGTTTATGTACTGCTAAGAGGCTAGAACTAATGTTAAATCCTGTATTTCTATGCACAAACTTTATTAGCATAGCTGTGTGCTCTTAGTTTAGTGAAGCACAGCCAACAATATGTTTCAGATACAGGGTTTGAATCCAGAGAGATTGAACAGAAAAGGTGTTTCTTGAGAGGTGTGATATCCCCTGGCAAATGTGGGAGTGACCAGTAGTTACATGCAAGAAAGCTTTTATCATGTGCCTTGACTTTGAGAGATTATCTCTAGAGGGCAAAGTTGATGGGCTCAAGAGTATAAGGCTCATAGTTTGGAAGGCTTTTGTTAAATGAACTTTATCTCACTTTTCCATAAAAACATTATTGAATTTACTTTGAAGCAACTGTTCATACCAGTGTGAATGTTCGTATGTGTGCTTTTATTTCACTTCTAGGTCTCCTGTAGAAAGACTTAGAAGCATTTTTGGTTTTGTTGCACGTCCTTACTTTGATTCCCACTCTGTATGTTAGTAAGCTGACTTTCCAGTTATGCTCACGATAGGCTTGTTAAACTTACCTAAATGTGACTTAATTCTGTAATAACTTCTGTGCTAGTATAGCATTTTTTAGTTACATAAAAGGTTGTTTGCAGGCAGTTAAGAAAAACTGGTTTAAATTGTGGTGGTTCTGATAAGTCAGATGTCCCTAAAATCTAGACTGTCTTGGACAGATAGAGTTTTAACACCCGAATTAGTGAAAAAAAAACCCCACAATCACCACTGTAAATATCAAACAAAAAAATTAGTCTAAATCTTGATTAAGGTGTCTGGTCTCTCATCAGCTGAGCACAGTTGGGTTGATTCAGAAATTCCTCTAGATCTATTTTCAACCAGAAAACTAAGGGTTAAGGAGTATTCTCTCCTTCAGGTTAAAATCAGCTCAGATGTGAGCTGCATGATTAGCAAACCACAGCTGTAACTGAGCACATAAATGTATATTTGAACTTAAATAGCTGTTACATATCTGGTCTGTACTGGATGTGAAATGGACATCTTGGGTCACGTTCATCTTGGGACAACTTCTTATTCTTTGTTTGGGCTGGACAGACTTAAAGGCTTGCTGCTTCTAAAGAAATCATGTGTAACTTTGACAAATACCTAATGCAAACATTCCCACTAAGCTACAATGCTAATTTTCCTGTTAGTTTCCAGCCAGGCTAACAACCTCAATATGCTAAAGGATGGTATGAAGATTGAGGCAGCTCATGTGAAGAGAAAGCATCTCCACTATTTTTTGCCTGCAGAAACCTTACAGAAAAGAAAGAAGGTATAATAAAAATTTGACTCTTCTGGCTTTTTTTTTTTTTTTGCTTTAATAATTACTTCATTATTTTGTTGTTGTTGTTGTTTCAGCAAAGCATGCTAGGTGCTAGTCAAAATGCTAGTGGGCTTCAGTGCAGAAGGACTTCTTCAGATGGAAGCTGTTTGGACAGTTCCAGAGACACAGACTCCAGAACACCAGATAATGTCTCTTCTTTAAATAAGATTTCTAAATTGGACACTTTACAGCAGAGAGATAAAGGTTAGCACCATAACCTTAAAACTGTGAAGAAGCTGCTTTTTAACTGACTCACAATATGAATGAGGCCTAGGATTTTGTGTTGAATCTATGTTGTTCATAAGCATGTGGAGGGCTCTAATGGCTTCAGGAGCAAAGCTGTCATCTCCTTTGGGCACATGGGGGGAGACAGGTTAAAGAAATCCTTGAAAAAATTAATTCAATGTACGTGAACACATATAGGAAGAAAGAAGAACATGATAACAGAGAAATTATTTGGTCTCGAATGTAGATCCCCTTAGGTTAGTGTGTAACTTGAAGCTGGAGTGTTTTCTAAGTAGGTAGCTGTTCTTTCTAACAAAAAGTATGGTTAATGCCAAGCAGTATTATGTTCTAATGAAGTGCTGATCTTGATCACAGAAACACTAGAGCTGCTGATGATTTGGTGCAGCAGTATGAGAACTTGGGCAGTAAAAGTGTCTGTCACTTCCTGGGAAGTCTCTTTGTTCATAAACTACTTCAGCACAGGAGGAATATGTAATCTTGAGAGTAATAGCCCAAGACTACCAAATGAGTAATGCCTTCTGTATTCAGACTGTTTGGTACTGTAGCAGTAGCATTAAAAAAAAATAAAATTGGGTGCCTGTATGGGTAGAGCAGATACATTCATGAAAAGTAGTACAGAGTGCTGGATATACTACCCTGGAAAACAGTGCAAGTACATAGAGACTGACTAAAGAAAATGCTTAAGTTTAAATTTGCGGTCTGAAGTTCAGCAAAATGAAGATCTCATTCTATATTGCCTGTGAGTTTGTTGTTCAGTAGGGTGTGACAATGAGATAAGAAGATAGACATTTGTCTTGCATGGACTTTCTGGAAAGGAAAAGTACAGTATTTTAGAAACTAGCATTTTATAACTCTAGCATCTGACTTTTACAGAAATGCTGTGTATCAGAAATCTGATGGTGCTACCTCGTGTAGCTGTGCCATCAGTGTCTAAGGGACTCTCCATTCCTGTTACTGATTCATGTATTGAAGTAGTGGATGGAATCCAGTCTTTAATTTCATGGCTGAACTCTAGAAGCTCAGTGTCTCCTACAGAACTGGAGGCTACAGTTGCAATAAGAACATTGGGAGCTCCAGCTGGTTGCACCATTCCAGGACATAACACAGTTTCTTCATGCGGATCACATTTTGTCCAAGGACAGCATGAATTAAGTGGCACTCCAATTACAGATCCTAAGAATGCTGCACTTAAATGACCTTATTCACTGACCACTGAAGGACCTTGCTCACCTACATCAGAAGAATGCCCCAAAAAACTAGTAGACAGAGAAAAGGTAAGGAGAGGGGGGTCTAGGCCAGGGAGTGTTTGAAGTAGAATTAATTATTGATGTACAACGAATGACATAACTGAGAAGAAATGCATATATACATCCCCAGTGGATTCAGGAATCTAAATTTAAGCATAATGATAGTTTTCCTAGGATGTTGGTATGACAAATTGTCTCGAATATACTGTATAGCTATTAAAGAAATTTTTTTTCCAAGATCTGGCACTAGTGACTGTTTCTGGTCTGGTGGCAGGGTCTCTAAATACTACTGTACTTGTATATTACTGCACTGCCCAATTGCTGAATGAACTGACTTACTTGGAAGCGGTTCTTAATTCAGAAAAAAAAAAAAAAAAGATATCTCAAAATGAAGTGGATATGAATCTTATAAATTAAAAGTATGAGCTAATCTTGTTTTGGCAGATGATTTTTGAATGCATATTGATAGGTTTGCTGCTTTAGAAATCAGCAGCCTACTCAATAGGTTGTCCACTGCTGACATGACAGTGTGGAGTTGCTTGTTAAATCTGGTTTTTGTGGAAGCTTTTGATTAATGCTTGATTTGTTTTATTGCTATACATAACTCTCCTTAAACAGCTGTTCATGTGGCTTGACCTCTGATTTGAGGCAGAGGCAAAGAACAACTAGAAAAAACTCAATTTTGACACTTGTAAAGAATCAACTTGCAGAACTGTTACCTACTATTGAATATTTCAAGTACAGATTTCAAGGTTTGGGTAGTAAGACTTTTTGCGAGGCTTGAGATTGCCGTGTGGTAATGCTAGTCTTGTCTAAATGTTTTAAGAATGGCCACTAATACACTTAATGTGTTGACTGGAAGCTGTACTCAAATATGAGGGTAATTTTAGTATAGCAATTATTCTGGGCCTGTGTATTCTGTTCTTCTAGTTAACTGGCCAGGATTCAGCAAAGATGGTGGCAATCCAGAAGATGTCATCAGCAGATCTACAGACAACATAATTTTGAAGGGGTTTTACTCAGTGGGCTAACTGGAAAGCTGAATGGATTGTTCCAGTGCCCAGACCACCTCACACAAATACTCTACGTGTTTGTTGATGTAAACAAAAATATGCTTTTTAGTTTAACTTATTTCAGTCTTCATTTCCCAAATACATTCTTGTAAGAGTTATCCTTATTAGTCTTTTTAAAAGTCTTAACTATCACTAGCTGAAACAGCTTTTGAAAAAGCCACAAAACCCAACCTGTCCTGTGACTTGGATTCAGAATGTGTGTAAACAGGTTAACTGGTCACTGCAAGCACGCTGTGTTTCAAAGTGTATGTGAACTTGCTTGTATCCATTTGTGCTTTCCTAGTGCACATGCATATATTGTTCTTATCTTAAATTATTTTCCCATTTGGCACATACACTCCTGTGCACCTATCACAATGGTACTCAGCTTTCTCAGCTAGTAGCTTTCCTCTGCCTAACACAGCCATGCACTACACAAGTATTGCCTCCCATGGAGGTGCATTAATAATTTAAATATTGAAGAAAATGCAGCAGAGGATGCTACCAAGGTATGGAGAAGATAGACATGCCCCTTGCCATTGTATCTGATTTTTGTCTTAAGACTGCTGCAGCATGAGACTTGATGGGATTTTTTTGTTGTCACTGGGTAGTAAAGCTAAACTCAGAACACATGGCTGAAGATGTACTTAAATGTTGCAATAGCCAAGGCTGTTGTGACACTGCCACACACCTGCAAGGTACAGTCTTGAAAGCAGTAGGCATGCAGAGAGTGGTTTCAGATAAAGCCTGAAAGCTGTCTACATGATTACATCAAAACTTGTAGTAGTCTGAAGGTCCGGTTCTATGAACTGGTAACACTGCTTACCCAGTTAAGTGCATTAGGGTTTTTTGAGGGCTGGGGAGAAATCCTGATCACATGAAGCAAATGTTATGCTATCTCTCTATTGTAATTTCTTTATAATTTGGTGTTTTTGTAAATGAAGTTCTATGTTTTTCCAGAGTATTTTTGTATGTACTGTAAAATACTGTCTTCCAATGAGAAATTTAAGATCTTCAGTCTCTTTTTTTTTTTTTTTAATACACATGGGATCTGCTCAAAACCCCCAAACAACTAAAACAAATGTAAGGTTGGAGGGGGGGGGGCAGTCCCACAAAAAATATGTTTTACAAAATGATAATGTCATGGTAGAGTAAATTTGAGGAGACTAGGAACACTGCTTTCCTGCTTCTAGTATTTCCAGGTTTTGAATTAACACCCTCTGGATACTGCAGCTTGCAAACTGCATTGACAGAAGAAGTCCCAGTTTGCTGTGAGGACGAGAGATACCCCTGAATTCTTTTAAAATTAGTTGCTTGGCTTAAACAGCAATTCTGAGCTCTGATCATCTTAAGCATCCACCTAAAATCCTAGTGACAAGACCCAAGAGGCATGTAACTATCTTGTGAGGTCCTCATTCTCCAGCATTCCCCCTACTGCTAGTGTTCCAAACTTGTGGAGAAAGCATGACTATGACCATATACTTACTTTTTTCCTTATTACCTCTGGTTTCCAGCTTGCTTCAAGTGCAATTTATCTCTTAGAAAATTTGCCTTAGTGGGTTTGAGAGGTCTTCTTCCTTCTCCCCTCCCAAAACCCCAAAACTTCAGAGTGCAAGGCTTAGGTTTACTCACAGGTTAAAATTAAGAAACAGAACCCATGTTACTTAAGTGTCTTGTAGCAGAGCCACACCTTGAGTTTGTAAAATGGTTACCTTGGTTTTGTGACCAAGGTTAAAACCATGGTATTTAAATACTGTCAACTCTGTGTACTAGTTACAGTAGGTATACATCTTCAGCACCTGTGTAAATAAAAATCCATCAGGAATTTGAAGGAATTAAAGCTGAAGTAGGTGATAAGATAAACAGCAAAGCAAATGTGAAAAATAAGTGTTTTGTAATAGTCTACAGCCCTGTGATATCACCATGCTTTCAAACAAATTCTTCCACTTGAGTATCCCAAGGCTGTTAAAGGCTGTCTTGCCCTTAACCTCTAGATCAGCATATGCATTTATGCAACTAGTCTCAAAATAACCTAGCTAATTGATATCAAAATATATGCTTTTACATGGATTTGTTTATTTTTTTTTTACTTTTGCTTTGCAGAATTATCTTTTGATTGCTCTTACCTTTTTTTTTTTTTTTTTTTTTTGTTCCTCTCACTCTTAGGGTGTTAAGAAGAAGTTCAGGAAGAAGTTAGGTTACTAGTTTTCAGGACTTGATACAGCATAGGAGAGATTACATGCTTTACTTTAATATACCCTGACTCAACGCTTGGCCCAGTGCAGAGTGACGTCACTGTTCTGGAGTTTCCCTGGCTATTGCAGAAGTTTGATACTGCCCCAGGACTATGCAGCTTAGATTACAGTTTTAAATAAAGTTCAAGCTACAACAATTCAACTGAAATATTTTCCTTTGTTTATGGAGCAAGTGCTCTGCCAAAGTGATTGAAAGAAAAGTTACTCATGCATAAAGACTCGTTGAGGGAGACTCCTTGATACCAGACTTCTGCAAACTTTGCTGTTTTATCTGCTTTCTTAGCTGGTTGCGGTGTGTGCAGCTTGAAGGTCCAGGTGGCAGGGGTGAGGGATGCACGATCAATCTCCTTAAAGAGGAGCAGCTCGATGTTGAAATTGTGTATGGTTAGTAACTTTGAGCAAGACATTCCATTGCAGGAATTAACGTCTCCTGTGGTTTTACTTGTTAGGTCTAAGCAAAGAAGTGGTTCATGTGACATCATCTCCACTTCTGCTGTTGCAATGGATGTCCCTGTAGAACCTAGAGAGAGAAAGTAATAGAATACTTTTTGCCTTAATGAGTCAAAAGCCAAGGGCAAAAAAAAAGTATCTTGAAACTGTTAATCTTGACTTTGACTTTGGGAGGGAGAAGGCTTATTAATACTGCCTTTACATAACACTAAGCCTCCACTGGAGTGCCCAAAGCCCTATATTCGGGAGCAAAGCTTCATTTCTGGGCTCCATAGAAGAACCAATAGGTTGCCTTCTTGATTAGGGTCCAAAGCATCATGTGTAGCTTCTAGCCCCTCCTTTTTAGTGCCCAAAGCCTCATGTTTAGGGCAGAAATACTCCTTTTTAGGGTCCAAACCTGTCGTTTTTTATCCATAGCCTTTTTTTAGGGCCCACATTTTCATTTTTTGGATCTAAACCCTTATTTTAAGGTGCAGAAAGCCTCTTTCTAGAGAGCAGCCTCCTTTTAATGGTCCAAAGGCTCAGGTTTAGTTTCCAAAGTCTCAGGTTTAGAGGCCAAAGATGCATTTTTAGTGTCCAAAACCTCATTTATAGGTTCCAAGTCCCTCTTTTAAGTTCCAAAGACTCACTAGCTGACATAGCATCAGCAAGGCTCTCTCTAATGGTCTTGGTACATCTCACGGTCTTGGTATGGGTGTGACTGTCTGTAGCAGTGTCGCGGTCTTTTTACTGCATCAGTGTCTGTAACAGTATCTATATGGGTACCTCCATGCCTAATTGTACCTGTACCTGCATCGGTACTGGTATCTGTATGTGTGTGTCTTCAATTGCATTGGGATCAGTACCTGTATGTTTAATGGCACCTCTATCCGTAATGGTATTAGGAGCTGTAGCTGTAGTTGTAGGTGTAATGGAGTGTGTGCTTGTGTGTGTGACCATACTTGTATCTGCAATGCGGAAAGTTATGGTGTCTGACTGTATCTATAATTCTACATATTTTAGGGCTGTATCTGCAATTGAAAGTGTGTGCGTCTTTATCAATAATGGTGCCTGTGTGCTGGTTTTAGCTGGGACAGAGTTAATTTTCATCATGGGAGCCTGTATAGTGCTATGTTTTGGATATGTTCTTACAACAGTGCTGATAACACAGGGATGTTTTACATATTGCTGAGCAGTTCTTGCCTAGTTAGCATTGAGGCCTTTTCTGCTTTTCATAGTGCCCTGCCAGTGAGCAGGCATGGGGTGCACAAGAAGTTGGGAGGGAACACAGCGGGGACTGCTGACTCCAGATGACCAAAGGGATATTCCAGACCATATGATGTTGTGCTCAGAAATCAAACTGGGGAGGTGGTGGGGGTGGGTGGGAATAATTGCAGGGGGCTGCTGTTTCTCAGGTACTGGCTGAGCATCCATCAGTGGTGAGCAATTGGGATTTTTTTTGCATCACGTACTTTTCTTGGTTTGGGTTGGGTATTTTTGTGCGTGTGTGGGTGTTTCCCCTTATTCTTCTTATTAAATTGTCTTTATCTCAACTCAAATGTTTTTGCACTTTAACCCTTCCAATTCTCTCCCTATTCCATTGCAGGTTGGGAAGTGATCGAGCAGCTGTGTGATGCTTAGCTGCCTACTGGGGTTAAGCCCAACATGAGGCTCAAAGTGTTTGACCAGAGCGTACTAGAGGGAACCTATAATTATTACATATATTGAAGAGTTGCTGCTCATGATGTTGACTTCTCTGTTCTTGACATTGCTTTATCCGATCTGTGCCATGCTCCCTTTTTTGCTGTGCTGTGTAGCAGTTGGTGGTGTTTTGCCTGGAATAATTATGATAAAAGCAGTGGCCTTGATCCTGTTCTGGTATTTGGGCCCTGCATTTATGCCTTGCCTGTATTTTTGGAACCACCTTATGGAGACACTTCACAATTACATTTTTTCCCATTTCTCTTCCAAGAGCCAATCAGTGGAGGAAAGAGAAGGGCACCTTCCCCTTTTTCTCCTGTGAGGTAGGTATTTTCTCTCTTCTTAGAATAACTTTTCAATATCGTGAGCATCCTTGGGTGAGTAAAATACTCCTATTGGTACTTCTTAGGAATATTGTTTCTGCTTTTTCAAAGGTTAAGCAGCTCTTTTGAGAGATCAGCACTGGGATATGACCCAAGGCAGTGCAGTATTAGGTGGCAAGGCACGTAGAAGAATCTGGGCAGGTACCCAGAATGGTTGTCATCTCTGGTAGTCTTGGACTTCACCCCCCAACAAGTGTGGCATCCTAATGAAGTGACAGAATGTTTGAAAAGAGCATGCCCTGGCCATGGCTATGCCAAAGAGACACAAGTTGTTGCACTGTTTGGGGACCTGGCCTGTGCCTGCAGAGCACTATTCATGACTATTTAGCACACTCAAGGAGAAGAGAGGGTCTCTGGATCTGAAGACACACAAACAGACATTGTGGCTAAACCAGAGACCCAGCCCCCCACTATATCAGGTGCCCCTACAGTTGGCACCAGCTGAGTGTGAAGGAAAGGTATCCCTTCAAAGAAGATCATGCAGGTTACCAAGTCAAGTGGACCACTGCTGAGGGACATATCCAGTATCTGAGGGAATTAGCTGGGAAGACAAACACCATAGCCTTTAACATACCCACCCCACCGCCTTACCCCTTCTTGCCCCAGCTTTGATTGCTAAGCATGATGTCATAACATATGCAATATCCCCTTGGTCTGCTGGGGTCAGCTGTCCCAGCTATGTCCCCTTGCAGCTTCTTGCCCACCCCCAGCCTACTTGCTGGTGGGCAAGAGTGAGGAACAGAGAAGCCCTTGATGCTGTGCAAGCACTGCTCAGCAATAGCTGAATCATCAGTGGTTTATCAGGACTGGGTTGGTCATAAAACCAAACCACATTACCCTATGGGCTGCCATGAAGAAAACTAACTGCATCCCAGCCAAAACTAGTGCAGTGAAGCATGTGCTGCTCCTACGATGAGAGCGAGACAACACAGAGAGTGTTTGGTAACACAGGAGGGGCTGCTGTACCCCACAGGCCTTCAATCCCATCTCTTGAAAACATCCCAACTACAGCCAACCCCAAAACCCCGCCTGACCAGACAGGGTCCCAGTATCAGAGCCCTGTTGGTGCAGGGGGCAGACACAATATTTGGAAAAGGACTGGTGAGAAAGGGGGTCACTGTTTCTCAGGACAAGGGAGGAAATCTCTCGCCTTCCTGCCCAGCTGTACCATCTCCCTGCTGGCGTCACAATGGACCTTCAAGTGATGTGGGCTGATGTCACAGGTGGGTGCAGTGCATCAGAGGGAGGTGTCCCCAGTGCCACAGCAGTGCCGGCACTTCCCAGCGAGGCCTGGGTGCTGCTTGGCACTGCTCAGGGACTCCCCACTGCTGCCCTTCAGAGCTGCTCAGCGGCTGAGAGTGGGGTCAGGAGGCAGCAGGGATGCGCTGGGGGACCCTCGCTGCCAGACGGGAGAACGTCAGAGAGGAGTTTTGGGTGAGGAGCCAGGAAGAGTGTCCCTCCTCCTGATCTGAGGGCAAGTAGTAAGGTCAATGGAGGGCTGCTGCACCATGGCCATCAGCTTGGAGCTGAGCTGCTTGTTGCCCACACTCCCGTAGCTTTCCACCAAGGGTGAGGGTTTGGGGAGCTCCTTCCTCAGGGGTCACAGCGGGGCTGTCAAAAGCTGGGCTGTGGGGAGGTTGGACAGGGCTGGGGACTGTCACGAGAGCCCTGCCTGAGGATTCCACCGGGCTCGGGGGACAATGTGGCTGCCAGGACTGCCAGGTCCTGGTACTGGGGCTGCCCTGAGTATCCTGTGGGCAGGGCTCAGTCCCCTCAAAAGTGGGACCATTCAGAGCCAACTTTCTCTGGGAGCTCCACAGCCATGGCAGTGTTTTTCTGGGCTCTCTGTGTACGCCAGCATCTGTCATCCCCGGGGCAAGGAGCTTGCCAAGAGTCCATGAGCTGTCTAGCCTGGAGCCTGGGACCTCTTTTCCTCGCTTTCCAGAGACCGTGGCTGTCTGGGGAGCTGTGTCTGATTACATGCTGGGACAGCTGAAGCTGGACAAGGTGGGCTGGCATCCTGGTCCCCCTCACCCTGTAGGGCTTCAATCTTCCTGAGAGCCTGGGCCCTGAGGAACGATCCTTCCCTGAGCATCACAGCAGCACTCAGACCACCTCGTGTACCCAGAGCAGCTTCTTGGCAAACCGGGACAAAAACCAAGTTGAGATCCAGTCTGAGAAGGTATTCAGCACCCCACAGGGCTTCACTCTTCCCTGCAGTCAGTGGAGAAACCAAGCAGAGAGACACGGGATGATGCTGGGTCTGTGCCAAAGATAATCCACAGGAATAAGTCTTAGGGGTATTCCACATGTGGAAATGCCTGGGATCTTCTCTAGCCAAGAGATGTCAGCAAATGTTTTAAGGAGGTGAAAGAAAAAAATGGAGAACATGGGGTTTTTTTTTCAAAAGCTTTCACTTTTCCTATCTCTAAAATATTGTCTCATCAGCCTTTTTGTCTTTTCCCTGGGCAGCATGTCCTCATTGCAGGACTCAGGAACCTCAGGATCTTTGCTGTGGTCCAAGAGCAATTCCACGGCAAATGAGTCATATTTGTGGTTCACAGACCCATCTTCCAGCTGGACATTGATGAATGATGGCTGCGGGAGCTTGTGTTCCCCATGGTGATTATCCCTGGTGAGAAGGAAGCAGCCCCCTCCGCTTTCCCCCTCCAGGTCTTGCGTGCTTCCTGTTCCTTGTAAAGGGCTGGGAGAAGTAGACAATTACCACCAAAGGTCAGGGGACAGCTTGAGCTCCTGCAAAAGAACTGACTCCCCAAAAGCTGTTTCTGTAAACGACCTTTTCTCTAGAACTTTGTTATGAATCTTCCCTGGAAATTTTACCTGCTGTGGCAGTGATGACATTCCTCCTCTTTGCAGATGATGTCAAGTTTGAGCTGCTGGACTACAAGCAGCTATCATGAGCCACCTCCTTCCCATGTCACATTGTGGAGAACTGTGTGCAAGAGTGTCACCCGAGACTAAGGGGACAAACAGGTTGTTTTAGGAATTCTTGCCAGAATGATTACGACACTAAATCATAGTTATAATTAACCTTTCTTTTCTTAACAGGATACTATGATTAGTATAGCGCCAAATTTATGAGTACAATAGCACAGGATTTCTACAAGCAGAATCAATGTAGAACAATTTATAAGTAGCAGAATACAGAATTTATAATACAACTGAACTTATAATTTCTAATCACCTGGATCCTAATGTAACTTAACTTATGTTTCCTAATTACCTGGACCCTCTGCAGATCAGGTCAAATGTCAGTACGTGGTTTGCTGTCTCAGTACAAGAAACCTAATCTGGACTTGAAAACCATATAAAAGAATATGAGTCATTACCTCAGTCCTCAGCAGAAGCAGACAATGGTGGAGGCATCCCTGGCCACAGGGCTGTCACAGATGTCACTATCCTGTAGCAGTTCCAGTCCAAGTTGTCCCCTTAGGACTTGTAAATGCTTGATTTACAGACAGTGCTCTTTCTATAAAAAGCCAGGAGGCAACAGGAGGCCACAGGAGGATAAGGAGAAGGAGGCCAGAGAGGGAAAGAAAAACAGAAAAAGGAGACAACAGGATGAAACAAGAGGCAGGAGGAGGCAACAGGAGGAGGAGGAAGAGGCAATAAGTTAACAGGAGTCAATAGGAGAAGGAAAAAGAGGAGTCAACAGAAGGACAAAGCAGCACACAGGAGATAAGAGAAAAGGAACCAACAAAAAGAGGCAACAGGAGGAGAAAGAGAAGAAGGCAAGAGGAGGAAACAAGAGACAATGGAAGGAAAAAGGTGGCAACAGAAGGAAGAGGTAACATGAGGATGATAAGGAGGAGGAGGAAATGGAAGAATGAGGAGATCAGAGACAACATGAGTAGGATTGAACAAAAGCAGAAGGCAAGAGTAGGCAAATGGAGAAATAGATGAGGAGGAGCAGGAGAAAGCTGGTGGAGGAAACAGGAGGAGGAGACAATAAGAGGCAACAGGAAAAGGAGAGCACAGGAGGAAACAACAGGACAAGGAAAAAGGACATGAAAATGAGGCAAACAGAGGAGGAGGAGGAGAAGGGGACAGGAAGCAACAGGAGGAGAAGGAAGCAAAAGGAGGTACATGCAGGAGGAGTAAAAAGGAGGTAAGAGAAAGCAACAGGAGGATGTTGATGATGAGCAGGTGAAGTAGAAGACAAGAGGAGGCAAGAGGAGACAATATAAGGAAGAGGAGAAGGAGACAACAGGAGGCAAGAGTACAAATCTGGAGGAGGTGGAGGAGTAGGCATTAGGGGCAGTAAGAGGCAACAGGATGCACAGAGGAGGATGCAACATGATGCAAGAGTAAGAGGAGAAGTGAAGAGGAGGAGGAGGCAACAGGAAAAAACAAGTGGCAAAAGGAGGCAAGAGGAGAAAAGACCAAGAGGGGAAGGAGGAGGAGGAGGAGGAAGCAAGAGGAAACAAGAGGAGGATGAGGAAGTGGAGGCAAGAGGAGGCAGCTGAAGGCAAGAGTTGAGGAGAGGAGGCCTACAGGATGGAGCAAAGGAGAGAGGCAACAGGAGGCAAGAGGGTCTTAGGAGGAAGAGGTACCAGGAGGCTGTCATGGTTTAAGCCCAGCTGGTATCAAAGCACCATGCAGCTGCTCATTCACTCCCCCTTGCCCCTGGTGGGATAAGGAGAAATAAAAAGGCAGGTGCATGGGTCGAGATAAGGAGTAGGAGGGATCACTCACCACTTATGGTCACAGGCAAAAGACAGGCTCAACTTGAGGAAAAAACAAAATCAATTTAATTTACCACAAATCAAATCAACAGGAAAAGGAGGAGGAGGCAAGAGGATGCCACAGGATGCAACAGGAGGCAATAGAAGTAAGACAAACTTGAGGCAAGAGGGGACACAGGAGGACACCAGAGGTAAAGCAGGAGGAGGCAAAAGGAGGCAAGAGGAAGCAAAACAGGAGGTGGCAATGGTATGCCATAAGATGCATGAAGGGGAAACGGGATAAAACAGGTAATGGAGGAGGAGGAGGAGGAGGAGGAGGTGGAGAAGGATGGAATAATCAGTGAAGGCAAGAGGAGAAACAGGACACAACATGACGAGGGAGGAGGCAACAGCAGGCAACAGGAGGCAAAAGGAAAAGGTGTCTTCCTCCTTCTAGGGGCTCCACTGCCCTTTTAGTGCCTCCTCCTCCACCTGCTTTACTGTTCTTGTCTTGCCTCCTGCTGCCTCCAATTTCCTTCTCCTTCTCCTCTTCCTCCTCCTTTGGCCTTCTTTTGCTTCATCATCCTCTTGCCTCCTCTTGCCTCTTACTCCTCCTCCCCTTTCCTCTCTTTGCCTCCTGCTGGCCGATCTGGCTCATGTGGCCTCTTCTTGCCTACTTCCCCCTCTGTTCCTCCTCCTCCCCCTCCTCTCTTTCTTCCTTTTGCCTCCTCTTGCTTCTTGTTGCCTCCTCTTGCCTCCTCCACCTCATCCTGCTCTTGCCTCCTTCTCCTCCTCCTAATATTGACTGCTGTTGCCTCCTCGTCTTCCTCCTGCCTCCCGTCTCCATGTCCTCTTGCCTCCTGCTGCCTTTCCCTGCCTGCTCTTCCTTCACTCTCCTGGGATCTCCTATTGCCTCCTGGAGGAGAAGGGAACATGAGGAGGAGGAGGCCGAGGACAAAACAAGTAGGAATAGGAGGCAAGAGGAGAACAGAGGAAGAGGGGAAGGAGGAGGACATACCAAGGGTCAAGAGAAGGCAGCGAAAGGAGGAGGAGCAGAAGGAAGACAGAGCAGACAAGAGGAGGATGAGGAAGTGGAGGCAAGAGGAGGCAGCAGAAGGCAACAGTTGAGGAGAGGAGGCTTATGAGATGAAGCAAAGGAGAGAGGCAAAAGGAGGCAAGAGGGGCTTAGGAGGAAGAGGTACCAGGAGACAAAGTTCAGCAAGAGGAGTAGGAGTAGGAAACAGGAGGAGGAGGAGGATGCAACAGGAGGCAATGGCCAGGGCAGAATTCTGGAGGCAGGAGGAGGACACAGCTGGACACAGGTGAAGGAGGAGGAGGCAAAAGGAGGGAGCAGGACAAGAAGGAGGAGGAGGCAACAGAAAGAGAAAAAGGAGGAGACCACAGGATGCCAGATGAGGTAACAGGAGGCAAGTGGAGGAGGGGGAGGCAATAGGAGGCCACAGAAGAAGGAAGAAAGAGGAGGCAAGAGGACCACAGAGTAGGACACCAGAGACAAAAGAAGGAGGCAGCAACAGGAGTCAACAGAAGGAGAAAAAGGAGGAAATAATAGGATGGAACAGGAGGCAAGTGGAGGCAACACTAACAGAGAGGATTTGGCACCAGGATGCTGTAGGAGGCGACAGGAGGAGGAGGAGGCAACAGCGAGGAGGAACTCAGTGATGGAGCTGCTGTTAGACACCTGCTGCCTCTATGTGTGGAGCACTGAACAAGGGGGAAAGGACAGTGAGAAGTTAGGGCATTATTCTCCAACAAAAATCAAAGCCATTTCTCATACTACATACTCACCACAGCTTTTCCATTTCAAAGAGATGTATGTTCAGCTCCATAGCTGGAGCTCTCGTTGATGCTAGCTGAATGTGCCATGAGGAGCAGGACCTCTGCCCACTGACTGCCGAGGAGTCAGCCCTGCTCAGCAGCAGTGGATTTCTGGGAATAGTGTTGGTCAGGGGGTCAGTCCTGCTATTTCAATTGCTGAGATGAAACTACTCTTAATGTAAAAGTGCTTGTCAGCATCTGCACTCCAATTGCTAAGAAACCACAATCAAAAGGGTGTTTGAGACAGAGGGCTTTGTGTAGAGCTCTCCCCTGTCTCACTGGGAGATAGCAAAATCAATGTTGTTTTGCGATAGCAAGCTCAATGCTTTTTGCAATAACAACCTCAAAGTGTTTTACAATGGCAACCTCAACGTGTTTTGCAATAACAACCTCAATATTTTGCAATAGAAACTGCAACGTGTTTTGCCATAGCAATCTGAGAGTTTTGCAATTTCAACCTCAAAGTGTTTTACAATACCAACCACAATGTGTTTTGCAATAGCAACCTCAATGTCTTGCAGTAGCAACCTCAAATATTTTTGCAATAGCAACCTCAATGTTTGCAATAGCAACCTCATCGTGTTTTCGAACAGCAATCTCAACGTTTTGCAATAGCACCTCAAGTATTTTGCAACCGCAACCTCAAAGTGCTTTGCAATAGCAACCTCAACATTTTAAAATAGCAACCTCAGGTTTTGCAATAGCAACCTCAATGTGTTTTGCAATGGCAACATCAACGTTTTGCAATAGCCAACCCAACGTTTTGCAAGAGCAACATAAAAGTTTTTCAATAGCAACCTCAAAGTTTTGCAGTAGCAATCCCTATGTGTTTTGCAATAGCAAACTCAAGGTGATTTGCAATAGCAGTCAATGTGATTTGCAATAGCAACAACAAAGTGTTTCACAATAGCAACCTCAGAGTTTTGCAATATCAACCTAAATGTGTTTTGTAATAGCAACCTCAATGTGTTTTGCAATAGTAACCTCAACTTACTTTGCAATAGCAACCACAACATGTTTTGCAGTAGCAACCTGAAAGTTTTGCAGTAGCATCCTAAAGGTGTTTTACAATTTCAACCTCAATGTTTTTTACAATAGCAACCTCAAAGTGTTTTGCAATATCAACCACAATGTGTTTTGCAATAGCAACCTTGAAGTGGTTCACAATAGCAACCTCAACACGTTTTGCAATAGCAACCTAAATGTATTTTGCAATACCAACCACAACATTTTGCAATAGCAGCTTCAAAGTGTTCTGCAAGAGCCAAATGAACGTGTTGTGCAAGAGAAACCTCTATGTTTTGCAATAGCACCTCAATGTGTTTTGCAATAGCAACCTCATCGTCTTTTGCAATAGCAATATCAACATATTTTGCAATATCAATCTCAGTGTTTTGCAATAGCAAGCTCAATGTTTCGCAATAGCAAACTCAACATTTTTTGCAACAGCAACCTCAACGTTGTTTTGCAATAGAAACCTAAACATTTTGCAATAACAAACTCAACGTGTTTTGCAATACCAAACTCAATGTGTTTTTCAATAGCATCCTCAAAATTTTTTTGCAATTGGAAACTCAAAGTTTGCAAGAGCAATCTCAACATTGTTTTGCAACAGCAACCTCAATGTTTTGCAATAGCAACCTCAATGTGTTTTGCAATAGAAAACTTTATGTGTTTTGCAATAGCAACCTCAATATTTACAATAGCAACCTCAGTGTGTTTTGCAATACCAACCTCAGTGTGGTTTTCAATAGCAACATCAACATTTTGCAATAGCAACCTCAACATATTTTGCAATAGCCAACACAACATTTTGCAAGAGCAACCTAAAAGTTTTGCAATAGTAACCTCAAAGAGTTTTGCAATAGCAGCCTCACCGATTTACAATAACAACCTCAATGTGATTTGCAATAGCAACCAAAATGTTTTGCAACATGAACCTAAACGTGTTTTTTTAATGGCAAACTCAATGTGTTTTGCAATAGCAACATCAAGATTTTGCAATAGCAATCTCCATGTGTTTTGCAATACCAGCCTCAACGTTTTGCAATATCAAATTCAATGTGTTTTGCAATAGTAACCTCAAAATGTTTTGCGATTGAAACCACAGTGTTTTGCAATACCACCTCAATGTCGTGCAGTAGCAACCTTGATGTGTTTTGCAATCGCAACCATAACATGTTTTGCAATAGCAACCTCAATATTTTTTGCAATAGCAACACCAACATATTATGCAATATCAACCTCAACATGTTTTGCAATAGGAACCACAACGTGTTTTGCAATACCAACCTCAAAGTGTTTTGCAATAGCAACCTCAATGTGTTTTGCAATACCAACATCAATGTTTTGCAATAGCAGCCTCAACATCTTTTGCAACAGCCAACCCAACGTATTGCAAGAGCAACCTAAATGTATTTTCAAATAGCAACATAAATGTGATTTGATATAGTGTTTCGCAATATGGACCTCTACATTTCCAATAGCAAACTCAATATGTTTTGCAATAACAACTTCAAAGTATTTTGCAACTGCAACCACGATGTGTTTTGCAATAGCAACCTCAGAATGTTTTGCAATAGCAAGCTCAAAATTTTGCAATAGCACGTAAATGTTTTTTGCAATAGGAACCTCAATATTATTATGAAAAGAAAACTAACCATTCTACAAAAGCAAATGCAAAGAGTTTTGCAGTAAAATCCTCAAAAATTTTTGCAATAGAAAAAATTCAACATTTTGCAAGAGCAATCACATCGCTTTACAACAGAAACCTGAATGTTTTGCAATAACAATCTCAACATGTTTTGCAGTAGCAGCCACAATGATTTTTGCAATGCCAACCTCAAAATCTTGCAGTAGTAAATTCAATGCACTATTGCATTAGAAAACTAAAAGTTTTTGAACTGCCAGGTCTCAGGGAAACCACGGAACGCCAAGGTGCTTTGACCTGTGAATAGCCTGCACAGGGACGGCGAAGACCATCGAGAGCTTTCAAGGCTGACACCTTCCTTGTGGGAGAAGGAGCCGGACGTTTGCGTTTTCGGGAACAGGCTCTGCCGAGGATGCGCACGGTCAGAGACTGCTTCTTTGGGAAAGCAGAGATTCCAAGAGAGGTTGTGCCTGTGAAGAGGCTGCAGGGGGAAGGTGAAGACCAGCAACAGCTTTCCGGGCTGCCACCTTCCGTGTGGGACAAGGAGCCGGACGTTTGCCCTTTCGGGAACAGGCTCTGCCGAGGATGCGCACCGTGAGATGTTCCTTCTCTGGGCAAGCACAGATCCCCAAACCTGTTGTGCCTGTGAATAGGCTGCAGGGGGAAGGTGAAGACCAGCAACAGCTTTCAGGGCTGCCACCTTCCGTGTGGGACAAGGAGCCGGACATTTGCCTTTTCGGGAACAGGCTCTGCCGAGGATGCGCACCGTGAGAAATTGAGTCTTTGGGAAAGCAGAGATTCCCAGTGCAGTTGTGCCTGTGAATAGGCTGCAGGGGGAAGGTGAAGACCAGCAAGAGCTTTCAGGGCTGCCACCTTCCGTGTGGGACAGGGAGCCGGACATTTGCCTTTTCGGAAACAGGCTCTGCCGACGATGCGCACCGTGATGATATACATTCTCTGGGAAAGCAGAGATGCCCAGAGTTTTTGTCCCTGTGAATAGGCTGCACGGGGAAGGTGAAGACCAGCAAGAGCTTTCAGGGCTGCCACCTTCCGTGTGGGACAGGGAGCTGGACGTTTGCCTTTCTGGGAACAGGCTCTGCCGAGGATGTGCACCGTGTGAGACTGCTTCTTTGGGAAAGCAGAGATCCCAATATCTGTTGTGCCTGTGAAGAGGCTGCACGGGGAAGGTGAAGACCAGCAACAGCTTTCAGGGCTGCCACCTTCCGTGTGGGACAAGGAGCCGGACGTTTGCCTTTTCGGGAACAGGCTCTGCCGAGGATGTGCACCGTGAAGATGTTCATTCTCTGGGCAAGCAGAGATGCCCAGTGTTTCTGTCCCTGTGAATAGGCTGCACGGGGAAGGTGAAGACCAGCAAGAACCTTCAGGGCTGCCACCTTCTGTGTGGGACAGGGAGCCGGACGTTTGCCTTTTCGGGAACAGGCTCTGCCGAGGATGCGCACCGTGAGATGTTCCTTCTCTGGGCAAGCACAGATCCCCAAACCTGTTTTGCCTGTGAATAGGCTGCAGGGGGAAGGTGAAGACCAGCAACAGCTTTCAGGGCTGCCACCTTCCGTGTGGGACAAGGAGCCGGACGTTTGCCTTTTCGGGAACAGGCTCTGCCGAGGATGCGCACCATGAGAGATTGCGTCTTTGGGAAGGCAGAGATCCCCAGTGCGGTGGTGCCTGTGAATAGGCTGCAGGGGGAAGGTGAAGACCAGCAAGAGCTTTCAGGGCTGCCACCTTCCGTGTGGGACAAGGAGCCGGACGTTTGCCTTTTCGGGAACAGGCTCTGCCGAGGATGCGCACCGTGAGATGTTCCTTCCCTGGGCAAGCACAGATCCCAAAAGCTGTTGCGCTTGTGAATAGGCTGCAGGGGGAAGGTGAAGACCAGCAACAGCTTTCAGGGCTGCCACCTTCCGTGTGGGACAAGGAGCCGGACGTTTGCCTTTTCGGGAACAGGCTCTGCCGAGGATGCGCACCGTGAGATGTTCCTTCTCTGGGCAAGCACAGATCCCAAAACCTGTTGTGCCTGTTATTAGGCTGCGCGGGGAAGGTGAAGACCAGCAACAGCTTTCAGGGCTGCCAGCTTCCGTGTGGGACAAGGAGCCGGACGTTTGCCTTTTCGGGAACAGACTCTGCCGAGGATGCGCACCATGAGAGATTGCGTCTTTGGGAAGGCAGAGATTCCCAGTGCGGTGGTGCCTGTGAATAGGCTGCAGGGGGAAGGTGAAGACCAGCAACAGCTTTCAGGGCTGCCACCTTCCGTGTGGGACAAGGAGCCGGACGTTTGCCTTTTCGGGAACAGGCTCTGCCGAGGATGCGCACCGTGAGATGTTCCTTCTCTGGGCAAGCACAGATCCCAAAACCTGTTGTGCCTGTGAATAGGCTGCAGGGGGAAGGTGAAGACCAGCAACAGCTTTCCGGGCTGCCACCTTCCGTGTGGGACAAGGAGCCGGACGTTTGCCTTTTCGGGAACAGGCTCTGCTGAGGATGCGCACCGTGAGATGTTCCTTCTCTGGGCAAGCACAGATCCCAAAACCTGTTGCGCCTGTGAATAGGCTGCAGGGGGAAGGTGAAGACCAGCACCAGCTTTCAGGGCTGCCACCTTCCGTGTGGGACAAGGAGCCGGACGTTTGCCTTTTCGGGAACAGGCTCTGCCGAGGATGCGCACCATGAGAGATTGCGTCTTTAGAAGGCAGAGATTCCCAGTGCGGTGGTGCCTGTGAATAGGCTGCAGGGGGAAGGTGAAGACCAGCAACAGCTTTCCGGGCTGCCACCTTCCGTGTGGGACAAGGAGCCGGATGTTTGCCTTTTCGGGAACAGGCTCTGCCGAGGATGCGCACCGTGAGATGTTCCTTCTCTGGGCAAGCACAGATCCCCAAACCTGTTGTGCCTGTGAATAGGCTGCAGGGGAAGGTGAAGACCAGCAACAGCTTTCAGGGCTGCCACCTTCCGTGTGGGACAAGGAGCCGGACGTTTGCCATTTCGGGAACAGGCTCTGCCGAGGATGCGCACCGTGAGATGTTCCTTCTCTGGGCAAGCACAGATCCCCAAACCTGTTGTGCCTGTGAATAGGCTGCAGGGGGAAGCTGAAGACCAGCAACAGCTTTCACGTCTGCCACCTTCCGTGTGGGACAAGGAGCCGGACGTTTGCCTTTTCGGGAACAGGCTCTGCCGAGGATGCGCACCGTGAGATGTTCCTTCTCTGGGCAAGCACAGATCCCAAAACCTGTTGTGCCTGTTATTAGGCTGCGCGGGGAAGGTGAAGACCAGCAACAGCTTTCCGGGCTGCCACCTTCCGTGTGGGACAAGGAGCCGGACGTTTGCCTTTTCGGGAACAGGCTCTGTCGAGGATGCGCACCGTGAGATGTTCCTTCTCTGGGCAAGCACAGATCCCAAAACCTGTTGTGCCTGTGAATAGGCTGCAGGGGGAAGGTGAAGACCAGCAACAGCTTTCCGGGCTGCCACCTTCCGTGTGGGACAAGGAGCCGGACGTTTGCCTTTTCGGGAACAGGCTCTGCCGAGGATGCGCACCGTGAGAGATTGCGTCTTTGGGAAAGCAGAGATTCCCAGTGCGGTTGTGCCTGTGAATAGGCTGCACGGGGAAGGTGAAGACCAGCAAGAACCTTCAGGGCTGCCACCTTCCGTGTGGGACAAGGAGCCGGACGTTTGCCTTTTCGGGAACAGGCTCTGCCGAGGATGCGCACCGTGAGATGTTCCTTCTCTGGGCAAGCACAGATCCCAAAACCTGTTGTGCCTGTGAATAGGCTGCACGGGGAAGGTGAAGACCAGCAACAGCTTTCCGGGCTGCCACCTTCCGTGTGGGACAAGGAGCCGGACGTTTGCCTTTTCGGGAACAGGGTCTGCCGAGGATGCGCACCATGAGAGATTGCGTCTTTGGGAAAGCAGAGATTCCCAGTGCGGTGGTGCCTGTGAATAGGCTGCAGGGGGAAGGTGAAGACCAGCAACAGCTTTCAGGGCTGCCACCTTCCGTGTGGGACAAGGAGCCGGACGTTTGCCTTTTCGGGAACAGGCTCTGCCGAGGATGCGCACCGTGAGAGATTGCGTCTTTGGGAAAGCAGAGATTCCCAGTGCGGTTGCGCCTGTGAATAGGCTGCACGGGGAAGGTGAAGACCAGCAAGAACCTTCAGGGCTGCCACCTTCCGTGTGGGACAAGGAGCCGGACGTTTGCCTTTTCGGGAACAGGCTCTGCCGAGGATGCGCACCGTGAGATGTTCCTTCTCTGGGCAAGCACAGATCCCAGTACCTGTTGTGCCTGTGAATAGGCTGCACGGGGAAGGTGAAGACCAGCAACAGCTTTCCGGGCTGCCACCTTCCGTGTGGGACAAGGAGCCGGACGTTTGCCTTTTCGGGAACAGGCTCTGCCGAGGATGCGGACCGTGAGAGATTGCGTCTTTGGGAAAGCAGAGATTCCCACTGCGGTTGTGCCTGTGAATAGGCTGCACGGGGAAGGTGAAGACCAGCAAGAGCTTTCAGGGCTGCCACCTTCCGTGTGGGACAGGGAGCCGGACATTTGCCTTTTCGGAAACAGGCTCTGCCGACGATGCGCACCGTGATGATATACATTCTCTGGGAAAGCAGAGATGCCCAGAGTTTTTGTCCCTGTGAATAGGCTGCACGGGGAAGGTGAAGACCAGCAAGAGCTTTCAGGGCTGCCACCTTCCGTGTGGGACAGGGAGCTGGACGTTTGCCTTTCTGGGAACAGGCTCTGCCGAGGATGTGCACCGTGTGAGACTGCTTCTTTGGGAAAGCAGAGATCCCAATATCTGTTGTGCCTGTTATTAGGCTGCAGGGGGAAGGTGAAGACCAGCAACAGCTTTCAGGGCTGCCACCTTCCGTGTGGGACAAGGAGCCGGACGTTTGCCTTTTCGGGAACAGGCTCTGCCGAGGATGCGCACCATGAGAGATTGCGTCTTTGGGAAGGCAGAGATTCCCAGTGCGGTGGTGCCTGTGAATAGGCTGCAGGGGGAAGGTGAAGACCAGCAACAGCTTTCAGGGCTGCCACCTTCCGTGTGGGACAAGGAGCCGGACGTTTGCCTTTTCGGGAACAGGCTCTGCCGAGGATGCGCACCGTGAGATGTTCCTTCTCTGGGTAAGCACAGATCCCAAAACCTGTTGTGCCTGTGAATAGGCTGCAGGGGGAAGGTGAAGACCAGCAACAGCTTTCCGGGCTGCCACCTTCCGTGTGGGACAAGGAGCCGGACGTTTGCCTTTTCGGGAACAGGCTCTGCCGAGGATGCGCACCGTGAGATGTTCCTTCTCTGGGCAAGCACAGATCCCCAAACCTGTTGTGCCTGTGAATAGGCTGCAGGGGGAAGGTGAAGACCAGCAACAGCTTTCCGGGCTGCCACCTTCCGTGTGGGACAAGGAGCCGGACGTTTGCCTTTTCGGGAACAGGCTCTGCCGAGGATGCGCACCGTGAGATGTTCCTTCTCTGGGCAAGCACAGATCCCAAAACCTGTTGCGCCTGTGAATAGGCTGCAGGGGGAAGGTGAAGACCAGCAAGAGCTTTCAGGGCTGCCACCTTCCGTGTGGGACAAGGAGCCGGACGTTTGCCTTTTCGGGAACAGGCTCTGCCGAGGATGCGCACCATGAGAGACTGCGTCTTTAGAAGGCAGAGATTCCCAGTGCGGTGGTGCCTGTGAATAGGCTGCAGGGGGAAGGTGAAGACCAGCAACAGCTTTCAGGGCTGCCACCTTCCGTGTGGGAAAAGGAACCGGACGTTTGCCCTTTCGGGAACAGGCTCTGCCGAGGATGCGCACCATGAGAGATTGCGTCTTTGGGAAGGCAGAGATCCCCAGTGCGGTGGTGCCTGTGAATAGGCTGCAGGGGGAAGGTGAAGACCAGCAAGAGCTTTCCGGGCTGCCACCTTCCGTGTGGGACAAGGAGCCGGATGTTTGCCTTTTCGGGAACAGGCTCTGCCGAGGATGCGCACCGTGAGATGTTCCTTCTCTGGGCAAGCACAGATCCCCAAACCTGTTGTGCCTGTGAATAGGCTGCAGGGGAAGGTGAAGACCAGCAACAGCTTTCCGGGCTGCCACCTTCTGTGTGGGACAAGGAGCCGGACGTTTGCCATTTCGGGAACAGGCTCTGCCGAGGATGCGCACCGTGAGATGTTCCTTCTCTGGGCAAGCACAGATCCCCAAACCTGTTGTGCCTGTGAATAGGCTGCAGGGGGAAGCTGAAGACCAGCAACAGCTTTCCGAGCTGCCACCTTCCGTGTGGGACAAGGAGCCGGACATTTGCCTTTTCGGGAACAGGCTCTGCCGAGGATGCGCACCGTGAGATGTTCCTTCTCTGGGCAAGCACAGATCCCAAAACCTGTTGTGCCTGTTATTAGGCTGCGCGGGGAAGGTGAAGACCAGCAACAGCTTTCCGGGCTGCCACCTTCCGTGTGGGACAAGGAGCCGGACGTTTGCCTTTTCGGGAACAGGCTCTGTCGAGGATGCGCACCGTGAGATGTTCCTTCTCTGGGCAAGCACAGATCCCAAAACCTGTTGTGCCTGTGAATAGGCTGCACGGGGAAGGTGAAGACCAGCAAGAGCTTTCAGGGCTGCCACCTTCCGTGTGGGACAAGGAGCCGGACGTTTGCCTTTTCGGGAACAGGCTCTGCCGAGGATGCGCACCGTGAGAGATAGCGTCTTTGGGAAAGCAGAGATTCCCAGTGCGGTTGTGCCTGTGAATAGGCTGCACGGGGAAGGTGAAGACCAGCAAGAACCTTCAGGGCTGCCACCTTCCGTGTGGGACAAGGAGCCGGACGTTTGCCTTTTCGGGAACAGGCTCTGCCGAGGATGCGCACCGTGATGATATACATTCTCTGGGAAAGCAGAGATGCCCAGAGTTTTTGTCCCTGTGAATAGGCTGCACGGGGAAGGTGAAGACCAGCAACAGCTTTCAGGGCTGCCACCTTCCGTGTGGGACAGGGAGCTGGACGTTTGCCTTTCTGGGAACAGGCTCTGCCGAGGATGTGCACCGTGTGAGACTGCTTCTTTGGGAAAGCAGAGATCCCAATATCTGTTGTGCCTGTGAAGAGGCTGCACGGGGAAGGTGAAGACCAGCAACAGCTTTCAGGGCTGCCACCTTCCGTGTGGGACAAGGAGCCGGACGTTTGCCTTTTCGGGAACAGGCTCTGCCGAGGATGCGCACCGTGAGATGTTCCTTCTCTGGGCAAGCACAGATCCCCAAACCTGTTGTGCCTGTGAATAGGCTGCACAGGGAAGGTGAAGACCAGCACCAGCTTTCAGGGCTGCCACCTTCCGTGTGGGACAAGGAGCCGGACGTTTGCCGTTTTGGGAACAGTCTCTGCCGAGGATGTGCACCGTGAAGATGTTCATTCTCTGGGCAAGCAGAGATGCCCAGTGTTTCTGTCCCTGTGAATATGCTGCACGGGGAAGGTGAAGACCAGCAAGAACCTTCAGGGCTGCCACCTTCTGTGTGGGACAGGGAGCCGGACGTTTGCCTTTTCGGGAACAGGCTCTGCTGAGGATGCGCACCGTGAGATGTTCCTTCTCTGGGCAAGCACAGATCCCCAAACCTGTTGTGCCTGTGAATAGGCTGCAGGGGGAAGGTGAAGACCAGCAACAGCTTTCAGGGCTGGCACCTTCCGTGTGGGACAAGGAGCCGGACGTTTGCCCTTTCGGGAACAGGCTCTGCCGAGGCTGCGCACCGTGAGATATTGCGTCTTTGGGAAGGCAGAGATCCCCAGTGCGGTGGTGCCTGTGAATAGGCTGCAGGGGGAAGGTGAAGACCAGCAAGAGCTTTCAGGGCTGCCACCTTCCGTGTGGGACAAGGAGCCGGACGTTTGCCTTTTCGGGAACAGGCTCTGCCGAGGATGCGCACCATGAGAGATTGCGTCTTTGGGAAAGCAGAGATTGCCAGTGCGGTTGTGCCTGTGAATAGGCTGCAGGGGGAAGGTGAAGACCAGCAACAGCTTTCAGGGCTGCCACCTTCCGTGTGGGACAAGGAGCCGGACGTTTGCCTTTTCGGGAACAGGCTCTGCCGAGGATGCGCACCGTGAGATGTTCCTTCTCTGGGCAAGCACAGATCCCCAAACCTGTTGTGCCTGTGAATAGGCTGCAGGGGGAAGGTGAAGACCAGCAAGAGCTTTCAGGGCTGCCACCTTCCGTGTGGGACAAGGAGCCGGACGTTTGCCTTTTCGGGAACAGGCTCTGCCGAGGATGCGCACCGTGAGATGTTCCTTCTCTGGGCAAGCACAGATCCCAAAACCTGTTGTGCCTGTGAATAGGCTGCAGGGGGAAGGTGAAGACCAGCAACAGCTTTCAGGGCTGCCACCTTCCGTGTGGGACAAGGAGCCGGACGTTTGCCTTTTCGGGAAAAGGCCCTGCCAAGGATGCGCACCGTGAGATGTTCCTTCTCTGGGCAAGCACAGATCCCCAAACCTGTTGTGCCTGTGAATAGGCTGCAGGGGGAAGGTGAAGACCAGCAACAGCTTTCAGGGCTGCCACCTTCCGTGTGGGACAAGGAGCCGGACGTTTGCCTTTTCGGGAACAGGCTCTGCCGAGGATGCGCACCGTGAGATGTTCCTTCTCTGGGCAAGCACAGATCCCCAAACCTGTTGTGCCTGTGAATAGGCTGCAGGGGGAAGGTGAAGACCAGCAACAGCTTTCAGGGCTGCCAGCTTCCGTGTGGGACAAGGAACTGGACGTTTGCCTTTTCGGGAACAGGCTCTGCCGAGGATGCGCACCATGAGAGATTGCGTCTTTGGGAAGGCAGAGATTCCCAGTGCGGTGGTGCCTGTGAATAGGCTGCAGGGGGAAGGTGAAGACCAGCAACAGCTTTCAGGGCTGCCACCTTCCGTGTGGGACAAGGAGCCGGACGTTTGCCTTTTCGGGAACAGGCTCTGCCGAGGATGCGCACCGTGAGATGTTCCTTCTCTGGGCAAGCACAGATCCCAAAACCTGTTGTGCCTGTGAATAGGCTGCAGGGGGAAGGTGAAGACCAGCAACAGCTTTCAGGGCTGCCACCTTCCGTGTGGGACAAGGAGCCGGACGTTTCCCTTTTCGGGAACAGGCTCTGCCGAGGATGCGCACCGTGAGATGTTCCTTCTCTGGGCAAGCACAGATCCCCAAACCTGTTGTGCCTGTGAATAGGCTGCAGGGGGAAGGTGAAGACCAGCAACAGCTTTCAGGGCTGCCACCTTCCGTGTGGGACAAGGATCCGGACGTTTGCCTTTTCAGGAACAGGCTCTGCCGAGGATGCGCACCGTGAGATGTTCCTTCTCTGGGCAAGCACAGATCCCAAAACCTGTTGTGCCTGTGAATAGGCTGCAGGGGGAAGGTGAAGACCAGCAAGAGCTTTCAGGGCTGCCACCTTCCGTGTGGGACAAGGAGCCGGACGTTTGCCTTTTCGGGAACAGGCTCTGCCGAGGATGCGCACCATGAGAGACTGCGTCTTTAGAAGGCAGAGATTCCCAGTGCGGTGGTGCCTGTGAATAGGCTGCAGGGGGAAGGTGAAGACCAGCAACAGCTTTCAGGGCTGCCACCTTCCGTGTGGGACAAGGAGCCGGACGTTTGCCTTTTCGGGAACAGGCTCTGCCGAGGATGCGCACCATGAGAGATTGCGTCTTTGGGAAAGCAGAGATTCCCAGTGCGGTGGTGCCTGTGAATAGGCTGCAGGGGGAAGGTGAAGACCAGCAACAGCTTTCAGGGCTGCCACCTTCCGTGTGGGACAAGGAGCCGGACGTTTGCCTTTTCGGGAACAGGCTCTGCCGAGGATGCGCACCGTGAGATGTTCCTTCTCTGGGCAAGCACAGATCCCCAAACCTGTTGTGCCTGTGAATAGGCTGCAGGGGAAGGTGAAGACCAGCAACAGCTTTCAGGGCTGCCACCTTCCGTGTGGGACAAGGAGCCGGACGTTTGCCATTTCGGGAACAGGCTCTGCCGAGGATGCGCACCGTGAGATGTTCCTTCTCTGGGCAAGCACAGATCCCCAAACCTGTTGTGCCTGTGAATAGGCTGCAGGGGGAAGGTGAAGACCAGCAACAGCTTTCAGGGCTGCCACCTTCCGTGTGGGACAAGGAGCCGGACGTTTGCCTTTTCGGGAACAGGCTCTGCCGAGGATGCGCACCGTGAGATGTTCCTTCTCTGGGCAAGCACAGATCCCAAAACCTGTTGTGCCTGTTATTAGGCTGCGCGGGGAAGGTGAAGACCAGCAACAGCTTTCCGGGCTGCCACCTTCCGTGTGGGACAAGGAGCCGGACGTTTGCCTTTTCGGGAACAGGCTCTGCCGAGGATGCGCACCGTGAGATGTTCCTTCTCTGGGCAAGCACAGATCCCAAAAGCTGTTGTGCCTGTGAATAGGCTGCAGGGGGAAGGTGAAGACCAGCAACAGCTTTCCGGGCTGCCACCTTCCTTGTGGGACAAGGAGCCGGACGTTTGCCTTTTCGGGAACAGGCTCTGCCGAGGATGCGCACCGTGAGAGATTGCGTCTTTGGGAAAGCAGAGATTCCCAGTGCGGTTGTGCCTGTGAATAGGCTGCACGGGGAAGGTGAAGACCAGCAAGAACCTTCAGGGCTGCCACCTTCCGTGTGGGACAAGGAGCCGGACGTTTGCCTTTTCGGGAACAGGCTCTGCCGAGGATGCGCACCGTGAGATGTTCCTTCTCTGGGCAAGCACAGATCCCAATACCTGTTGTGCCTGTGAATAGGCTGCACGGGGAAGGTGAAGACCAGCAACAGCTTTCAGGGCTGCCACCTTCCGTGTGGGACAAGGAGCCGGACGTTTGCCTTTTCGGGAACAGGCTCTGCCGACGATGCGCACCGTGATGATATACATTCTCTGGGAAAGCAGAGATGCCCAGAGTTTTTGTCCCTGTGAATAGGCTGCACGGGGAAGGTGAAGACCAGCAACAGCTTTCAGGGCTGCCACCTTCCGTGTGGGACAGGGAGCTGGACGTTTGCCTTTTCGGGAACAGGCTCTGCCGAGGATGTGCACCGTGTGAGACTGCTTCTTTGGGAAAGCAGAGATCCCAATATCTGTTGTGCCTGTGAAGAGGCTGCACGGGGAAGGTGAAGACCAGCAACAGCTTTAAGGGCTGCCACCTTCCGTGTGGGACAAGGAGCCGGACGTTTGCCTTTTCGGGAACAGGCTCTGCCGAGGATGCGCACCGTGAGATGTTCCTTCTCTGGGCAAGCACAGATCCCCAAACCTGTTGTGCCTGTGAATAGGCTGCAGGGGGAAGGTGAAGACCAGCAACAGCTTTCCGGGCTGCCACCTTCCGTGTGGGACAAGGAGCCGGACGTTTGCCTTTTCGGGAACAGGCTCTGCCGAGGATGCGCACCATGAGAGATTGCGTCTTTGGGAAAGCAGAGATTCCCAGTGCGGTGGTGCCTGTGAATAGGCTGCAGGGGGAAGGTGAAGACCAGCAAGAGCTTTCAGGGCTGCCACCTTCCGTGTGGGACAAGGAGCCGGACGTTTGCCTTTTCGGGAACAGGTTCTGCCGAGGATGCGCACCGTGAGAGATTGCGTCTTTGGGAAAGCAGAGATTCCCAGTGCGGTTGTGCCTGTGAATAGGCTGCACGGGGAAGGTGAAGACCAGCAAGAACCTTCAGGGCTGCCACCTTCCGTGTGGGACAAGGAGCCGGACGTTTGCCTTTTCGGGAACAGGCTCTGCCGAGGATGCGCACCGTGAGATGTTCCTTCTCTGGGCAAGCACAGATCCCAGTACCTGTTGTGCCTGTGAATAGGCTGCAGGGGGAAGGTGAAGACCAGCAACAGCTTTCAGGGCTGCCACCTTCCGTGTGGGACAAGGAGCCGGACGTTTGCCTTTTCGGGAACAGGCTCTGCCGGGGATGCGGACCGTGAGAGATTGCGTCTTTGGGAAAGCAGAGATTCCCACTGCGGTTGTGCCTGTGAATAGGCTGCACGGGGAAGGTGAAGACCAGCAAGAGCTTTCAGGGCTGCCAGCTTCCGTGTGGGACAAGGAGCCGGACATTTGCCTTTTCGGAAACAGGCTCTGCCGACGATGCGCACCGTGATGATATACATTCTCTGGGAAAGCAGAGATGCCCAGAGTTTTTGTCCCTGTGAATAGGCTGCACGGGGAAGGTGAAGACCAGCAACAGCTTTCAGGGCTGCCACCTTCCGTGTGGGACAGGGAGCTGGACGTTTGCCTTTCTGGGAACAGGCTCTGCCGAGGATGTGCACCGTGTGAGACTGCTTCTTTGGGAAAGCAGAGATCCCAATATCTGTTGTGCCTGTGAATAGGCTGCAGGGGGAAGGTGAAGACCAGCAACAGCTTTCAGGGCTGCCACCTTCCGTGTGGGACAAGGAGCCGGACGTTTGCCTTTTCGGGAACAGGCTCTGCCGAGGATGCGCACCGTGAGAGATTGCGTCTTTGGGAAAGCAGAGATTCCCAGTGCGGTTGTGCCTGTGAATAGGCTGCACGGGGAAGGTGAAGACCAGCAAGAACCTTCAGGGCTGCCACCTTCCGTGTGGGACAAGGAGCCGGACGTTTGCCTTTTCGGGAACAGGCTCTGCCGAGGATGCGCACCGTGAGATGTTCCTTCTCTGGGCAAGCACAGATCCCAAAACCTGTTGTGCCTGTGAATAGGCTGCACGGGGAAGGTGAAGACCAGCAACAGCTTTCCGGGCTGCCACCTTCCGTGTGGGACAAGGAGCCGGACGTTTGCCTTTTCGGGAACAGGGTCTGCCGAGGATGCGCACCATGAGAGATTGCGTCTTTGGGAAAGCAGAGATTCCCAGTGCGGTGGTGCCTGTGAATAGGCTGCAGGGGGAAGGTGAAGACCAGCAACAGCTTTCAGGGCTGCCACCTTCCGTGTGGGACAAGGAGCCGGACGTTTGCCTTTTCGGGAACAGGCTCTGCCGAGGATGCGCACCGTGAGAGATTGCGTCTTTGGGAAAGCAGAGATTCCCAGTGCGGTTGCGCCTGTGAATAGGCTGCACGGGGAAGGTGAAGACCAGCAAGAACCTTCAGGGCTGCCACCTTCCGTGTGGGACAAGGAGCCGGACGTTTGCCTTTTCGGGAACAGGCTCTGCCGAGGATGCGCACCGTGAGATGTTCCTTCTCTGGGCAAGCACAGATCCCAGTACCTGTTGTGCCTGTGAATAGGCTGCACGGGGAAGGTGAAGACCAGCAACAGCTTTCCGGGCTGCCACCTTCCGTGTGGGACAAGGAGCCGGACGTTTGCCTTTTCGGGAACAGGCTCTGCCGAGGATGCGCACCGTGAGAGATTGCGTCTTTGGGAAAGCAGAGATTCCCACTGCGGTTGTGCCTGTGAATAGGCTGCACGGGGAAGGTGAAGACCAGCAAGAGCTTTCAGGGCTGCCACCTTCCGTGTGGGACAGGGAGCCGGACATTTGCCTTTTCGGAAACAGGCTCTGCCGACGATGCGCACCGTGATGATATACATTCTCTGGGAAAGCAGAGATGCCCAGAGTTTTTGTCCCTGTGAATAGGCTGCACGGGGAAGGTGAAGACCAGCAAGAGCTTTCAGGGCTGCCACCTTCCGTGTGGGACAGGGAGCTGGACGTTTGCCTTTCTGGGAACAGGCTCTGCCGAGGATGTGCACCGTGTGAGACTGCTTCTTTGGGAAAGCAGAGATCCCAATATCTGTTGTGCCTGTGAAGAGGCTGCAGGGGGAAGGTGAAGACCAGCAACAGCTTTCAGGGCTGCCACCTTCCGTGTGGGACAAGGAGCCGGACGTTTGCCTTTTCGGGAACAGGCTCTGCCGAGGATGCGCACCGTGAGATGTTCCTTCTCTGGGCAAGCACAGATCCCCAAACCTGTTGTGCCTGTGAATAGGCTGCAGGGGGAAGCTGAAGACCAGCAACAGCTTTCCGAGCTGCCACCTTCCGTGTGGGACAAGGAGCCGGACGTTTGCCTTTTCGGGAACAGGCTCTGCCGAGGATGCGCACCGTGAGATGTTCCTTCTCTGGGCAAGCACAGATCCCAAAACCTGTTGTGCCTGTTATTAGGCTGCGCGGGGAAGGTGAAGACCAGCAACAGCTTTCCGGGCTGCCACCTTCCGTGTGGGACAAGGAGCCGGACGTTTGCCTTTTCGGGAACAGGCTCTGTCGAGGATGCGCACCGTGAGATGTTCCTTCTCTGGGCAAGCACAGATCCCAAAACCTGTTGTGCCTGTGAATAGGCTGCACGGGGAAGGTGAAGACCAGCAAGAGCTTTCAGGGCTGCCACCTTCCGTGTGGGACAAGGAGCCGGACGTTTGCCTTTTCGGGAACAGGCTCTGCCGAGGATGCGCACCGTGAGAGATAGCGTCTTTGGGAAAGCAGAGATTCCCAGTGCGGTTGTGCCTGTGAATAGGCTGCACGGGGAAGGTGAAGACCAGCAAGAACCTTCAGGGCTGCCACCTTCCGTGTGGGACAAGGAGCCGGACGTTTGCCTTTTCGGGAACAGGCTCTGCCGAGGATGCGCACCGTGATGATATACATTCTCTGGGAAAGCAGAGATGCCCAGAGTTTTTGTCCCTGTGAATAGGCTGCACGGGGAAGGTGAAGACCAGCAAGAGCTTTCAGGGCTGCCACCTTCCGTGTGGGACAGGGAGCTGGACGTTTGCCTTTCTGGGAACAGGCTCTGCCGAGGATGTGCACCGTGTGAGACTGCTTCTTTGGGAAAGCAGAGATCCCAATATCTGTTGTGCCTGTGAAGAGGCTGCACGGGGAAGGTGAAGACCAGCAACAGCTTTCAGGGCTGCCACCTTCCGTGTGGGACAAGGAGCCGGACGTTTGCCTTTTCGGGAACAGGCTCTGCCGAGGATGCGCACCGTGAGATGTTCCTTCTCTGGGCAAGCACAGATCCCCAAACCTGTTGTGCCTGTGAATAGGCTGCACAGGGAAGGTGAAGACCAGCACCAGCTTTCAGGGCTGCCACCTTCCGTGTGGGACAAGGAGCCGGACGTTTGCCGTTTTGGGAACAGTCTCTGCCGAGGATGTGCACCGTGAAGATGTTCATTCTCTGGGCAAGCAGAGATGCCCAGTGTTTCTGTCCCTGTGAATAGGCTGCACGGGGAAGGTGAAGACCAGCAAGAACCTTCAGGGCTGCCACCTTCTGTGTGGGACAGGGAGCCGGACGTTTGCCTTTTCGGGAACAGGCTCTGCTGAGGATGCGCACCGTGAGATGTTCCTTCTCTGGGCAAGCACAGATCCCCAAACCTGTTGTGCCTGTGAATAGGCTGCAGGGGGAAGGTGAAGACCAGCAAGAGCTTTCAGGGCTGCCACCTTCCGTGTGGGACAAGGAGCCGGACGTTTGCCCTTTCGGGAACAGGCTCTGCCGAGGCTGCGCACCGTGAGATATTGCGTCTTTGGGAAGGCAGAGATCCCCAGTGCGGTGGTGCCTGTGAATAGGCTGCAGGGGGAAGGTGAAGACCAGCAAGAGCTTTCAGGGCTGCCACCTTCCGTGTGGGACAAGGAGCCGGACGTTTGCCTTTTCGGGAACAGGCTCTGCCGAGGATGCGCACCATGAGAGATTGCGTCTTTGGGAAAGCAGAGATTGCCAGTGCGGTTGTGCCTGTGAATAGGCTGCAGGGGGAAGGTGAAGACCAGCAACAGCTTTCAGGGCTGCCACCTTCCGTGTGGGACAAGGAGCCGGACGTTTGCCTTTTCGGGAACAGGCTCTGCCGAGGATGCGCACCGTGAGATGTTCCTTCTCTGGGCAAGCACAGATCCCCAAACCTGTTGTGCCTGTGAATAGGCTGCAGGGGGAAGGTGAAGACCAGCAAGAGCTTTCAGGGCTGCCACCTTCCGTGTGGGACAAGGAGCCGGACGTTTCCCTTTTCGGGAACAGGCTCTGCCGAGGATGCGCACCGTGAGATGTTCCTTCTCTGGGCAAGCACAGATCCCAAAACCTGTTGTGCCTGTGAATAGGCTGCAGGGGGAAGGTGAAGACCAGCAACAGCTTTCAGGGCTGCCACCTTCCGTGTGGGACAAGGAGCCGGACGTTTGCCTTTTCAGGAACAGGCTCTGCCGAGGATGCGCACCGTGAGATGTTCCTTCTCTGGGCAAGCACAGATCCCCAAACCTGTTGTGCCTGTGAATAGGCTGCAGGGGGAAGGTGAAGACCAGCAACAGCTTTCAGGGCTGCCACCTTCCGTGTGGGACAAGGAGCCGGACGTTTGCCTTTTCGGGAACAGGCTCTGCCGAGGATGCGCACCGTGAGATGTTCCTTCTCTGGGCAAGCACAGATCCCCAAACCTGTTGTGCCTGTGAATAGGCTGCAGGGGGAAGGTGAAGACCAGCAACAGCTTTCAGGGCTGCCAGCTTCCGTGTGGGACAAGGAACTGGACGTTTGCCTTTTCGGGAACAGGCTCTGCCGAGGATGCGCACCATGAGAGATTGCTTCTTTGGGAAGGCAGAGATTCCCAGTGCGGTGGTGCCTGTGAATAGGCTGCAGGGGGAAGGTGAAGACCAGCAACAGCTTTCAGGGCTGCCACCTTCCGTGTGGGACAAGGAGCCGGACGTTTGCCTTTTCGGGAACAGGCTCTGCCGAGGATGCGCACCGTGAGATGTTCCTTCTCTGGGCAAGCACAGATCCCAAAACCTGTTGTGCCTGTGAATAGGCTGCAGGGGGAAGGTGAAGACCAGCAACAGCTTTCAGGGCTGCCACCTTCCGTGTGGGACAAGGAGCCGGACGTTTCCCTTTTCGGGAACAGGCTCTGCCGAGGATGCGCACCGTGAGATGTTCCTTCTCTGGGCAAGCACAGATCCCCAAACCTGTTGTGCCTGTGAATAGGCTGCAGGGGGAAGGTGAAGACCAGCAACAGCTTTCAGGGCTGCCACCTTCCGTGTGGGACAAGGATCCGGACGTTTGCCTTTTCAGGAACAGGCTCTGCCGAGGATGCGCACCGTGAGATGTTCCTTCTCTGGGCAAGCACAGATCCCAAAACCTGTTGTGCCTGTGAATAGGCTGCAGGGGGAAGGTGAAGACCAGCAAGAGCTTTCAGGGCTGCCACCTTCCGTGTGGGACAAGGAGCCGGACGTTTGCCTTTTCGGGAACAGGCTCTGCCGAGGATGCGCACCATGAGAGACTGCGTCTTTAGAAGGCAGAGATTCCCAGTGCGGTGGTGCCTGTGAATAGGCTGCAGGGGGAAGGTGAAGACCAGCAACAGCTTTCAGGGCTGCCACCTTCCGTGTGGGACAAGGAGCCGGACGTTTGCCTTTTCGGGAACAGGCTCTGCCGAGGATGCGCACCATGAGAGATTGCGTCTTTGGGAAAGCAGAGATTCCCAGTGCGGTGGTGCCTGTGAATAGGCTGCAGGGGGAAGGTGAAGACCAGCAACAGCTTTCAGGGCTGCCACCTTCCGTGTGGGACAAGGAGCCGGACGTTTGCCTTTTCGGGAACAGGCTCTGCCGAGGATGCGCACCGTGAGATGTTCCTTCTCTGGGCAAGCACAGATCCCCAAACCTGTTGTGCCTGTGAATAGGCTGCAGGGGAAGGTGAAGACCAGCAACAGCTTTCAGGGCTGCCACCTTCCGTGTGGGACAAGGAGCCGGACGTTTGCCATTTCGGGAACAGGCTCTGCCGAGGATGCGCACCGTGAGATGTTCCTTCTCTGGGCAAGCACAGATCCCCAAACCTGTTGTGCCTGTGAATAGGCTGCAGGGGGAAGGTGAAGACCAGCAACAGCTTTCAGGGCTGCCACCTTCCGTGTGGGACAAGGAGCCGGACGTTTGCCTTTTCGGGAACAGGCTCTGCCGAGGATGCGCACCGTGAGATGTTCCTTCTCTGGGCAAGCACAGATCCCAAAACCTGTTGTGCCTGTTATTAGGCTGCGCGGGGAAGGTGAAGACCAGCAACAGCTTTCCGGGCTGCCACCTTCCGTGTGGGACAAGGAGCCGGACGTTTGCCTTTTCGGGAACAGGCTCTGCCGAGGATGCGCACCGTGAGATGTTCCTTCTCTGGGCAAGCACAGATCCCAAAAGCTGTTGTGCCTGTGAATAGGCTGCAGGGGGAAGGTGAAGACCAGCAACAGCTTTCCGGGCTGCCACCTTCCGTGTGGGACAAGGAGCCGGACGTTTGCCTTTTCGGGAACAGGCTCTGCCGAGGATGCGCACCGTGAGAGATTGCGTCTTTGGGAAAGCACAGATTCCCAGTGCGGTTGTGCCTGTGAATAGGCTGCACGGGGAAGGTGAAGACCAGCAAGAACCTTCAGGGCTGCCACCTTCCGTGTGGGACAAGGAGCCGGACGTTTGCCTTTTCGGGAACAGGCTCTGCCGAGGATGCGCACCGTGAGATGTTCCTTCTCTGGGCAAGCACAGATCCCAATACCTGTTGTGCCTGTGAATAGGCTGCACGGGGAAGGTGAAGACCAGCAACAGCTTTCAGGGCTGCCACCTTCCGTGTGGGACAAGGAGCCGGACGTTTGCCTTTTCGGGAACAGGCTCTGCCGACGATGCGCACCGTGATGATATACATTCTCTGGGAAAGCAGAGATGCCCAGAGTTTTTGTCCCTGTGAATAGGCTGCACGGGGAAGGTGAAGACCAGCAACAGCTTTCAGGGCTGCCACCTTCCGTGTGGGACAGGGAGCTGGACGTTTGCCTTTTCGGGAACAGGCTCTGCCGAGGATGTGCACCGTGTGAGACTGCTTCTTTGGGAAAGCAGAGATCCCAATATCTGTTGTGCCTGTGAAGAGGCTGCACGGGGAAGGTGAAGACCAGCAAGAGCTTTCAGGGCTGCCACCTTCCGTGTGGGACAAGGAGCCGGACGTTTGCCTTTTCGGGAACAGGCTCTGCCGAGGATGCGCACCGTGAGATGTTCCTTCTCTGGGCAAGCACAGATCCCCAAACCTGTTGTGCCTGTGAATAGGCTGCAGGGGGAAGGTGAAGACCAGCAACAGCTTTCCGGGCTGCCACCTTCCGTGTGGGACAAGGAGCCGGACGTTTGCCTTTTCGGGAACAGGCTCTGCCGAGGATGCGCACCATGAGAGATTGCGTCTTTGGGAAAGCAGAGATTCCCAGTGCGGTGGTGCCTGTGAATAGGCTGCAGGGGGAAGGTGAAGACCAGCAAGAGCTTTCAGGGCTGCCACCTTCCGTGTGGGACAAGGAGCCGGACGTTTGCCTTTTCGGGAACAGGTTCTGCCGAGGATGCGCACCGTGAGAGATTGCGTCTTTGGGAAAGCAGAGATTCCCAGTGCGGTTGTGCCTGTGAATAGGCTGCACGGGGAAGGTGAAGACCAGCAAGAACCTTCAGGGCTGCCACCTTCCGTGTGGGACAAGGAGCCGGACGTTTGCCTTTTCGGGAACAGGCTCTGCCGAGGATGCGCACCGTGAGATGTTCCTTCTCTGGGCAAGCACAGATCCCAGTACCTGTTGTGCCTGTGAATAGGCTGCAGGGGGAAGGTGAAGACCAGCAACAGCTTTCAGGGCTGCCACCTTCCGTGTGGGACAAGGAGCCGGACGTTTGCCTTTTCGGGAACAGGCTCTGCCGGGGATGCGGACCGTGAGAGATTGCGTCTTTGGGAAAGCAGAGATTCCCACTGCGGTTGTGCCTGTGAATAGGCTGCACGGGGAAGGTGAAGACCAGCAAGAGCTTTCAGGGCTGCCAGCTTCCGTGTGGGACAAGGAGCCGGACATTTGCCTTTTCGGAAACAGGCTCTGCCGACGATGCGCACCGTGATGATATACATTCTCTGGGAAAGCAGAGATGCCCAGAGTTTTTGTCCCTGTGAATAGGCTGCACGGGGAAGGTGAAGACCAGCAACAGCTTTCAGGGCTGCCACCTTCCGTGTGGGACAGGGAGCTGGACGTTTGCCTTTCTGGGAACAGGCTCTGCCGAGGATGTGCACCGTGAGAGATTGCGTCTTGGGGCAAGCACAGATCCCAATATCTGTTGTGCCTGTGAATAGGCTGCAGGGGGAAGGTGAAGACCAGCAACAGCTTTCAGGGCTGCCACCTTCCGTGTGGGACAAGGAGCCGGACGTTTGCCTTTTCGGGAACAGGCTCTGCCGAGGATGCGCACCGTGAGAGATTGCGTCTTTGGGAAGGCAGAGATCCCCAAACCTGTTGTGCCTGTGAATAGGCTGCAGGGGGAAGGTGAAGACCAGCAACAGCTTTCAGGGCTGCCACCTTCCGTGTGGGACAAGGAGCCGGACGTTTGCCTTTTCGGGAACAGGCTCTGCCGAGGATGCGCACCGTGAGATGTTCCTTCTCTGGGCAAGCACAGATCCCAAAACCTGTTGTGCCTGTGAATAGGCTGCAGGGGGAAGGTGAAGACCAGCAACAGCTTTCAGGGCTGCCACCTTCCGTGTGGGACAAGGAGCCGGACGTTTGCCTTTTCGGGAACAGGCTCTGCCGGGGATGCGGACCGTGAGAGATTGCGTCTTTGGGAAAGCAGAGATTCCCACTGCGGTTGTGCCTGTGAATAGGCTGCAGGGGGAAGGTGAAGACCAGCAAGAGCTTTCAGGGCTGCCACCTTCCGTGTGGGACAGGGAGCCGGACATTTGCCTTTTCGGAAACAGGCTCTGCCGACGATGCGCACCGTGATGATATACATTCTCTGGGAAAGCAGAGATGCCCAGAGTTTTTGTCCCTGTGAATAGGCTGCACGGGGAAGGTGAAGACCAGCAACAGCTTTCAGGGCTGCCACCTTCCGTGTGGGACAGGGAGCTGGACGTTTGCCTTTCTGGGAACAGGCTCTGCCGAGGATGTGCACCGTGTGAGACTGCTTCTTTGGGAAAGCAGAGATCCCAATATCTGTTGTGCCTGTGAAGAGGCTGCACGGGGAAGGTGAAGACCAGCAACAGCTTTCAGGGCTGCCACCTTCCGTGTGGGACAAGGAGCCGGACGTTTGCCTTTTCGGGAACAGGCTCTGCCGAGGATGCGCACCGTGAGATGTTCCTTCTCTGGGCAAGCACAGATCCCCATACCTGTTGTGCCTGTGAATAGGCTGCAGGGGGAAGGTGAAGACCAGCAACAGCTTTCAGGGCTGCCAGCTTCCGTGTGGGACAAGGAGCCGGACGTTTGCCTTTTCGGGAACAGGCTCTGCCGAGGATGTGCACCGTGAAGATGTTCATTCTCTGGGCAAGCAGAGATGCCCAGTGTTTCTGTCCCTGTGAATAGGCTGCACGGGGAAGGTGAAGACCAGCAACAGCTTTCAGGGCTGCCACCTTCCGTGTGGGACAAGGATCCGGACGTTTGCCTTTTCAGGAACAGGCTCTGCCGAGGATGCGCACCGTGAGATGTTCCTTCTCTGGGCAAGCACAGATCCCAAAACCTGTTGTGCCTGTGAATAGGCTGCAGGGGGAAGGTGAAGACCAGCAAGAGCTTTCAGGGCTGCCACCTTCCGTGTGGGACAAGGAGCCGGACGTTTGCCTTTTCGGGAACAGGCTCTGCCGAGGATGCGCACCATGAGAGACTGCGTCTTTAGAAGGCAGAGATTCCCAGTGCGGTGGTGCCTGTGAATAGGCTGCAGGGGGAAGGTGAAGACCAGCAACAGCTTTCAGGGCTGCCACCTTCCGTGTGGGACAAGGAGCCGGACGTTTGCCTTTTCGGGAACAGGCTCTGCCGAGGATGCGCACCATGAGAGATTGCGTCTTTGGGAAAGCAGAGATTCCCAGTGCGGTGGTGCCTGTGAATAGGCTGCAGGGGGAAGGTGAAGACCAGCAACAGCTTTCAGGGCTGCCACCTTCCGTGTGGGACAAGGAGCCGGACGTTTGCCTTTTCGGGAACAGGCTCTGCCGAGGATGCGCACCGTGAGATGTTCCTTCTCTGGGCAAGCACAGATCCCCAAACCTGTTGTGCCTGTGAATAGGCTGCAGGGGAAGGTGAAGACCAGCAACAGCTTTCAGGGCTGCCACCTTCCGTGTGGGACAAGGAGCCGGACGTTTGCCATTTCGGGAACAGGCTCTGCCGAGGATGCGCACCGTGAGATGTTCCTTCTCTGGGCAAGCACAGATCCCCAAACCTGTTGTGCCTGTGAATAGGCTGCAGGGGGAAGGTGAAGACCAGCAACAGCTTTCACGTCTGCCACCTTCCGTGTGGGACAAGGAGCCGGACGTTTGCCTTTTCGGGAACAGGCTCTGCCGAGGATGCGCACCGTGAGATGTTCCTTCTCTGGGCAAGCACAGATCCCAAAACCTGTTGTGCCTGTTATTAGGCTGCGCGGGGAAGGTGAAGACCAGCAACAGCTTTCCGGGCTGCCACCTTCCGTGTGGGACAAGGAGCCGGACGTTTGCCTTTTCGGGAACAGGCTCTGCCGAGGATGCGCACCGTGAGATGTTCCTTCTCTGGGCAAGCACAGATCCCAAAAGCTGTTGTGCCTGTGAATAGGCTGCAGGGGGAAGGTGAAGACCAGCAACAGCTTTCCGGGCTGCCACCTTCCGTGTGGGACAAGGAGCCGGACGTTTGCCTTTTCGGGAACAGGCTCTGCCGAGGATGCGCACCGTGAGAGATTGCGTCTTTGGGAAAGCAGAGATTCCCAGTGCGGTTGTGCCTGTGAATAGGCTGCACGGGGAAGGTGAAGACCAGCAAGAACCTTCAGGGCTGCCACCTTCCGTGTGGGACAAGGAGCCGGACGTTTGCCTTTTCGGGAACAGGCTCTGCCGAGGATGCGCACCGTGAGATGTTCCTTCTCTGGGCAAGCACAGATCCCAATACCTGTTGTGCCTGTGAATAGGCTGCACGGGGAAGGTGAAGACCAGCAACAGCTTTCAGGGCTGCCACCTTCCGTGTGGGACAAGGAGCCGGACGTTTGCCTTTTCGGGAACAGGCTCTGCCGACGATGCGCACCGTGATGATATACATTCTCTGGGAAAGCAGAGATGCCCAGAGTTTTTGTCCCTGTGAATAGGCTGCACGGGGAAGGTGAAGACCAGCAACAGCTTTCAGGGCTGCCACCTTCCGTGTGGGACAGGGAGCTGGACGTTTGCCTTTTCGGGAACAGGCTCTGCCGAGGATGTGCACCGTGTGAGACTGCTTCTTTGGGAAAGCAGAGATCCCAATATCTGTTGTGCCTGTGAAGAGGCTGCACGGGGAAGGTGAAGACCAGCAACAGCTTTAAGGGCTGCCACCTTCCGTGTGGGACAAGGAGCCGGACGTTTGCCTTTTCGGGAACAGGCTCTGCCGAGGATGCGCACCGTGAGATGTTCCTTCTCTGGGCAAGCACAGATCCCCAAACCTGTTGTGCCTGTGAATAGGCTGCAGGGGGAAGGTGAAGACCAGCAACAGCTTTCCGGGCTGCCACCTTCCGTGTGGGACAAGGAGCCGGACGTTTGCCTTTTCGGGAACAGGCTCTGCCGAGGATGCGCACCATGAGAGATTGCGTCTTTGGGAAAGCAGAGATTCCCAGTGCGGTGGTGCCTGTGAATAGGCTGCAGGGGGAAGGTGAAGACCAGCAAGAGCTTTCAGGGCTGCCACCTTCCGTGTGGGACAAGGAGCCGGACGTTTGCCTTTTCGGGAACAGGTTCTGCCGAGGATGCGCACCGTGAGAGATTGCGTCTTTGGGAAAGCAGAGATTCCCAGTGCGGTTGTGCCTGTGAATAGGCTGCACGGGGAAGGTGAAGACCAGCAAGAACCTTCAGGGCTGCCACCTTCCGTGTGGGACAAGGAGCCGGACGTTTGCCTTTTCGGGAACAGGCTCTGCCGAGGATGCGCACCGTGAGATGTTCCTTCTCTGGGCAAGCACAGATCCCAGTACCTGTTGTGCCTGTGAATAGGCTGCAGGGGGAAGGTGAAGACCAGCAACAGCTTTCAGGGCTGCCACCTTCCGTGTGGGACAAGGAGCCGGACGTTTGCCTTTTCGGGAACAGGCTCTGCCGGGGATGCGGACCGTGAGAGATTGCGTCTTTGGGAAAGCAGAGATTCCCACTGCGGTTGTGCCTGTGAATAGGCTGCACGGGGAAGGTGAAGACCAGCAAGAGCTTTCAGGGCTGCCAGCTTCCGTGTGGGACAAGGAGCCGGACATTTGCCTTTTCGGAAACAGGCTCTGCCGACGATGCGCACCGTGATGATATACATTCTCTGGGAAAGCAGAGATGCCCAGAGTTTTTGTCCCTGTGAATAGGCTGCACGGGGAAGGTGAAGACCAGCAACAGCTTTCAGGGCTGCCACCTTCCGTGTGGGACAGGGAGCTGGACGTTTGCCTTTCTGGGAACAGGCTCTGCCGAGGATGTGCACCGTGTGAGACTGCTTCTTTGGGAAAGCAGAGATCCCAATATCTGTTGTGCCTGTGAATAGGCTGCAGGGGGAAGGTGAAGACCAGCAACAGCTTTCAGGGCTGCCACCTTCCGTGTGGGACAAGGAGCCGGACGTTTGCCTTTTCGGGAACAGGCTCTGCCGAGGATGCGCACCGTGAGAGATTGCGTCTTTGGGAAGGCAGAGATCCCCAAACCTGTTGTGCCTGTGAATAGGCTGCAGGGGGAAGGTGAAGACCAGCAACAGCTTTCAGGGCTGCCACCTTCCGTGTGGGACAAGGAGCCGGACGTTTGCCTTTTCGGGAACAGGCTCTGCCGAGGATGCGCACCGTGAGATGTTCCTTCTCTGGGCAAGCACAGATCCCAAAACCTGTTGTGCCTGTGAATAGGCTGCAGGGGGAAGGTGAAGACCAGCAACAGCTTTCAGGGCTGCCACCTTCCGTGTGGGACAAGGAGCCGGACGTTTGCCTTTTCGGGAACAGGCTCTGCCGGGGATGCGGACCGTGAGAGATTGCGTCTTTGGGAAAGCAGAGATTCCCACTGCGGTTGTGCCTGTGAATAGGCTGCAGGGGGAAGGTGAAGACCAGCAAGAGCTTTCAGGGCTGCCACCTTCCGTGTGGGACAAGGAGCCGGACATTTGCCTTTTCGGAAACAGGCTCTGCCGACGATGCGCACCGTGATGATATACATTCTCTGGGAAAGCAGAGATGCCCAGAGTTTTTGTCCCTGTGAATAGGCTGCACGGGGAAGGTGAAGACCAGCAAGAGCTTTCCGGGCTGCCACCTTCCGTGTGGGACAGGGAGCTGGACGTTTGCCTTTCTGGGAACAGGCTCTGCCGAGGATGTGCACCGTGTGAGACTGCTTCTTTGGGAAAGCAGAGATCCCAATATCTGTTGTGCCTGTGAAGAGGCTGCACGGGGAAGGTGAAGACCAGCAACAGCTTTCAGGGCTGCCACCTTCCGTGTGGGACAAGGAGCCGGACGTTTGCCTTTTCGGGAACAGGCTCTGCCGAGGATGCGCACCGTGAGATGTTCCTTCTCTGGGCAAGCACAGATCCCCATACCTGTTGTGCCTGTGAATAGGCTGCAGGGGGAAGGTGAAGACCAGCAACAGCTTTCAGGGCTGCCAGCTTCCGTGTGGGACAAGGAGCCGGACGTTTGCCTTTTCGGGAACAGGCTCTGCCGAGGATGTGCACCGTGAAGATGTTCATTCTCTGGGCAAGCAGAGATGCCCAGTGTTTCTGTCCCTGTGAATAGGCTGCACGGGGAAGGTGAAGACCAGCAAGAACCTTCAGGGCTGCCACCTTCTGTGTGGGACAGGGAGCCGGACGTTTGCCTTTTCGGGAACAGGCTCTGCTGAGGATGCGCACCGTGAGATGTTCCTTCTCTGGGCAAGCACAGATCCCCAAACCTGTTGTGCCTGTGAATAGGCTGCAGGGGGAAGGTGAAGACCAGCAACAGCTTTCAGGGCTGCCACCTTCCGTGTGGGACAAGGAGCCGGACGTTTGCCCTTTCGGGAACAGGCTCTGCCAAGGATGCGCACCGTGAGAGATTGCGTCTTTGGGAAGGCAGAGATCCCCAAACCTGTTGTGCCTGTGAATAGGCTGCAGGGGGAAGGTGAAGACCAGCAACAGCTTTCCGGGCTGCCACCTTCCGTGTGGGACAAGGAGCCGGACGTTTGCCTTTTCAGGAACAGGCTCTGCCGAGGATGCGCACCGTGAGATGTTCCTTCTCTGGGCAAGCACAGATCCCAAAACCTGTTGCGCCTGTGAATAGGCTGCAGGGGGAAGGTGAAGACCAGCAACAGCTTTCAGGGCTGCCACATTCCGTGTGGGACAAGGAGCCGGACGTTTGCCTTTTCGGGAACAGGCTCTGCCGAGGATGCGCACCGTGAGATGTTCCTTCTCTGGGCAAGCACAGATCCCAAAACCTGTTGTGCCTGTGAATAGGCTGCAGGGGGAAGGTGAAGACCAGCAACAGCTTTCAGGGCTGCCACCTTCCGTGTGGGACAAGGAGCCGGACGTTTGCCTTTTCGGGAACAGGCTCTGCCGAGGATGCGCACCGTGAGATGTTCCTTCTCTGGGCAAGCACAGATCCCCAAACCTGTTGTGCCTGTGAATAGGCTGCAGGGGGAAGGTGAAGACCAGCAACAGCTTTCAGGGCTGCCAGCTTCCGTGTGGGACAAGGAGCCGGACGTTTGCCTTTTCGGGAACAGGCTCTGCCGAGGATGCGCACCATGAGAGATTGCGTCTTTGGGAAGGCAGAGATTCCCAGTGCGGTGGTGCCTGTGAATAGGCTGCAGGGGGAAGGTGAAGACCAGCAAGAGCTTTCAGGGCTGCCACCTTCCGTGTGGGACAAGGAGCCGGACGTTTGCCTTTTCGGGAACAGGCTCTGCCGAGGATGCGCACCGTGAGATGTTCCTTCTCTGGGTAAGCACAGATCCCAAAACCTGTTGTGCCTGTGAATAGGCTGCAGGGGGAAGGTGAAGACCAGCAACAGCTTTCCGGGCTGCCACCTTCCGTGTGGGACAAGGAGCCGGACGTTTGCCTTTTCGGGAACAGGCTCTGCCGAGGATGCGCACCGTGAGATGTTCCTTGTCTGGGCAAGCACAGATCCCCAAACCTGTTGTGCCTGTGAATAGGCTGCAGGGGGAAGGTGAAGACCAGCAACAGCTTTCCGGTCTGCCACCTTCAGTGTGGGACAAGGAGCCGGACGTTTGCCTTTTCGGGAACAGGCTCTGCCGAGGATGCGCACCGTGAGATGTTCCTTCTCTGGGCAAGCACAGATCCCAAAACCTGTTGCGCCTGTGAATAGGCTGCAGGGGGAAGGTGAAGACCAGCAAGAGCTTTCAGGGCTGCCACCTTCCGTGTGGGACAAGGAGCCGGACGTTTGCCTTTTCGGGAACAGGCTCTGCCGAGGATGCGCACCATGAGAGACTGCGTCTTTAGAAGGCAGAGATTCCCAGTGCGGTGGTGCCTGTGAATAGGCTGCAGGGGGAAGGTGAAGACCAGCAACAGCTTTCAGGGCTGCCAGCTTCCGTGTGGGACAAGGAGCCGGATGTTTGCCTTTTCGGGAACAGGCTCTGCCGAGGATGCGCACCATGAGAGATTGCGTCTTTGGGAAGGCAGAGATTCCCAGTGCGGTGGTGCCTGTGAATAGGCTGCAGGGGGAAGGTGAAGACCAGCAACAGCTTTCAGGGCTGCCACCTTCCGTGTGGGACAAGGAGCCGGACGTTTGCCTTTTCGGGAACAGGCTCTGCCGAGGATGCGCACCGTGAGATGTTCCTTCTCTGGGCAAGCACAGATCCCCAAACCTGTTGTGCCTGTGAATAGGCTGCAGGGGAAGGTGAAGACCAGCAACAGCTTTCAGGGCTGCCACCTTCCGTGTGGGACAAGGAGCCGGACGTTTGCCTTTTCGGGAAAAGGATCTGCCGAGGATGCGCACCGTGAAGATGCTTATTCTCTGGGCAAGCAGAGATTCCCAGTGCGGTTGTGCCTGTGAATAGGCTGCAGGGGGAAGGTGAAGACCAGCAACAGCTTTCAGGGCTGCCACCTTCCGTGTGGGACAAGGAGCCGGACGTTTCCCTTTTCGGGAACAGGCTCTGCCGAGGATGTGCACCGTGAGATGTTCCTTCTCTGGGCAAGCACAGATCCCAAAACCTGTTGTGCCTGTGAATAGGCTGCAGGGGGAAGGTGAAGACCAGCAACAGCTTTCAGGGCTGCCAGCTTCCGTGTGGGACAAGGAGCCGGACGTTTGCCTTTTCGGGAAAAGGATCTGCCGACGATGCGGACCGTCATAGACTGCTTCTGTGGGAAAGCAGAGGTCCCAAAACCTGTTGTGCCTGTGAATAGGCTGCACGGGGAAGGTGAAGACCAGCAACAGCTTTCAGGGCTGCCACCTTCCGTGTGGGACAAGGAGCCGGACGCTTGCCTTTTCGGGAACAGGCTCTGCCGAGGATGCGCACCGTGAGATGTTCCTTCTCTGGGCAAGCACAGATCCCAATACCTGTTCTGCCTTTGAATAGGCTGCAGGGGGAAGGTGAAGACCAGCAAGAGCTTTCAGGGCTGCCACCTTCCGTGTGGGACAAGGAGCCGGACGTTTCCCTTTTCGGGAACAGGCTATGCCGAGGATGCGCACCGTGAAGATGTTCCTTCTCTGGGCAAGCAGAGATTCCCAGTGCGGTTGTGCCTGTGAATAGGCTGCAGGGGGAAGGTGAAGACCAGCAACAGCTTTCAGGGCTGCCACCTTCCGTGTGGGACAAGGAGCCGGACGTTTGCCCTTTCGGGAACAGGCTCTGCCAAGGATGCGCACCGTGAAAGATTGCGTCTTTGAGATGGCAGAGATCCCCAAACCTGTTGTGCCTGTGAATAGGCTGCAGGGGGAAGGTGAAGACCAGCAACAGCTTTCAGGGCTGCCACCTTCCGTGTGGGACAAGGAGCCGGACGTTTGCCTTTTCGGGAACAGGCTCTGTCGAGGATGCGCACCGTGAGATGTTCCTTCTCTGGGCAAGCACAGATCCCAAAACCTGTTGTGCCTGTGAATAGGCTGCAGGGGGAAGGTGAAGACCAGCAACAGCTTTCAGGGCTGCCACCTTCCGTGTGGGACAAGGAGCCGGACGTTTGCCTTTTCGGGAACAGGCTCTGCCGAGGATGCGCACCGTGAGATGTTCCTTCTCTGGGCAAGCACAGATCCCCAAACCTGTTGTGCCTGTGAATAGGCTGCAGGGGGAAGGTGAAGACCAGCAACAGCTTTCAGGGCTGCCAGCTTCCGTGTGGGACAAGGAGCCGGACGTTTGCCTTTTCGGGAACAGGCTCTGCCGAGGATGCGCACCATGAGAGATTGCGTCTTTGGGAAGGCAGAGATTCCCAGTGCGGTGGTGCCTGTGAATAGGCTGCAGGGGGAAGGTGAAGACCAGCAAGAGCTTTCAGGGCTGCCACCTTCCGTGTGGGACAAGGAGCCGGACGTTTGCCTTTTCGGGAACAGGCTCTGCCGAGGATGCGCACCGTGAGATGTTCCTTCTCTGGGTAAGCACAGATCCCAAAACCTGTTGTGCCTGTGAATAGGCTGCAGGGGGAAGGTGAAGACCAGCAACAGCTTTCCGGGCTGCCACCTTCCGTGTGGGACAAGGAGCCGGATGTTTGCCTTTTCGGGAACAGGCTCTGCCGAGGATGCGCACCGTGAGATGTTCCTTCTCTGGGCAAGCACAGATCCCCAAACCTGTTGTGCCTGTGAATAGGCTGCAGGGGGAAGGTGAAGACCAGCAACAGCTTTCCGGTCTGCCACCTTCGGTGTGGGACAAGGAGCCGGACGTTTGCCTTTTCGGGAACAGGCTCTGCCGAGGATGCGCACCGTGAGATGTTCCTTCTCTGGGCAAGCACAGATCCCAAAACCTGTTGCGCCTGTGAATAGGCTGCAGGGGGAAGGTGAAGACCAGCAAGAGCTTTCAGGGCTGCCACCTTCCGTGTGGGACAAGGAGCCGGACGTTTGCCTTTTCGGGAACAGGCTCTGCCGAGGATGCGCACCATGAGAGACTGCGTCTTTAGAAGGCAGAGATTCCCAGTGCGGTGGTGCCTGTGAATAGGCTGCAGGGGGAAGGTGAAGACCAGCAACAGCTTTCAGGGCTGCCAGCTTCCGTGTGGGACAAGGAGCCGGATGTTTGCCTTTTCGGGAACAGGCTCTGCCGAGGATGCGCACCATGAGAGATTGCGTCTTTGGGAAGGCAGAGATTCCCAGTGCGGTGGTGCCTGTGAATAGGCTGCAGGGGGAAGGTGAAGACCAGCAACAGCTTTCAGGGCTGCCACCTTCCGTGTGGGACAAGGAGCCGGACGTTTGCCTTTTCGGGAACAGGCTCTGCCGAGGATGCGCACCGTGAGATGTTCCTTCTCTGGGCAAGCACAGATCCCCAAACCTGTTGTGCCTGTGAATAGGCTGCAGGGGAAGGTGAAGACCAGCAACAGCTTTCAGGGCTGCCACCTTCCGTGTGGGACAAGGAGCCGGACATTTGCCTTTTCGGGAAAAGGATCTGCCGAGGATGCGCACCGTGAAGATGCTTATTCTCTGGGCAAGCAGAGATTCCCAGTGCGGTTGTGCCTGTGAATAGGCTGCAGGGGGAAGGTGAAGACCAGCAACAGCTTTCAGGGCTGCCACCTTCCGTGTGGGACAAGGAGCCGGACGTTTCCCTTTTCGGGAACAGGCTCTGCCGAGGATGTGCACCGTGAGATGTTCCTTCTCTGGGCAAGCACAGATCCCAAAACCTGTTGTGCCTGTGAATAGGCTGCAGGGGGAAGGTGAAGACCAGCAACAGCTTTCAGGGCTGCCACCTTCCGTGTGGGACAAGGAGCCGGACGTTTGCCTTTTCGGGAAAAGGATCTGCCGACGATGCGAACCGTCATAGACTGCTTCTGTGGGAAAGCAGAGGTCCCAAAACCTGTTGTGCCTGTGAATAGGCTGCACGGGGAAGGTGAAGACCAGCAACAGCTTTCAGGGCTGCCACCTTCCGTGTGGGACAAGGAGCCGGACGCTTGCCTTTTCGGGAACAGGCTCTGCCGAGGATGCGCACCGTGAGATGTTCCTTCTCTGGGCAAGCACAGATCCCAATACCTGTTCTGCCTTTGAATAGGCTGCACGGGGAAGGTGAAGACCAGCAAGAGCTTTCAGGGCTGCCACCTTCCGTGTGGGACAAGGAGCCGGACGTTTGCCTTTTCGGGAACAGGCTCTGCCGAGGATGCGCACCGTGAGATGTTCCTTCTCTGGGCAAGCACAGATCCCCAAACCTGTTGTGCCTGTGAATAGGCTGCAGGGGGAAGGTGAAGACCAGCAACAGCTTTCAGGGCTGCCAGCTTCCGTGTGGGACAAGGAGCCGGACGTTTGCCTTTTCGGGAACAGGCTCTGCCGAGGATGCGCACCATGAGAGATTGCGTCTTTGGGAAGGCAGAGATTCCCAGTGCGGTGGTGCCTGTGAATAGGCTGCAGGGGGAAGGTGAAGACCAGCAAGAGCTTTCAGGGCTGCCACCTTCCGTGTGGGACAAGGAGCCGGACGTTTGCCTTTTCGGGAACAGGCTCTGCCGAGGATGCGCACCGTGAGATGTTCCTTCTCTGGGTAAGCACAGATCCCAAAACCTGTTGTGCCTGTGAATAGGCTGCAGGGGGAAGGTGAAGACCAGCAACAGCTTTCCGGGCTGCCACCTTCCGTGTGGGACAAGGAGCCGGACGTTTGCCTTTTCGGGAACAGGCTCTGCCGAGGATGCGCACCGTGAGATGTTCCTTCTCTGGGCAAGCACAGATCCCCAAACCTGTTGTGCCTGTGAATAGGCTGCAGGGGGAAGGTGAAGACCAGCAACAGCTTTCCGGTCTGCCACCTTCGGTGTGGGACAAGGAGCCGGACGTTTGCCTTTTCGGGAACAGGCTCTGCCGAGGATGCGCACCGTGAGATGTTCCTTCTCTGGGCAAGCACAGATCCCAAAACCTGTTGCGCCTGTGAATAGGCTGCAGGGGGAAGGTGAAGACCAGCAAGAGCTTTCAGGGCTGCCACCTTCCGTGTGGGACAAGGAGCCGGACGTTTGCCTTTTCGGGAACAGGCTCTGCCGAGGATGTGCACCATGAGAGACTGCGTCTTTAGAAGGCAGAGATTCCCAGTGCGGTGGTGCCTGTGAATAGGCTGCAGGGGGAAGGTGAAGACCAGCAACAGCTTTCAGGGCTGCCAGCTTCCGTGTGGGACAAGGAGCCGGATGTTTGCCTTTTCGGGAACAGGCTCTGCCGAGGATGCGCACCATGAGAGATTGCGTCTTTGGGAAGGCAGAGATTCCCAGTGCGGTGGTGCCTGTGAATAGGCTGCAGGGGGAAGGTGAAGACCAGCAACAGCTTTCAGGGCTGCCACCTTCCGTGTGGGACAAGGAGCCGGACGTTTGCCTTTTCGGGAACAGGCTCTGCCGAGGATGCGCACCGTGAGATGTTCCTTCTCTGGGCAAGCACAGATCCCCAAACCTGTTGTGCCTGTGAATAGGCTGCAGGGGAAGGTGAAGACCAGCAACAGCTTTCAGGGCTGCCACCTTCCGTGTGGGACAAGGAGCCGGACGTTTGCCTTTTCGGGAAAAGGATCTGCCGAGGATGCGCACCGTGAAGATGCTTATTCTCTGGGCAAGCAGAGATTCCCAGTGCGGTTGTGCCTGTGAATAGGCTGCAGGGGGAAGGTGAAGACCAGCAACAGCTTTCAGGGCTGCCACCTTCCGTGTGGGACAAGGAGCCGGACGTTTCCCTTTTCGGGAACAGGCTCTGCCGAGGATGTGCACCGTGAGATGTTCCTTCTCTGGGCAAGCACAGATCCCAAAACCTGTTGTGCCTGTGAATAGGCTGCAGGGGGAAGGTGAAGACCAGCAACAGCTTTCAGGGCTGCCACCTTCCGTGTGGGACAAGGAGCCGGACGTTTGCCTTTTCGGGAAAAGGATCTGCCGACGATGCGGACCGTCATAGACTGCTTCTGTGGGAAAGCAGAGGTCCCAAAACCTGTTGTGCCTGTGAATAGGCTGCACGGGGAAGGTGAAGACCAGCAACAGCTTTCAGGGCTGCCACCTTCCGTGTGGGACAAGGAGCCGGACGCTTGCCTTTTCGGGAACAGGCTCTGCCGAGGATGCGCACCGTGAGATGTTCCTTCTCTGGGCAAGCACAGATCCCAATACCTGTTCTGCCTTTGAATAGGCTGCACGGGGAAGGTGAAGACCAGCAAGAGCTTTCAGGGCTGCCACCTTCCGTGTGGGACAAGGAGCCGGACGTTTCCCTTTTCGGGAACAGGCTATGCCGAGGATGCGCACCGTGAAGATGTTCCTTCTCTGGGCAAGCAGAGATTCCCAGTGCGGTTGTGCCTGTGAATAGGCTGCAGGGGGAAGGTGAAGACCAGCAACAGCTTTCAGGGCTGCCACCTTCCGTGTGGGACAAGGAGCCGGACGTTTGCCCTTTCGGGAACAGGCTCTGCCAAGGATGCGCACCGTGAGAGATTGCGTCTTTGGGAAGGCAGAGATCCCCAAACCTGTTGTGCCTGTGAATAGGCTGCAGGGGGAAGGTGAAGACCAGCAACAGCTTTCAGGGCTGCCACCTTCCGTGTGGGACAAGGAGCCGGACGTTTGCCTTTTCGGGAACAGGCTCTGCCGAGGATGCGCACCGTAAGAGATTGCGTCTCTGGGCAAGCACAGATCCCCAAACCTGTTGTGCCTGTGAATAGGCTGCAGGGGGAAGGTGAAGACCAGCAACAGCTTTCAGGGCTGCCACATTCCGTGTGGGACAAGGAGCCGGACGTTTGCCTTTTCGGGAACAGGCTCTGTCGAGGATGCGCACCGTGAGATGTTCCTTCTCTGGGCAAGCACAGATCCCAAAACCTGTTGTGCCTGTGAATAGGCTGCAGGGGGAAGGTGAAGACCAGCAACAGCTTTCAGGGCTGCCACCTTCCGTGTGGGACAAGGAGCCGGACGTTTGCCTTTTCGGGAACAGGCTCTGCCGAGGATGCGCACCGTGAGATGTTCCTTCTCTGGGCAAGCACAGATCCCCAAACCTGTTGTGCCTGTGAATAGGCTGCAGGGGGAAGGTGAAGACCAGCAACAGCTTTCAGGGCTGCCAGCTTCCGTGTGGGACAAGGAGCCGGACGTTTGCCTTTTCGGGAACAGGCTCTGCCGAGGATGCGCACCATGAGAGATTGCGTCTTTGGGAAGGCAGAGATTCCCAGTGCGGTGGTGCCTGTGAATAGGCTGCAGGGGGAAGGTGAAGACCAGCAAGAGCTTTCAGGGCTGCCACCTTCCGTGTGGGACAAGGAGCCGGACGTTTGCCTTTTCGGGAACAGGCTCTGCCGAGGATGCGCACCGTGAGATGTTCCTTCTCTGGGTAAGCACAGATCCCAAAACCTGTTGTGCCTGTGAATAGGCTGCAGGGGGAAGGTGAAGACCAGCAACAGCTTTCCGGGCTGCCACCTTCCGTGTGGGACAAGGAGCCGGACGTTTGCCTTTTCGGGAACAGGCTCTGCCGAGGATGCGCACCGTGAGATGTTCCTTCTCTGGGCAAGCACAGATCCCCAAACCTGTTGTGCCTGTGAATAGGCTGCAGGGGGAAGGTGAAGACCAGCAACAGCTTTCTGGTCTGCCACCTTCGGTGTGGGACAAGGAGCCGGACGTTTGCCTTTTCGGGAACAGGCTCTGCCGAGGATGCGCACCGTGAGATGTTCCTTCTCTGGGCAAGCACAGATCCCAAAACCTGTTGCGCCTGTGAATAGGCTGCAGGGGGAAGGTGAAGACCAGCAACAGCTTTCAGGGCTGCCACCTTCCGTGTGGGACAAGGAGCCGGACGTTTGCCTTTTCGGGAACAGGCTCTGCCGAGGATGCGCACCATGAGAGACTGCGTCTTTAGAAGGCAGAGATTCCCAGTGCGGTGGTGCCTGTGAATAGGCTGCAGGGGGAAGGTGAAGACCAGCAACAGCTTTCAGGGCTGCCAGCTTCCGTGTGGGACAAGGAGCCGGATGTTTGCCTTTTCGGGAACAGGCTCTGCCGAGGATGCGCACCATGAGAGATTGCGTCTTTGGGAAGGCAGAGATTCCCAGTGCGGTGGTGCCTGTGAATAGGCTGCAGGGGGAAGGTGAAGACCAGCAACAGCTTTCAGGGCTGCCACCTTCCGTGTGGGACAAGGAGCCGGACGTTTGCCTTTTCGGGAACAGGCTCTGCCGAGGATGCGCACCGTGAGATGTTCCTTCTCTGGGCAAGCACAGATCCCCAAACCTGTTGTGCCTGTGAATAGGCTGCAGGGGAAGGTGAAGACCAGCAACAGCTTTCAGGGCTGCCACCTTCCGTGTGGGACAAGGAGCCGGACATTTGCCTTTTCGGGAAAAGGATCTGCCGAGGATGCGCACCGTGAAGATGCTTATTCTCTGGGCAAGCAGAGATTCCCAGTGCGGTTGTGCCTGTGAATAGGCTGCAGGGGGAAGGTGAAGACCAGCAACAGCTTTCAGGGCTGCCACCTTCCGTGTGGGACAAGGAGCCGGACGTTTCCCTTTTCGGGAACAGGCTCTGCCGAGGATGTGCACCGTGAGATGTTCCTTCTCTGGGCAAGCACAGATCCCAAAACCTGTTGTGCCTGTGAATAGGCTGCAGGGGGAAGGTGAAGACCAGCAACAGCTTTCAGGGCTGCCACCTTCCGTGTGGGACAAGGAGCCGGACGTTTGCCTTTTCGGGAAAAGGATCTGCCGACGATGCGGACCGTCATAGACTGCTTCTGTGGGAAAGCAGAGGTCCCAAAACCTGTTGTGCCTGTGAATAGGCTGCACGGGGAAGGTGAAGACCAGCAACAGCTTTCAGGGCTGCCACCTTCCGTGTGGGACAAGGAGCCGGACGCTTGCCTTTTCGGGAACAGGCTCTGCCGAGGATGCGCACCGTGAGATGTTCCTTCTCTGGGCAAGCACAGATCCCAATACCTGTTCTGCCTTTGAATAGGCTGCACGGGGAAGGTGAAGACCAGCAAGAGCTTTCAGGGCTGCCACCTTCCGTGTGGGACAAGGAGCCGGACGTTTCCCTTTTCGGGAACAGGCTATGCCGAGGATGCGCACCGTGAAGATGTTCCTTCTCTGGGCAAGCAGAGATTCCCAGTGCGGTTGTGCCTGTGAATAGGCTGCAGGGGGAAGGTGAAGACCAGCAACAGCTTTCAGGGCTGCCACCTTCCGTGTGGGACAAGGAGCCGGACGTTTGCCTGTTCGGGAACAGGCTCTGCCGAGGATGCGCACCGTGAGATGTTCCTTCTCTGGGCAAGCACAGATCCCAAAACCTGTTGTGCCTGTGAATAGGCTGCAGGGGGAAGGTGAAGACCAGCAACAGCTTTCCGGGCTGCCACCTTCCGTGTGGGACAAGGAGCCGGACGTTTGCCTTTTCGGGAACAGGCTCTGCCGAGGATGCGCACCGTGAGAGATAGCGTCTTTGGGAAAGCAGAGATCCCAAAACCTGTTGTGCCTGTGAATAGGCTGCAGGGGGAATGTGAAGACCAGCAACAGCTTTCAGGGCTGCCACCTTCCGTGTGGGACAAGGAGCCGGACGTTTGCCTTTTCGGGAACAGGCTCTGCCGAGGATGCGCACCATGAGAGATTGCGTCTTTAGAAGGCAGAGATTCCCAGTGCGGTGGTGCCTGTGAATAGGCTGCAGGGGGAAGGTGAAGACCAGCAACAGCTTTCAGGGCTGCCAGCTTCCGTGTGGGACAAGGAGCCGGACGTTTGCCTGTTCGGGAACAGGCTCTGCCGAGGATGCGCACCGTGAGATGTTCCTTCTCTGGGCAAGCACAGATCCCAAAACCTGTTGTGCCTGTGAATAGGCTGCAGGGGGAAGGTGAAGACCAGCAACAGCTTTCAGGGCTGCCACCTTCCGTGTGGGACAAGGAGCCGGAAGTTTGCCTTTTCGGGAACAGGCTCTGCCGAGGATGCGCACCATGAGAGATTGCGTCTTTAGAAGGCAGAGATTCCCAGTGCGGTGGTGCTTGTGAATAGGCTGCAGGGGGAAGGTGAAGACCAGCAAGAGCTTTCAGGGCTGCCACCTTCCGTGTGGGACAAGGAGCCGGACGTTTGCCTTTTCGGGAACAGGCTCTGCCGTGGATGCGCACCATGAGAGATTGCGTCTTTGGGAAAGCAGAGATTGCCAGTGCGGTTGTGCCTGTGAATAGGCTGCAGGGGGAAGGTGAAGACCAGCAACAGCTTTCCGGGCTGCCACCTTCCGTGTGGGACAAGGAGCCGGACGTTTGCCTTTTCGGGAACAGGCTCTGCCGAGGATGCGCACCGTGAGATGTTCCTTCTCTGGGCAAGCACAGATCCCCAAACCTGTTGTGCCTGTGAATAGGCTGCAGGGGGAAGGTGAAGACCAGCAAGAGCTTTCCGGGCTGCCACCTTCCGTGTGGGACAAGGAGCCGGACGTTTGCCTTTTCGGGAACAGGCTCTGCCGAGGATGCGCACCGTGAGATGTTCCTTCTCTGGGCAAGCACAGATCCCCAAACCTGTTGTGCCTGTGAATAGGCTGCAGGGGGAAGGTGAAGACCAGCAACAGCTTTCTGGTCTGCCACCTTCGGTGTGGGACAAGGAGCCGGACGTTTGCCTGTTCGGGAACAGGCTCTGCCGAGGATGCGCACCGTGAGATGTTCCTTCTCTGGGCAAGCACAGATCCCCAAACCTGTTGTGCCTGTGAATAGGCTGCAGGGGGAAGGTGAAGACCAGCAAGAGCTTTCAGGGCTGCCACCTTCCGTGTGGGACAAGGAGCCGGACGTTTGCCTTTTCGGGAACAGGCTCTGCCGAGGATGCGCACCATGAGAGACTGCGTCTTTAGAAGGCAGAGATTCCCAGTGCGGTGGTGCCTGTGAATAGGCTGCAGGGGGAAGGTGAAGACCAGCAACAGCTTTCAGGGCTGCCAGCTTCCGTGTGGGACAAGGAGCCGGATGTTTGCCTTTTCGGGAACAGGCTCTGCCGAGGATGCGCACCATGAGAGATTGCGTCTTTGGGAAGGCAGAGATTCCCAGTGCGGTGGTGCCTGTGAATAGGCTGCAGGGGGAAGGTGAAGACCAGCAACAGCTTTCAGGGCTGCCACCTTCCGTGTGGGACAAGGAGCCGGACGTTTGCCTTTTCGGGAACAGGCTCTGCCGAGGATGCGCACCGTGAGATGTTCCTTCTCTGGGCAAGCACAGATCCCCAAACCTGTTGTGCCTGTGAATAGGCTGCAGGGGAAGGTGAAGACCAGCAACAGCTTTCAGGGCTGCCAGCTTCCGTGTGGGACAAGGAGCCGGACATTTGCCTTTTCGGGAAAAGGATCTGCCGAGGATGCGCACCGTGAAGATGCTTATTCTCTGGGCAAGCAGAGATTCCCAGTGCGGTTGTGCCTGTGAATAGGCTGCAGGGGGAAGGTGAAGACCAGCAACAGCTTTCAGGGCTGCCACCTTCCGTGTGGGACAAGGAGCCGGACGTTTCCCATTTCGGGAACAGGCTCTGCCGAGGATGCGCACCATGAGAGATTGCGTCTTTGGGCAAGCACAGATCCCAAAACCTGTTGTGCCTGTGAATAGGCTGCAGGGGGAAGGTGAAGACCAGCAACAGCTTTCAGGGCTGCCAGCTTCCGTGTGGGACAAGGAGCCGGACGTTTGCCGTTTCGGGAACAGGCTGTGCCGAGGATGCGCACCGTGAAGATGTTCATTCTCTGGGCAAGCAGAGATGCCCAGTGTTTCTGTCCCTGTGAATAGGCTGCAGGGGGAAGGTGAAGACCAGCAACAGCTTTCCGGTCTGCCACCTTCGGTGCGGGACAAGGAGCCGGACGTTTGCCTTTTCGGGAACAGGCCCTGCCGAGGATGCGCACCGTGAGATGTTCCTTCTCTGGGCAAGCACAGATCCCCAAACCTGTTGTGCCTGTGAATAGGCTGCAGGGGGAAGGTGAAGACCAGCAACAGCTTTCCGGTCTGCCACCTTCGGTGCGGGACAAGGAGCCGGACGTTTGCCTTTTCGGGAACAGGCTCTGCCGAGGATGCGCACCGTGAGATGTTCCTTCTCTGGGCAAGAACAGATCCCCAAACCTGTTGTGCCTGTGAATAGGCTGCAGGGGGAAGGTGAAGACCAGCAACAGCTTTCAGGGCTGCCAGCTTCCGTGTGCGAAAAGGAGCCGGACGTTTGCCTTTTCGGGAACAGGCCCTGCCGAGGATGCGCTCCATGAGAGATTGCGTCTTTGGGAAAGCAGAGATTCCCAGTGTGGTTGCGGTTGTGAATACGCTGCAGGGGGAAGGTGAAGACCAGCAACAGCTTTCAGGGCTGCCACCTTCCGTGTGGGACAAGGAGCCGGACGTTTGCCTTTTCGGGAACAGGCTCTGCCGAGGATGCGCACCGTGAGATGTTCCTTCTCTGGGCAAGCACAGATTCCCCAAACCTGTTGTGCCTGTGAATAGGCTGCAGGGGAAGGTGAAGACCAGCAACAGCTTTCAGGGCTGCCACCTTCTGTGTGGGACAAGGAGCCGGACGTTTGCCATTTCGGGAACAGGCTCTGCCGAGGATGCGCACCGTGAGATGTTCCTTCTCTGGGCAAGCACAGATCCCAAAACCTGTTGTGCCTGTTATTAGGCTGCGCGGGGAAGGTGAAGACCAGCAACAGCTTTCAGGGCTGCCACCTTCCGTGTGGGACAAGGAGCCGGACGTTTGCCTTTTCGGGAACAGGCTCTGCCGAGGATGCGCACCGTGAGATGTTCCTTTTCTGGGCAAGCACAGATCCCGAAACCTGTTGTGCCTGTGAATAGGCTGCACGGGGAAGGTGAAGACCAGCACCAGCTTTCAGGGCTGCCACCTTCCGTGTGGGACAAGGAGCCGGACGTTTGCCTTTTCGGGAACAGGCTCTGCCGAGGATGCGCACCATGAGATGTTCCTTCTCTGGGCAAGCAGAGATCCCAAAACCTGTTGTGCCTGTGAATAGGCTGCAGGGGGAAGGTGAAGACCAGCAACAGCTTTCCGGGCTGCCACCTTCCGTGTGGGACAAGGAGCCGGACGTTTGCCGTTTCGGGAACAGGCTGTGCCGAGGATGCGCACCGTGAGAGATTGCGTCTTTGGGAAAGCAGAGATCCCCAAACCTGTTGTGCCTGTGAATAGGCTGCAGGGGGAAGGTGAAGACCAGCAACAGCTTTCAGGGCTGCCACATTCCGTGTGGGACAAGGAGCCGGACGTTTGCCTTTTCGGGAACAGGCTCTGTCGAGGATGCGCACCGTGAGATGTTCCTTCTCTGGGCAAGCACAGATCCCCAAACCTGTTGTGCCTGTGAATAGGCTGCAGGGGGAAGGTGAAGACCAGCGAGAGCTTTCAGGGCTGCCACCTTCCGTGTGGGACAAGGAGCCGGACGTTTGCCTTTTCGGGAACAGGCTCTGCCGAGGATGCGCACCATGAGATGTTCCTTCTCTGGGCAAGCAGAGATCCCAAAACCTGTTGTGCCTGTGAATAGGCTGCAGGGGGAAGGTGAAGACCAGCAACAGCTTTCCGGGCTGCCACCTTCCGTGTGGGACAAGGAGCCGGACGTTTGCCTGTTCGGGAACAGGCTCTGCCGAGGATGCGCACGATGAGAGATTGCGTCTTTGGGAAAGCAGAGATCCCCAAACCTGTTGTGCCTGTGAATAGGCTGCAGGGGGAAGGTGAAGACCAGCAACAGCTTTCAGGGCTGCCACCTTCCGTGTGGGACAAGGAGCCGGACGTTTGCCTTTTCGGGAACAGGCCCTGCCGAGGATGCGCACCGTGAGATGTTCCTTCTCTGGGCAAGCACAGATCCCAAAACCTGTTGTGCCTGTGAATAGGCTGCAGGGGGAAGGTGAAGACCAGCAACAGCTTTCAGGGCTGCCACCTTCCGTGTGGGACAAGGAGCCGGACGTTTGCCTTTTCAGGAACAGGCTCTGTCAAGGATGCGCACCGTGAGATGTTCCTTCTCTGGGCAAGCACAGATCCCCAAACCTGTTGTGCCTGTGAATAGGCTGCAGGGGAAGGTGAAGACCAGCAACAGCTTTCAGGGCTGCCACCTTCCGTGTGGGACAAGGAGCCGGACATTTGCCTTTTCGGGAAAAGGATCTGCCGAGGATGCGCACCGTGAAGATGCTTATTCTCTGGGCAAGCAGAAATTCCCAGTGCGGTTGTGCCTGTGAATAGGCTGCAGGGGGAAGGTGAAGACCAGCAACAGCTTTCAGGGCTGCCACCTTCCGTGTGGGACAAGGAGCCGGACGTTTGCCTTTTCGGGAACAGGCTCTGCCGAGGATGCGCACCGTGAGATGTTCCTTCTCTGGGCAAGAACAGATCCCAAAACCTGTTGCGCCTGTGAATAGGCTGCAGGGGGAAGGTGAAGACCAGCAACAGCTTTCAGGGCTGCCACCTTCCGTGTGGGACAAGGAGCCGGACGTTTGCCTTTTCGGGAACAGGCTCTGCCGAGGATGCGCTCCATGAGAGATTGCGTCTTTAGAAGGCAGAGATTCCCAGTGCAGTGGTGCCTGTGAATAGGCTGCAGGGGGAAGGTGAAGACCAGCAACAGCTTTCAGGGCTGCCACCTTCCGTGTGGGACAAGGAGCCGGACGTTTGCCTTTTCGGGAACAGGCTCTGCCGAGGATGCGCACCGTGAGATGTTCCTTCTCTGGGCAAGCACAGATTCCCCAAACCTGTTGTGCCTGTGAATAGGCTGCAGGGTAAGGTGAAGACCAGCAACAGCTTTCAGGGCTGCCACCTTCTGTGTGGGACAAGGAGCCGGACGTTTGCCATTTCGGGAACAGGCTCTGCCGAGGATGCGCACCGTGAGATGTTCCTTCTCTGGGCAAGCACAGATCCCAAAACGTGTAGTGCCTGTGAATAGGCTGCAGGGGGAAGGTGAAGACCAGCACCAGCTTTCAGGGCTGCCACCTTCCGTGTGGGACAAGGAGCCGGACGTTTGCCTTTTCGGGAACAGGCTCTGCCGAGGATGCGCACCGTGAGATGTTCCTTTTCTGGGCAAGCACAGATCCCAAAACCTGTTGTGCCTGTGAATAGGCTGCACGGGGAAGGTGAAGACCAGCAACAGCTTTCCGGGCTGCCACCTTCCGTGTGGGACAAGGAGCCGGACGTTTGCCTGTTCGGGAACAGGCTCTGCCGAGGATGCGCACGATGAGAGATTGCGTCTTTGGGAAAGCAGAGATCCCCAAACCTGTTGTGCCTGTGAATAGGCTGCAGGGGGAAGGTGAAGACCAGCAACAGCTTTCAGGGCTGCCACCTTCCGTGTGGGACAAGGAGCCGGACGTTTGCCTTTTCGGGAACAGGCTCTGCCGAGGATGCGCACCATGAGATGTTCCTTCTCTGGGCAAGCACAGATCCCCAAACCTGTTGTGCCTGTGAATAGGCTGCAGGGGGAAGGTGAAGACCAGCAACAGCTTTCAGGGCTGCCACCTTCCGTGTGGGACAAGGAGCCGGACGTTTGCCTTTTCGGGAACAGGCTCTGCCGAGGATGCGCACCATGAGATGTTCCTTCTCTGGGCAAGCAGAGATCCCCAAACCTGTTGTGCCTGTGAATAGGCTGCAGGGGGAAGGTGAAGACCAGCAACAGCTTTCCGGGCTGCCACCTTCCGTGTGGGACAAGGAGCCGGACGTTTGCCTGTTCGGGAACAGGCTCTGCCGAGGATGCGCACGATGAGAGATTGCGTCTTTGGGAAAGCAGAGATCCCCAAACCTGTTGTGCCTGTGAATAGGCTGCAGGGGGAAGGTGAAGACCAGCAACAGCTTTCAGGGCTGCCACCTTCCGTGTGGGACAAGGAGCCGGACGTTTGCCTTTTCGGGAACAGGCCCTGCCGAGGATGCGCACCGTGAGATGTTCCTTCTCTGGGCAAGCACAGATCCCAAAACCTGTTGTGCCTGTGAATAGGCTGCAGGGGGAAGGTGAAGACCAGCAACAGCTTTCAGGGCTGCCACCTTCCGTGTGGGACAAGGAGCCGGACGTTTGCCTTTTCGGGAACAGGCTCTGTCGAGGATGCGCACCGTGAGATGTTCCTTCTCTGGGCAAGCACAGATCCCCAAACCTGTTGTGCCTGTGAATAGGCTGCAGGGGGAAGGTGAAGACCAGCGAGAGCTTTCAGGGCTGCCACCTTCCGTGTGGGACAAGGAGCCGGACGTTTGCCTTTTCGGGAACAGGCTCTGCCGAGGATGCGCACCATGAGATGTTCCTTCTCTGGGCAAGCAGAGATCCCAAAACCTGTTGTGCCTGTGAATAGGCTGCAGGGGGAAGGTGAAGACCAGCAACAGCTTTCCGGGCTGCCACCTTCCGTGTGGGACAAGGAGCCGGACGTTTGCCTTTTCGGGAACAGGCTCTGCCGAGGATGCGCACCGTGAGATGTTCCTTCTCTGGGCAAGAACAGATCCCAAAACCTGTTGCGCCTGTGAATAGGCTGCAGGGGGAAGGTGAAGACCAGCAACAGCTTTCAGGGCTGCCACCTTCCGTGTGGGACAAGGAGCCGGACGTTTGCCTTTTCGGGAACAGGCTCTGCCGAGGATGCGCACCATGAGAGATTGCGTCTTTAGAAGGCAGAGATTCCCAGTGCAGTGGTGCCTGTGAATAGGCTGCAGGGGGAAGGTGAAGACCAGCAACAGCTTTCAGGGCTGCCACCTTCCGTGTGGGACAAGGAGCCGGACGTTTGCCTTTTCGGGAACAGGCTCTGCCGAGGATGCGCACCGTGAGAGATTGCGTCTTTTGGAAAGCAGAGATCCCAAAACCTGTAGTGCCTGTGAATAGGCTGCAGGGGGAAGGTGAAGACCAGCAAGAGCTTTCAGGGCTGCCACCTTCCGTGTGGGACAAGGAGCCGGACGTTTGCCTTTTCGGGAACAGGCTCTGCCGAGGATGCGCACCGTGAGATGTTCCTTCTCTGGGCAAGCACAGATCCCCAAACCTGTTTTGCCTGTGAATAGGCTGCACGGGGAAGGTGAAGACCAGCACCAGCTTTCAGGGCTGCCACCTTCCGTGTGGGACAAGGAGCCGGACGTTTGCCTTTTCGGGAACAGGCTCTGCCGAGGATGCGCACCGTGAGATGTTCCTTCTCTGGGCAAGCACAGATCCCAAAACCTGTTGTGCCTGTGAATAGGCTGCAGGGGGAAGGTGAAGACCAGCAACAGCTTTCAGGGCTGCCACCTTCCGTGTGGGACAAGGAGCCGGACGTTTGCCTTTTCGGGAACAGGCTCTGCCGAGGATGCGCACCGTGAGATGTTCCTTCTCTGGGCAAGCACAGATCCCAAAGTCAGTTGTGCCTGTGAATAGGCTGCAGGGGGAAGGTGAAGACCAGCAACAGCTTTCAGGGCTGCCACCTTCCGTGTGGGACAAGGAGCCGGACATTTGCCTTTTCGGGAACAGGCTCTGCCGAGGATGCGCACCGTGAGAAATTGAGTCTTTGGGAAAGCAGAGATTCCCAGTGCAGTTGTGCCTGTGAATAGGCTGCATGGGGAAGGTGAAGACCAGCAACAGCTTTCCGGACTGCCACCTTCCGTGTGCGACAAGGAGCCGGACGTTTGCCTTTTCGGGAACAGGCCCTGCCGAGGATGCGCACCATGAGAGATTGCGTCTTTGGGAAAGCAGAGATTCCCAGTGTGGTTGCGATTGTGACTAGGCTGCAGGGGGAAGGTGAAGACCAGCAACAGCTTTCAGGGCTGCCACCTTCCGTGTGGGACAAGGAGCCGGACGTTTGCCTTTTCGGGAACAGGCTCTGCCGAGGATGCGCACCGTGAGATGTTCCTTCTCTGGGCAAGCACAGATCCCCAAACCTGTTGTGCCTGTGAATAGGCTGCAGGGGAAGGTGAAGACCAGCAACAGCTTTCAGGGCTGCCACCTTCCGTGTGGGACAAGGAGCCGGACGTTTGCCTTTTCGGGAACAGGCTCTGCCGAGGATGCGCACCGTGAGATGTTCCTTTTCTGGGCAAGCACAGATCCCAAAACCTGTTGTGCCTGTGAATAGGCTGCACGGGGAAGGTGAAGACCAGCACCAGCTTTCAGGGCTGCCACCTTCCGTGTGGGACAAGGAGCCGGATGTTTGCCTTTTCGGGAACAGGCTCTGCCGAGGATGCGCACCGTGAGATGTTCCTTCTCTGGGCAAGCACAGATCCCCAAACCTGTTGTGCCTGTGAATAGGCTACAGGGGGAAGGTGAAGACCAGCAACAGCTTTCAGGGCTGCCACCTTCCGTGTGGGACAAGGAGCCGGACGTTTGCCTTTTCGGGAACAGGCTCTGCCGAGGATGCGCACCGTGAGATGTTCCTTCTCTGGGCAAGCACAGATCCCAAAACCTGTTGTGTCTGTGAATAGGCTGCAGGGGAAGGTGAAGACCAGCAACAGCTTTCAGGGCTGCCACCTTCTGTGTGGGACAAGGAGCCGGACGTTTGCCTGTTCGGGAACAGGCTCTGCCGAGGATACGCACCGTGAGATGTTCCTTCTCTGGGCAAGCACAGATCCCCAAACCTGTAGTGCCTGTGAATAGGCTGCAGGGGGAAGGTGAAGACCAGCAACAGCTTTCACGTCTGCCACCTTCCGTGTGGGACAAGGAGCCGGACGTTTGCCTTTTCGGGAACAGGCTCTGCCAAGGATGCGCACTGTGAGATGTTCCTTCTCTGGGCAAGCACAGATCCCAAAACCTGTTGTGCCTGTGAATACGCTGCGCGAGGAAGGTGAAGACCAGCAACAGCTTTCCGGGCTGCCACCTTCCGTGTGGGACAAGGAGCCGGACGTTTGCCTTTTCGGGAACAGGCTCTGCCGAGGATGCGCACCGTGAGATGTTCCTTCTCTGGGCAAGCACAGATCCCAAAACCTGTTCTGCCTTTGAAAAGGCTGCACGGGGAAGGTGAAGACCAGCAACAGCTTTCAGGGCTGCCACCTTCCGTGTGGGACAAGGAGCCAGACGTTTGCCTTTTCGGGAACAGGCTCTGCCGAGGATGCGCACCGTGAGATGTTCCTTCTCTGGGCAAGCACAGATCCCAAAACCTGTTGTGCCTGTGAATAGGCTGCAGGGGGAAGGTGAAGACCAGCAACAGCTTTCAGGGCTGCCACCTTCCGTGTGGGACAAGGAGCCGGACGTTTGCCTTTTCGGGAACAGGCTCTGCCGAGGATGCGCACCATGAGAGATTGCGTCTTTGGGAAAGCAGAGATTCCCAGTGTGGTTCCGATTGTGAATAGGCTGCAGGGGGAAGGTGAAGACCAGCAACAGCTTTCAGGGCTGCCACCTTCCGTGTGGGACAAGGAGCCGGACGTTTGCCTTTTCGGGAACAGGCTCTGCCGAGGATGCGCACCGTGAGATGTTCCTTCTCTGGGCAAGCACAGATCCCCAAAGCTGTTGTGCCTGTGAATAGGCTGCAGGGGGAAGGTGAAGACCAGCAACAGCTTTCAGGGCTGCCACCTTCCGTGTGGGACAAGGAGCCGGACGTTTGCCTTTTCGGGAACAGGCTCTGCCGAGGATGCGCACCGTGAGATGTTCCTTCTCTGGGCAAGCACAGATCCCAAAACCTGTTGTGCCTGTGAATAGGCTGCACGGGAAAGGTGAAGACCAGCAACAGCTTTCAGGGCTGCCACCTTCCGTGTGGGACAAGGAGCCGGACATTTGCCTTTTCGGGAACAGGCTCTGCCGAGGATGCGCACCGTGAGAAATTGAGTCTTTGGGAAAGCAGAGATTCCCAGTGCGGTGGTGCCTGTGAATAGGCTGCAGGGGAAGGTGAAGACCAGCAACAGCTTTCAGGGCTGCCACCTTCTGTGTGGGACAAGGAGCCGGACGTTTGCCTTTTCGGGAACAGGCTCTGCCGAGGATGCGCACCGTGAGATGTTCCTTCTCTGGGCAAGCACAGATCCCAAAACCTGTTGTGCCTGTGAATAGGCTGCAGGGGGAAGGTGAAGACCAGCAACAGCTTTCAGGTCTGCCACCTTCCGTGTGGGACAAGGAGCCGGACGTTTGCCTTTTCGGGAACAGGCTCTGCCAAGGATGCGCACTGTGAGATGTTCCTTCTCTGGGCAAGCACAGATCCCAAAACTTGTTGTGACTGTGAACAGGCTGCGCGGGGAAGGTGAAGACCAGCAACAGCTTTCCGGGCTGCCACCTTCCGTGTGGGACAAGGAGCCGGACGTTTGCCTTTTCGGGAACAGGCTCTGCCGAGGATGCGCACCATGAGAGATTGCGTCTTTGGGAAAGCAGAGATTCCCAGTGTGGTTGCGATTGTGAATAGGCTGCAGGGGGAAGGTGAAGACCAGCAACAGCTTTCAGGGCTGCCACCTTCCGTGTGGGACAAGGAGCCGGACGTTTGCCTTTTCGGGAACAGGCTCTGCCGAGGATGCGCACCGTGAGAGATTGCGTCTTTGCGAAAGCAGAGATCCCAAAACCTGTTGTGCCTGTGAATAGGCTGCAGGGGGAAGGTGAAGACCAGCAAGAGCTTTCAGGGCTGCCACCTTCCGTGTGGGACAAGGAGCCGGACGTTTGCCTTTTCGGGAACAGGCTCTGCCGAGGATGCGCACCATGAGATGTTCCTTCTCTGGGCAAGCACAGATCCCCAAACCTGTTGTGCCTGTGAATAGGCTGCACGGGGAAGGAGAAGACCAGCACCAGCTTTCAGGGCTGCCACCTTCCGTGTGGGACAAGGAGCCGGACGTTTGCCTTTTCGGGAACAGGCTCTGCCGAGGATGCGCACCGTGAGATGTTCCTTCTCTGGGCAAGCACAGATCCCAAAGTCAGTTGTGCCTGTGACTAGGCTGCATGGGGAAGGTGAAGACCAGCAACAGCTTTCCGGGCTGCCACCTTCCGTGTGCGACAAGGAGCCGGACGTTTGCCTTTTCGGGAACAGGCCCTGCCGAGGATGCGCACCATGAGAGATTGCGTCTTTGGGAAAGCAGAGATTCCCAGTGTGGTTGCGATTGTGACTAGGCTGCAGGGGGAAGGTGAAGACCAGCAACAGCTTTCAGGGCTGCCACCTTCCGTGTGGGACAAGGAGCCGGACGTTTGCCTTTTCGGGAACAGGCTCTGCCGAGGATGCGCACCGTGAGATGTTCCTTCTCTGGGCAAGCACAGATCCCCAAACCTGTTGTGCCTGTGAATAGGCTGCAGGGGAAGGTGAAGACCAGCAACAGCTTTCAGGGCTGCCACCTTCCGTGTGGGACAAGGAGCCGGACGTTTGCCTTTTCGGGAACAGGCTCTGCCGAGGATGCGCACCGTGAGATGTTCCTTCTCTGGGCAAGCACAGATCCCCAAACCTGTTGTGCCTGTGAATAGGCTGCGCGGGGAAGGTGAAGACCAGCAACAGCTTTCCGGGCTGCCACCTTCCGTGTGGGACAAGGAGCCGGACGTTTGCCTTTTCGGGAACAGGCTCTGCCGAGGATGCGCACCGTGAGATGTTCCTTCTCTGGGCAAGCACAGATCCCCAAACCTGTTCTGCCTTTGAATAGGCTGCACAGGGAAGGTGAAGACCAGCAACAGCTTTCAGGGCTGCCACCTTCCGTGTGGGACAAGGAGCCGGACGTTTGCCTTTTCGGGAACAGGCTCTGCCGAGGATGCGCACCGTGAGATGTTCCTTCTCTGGGCAAGCACAGATCCCAAAACCTGTTGTGCCTGTGAATAGGCTGCACGGGGAAGGTGAAGACCAGCAACAGCTTTCAGGGCTGCCACCTTCCGTGTGGGACAAGGAGCCGGACGTTTGCCTTTTCGGGAACAGGCTCTGCCGAGGATGCGCACCATGAGAGATTGCGTCTTTGGGAAAGCAGAGATTCGCAGTGTGGTTGCGATTGTGAATAGGCTGCAGGGGGAAGGTGAAGACCAGCAAGAGCTTTCAGGGCTGCCACCTTCCGTGTGGGACAAGGAGCCGGACGTTTGCCTTTTCGGGAACAGGCTCTGCCGAGGATGCGCACTGTGAGATGTTCCTTCTCTGGGCAAGCACAGATCCCAAAGTCAGTTGTGCCTGTGAATAGGCTGCAGGGGGAAGGTGAAGACCAGCAACAGCTTTCAGGGCTGCCACCTTCCGTGTGGGACAAGGAGCCGGACATTTGCCTTTTCGGCAACAGGCTCTGCCGAGGATGCGCACCGTGAGAAATTGAGTCTTTGGGAAAGCAGAGATTCCCAGTGCAGTTGTGCCTGTGAATAGGCTGCACGGGGAAGGTGAAGACCAGCAAGAGCTTTCAGGGCTGCCACCTTCCGTGTGGGACAAGGAGCCGGACGTTTGCCTTTTCGGGAACAGGCTCTGCCGAGGATGCGCACCATGAGAGATTGCGTCTTTTGGAAAGCAGAGATTCCCAGTGCGGTTTTGCCTGTGAATAGGCTGCAGGGGGAAGGTGAAGACCAGCAACAGCTTTCCGGGCTGCCACCTTCCGTGTGCGACAAGGAGCCGGACGTTTGCCTTTTCGGGAACAGGCCCTGCCGAGGATGCGCACCATGAGAGATTGCGTCTTTGGGAAAGCAGAGATTCCCAGTGTGGTTGCGATTGTGAATAGGCTGCAGGGGGAAGGTGAAGACCAGCAACAGCTTTCAGGGCTGCCACCTTCTGTGTGGGACAAGGAGCCGGACGTTTGCCTGTTCGGGAACAGGCTCTGCCGAGGATGCGCACCGTGAGATGTTCCGTATTTGGGCAAGCACAGATCCCAAAACATGTTGTGCCTGTGAATAGGCTGCAGGGGGAAGGTGAAGACCAGCAACAGCTTTCAGGTCTGCCACCTTCCGTGTGGGACAAGGAGCCGGACGTTTGCCTTTTCGGGAACAGGCCCTGCCAAGGATGCGCACTGTGAGATGTTCCTTCTCTGGGCAAGCACAGATCCCAAAACCTGTTGTGCCTGTGAATAGGCTGCGCGGGGAAGGTGAAGACCAGCAACAGCTTTCCGGGCTGCCACCTTCCGTGTGGGACAAGGAGCCGGACGTTTGCCTTTTCGGGAACAGGCTCTGCCGAGGATGCGCACCATGAGAGATTGCGTCTTTGGGAAAGCAGAGATTCCCAGTGCGGTGGTGCCTGTGAATAGGCTGCACGGGGAAGGTGAAGACCAGCAACAGCTTTCAGGACTGCCACCTTCCGTGTGGGACAAGGAGCCGGACGTTTGCCTTTTCGGGAACAGGCTCTGCCGAGGATGCGCACCATGAGAGATTGCGTCTTTGGGAAAGCAGAGATTCCCAGTGTGGTTGCGATTGTGAATAGGCTGCAGGGGGAAGGTGAAGACCAGCAACAGCTTTCCGGGCTGCCACCTTCCGTGTGGGACAAGGAGCCGGACGTTTGCCTTTTCGGGAACAGGCTCTGCCGAGGATGCGCACCGTGAGAGATTGCATCTTTGGGAAAGCACAGATCCAAATACCTGTTGTACCTGTGAATATGCTGCAGGGGGAAGGTGAAGACCAGCAACAGCTTTCAGGGCTGCCACCTTCCGTGTGGGACAAGGAGCCGGACGTTTGCCATTTCGGGAACAGGCTCTGCCGAGGATGCGCACCGTGAGATGTTCCTTCTCTGGGCAAGCACAGATCCCCAAACCTGTTGTGCCTGTGAATAGGCTGCGGGGGAAGGTGAAGACCAGCAACAGCTTTCAGGGCTGCCACCTTCCGTGTGGGACAAGGAGCCGGACGTTTGCCTTTTCGGGAACAGGCTCTGCCGAGGATGCGCACCGTGAGATGTTCCTTCTCTGGGCAAGCACAGATCCCCAAACCTGTTGTGCCTGTGAATAGGCTGCAGGGGGAAGGTGAAGACCAGCAACAGCTTTCCGGGCTGCCACCTTCCGTGTGCGACAAGGTGCCGGACGTTTGCCTTTTCGGGAACAGGCCCTGCCGAGGATGCGCACCATGAGAGATTGCGTCTTTGGGAAAGCAGAGATTCCCAGTGCGGTTGAGCCTGTGAATAGGCTGCAGGGGGAAGGTGAAGACCAGCAAGAGCTTTCAGGGCTGCCACCTTCCGTGTGGGACAAGGAGCCGGACGTTTGCCTTTTAGGGAACAGGCTCTGCCGAGGATGCGCACCGTGAGATGTTCCTTCTCTGGGCAAGCACAGATCCCCAAACCTGTTGTGCCTGTGAATAGGCTGCAGGGGAAGGTGAAGACCAGCAACAGCTTTCAGGGCTGCCACCTTCTGTGTGGGACAAGGAGCCGGATGTTTGCCTTTTCGGGAACAGGCTCTGCCGAGGATGCGCACCGTGAGATGTTCCTTCTCTGGGCAAGCACAGATCCCAAAACCTGTAGTGCCTGTGAATAGGCTGCACGGGGAAGGTGAAGACCAGCAACAGCTTTCAGGGCTGCCACCTTCCGTGTGGGACAAGGAGCCGGACGTTTGCCTTTTCGGGAACAGGCTCTGCCGAGGATGCGCACCATGAGAGATTGCGTCTTTGGGAAAGCAGAGATTCGCAGTGTGGTTGCGATTGTGAATAGGCTGCAGGGGGAAGGTGAAGACCAGCAACAGCTTTCAGGGCTGCCACCTTCCGTGTGGGACAAGGAGCCGGACGTTTGCCTTTTCGGGAACAGGCTCTGCCGAGGATGCGCACTGTGAGATGTTCCTTCTCTGGGCAAGCACAGATCCCAAAGTCAGTTGTGCCTGTGAATAGGCTGCAGGGGGAAGGTGAAGACCAGCAACAGCTTTCAGGGCTGCCACCTTCCGTGTGGGACAAGGAGCCGGACATTTGCCTTTTCGGCAACAGGCTCTGCCGAGGATGCGCACCGTGAGAAATTGAGTCTTTGGGAAAGCAGAGATTCCCAGTGCAGTTGTGCCTGTGAATAGGCTGCACGGGGAAGGTGAAGACCAGCAAGAGCTTTCAGGGCTGCCACCTTCCGTGTGGGACAAGGAGCCGGACGTTTGCCTTTTCGGGAACAGGCTCTGCCGAGGATGCGCACCATGAGAGATTGCGTCTTTTGGAAAGCAGAGATTCCCAGTGCGGTTTTGCCTGTGAATAGGCTGCAGGGGGAAGGTGAAGACCAGCAACAGCTTTCCGGGCTGCCACCTTCCGTGTGCGACAAGGAGCCGGACGTTTGCCTTTTCGGGAACAGGCCCTGCCGAGGATGCGCACCATGAGAGATTGCGTCTTTGGGAAAGCAGAGATTCCCAGTGTGGTTGCGATTGTGAATAGGCTGCAGGGGGAAGGTGAAGACCAGCAACAGCTTTCAGGGCTGCCACCTTCTGTGTGGGACAAGGAGCCGGACGTTTGCCTGTTCGGGAACAGGCTCTGCCGAGGATGCGCACCGTGAGATGTTCCGTATTTGGGCAAGCACAGATCCCAAAACATGTTGTGCCTGTGAATAGGCTGCAGGGGGAAGGTGAAGACCAGCAACAGCTTTCAGGTCTGCCACCTTCCGTGTGGGACAAGGAGCCGGACGTTTGCCTTTTCGGGAACAGGCCCTGCCAAGGATGCGCACTGTGAGATGTTCCTTCTCTGGGCAAGCACAGATCCCAAAACCTGTTGTGCCTGTGAATAGGCTGCGCGGGGAAGGTGAAGACCAGCAACAGCTTTCCGGGCTGCCACCTTCCGTGTGGGACAAGGAGCCGGACGTTTGCCTTTTCGGGAACAGGCTCTGCCGAGGATGCGCACCATGAGAGATTGCGTCTTTGGGAAAGCAGAGATTCCCAGTGCGGTGGTGCCTGTGAATAGGCTGCACGGGGAAGGTGAAGACCAGCAACAGCTTTCAGGACTGCCACCTTCCGTGTGGGACAAGGAGCCGGACGTTTGCCTTTTCGGGAACAGGCTCTGCCGAGGATGCGCACCATGAGAGATTGCGTCTTTGGGAAAGCAGAGATTCCCAGTGTGGTTGCGATTGTGAATAGGCTGCAGGGGGAAGGTGAAGACCAGCAACAGCTTTCCGGGCTGCCACCTTCCGTGTGGGACAAGGAGCCGGACGTTTGCCTTTTCGGGAACAGGCTCTGCCGAGGATGCGCACCGTGAGAGATTGCATCTTTGGGAAAGCACAGATCCAAATACCTGTTGTACCTGTGAATATGCTGCAGGGGGAAGGTGAAGACCAGCAACAGCTTTCAGGGCTGCCACCTTCCGTGTGGGACAAGGAGCCGGACGTTTGCCATTTCGGGAACAGGCTCTGCCGAGGATGCGCACCGTGAGATGTTCCTTCTCTGGGCAAGCACAGATCCCCAAACCTGTTGTGCCTGTGAATAGGCTGCGGGGGAAGGTGAAGACCAGCAACAGCTTTCAGGGCTGCCACCTTCCGTGTGGGACAAGGAGCCGGACGTTTGCCTTTTCGGGAACAGGCTCTGCCGAGGATGCGCACCGTGAGATGTTCCTTCTCTGGGCAAGCACAGATCCCCAAACCTGTTGTGCCTGTGAATAGGCTGCAGGGGGAAGGTGAAGACCAGCAACAGCTTTCCGGGCTGCCACCTTCCGTGTGCGACAAGGTGCCGGACGTTTGCCTTTTCGGGAACAGGCCCTGCCGAGGATGCGCACCATGAGAGATTGCGTCTTTGGGAAAGCAGAGATTCCCAGTGCGGTTGAGCCTGTGAATAGGCTGCAGGGGGAAGGTGAAGACCAGCAAGAGCTTTCAGGGCTGCCACCTTCCGTGTGGGACAAGGAGCCGGACGTTTGCCTTTTCGGGAACAGGCTCTGCCGAGGATGCGCACCGTGAGATGTTCCTTCTCTGGGCAAGCACAGATCCCCAAACCTGTTGTGCCTGTGAATAGGCTGCAGGGGAAGGTGAAGACCAGCAACAGCTTTCAGGGCTGCCACCTTCTGTGTGGGACAAGGAGCCGGATGTTTGCCTTTTCGGGAACAGGCTCTGCCGAGGATGCGCACCGTGAGATGTTCCTTCTCTGGGCAAGCACAGATCCCAAAACCTGTAGTGCCTGTGAATAGGCTGCACGGGGAAGGTGAAGACCAGCAACAGCTTTCAGGGCTGCCACCTTCCGTGTGGGACAAGGAGCCGGACGTTTGCCTTTTCGGGAACAGGCTCTGCCGAGGATGCGCACCATGAGAGATTGCGTCTTTGGGAAAGCAGAGATTCGCAGTGTGGTTGCGATTGTGAATAGGCTGCAGGGGGAAGGTGAAGACCAGCAACAGCTTTCAGGGCTGCCACCTTCCGTGTGGGACAAGGAGCCGGACGTTTGCCTTTTCGGGAACAGGCTCTGCCGAGGATGCGCACTGTGAGATGTTCCTTCTCTGGGCAAGCACAGATCCCAAAGTCAGTTGTGCCTGTGAATAGGCTGCAGGGGGAAGGTGAAGACCAGCAACAGCTTTCAGGGCTGCCACCTTCCGTGTGGGACAAGGAGCCGGACGTTTGCCTTTTCGGGAACAGGCTCTGCCGAGGATGCGCACCGTGAGAAATTGAGTCTTTGGGAAAGCAGAGATTCCCAGTGCAGTTGTGCCTGTGAATAGGCTGCACGGGGAAGGTGAAGACCAGCAAGAGCTTTCAGGGCTGCCACCTTCCGTGTGGGACAAGGAGCCGGACGTTTGCCTTTTCGGGAACAGGCTCTGCCGAGGATGCGCACCATGAGAGATTGCGTCTTTTGGAAAGCAGAGATTCCCAGTGCGGTTTTGCCTGTGAATAGGCTGCAGGGGGAAGGTGAAGACCAGCAACAGCTTTCAGGGCTGCCACCTTCCGTGTGCGACAAGGAGCCGGACGTTTGCCTTTTCGGGAACAGGCCCTGCCGAGGATGCGCACCATGAGAGATTGCGTCTTTGGGAAAGCAGAGATTCCCAGTGTGGTTGCGATTGTGAATAGGCTGCAGGGGGAAGGTGAAGACCAGCAACAGCTTTCAGGGCTGCCACCTTCTGTGTGGGACAAGGAGCCGGACGTTTGCCTGTTCGGGAACAGGCTCTGCCGAGGATGCGCACCGTGAGATGTTCCGTATGTGGGCAAGCACAGATCCCAAAACATGTTGTGCCTGTGAATAGGCTGCAGGGGGAAGCTGAAGACCAGCAACAGCTTTCAGGTCTGCCACCTTCCGTGTGGGACAAGGAGCCGGACGTTTGCCTTTTCGGGAACAGGCCCTGCCAAGGATGCGCACTGTGAGATGTTCCTTCTCTGGGCAAGCACAGATCCCAAAACCTGTTGTGCCTGTGAATAGGCTGCGCGGGGAAGGTGAAGACCAGCAACAGCTTTCCGGGCTGCCACCTTCCGTGTGGGACAAGGAGCCGGACGTTTGCCTTTTCGGGAACAGGCTCTGCCGAGGATGCGCACCATGAGAGATTGCGTCTTTGGGAAAGCAGAGATTCCCAGTGCGGTGGTGCCTGTGAATAGGCTGCACGGGGAAGGTGAAGACCAGCAACAGCTTTCAGGACTGCCACCTTCCGTGTGGGACAAGGAGCCGGACGTTTGCCTTTTCGGGAACAGGCTCTGCCGAGGATGCGCACCATGAGAGATTGCGTCTTTGGGAAAGCAGAGATTCCCAGTGTGGTTGCGATTGTGAATAGGCTGCAGGGGGAAGGTGAAGACCAGCAACAGCTTTCCGGGCTGCCACCTTCCGTGTGGGACAAGGAGCCGGACGTTTGCCATTTCGGGAACAGGCTCTGCCGAGGGTGCGCACCGTGAGATGTTCCTTCTCTGGGCAAGCACAGATCCCCAAACCTGTTGTGCCTGTGAATAGGCTGCAGGGGAAGGTGAAGACCAGCAACAGCTTTCAGGGCTGCCACCTTCTGTGTGGGACAAGGAGCCGGACGTTTGCCTTTTCGGGAACAGGCTCTGCCGAGGATGCGCACCGTGAGATGTTCCTTCTCTGGGCAAGCACAGATCCCAAAACCTGTAGTGCCTGTGAATAGGCTGCAGGGGGAAGGTGAAGACCAGCAAGAGCTTTCAGGGCTGCCACCTTCCGTGTGGGACAAGGAGCCGGACGTTTGCCTTTTCGGGAACAGGCTCTGCCGAGGATGCGCACCGTGAGATGTTCCTTCTCTGGGCAAGCACAGATCCCCAAACCTGTTGTGCCTGTGAATAGGCTGCAGGGGGAAGGTGAAGACCAGCAACAGCTTTCAGGGCTGCCACCTTCCGTGTGGGACAAGGAGCCGGACGTTTGCCTTTTCGGGAACAGGCTCTGCCGAGGATGCGCACCGTGAGATGTTCCTTCTCTGGGCAAGCACAGATCCCAAAACCTGTTGTGCCTGTGAATAGGCTGCAGGGGGAAGGTGAAGACCAGCAACAGCTTTCAGGGCTGCCACCTTCCGTGTGCGACAAGGTGCCGGACGTTTGCCTTTTCGGGAACAGGCCCTGCCGAGGATGCGCACCATGAGAGATTGCGTCTTTGGGAAAGCAGAGATTCCCAGTGCGGTTGAGCCTGTGAATAGGCTGCAGGGGGAAGGTGAAGACCAGCAACAGCTTTCAGGGCTGCCACCTTCCGTGTGGGACAAGGAGCCGGACATTTGCCTTTTCGGGAACAGGCTCTGCCGAGGATGCGCACCGTGAGAAATTGAGTCTTTGGGAAAGCAGAGATTCCCAGTGCAGTTGTGCCTGTGAATAGGCTGCATGGGGAAGGTGAAGACCAGCAACAGCTTTCCGGGCTGCCACCTTCCGTGTGGGACAAGGAGCCGGACGTTTGCCTTTTCGGGAACAGGCCCTGCCGAGGATGCGCACCATGAGAGATTGCGTCTTTGGGAAAGCAGAGATTCCCAGTGTGGTAGCGATTGTGACTAGGCTGCAGGGGGAAGGTGAAGACCAGCAACAGCTTTCAGGGCTGCCACCTTCCGTGTGGGACAAGGAGCCGGACGTTTGCCTTTTCGGGAACAGGCTCTGCCGAGGATGCGCTCCGTGAGATGTTCCTTCTCTGGGCAAGCACAGATCCCCAAACCTGTTGTGCCTGTGAATAGGCTGCAGGGGAAGGTGAAGACCAGCAACAGCTTTCAGGGCTGCCATCTTCCGTGTGGGACAAGGAGCCGGACGTTTGCCTTTTCGGGAACAGGCTCTGCCGAGGATGCGCACCGTGAGATGTTCCTTTTCTGGGCAAGCACAGATCCCAAAACCTGTTGTGCCTGTGAATAGGCTGCAGGGGGAAGGTGAAGACCAGCAAGAGCTTTCAGGGCTGCCACCTTCCGTGTGGGACAAGGAGCCGGACGTTTGCCTTTTCGGGAACAGGCTCTGCCGAGGATGCGCACCGTGAGATGTTCCTTCTCTGGGCAAGCACAGATCCCCAAACCTGTTGTGCCTGTGAATAGGCTGCACGGGGAAGGAGAAGACCAGCACCAGCTTTCAGGGCTGCCACCTTCCGTGTGGGACAAGGAGCCGGACGTTTGCCTTTTCGGGAACAGGCTCTGCCGAGGATGCGCACCGTGAGATGTTCCTTCTCTGGGCAAGCACAGATCCCAAAGTCAGTTGTGCCTGTGACTAGGCTGCATGGGGAAGGTGAAGACCAGCAACAGCTTTCCGGGCTGCCACCTTCCGTGTGCGACAAGGAGCCGGACGTTTGCCTTTTCGGGAACAGGCCCTGCCGAGGATGCGCACCATGAGAGATTGCGTCTTTGGGAAAGCAGAGATTCCCAGTGTGGTTGCGATTGTGACTAGGCTGCAGGGGGAAGGTGAAGACCAGCAACAGCTTTCAGGGCTGCCACCTTCTGTGTGGGACAAGGAGCCGGACGTTTGCCTTTTCGGGAACAGGCTCTGCCGAGGATGCGCACCGTGAGATGTTCCTTCTCTGGGCAAGCACAGATCCCCAAACCTGTTGTGCCTGTGAATAGGCTGCAGGGGAAGGTGAAGACCAGCAACAGCTTTCAGGGCTGCCACCTTCCGTGTGGGACAAGGAGCCGGACGTTTGCCTGTTCGGGAACAGGCTCTGCCGAGGATGCGCACCGTGAGATGTTCCTTCTCTGGGCAAGCACAGATCCCCAAACCTGTTGTGCCTGTGAATAGGCTGCGCGGGGAAGGTGAAGACCAGCAACAGCTTTCAGGGCTGCCACCTTCCGTGTGGGACAAGGAGCCGGACGTTTGCCTTTTCGGGAACAGGCTCTGCCGAGGATGCGCACCGTGAGATGTTCCTTCTCTGGGCAAGCACAGATCCCAAAACCTGTTCTGCCTTTGAATAGGCTGCACGGGGAAGGTGAAGACCAGCAACAGCTTTCAGGGCTGCCACCTTCCGTGTGGGACAAGGAGCCGGACGTTTGCCTTTTCGGGAACAGGCTCTGCCGAGGATGCGCACCGTGAGATGTTCCTTCTCTGGGCAAGCACAGATCCCAAAACCTGTTGTGCCTGTGAATAGGCTGCAGGGGGAAGGTGAAGACCAGCAACAGCTTTCAGGGCTGCCACCTTCCGTGTGGGACAAGGAGCCGGACGTTTGCCTTTTCGGGAACAGGCTCTGCCGAGGATGCGCACTGTGAGATGTTCCTTCTCTGGGCAAGCACAGATCCCAAAGTCAGTTGTGCCTGTGAATAGGCTGCAGGGGGAAGGTGCAGACCAGCAACAGCTTTCAGGGCTGCCACCTTCCGTGTGGGACAAGGAGCCGGACATTTGCCTTTTCGGCAACAGGCTCTGCCGAGGATGCGCACCGTGAGAAATTGAGTCTTTGGGAAAGCAGAGATTCCCAGTGCAGTTGTGCCTGTGAATAGGCTGCACGGGGAAGGTGAAGACCAGCAAGAGCTTTCAGGGCTGCCACCTTCCGTGTGGGACAAGGAGCCGGACGTTTGCCTTTTCGGGAACAGGCTCTGCCGAGGATGCGCACCATGAGAGATTGCGTCTTTTGGAAAGCAGAGCTTCCCAGTGCGGTTTTGCCTGTGAATAGGCTGCAGGGGGAAGGTGAAGACCAGCAACAGCTTTCCGGGCTGCCACCTTCCGTGTGCGACAAGGAGCCGGACGTTTGCCTTTTCGGGAACAGGCCCTGCCGAGGATGCGCACCATGAGAGATTGCGTCTTTGGGAATGCAGAGATTCCCAGTGTGGTTGCGATTGTGAATAGGCTGCAGGGGGAAGGTGAAGACCAGCAACAGCTTTCCGGTCTGCCACCTTCTGTGTGGGACAAGGAGCCGGACGTTTGCCTGTTCGGGAACAGGCTCTGCCGAGGATGCGCACCGTGAGATGTTCCGTATTTGGGCAAGCACAGATCCCAAAACATGTTGTGCCTGTGAATAGGCTGCAGGGGGAAGCTGAAGACCAGCAACAGCTTTCAGGTCTGCCACCTTCCGTGTGGGACAAGGAGCCGGACGTTTGCCTTTTCGGGAACAGGCTCTGCCGAGGATGCGCACCGTGAGATGTTCCTTCTCTGGGCAAGCACAGATCCCAAAACCTGTTGTGCCTGTGAATAGGCTGCGCGGTGAAGGTGAAGACCAGCAACAGCTTTCAGGGCTGCCACCTTCCGTGTGGGACAAGGAGCCGGACGTTTGCCTTTTCGGGAACAGGCTCTGCCGAGGATGCGCACCATGAGAGATTGCGTCTTTGGGAAGGCAGAGATTCCCAGTGCGGTGGTGCCTGTGAATAGGCTGCACGGGGAAGGTGAAGACCAGCAAGAGCTTTCAGGGCTGCCACCTTCCGTGTGGGACAAGGAGCCGGACGTTTGCCTTTTCGGGAACAGGCTCTGCCGAGGATGCGCACCATGAGAGATTGCGTCTTTGGGAAAGCAGAGATTCCCAGTGCGGTGGTGCCTGTGAATAGGCTGCACAGGGAAGGTGAAGACCAGCAAGAGCTTTCAGGGCTGCCACCTTCCGTGTGGGACAAGGAGCCGGACGTTTGCCTTTTCGGGAACAGGCTCTGCCGAAGATGCGCACCGTGAGATGTTCCTTCTCTGGGCAAGCACAGATCCCAAAACCTGTTGTGCCTGTGACTAGGCTGCACGGGGAAGGTGAAGACCAGCACCAGCTTTCAGGGCTGCCACCTTCCGTGTGGGACAAGGAGCCGGACGTTTGCCTTTTCGGGAACAGGCTCTGCCGAGGATGCGCACCGTGAGATGTTCCTTGTCTGGGCACGCAGACATCCCAAAACCTGTTCTGCCTTTGAATAGGCTGCACGGGGAAGGTGAAGACCAGCAACAGCTTTCACGGCTGCCACCTTCCGTGTGGGACAAGGAGCCATTCGTTTGCCTTTTCGGGAACAGGCTCTGTCGAGGATGCGCACCGTGAGATGTTCCTTCTCTGGGCAAGCACAGATCCCAAAACCTGTTGTGCCTGTGAATAGGCTGCAGGGGGAAGGTGAAGACCAGCAACAGCTTTCCGGGCTGCCACCTTCCGTGTGGGACAAGGAGCCGGACGTTTGCCTGTTCGGGAACAGGCTCTGCCGAGGATGCGCACCATGAGAGATTGCGTCTTTGGGAAAGCAGCGATTCCCGGTGCGGTGGTGCCTGTGAATAGGCTGCAGGGGGAAGGTGAAGACCAGCAACAGCTTTCAGGGCTGCCACCTTCCGTGTGGGACAAGGAGCCGGACGTTTGCCTTTTCGGGAACAGGCTCTGCCGAGGATGCGCACCATGAGATGTTCCTTCTCTGGGCAAGCACAGATCCCCAAACCTGTTGTGCCTGTGAATAGGCTGCAGGGGGAAGGTGAAGACCAGCAAGAGCTTTCAGGGCTGCCACCTTCCGTGTGGGACAAGGAGCCGGACGTTTGCCTTTTCGGGAACAGGCTCTGCCGAGGATGCGCACCATGAGATGTTCCTTCTCTGGGCAAGCACAGATCCCAAAGTCAGTTGTGCCTGTGAATAGGCTGCAGGGGGAAGGTGAAGACCAGCAACAGCTTTCAGGGCTGCCACCTTCCGTGTGGGACAAGGAGCCGGACGTTTGCCTTTTCGGGAACAGGCTCTGCCGAGGATGCGCACCGTGAGATGTTCCTTCTCTGGGCAAGCACAGATCCCAATACCTGTTGTGCCTGTGAATAGGCTGCACGGGAAAGGTGAAGACCAGCAACAGCTTTCAGGGCTGACACCTTCCGTGTTGGGACAAGGAGCCGGACGTTTGCCTTTTCGGGAACAGGCTCTGCCGAGCATGCGCACCGTGAGAGATTGTGTCTTTGGGAAAGCAGAGATTCCCACTGCGGTTGAGCCTGTGAATAGGCTGCAGGGGGAAGGTGAAGACCAGCAAGAGCTTTCAGGGCTGCCACCTTCCGTGTGGGACAAGGAGCCGGACGTTTGCCTTTTCGGGAACAGGCTCTGCCGAGGATGCGCACCGTGAGATGTTCCTTCTCTGGGCAAGCACAGATCCCAAAACCTGTTCTGCCTTTGAATAGGCTGCACGGGGAAGGTGAAGACCAGCAACAGCTTTCAGGGCTGCCACCTTCCGTGTGGGACAAGGAGCCGGACGTTTGCCTTTTCGGGAACAGGCTCTGCCGAGGATGCGCACCGTGAGATGTTCCTTCTCTGGGCAAGCACAGATCCCAAAACCTGTTGTGCCTGTGAATAGGCTGCAGGGGGAAGGTGAAGACCAGCAACAGCTTTCAGGGCTGCCACCTTCCGTGTGCGAAAAGGAGCCGGACGTTTGCCTTTTCGGGAACAGGCCCTGCCGAGGATGCGCACCATGAGAGATTGCGTCTTTGGGAAAGCAGAGATTCCCAGTGTGGTTGCGATTGTGAATACGCTGCAGGGGGAAGGTGAAGACCAGCAACAGCTTTCAGGGCTGCCACCTTCCGTGTGGGACAAGGAGCCGGACATTTGCCTTTTCGAGAACAGGCTCTGCCGAGGATGCGCACCGTGAGATGTTCCTTCTCTGGGCAAGCACAGATCCCAAAACCTGTTGTGCCTGTGAATAGGCTGCAGGGGAAGGTGAAGACCAGCAACAGCTTTCAGGGCTGCCACCTTCTGTGTGGGACAAGGAGCCGGACGTTTGCCTGTTCGGGAACAGGCTCTGCCGAGGATGCGCACCGTGAGATGTTCCTTCTCTGGGCAAGCACAGATCCCAAAACCTGTTGTGCCTGTGAATAGGCTGCGCGGGGAAGGTGAAGACCAGCAACAGCTTTCCGGGCTGCCACCTTCCGTGTGGGACAAGGAGCCGGACGTTTGCCTGTTCGGGAACAGGCTCTGCCGAGGATGCGCACCATGAGAGATTGCGTCTTTGGGAAAGCAGAGATTCCCAGTGTGGTTCCGATTGTGAATAGGCTGCAGGGGGAAGGTGAAGACCAGCAACAGCTTTCAGGGCTGCCACCTTCTGTGTGGGACAAGGAGCCGGACGTTTGCCTTTTCGGGAACAGGCTCTGCCGAGGATGCGCACCATGAGATGTTCCTTCTCTGGGCAAGCACAGATCCCAAAGTCAGTTGTGCCTGTGAATAGGCTGCAGGGGGAAGGTGAAGACCAGCAAGAGCTTTCAGGGCTGCCACCTTCCGTGTGGGACAAGGAGCCGGACGTTTGCCTTTTCTGGAACAGGCTCTGCCGAAGATGCGCACCATGAGATGTTCCTTCTCTGGGCAAGCACAGATCCCAAAGTCAGTTGTGCCTGTGAATAGGCTGCAGGGGGAAGGTGAAGACCAGCAAGAGCTTTCAGGGCTGCCACCTTCCGTGTGGGACAAGGAGCCGGACGTTTGCCTTTTCGGGAACAGGCTCTGCCGAGGATGCGCACCGTGAGATGTTCCTTCTCTGGGCAAGCACAGATCCCCAAACCTGTTGTGCCTGTGAATAGGCTGCAGGGGGAAGGTGAAGACCAGCAACAGCTTTCAGGGCTGCCACCTTCCGTGTGGGACAAGAAGCTGGACGTTTGCCTTTTCGGGAACAGGCTCTGCCGAGGATGCGCACCGTGAGATGTTCCTTCTCTGGGCAAGCACAGATCCCAAAACCTGTTGTGCCTGTGAATAGGCTGCACGGGGAAGGTGAAGACCAGCAACAGCTTTCAGGGCTGCCACCTTCCGTGTTGGTACAAGGAGCCGGACGTTTGCCTTTTCAGGAACAGGCTCTGCCGAGCATGCGCACCGTGAGAGATTGCGTCTTTGGGAAAGCAGAGATTCCCACTGCGGTTGAGCCTGTGAATAGGCTGCAGGGGGAAGGTGAAGACCAGCAACAGCTTTCAGGGCTGCCACCTTCCGTGTGGGACAAGGAGCCGGACGTTTGCCTTTTCGGGAGCAGGCTCTGCCGAGGATGCGCACCATGAGATGTTCCTTCTCTGGGCAAGCACAGATCCCAAAACCTGTTGTGCCTGTGAATAGGCTGCAGGGGGAAGGTAGAAGACCAGCAACAGCTTTCAGGGCTGCCACCTTCCGTGTGGGACAAGGAGCCGGACGTTTGCCTTTTCGGGAACAGGCTCTGCCGACGATGCGCACCGTGAGAGATTGCGTCTTTGGGAAAGCAGAGATCCAAATACCTGTTGTACCTGTGAATAGGCTGCAGGGGGAAGGTGAAGACCAGCAACAGCTTTCAGGGCTGCCACCTTCCGTGTGGGACAAGGAGCCGGACGTTTGCCTTTTCGGGAACAGGCTCTGCCGAGGATGCGCACCGTGAGATGTTCCTTCTCTGGGCAAGCACAGATCCCAAAACCTGTTGTGTCTGTGAATAGGCTGCGCGGGGAAGGTGAAGACCAGCAACAGCTTTCAGGGCTGCCACCTTCCGTGTTGGGAAAAGGAGCCGGACGTTTGCCTTTTCGGGAACAGGCTCTGCCGAGGATGCGCACCGTGAGTGATTGCGCCTTTGGGAAAGCAGAGATTCCCACTGCGGTTGAGCCTGTGAATAGGCTGCAGGGGGAAGGTGAAGACCAGCAAGAGCTTTCAGGGCTGCCACCTTCCGTGTGGGACAAGGAGCCGGACGTTTGCCTGTTCTGGAACAGGCTCTGCCGAGGATGCGCACCGTGAGAGATTGCGTCTTTGGGAAAGCACAGATCCAAATACCTGTTGTGCCTGTGAATATACTGCACGGGGAAGGTGAAGACCAGCAACAGCTTTCAGGGCTGCCACCTTCCGTGTGGGACAAGGAGCCGGACGTTTGCCTTTTCGGGAACAGGCTCTGCCGAGGATGCGCACCATGAGAAATTGAGTCTTTGGGAAAGCAGAGATTCCCAGTGCAGTTGTGCCTGTGAATAGGCTGCACGGGGAAGGTGAAGACCAGCAAGAGCTTTCAGGGCTGCCACCTTCCGTGTGGGACAAGGAGCCGGACGTTTGCCTTTTCGGGAACAGGCTCTGCCAAGGATGCGCACCGTGAGAGATTGCGTCTTTTGGAAAGCAGAGATTCCCAGTGCAGTTGTGCCTGTGAATAGGCTGCACGGGGAAGGTGAAGACCAGCAAGAGCTTTCAGGGCTGCCACCTTCCGTGTGGGACAAGGAGCCGGACGTTTGCCTTTTCGGGAACAGGCTCTGCCGAGGATGCGCACCGTGAGAGATTGCGTCTTTGGGAAAGCAGAGATCCAAATACCTGTTGTGCCTGTGAATAGGGTGCAGGGGGAAGGTGAAGACCAGCAACAGCTTTCCGGGCTGCCACCTTCCGTGTGGGACAAGGAGCCGGACGTTTGCCTTTTCGGGAACAGGCTCTGCTGAGGATGCGCACCATGAGAGATTGCGTCTTTGGGAAAGCACAGATGCCAAAACCTGTTGTGCCTGTGACTAGGCTGCACGGGGAAGGTGAAGACCAGCAAGAGCTTTCAGGGCTGCCACCTTCCGTGTGGGACAAGGAGCCGGACGTTTGCCTTTTCGGGAACAGGCTCTGCCGAGGATGTGCACCGTGAGAGATTGCGTCTCTGGGAAAGCAGAGATTCCCAGTGAGGTTGTGCCTGTGAATAGGCTGCAGGGGGAAGGTGAAGACCAGCAACAGCTTTCAGGGCTGCCACCTTCCGTGTGGGACAAGGAGCCGGACGTTTGCTTTTTCGGGAACAGGCTATGCCGAGGATGCGCACCGTGAGATGTTCCTTCTCTGGGCAAGCACAGATCCCAAAGTCAGTTGTGCCTGTGAATAGGCTGCACGGGGAAGGTGAAGACCAGCAAGAGCTTTCAGGGCTGCCACCATCCGTGTGGGACAAGGAGCTGGACGTTTGCCTTTTCGGGAACAGGCTCTGCCGAGGATGCGCACCGTGAGATGTTCCTTCTCTGGGCAAGCACAGATCCCAAAGTCAGTTGTGCCTGTGAATAGGCTGCAGGGGGAAGGTGAAGACCAGCAAGAGCTTTCAGGGCTGCCACCTTCCGTGTGGGACAAGGAGCCGGACGTTTGCCTTTTCGGGAACAGGCTCTGCCGAGGATGCGCACCGTGAGATGTTCCTTCTCTGGGCAAGCACAGATCCCCAAACCTGTTGTGCCTGTGAATAGGCTGCAGGGGGAAGGTGAAGACCAGCAACAGCTTTCAGGGCTGCCACCTTCCGTGTGGGACAAGGAGCTGGACGTTTGCCTTTTCGGGAACAGGCTCTGCCGAGGATGCGCACCGTGAGACATTGCGTCTTTGGGAAAGCAGAGATTCCCAGTGCGTTTGTGCCTGTGAATAGGCTGCAGGGGGAAGGTGAAGACCAGCAACAGTTTTCAGGCTGCCACCTTCCGTGTGGGACAAGGAGCCGGACATTTGCTGTTTTGGGAACAGGCTCTGCCGAGGATGCGCACCGTGAGATGTTCCTTCTCTGGGCAAGCATAGATCCCAATACCTGTTGTGCCTGTGACTAGGCTGCAGGGGGAAGGTGAAGACCAGCAACAGCTTTCAGGGCTGCCACCTTCCGTGTGGGACAAGGAGCCGGACGTTTGCCTTTTCAGGAACAGGCTCTGCCGACGATGCGCACCGTGAGAGATTGCATCTTTGGGAAAGCAGATATTCCCAGTGTTCCTTTGCCTGTGAATAGGCTGCACGGGGAAGGGGAACACCAGCAACAGCTTTCAGGGCTGCCACCTTCCGTGTGGGACAAGGAGCTGGACGTTTGCCATTTCGGGAACAGGCTCTGCCGAGGATGCGCACCGTGAGAGATTGCGTATTTGGGCAAGCACAGATCCCAAAACCTGTTGTGCCTGTGAATAGCCTGCACGGGGAAGGTGAAGACCAGCAACAGCTTTCCGGGCTGCCACCTTCCGTGTGGGACAAGGAGCCGGACGTTTGCCTGTTCGGGAACAGGCTCTGCCGAGGATGCGCACCATGAGATGTTCCTTCTCTGGGCAAGCACAGATCCGAAAACCTGTTGTGCCTGTGAATAGGCTGCAGGGGGAAGGTGAAGACCAGCAACAGCTTTCCGGGCTGCCACCTTCCGTGTGGGAAAAGGAGCCGGACGTTTGCCTTTTTGGGAACAGGCTCTGCCGAAGATGCGCACCGTGAGAGATTGCGTCGTTGGGCAAGCACAGATCCCAAAACCTGTTGTGCCTGTGAATAGGCTGCACGGGGAAGGTGAAGACCAGCAACAGCTTTCAGGGCTGCCACCTTCCGTGTGGGACAAGGAGCCGGACGTTTGCCTTTTCGGGAACAGGCTCTGCCGAGGATGCGCACCATGAGAGATTGCGTCTTTGGGAAGGCAGAGATTCCCAGTGCGGTGGTGCCTGTGAATAGGCTGCACGGGGAAGGTGAAGACCAGCAAGAGCTTTCAGGGCTGCCACCTTCCGTGTGGGACAAGGAGCCGGACGTTTGCCTTTTCGGGAACAGGCTCTGCCGAGGATGCGCACCATGAGAGATTGCGTCTTTGGGAAAGCAGAGATTCCCAGTGCGGTGGTGCCTGTGAATAGGCTGCACAGGGAAGGTGAAGACCAGCAAGAGCTTTCAGGGCTGCCACCTTCCGTGTGGGACAAGGAGCCGGACGTTTGCCTTTTCGGGAACAGGCTCTGCCGAAGATGCGCACCGTGAGATGTTCCTTCTCTGGGCAAGCACAGATCCCAAAACCTGTTGTGCCTGTGACTAGGCTGCACGGGGAAGGTGAAGACCAGCACCAGCTTTCAGGGCTGCCACCTTCCGTGTGGGACAAGGAGCCGGACGTTTGCCTTTTCGGGAACAGGCTCTGCCGAGGATGCGCACCGTGAGATGTTCCTTGTCTGGGCAAGCAGAGATCCCAAAACCTGTTCTGCCTTTGAATAGGCTGCACGGGGAAGGTGAAGACCAGCAACAGCTTTCACGGCTGCCACCTTCCGTGTGGGACAAGGAGCCATTCGTTTGCCTTTTCGGGAACAGGCTCTGTCGAGGATGCGCACCGTGAGATGTTCCTTCTCTGGGCAAGCACAGATCCCAAAACCTGTTGTGCCTGTGAATAGGCTGCAGGGGGAAGGTGAAGACCAGCAACAGCTTTCCGGGCTGCCACCTTCCGTGTGGGACAAGGAGCCGGACGTTTGCCTTTTCGGGAACAGGCTCTGCCGAGGATGCGCACCATGAGAGATTGCGTCTTTGGAAAGGCAGAGATTCCCAGTGCGGTGGTGCCTGTGAATAGGCTGCACGGGGAAGGTGAAGACCAGCAAGAGCTTTCAGGGCTGCCACCTTCCGTGTGGGACAAGGAGCCGGACGTTTGCCTTTTCGGGAACAGGCTCTGCCGAGGATGCGCACCGTGAGATGTTCCTTCTCTGGGCAAGCACAGATCCCCAAACCTGTTGTGCCTGTGAATAGGCTGCACGGGGAAGGTGAAGACCAGCACCAGCTTTCAGGGCTGCCACCTTCCGTGTGGGACAAGGAGCCGGACGTTTGCCTTTTCGGGAACAGGCTCTGCCGAGGATGCGCACCGTGAGATGTTCCTTCTCTGGGCAAGCACAGATCCCAAAACCTGTTGTGCCTGTGAATAGGCTGCAGGGGGAAGGTGAAGACCAGCAACAGCTTTCAGGGCTGCCACCTTCCGTGTGCGACAAGGAGCCGGACGTTTGCCTTTTCGGGAACAGGCCCTGCCGAGGATGCGCACCATGAGAGATTGCGTCTTTGGGAAAGCAGAGATTCCCAGTGTGGTTGCGATTGTGAATACGCTGCAGGGGGAAGGTGAAGACCAGCAACAGCTTTCAGGGCTGCCACCTTCCGTGTGGGACAAGGAGCCGGACATTTGCCTTTTCGAGAACAGGCTCTGCCGAGGATGCGCACCGTGAGATGTTCCTTCTCTGGGCAAGCACAGATCCCAAAACCTGTTGTGCCTGTGAATAGGCTGCAGGGGAAGGTGAAGACCAGCAACAGCTTTCAGGGCTGCCACCTTCTGTGTGGGACAAGGAGCCGGACGTTTGCCTGTTCGGGAACAGGCTCTGCCGAGGATGCGCACCGTGAGATGTTCCTTCTCTGGGCAAGCACAGATCCCAAAACCTGTTGTGCCTGTGAATAGGCTGCGCAGGGAAGGTGAAGACCAGCAACAGCTTTCCGGGCTGCCACCTTCCGTGTGGGACAAGGAGCCGGACGTTTGCCTGTTCGGGAACAGGCTCTGCCGAGGATGCGCACCATGAGAGATTGCGTCTTTGGGAAAGCAGAGATTCCCAGTGCGGTGGTGCCTGTGAATAGGCTGCAGGGGGAAGGTGAAGACCAGCAACAGCTTTCAGGGCTGCCACCTTCTGTGTGGGACAAGGAGCCGGACGTTTGCCTTTTCGGGAACAGGCTCTGCCGAGGATGCGCACCATGAGATGTTCCTTCTCTGGGCAAGCACAGATCCCAAAGTCAGTTGTGCCTGTGAATAGGCTGCAGGGGGAAGGTGAAGACCAGCAAGAGCTTTCAGGGCTGCCACCTTCCGTGTGGGACAAGGAGCCGGATGTTTGCCTTTTCTGGAACAGGCTCTGCCGAAGATGCGCACCATGAGATGTTCCTTCTCTGGGCAAGCACAGATCCCAAAGTCAGTTGTGCCTGTGAATAGGCTGCAGGGGGAAGGTGAAGACCAGCAACAGCTTTCAGGGCTGCCACCTTCCGTGTGGGACAAGGAGCCGGACGTTTGCCTTTTCGGGAACAGGCTCTGCCGAGGATGCGCACCGTGAGATGTTCCTTCTCTGGGCAAGCACAGATCCCCAAACCTGTTGTGCCTGTGAATAGGCTGCAGGGGGAAGGTGAAGACCAGCAACAGCTTTCAGGGCTGCCACCTTCCGTGTGGGACAAGGAGCCGGACGTTTGCCTTTTCGGGAACAGGCTCTGCCGAGGATGCGCACCGTGAGATGTTCCTTCTCTGGGCAAGCACAGATCCCAAAACCTGTTGTGCCTGTGAATAGGCTGCACGGGGAAGGTGAAGACCAGCAACAGCTTTCAGGGCTGCCACCTTCCGTGTTGGTACAAGGAGCCGGACGTTTGCCTTTTCAGGAACAGGCTCTGCCGAGCATGCGCACCGTGAGAGATTGCGTCTTTGGGAAAGCAGAGATTCCCACTGCGGTTGAGCCTGTGAATAGGCTGCAGGGGGAAGGTGAAGACCAGCAACAGCTTTCAGGGCTGCCACCTTCCGTGTGGGACAAGGAGCCGGACGTTTGCCTTTTCGGGAGCAGGCTCTGCCGAGGATGCGCACCATGAGATGTTCCTTCTCTGGGCAAGCACAGATCCCAAAACCTGTTGTGCCTGTGAATAGGCTGCAGGGGGAAGGTAGAAGACCAGCAACAGCTTTCAGGGCTGCCACCTTCCGTGTGGGACAAGGAGCCGGACGTTTGCCTTTTCGGGAACAGGCTCTGCCGACGATGCGCACCGTGAGAGATTGCGTCTTTGGGAAAGCAGAGATCCAAATACCTGTTGTACCTGTGAATAGGCTGCAGGGGGAAGGTGAAGACCAGCAACAGCTTTCCGGGCTGCCACCTTCCGTGTGGGACAAGGAGCCGGACGTTTGCCTTTTCGGGAACAGGCTCTGCCGAGGATGCGCACCGTGAGATGTTCCTTCTCTGGGCAAGCACAGATCCCAAAACCTGTTGTGTCTGTGAATAGGCTGCACGGGAAAGGTGAAGACCAGCAACAGCTTTCAGGGCTGCCACCTTCCGTGTTGGGAAAAGGAGCCGGACGTTTGCCTTTTCGGGAACAGGCTCTGCCGAGGATGCGCACCGTGAGTGATTGCGCCTTTGGGAAAGCAGAGATTCCCACTGCGGTTGAGCCTGTGAATAGGCTGCAGGGGGAAGGTGAAGACCAGCAAGAGCTTTCAGGGCTGCCACCTTCCGTGTGGGACAAGGAGCCGGATGTTTGCCTGTTCTGGAACAGGCTCTGCCGAGGATGCGCACCGTGAGAGATTGCGTCTTTGGGAAAGCACAGATCCAAATACCTGTTGTGCCTGTGAATATACTGCACGGGGAAGGTGAAGACCAGCAACAGCTTTCAGGGCTGCCACCTTCCGTGTGGGACAAGGAGCCGGACGTTTGCCTTTTCGGGAACAGGCTCTGCCGAGGATGCGCACCATGAGAAATTGAGTCTTTGGGAAAGCAGAGATTCCCAGTGCAGTTGTGCCTGTGAATAGGCTGCACGGGGAAGGTGAAGACCAGCAAGAGCTTTCAGGGCTGCCACCTTCCGTGTGGGACAAGGAGCCGGACGTTTGCCTTTTCGGGAACAGGCTCTGCCAAGGATGCGCACCGTGAGAGATTGCGTCTTTTGGAAAGCAGAGATTCCCAGTGCAGTTGTGCCTGTGACTAGGCTGCACGGGGAAGGTGAAGACCAGCAAGAGCTTTCAGGGCTGCCACCTTCCGTGTGGGACAAGGAGCCGGACGTTTGCCTTTTCGGGAACAGGCTCTGCCGAGGATGCGCACCATGAGATGTTCCTTCTCTGGGCAAGCACAGATCCGAAAACCTGTTGTGCCTGTGAATAGGCTGCAGGGGGAAGGTGAAGACCAGCAACAGCTTTCCGGGCTGCCACCTTCCGTGTGGGACAAGGAGCCGGACGTTTGCCTTTTTGGGAACAGGCTCTGCCGAAGATGCGCACCGTGAGAGATTGCGTCGTTGGGCAAGCACAGATCCCAAAACCTGTTGTGCCTGTGACTAGGCTGCACGGGGAAGGTGAAGACCAGCAAGAGCTTTCAGGGCTGCCACCTTCCGTGTGGGACAAGGAGCCGGACGTTTGCCTTTTCGGGAACAGGCTCTGCCGAGGATGCGCACCGTGAGATGTTCCTTCTCTGGGCAAGCAGAGATCCCAAAGTCAGTTGTACCTGTGAATAGGCTGCAGGGGGAAGGTGAAGACCAGCAACAGCTTTCAGGGCTGCCACCTTCCGTGTGGGACAAGGAGCCGGACGTTTGCCTTTTCGGGAACAGGCTCTGCCGAGGATGCGCACCATGAGAGATTGCGTCTTTGGGCAAGCAGAGATCCCCAAACCTGTTGTGCCTGTGAATAGGCTGCAGGGGGAAGGTGAAGACCAGCAAGAGCTTTCAGGGCTGCCACCTTCCGTGTGGGACAAGGAGCCGGATGTTTGCCTGTTCTGGAACAGGCTCTGCCGAGGATGCGCACCGTGAGAGATTGCGTCTTTGGGAAAGCACAGATCCAAATACCTGTTGTGCCTGTGAATATACTGCACGGGGAAGGTGAAGACCAGCAACAGCTTTCAGGGCTGCCACCTTCCGTGTGGGACAAGGAGCCGGACGTTTGCCTTTTCGGGAACAGGCTCTGCCGAGGATGCGCACCGTGAGAAATTGAGTCTTTGGGAAAGCAGAGATTCCCAGTGCAGTTGTGCCTGTGAATAGGCTGCACGGGGAAGGTGAAGACCAGCAAGAGCTTTCAGGGCTGCCACCTTCCGTGTGGGACAAGGAGCCGGACGTTTGCCTTTTCGGGAACAGGCTCTGCCAAGGATGCGCACCGTGAGAGATTGCGTCTTTTGGAAAGCAGAGATTCCCAGTGCAGTTGTGCCTGTGACTAGGCTGCACGGGGAAGGTGAAGACCAGCAAGAGCTTTCAGGGCTGCCACCTTCCGTGTGGGACAAGGAGCCGGATGTTTGCCTTTTCGGGAACAGGCTCTGCCGAGGATGCGCACCGTGAGAGATTGCGTCTTTGGGAAAGCAGAGATCCAAATACCTGTTGTGCCTGTGAATAGGGTGCAGGGGGAAGGTGAAGACCAGCAACAGCTTTCAGGGCTGCCACCTTCCGTGTGGGACAAGGAGCCGGACGTTTGCCTTTTCGGGAACAGGCTCTGCTGAGGATGCGCACCATGAGAGATTGCGTCTTTGGGAAAGCACAGATGCCAAAACCTGTTGTGCCTGTGACTAGGCTGCACGGGGAAGGTGAAGACCAGCAAGAGCTTTCAGGGCTGCCACCTTCCGTGTGGGACAAGGAGCCGGACGTTTGCCTTTTCGGGAACAGGCTCTGCCGAGGATGTGCACCGTGAGAGATTGCGTCTCTGGGAAAGCAGAGATTCCCAGTGCGGTGGTGCCTGTGAATAGGCTGCAGGGGGAAGGTGAAGACCAGCAACAGCTTTCAGGGCTGCCACCTTCCGTGTGGGACAAGGAGCCGGACGTTTGCCTTTTCGGGAACAGGCTCTGCTGAGGATGCGCACCCTGAGATGTTCCTTCTCTGGGCAAGCACAGATCCCAAAACCTGTTGTGCCTGTGAATACGCTGCGCGAGGAAGGTGAAGACCAGCAACAGCTTTCCGGGCTGCCACCTTCCGTGTGGGACAAGGAGCCGGACGTTTGCTTTTTCGGGAACAGGCTATGCCGATGATGCGCACCGTGAGATGTTCCTTCTCTGGGCAAGCACAGATCCCAAAGTCAGTTGTGCCTGTGAATAGGCTGCACGGGGAAGGTGAAGACCAGCAAGAGCTTTCAGGGCTGCCACCATCCGTGTGGGACAAGGAGCTGGACGTTTGCCTTTTCGGGAACAGGCTCTGCCGAGGATGCGCACCGTGAGATGTTCCTTCTCTGGGCAAGCACAGATCCCAAAGTCAGTTGTGCCTGTGAATAGGCTGCAGGGGGAAGGTGAAGACCAGCAACAGCTTTCCGGGCTGCCACCTTCCGTGTGGGACAAGGAGCCGGACGTTTGCCTTTTCGGGAACAGGCTCTGCCGAGGATGCGCACCGTGAGATGTTCCTTCTCTGGGCAAGCACAGATCCCCAAACCTGTTGTGCCTGTGAATAGGCTGCAGGGGGAAGGTGAAGACCAGCAACAGCTTTCAGGGCTGCCACCTTCCGTGTGGGACAAGGAGCTGGACGTTTGCCTTTTCGGGAACAGGCTCTGCCGAGGATGCGCACCGTGAGACATTGCGTCTTTGGGAAAGCAGAGATTCCCAGTGCGGTTGTGCCTGTGAATAGGCTGCAGGGGGAAGGTGAAGACCAGCAACAGTTTTCAGGCTGCCACCTTCCGTGTGGGACAAGGAGCCGGACATTTGCCGTTTTGGGAACAGGCTCTGCCGAGGATGCGCACCGTGAGATGTTCCTTCTCTGGGCAAGCATAGATCCCAATACCTGTTGTGCCTGTGACTAGGCTGCAGGGGGAAGGTGAAGACCAGCAACAGCTTTCAGGGCTGCCACCTTCCGTGTGGGACAAGGAGCCGGACGTTTGCCTTTTCGGGAACAGGCTCTGCCGACGATGCGCACCGTGAGAGATTGCATCTTTGGGAAAGCAGATATTCCCAGTGTTCCTTTGCCTGTGAATAGGCTGCACGGGGAAGGTGAACACCAGCAACAGCTTTCAGGGCTGCCACCTTCCGTGTGGGACAAGGAGCTGGACGTTTGCCATTTCGGGAACAGGCTCTGCCGAGGATGCGCACCGTGAGAGATTGCGTATTTGGGCAAGCACAGATCCCAAAACCTGTTGTGCCTGTGAATAGCCTGCACGGGGAAGGTGAAGACCAGCAACAGCTTTCCGGGCTGCCACCTTCCGTGTGGGACAAGGAGCCGGACGTTTGCCTGTTCGGGAACAGGCTCTGCCGAGGATGCGCACCATGAGATGTTCCTTCTCTGGGCAAGCACAGATCCGAAAACCTGTTGTGCCTGTGAATAGGCTGCAGGGGGAAGGTGAAGACCAGCAACAGCTTTCCGGGCTGCCACCTTCCGTGTGGGACAAGGAGCCGGACGTTTGCCTTTTTGGGAACAGGCTCTGCCGAAGATGCGCACCGTGAGAGATTGCGTCGTTGGGCAAGCACAGATCCCAAAACCTGTTGTGCCTGTGACTAGGCTGCACGGGGAAGGTGAAGACCAGCAAGAGCTTTCAGGGCTGCCACCTTCCGTGTGGGACAAGGAGCCGGACGTTTGCCTTTTCGGGAACAGGCTCTGCCGAGGATGCGCACCGTGAGATGTTCCTTCTCTGGGCAAGCAGAGATCCCAAAGTCAGTTGTACCTGTGAATAGGCTGCAGGGGGAAGGTGAAGACCAGCAACAGCTTTCAGGGCTGCCACCTTCCGTGTGGGACAAGGAGCCGGACGTTTGCCTTTTCGGGAACAGGCTCTGCCGAGGATGCGCACCGTGAGAGATTGCGTCTTTGGGCAAGCAGAGATCCCCAAACCTGTTGTGCCTGTGAATAGGCTGCAGGGGGAAGGTGAAGACCAGCAACAGCTTTCAGGGCTGCCACCTTCCGTGTGGGACAAGGAGCCGGACGTTTGCCTTTTCGGGAACAGGCTCTGCCGAGGATGCGCACCGTGAGATGTTCCTTCTCTGGGCAAGCACAGATCCCAAAACCTGTTGTGCCTGTGACTAGGCTGCACGGGGAAGGTGAAGACCAGCAACAGCTTTCAGGGCTGCCACCTTCCGTGTGGGACAAGGAGCCGGACGTTTGCCTTTTCGGGAACAGGCTCTGCCGAGGATGGCACCATGAGAAATTGAGTCTTTGGGAAAGCAGAGATTCCCAGTGCAGTTGTGCCTGTGAATAGGCTGCACGGGGAAGGTGAAGACCAGCAAGAGCTTTCAGGGCTGCCACCTTCCGTGTGGGACAAGGAGCCGGACGTTTGCCTTTTCGGGAACAGGCTCTGCCAAGGATGCGCACCGTGAGAGATTGCGTCTTTTGGAAAGCAGAGATTCCCAGTGCAGTTGTGCCTGTGACTAGGCTGCACGGGGAAGGTGAAGACCAGCAAGAGCTTTCAGGGCTGCCACCTTCCGTGTGGGACAAGGAGCCGGACGTTTGCCTTTTCGGGAACAGGCTCTGCCGAGGATGCGCACCGTGAGAGATTGCGTCTTTGGGAAAGCAGAGATCCAAATACCTGTTGTGCCTGTGAAGAGGGTGCAGGGGGAAGGTGAAGACCAGCAACAGCTTTCAGGGCTGCCACCTTCCGTGTGGGACAAGGAGCCGGACGTTTGCCTTTTCGGGAACAGGCTCTGCTGAGGATGCGCACCATGAGAGATTGCGTCTTTGGGAAAGCACAGATGCCAAAACCTGTTGTGCCTGTGACTAGGCTGCACGGGGAAGGTGAAGACCAGCAAGAGCTTTCAGGGCTGCCACCTTCCGTGTGGGACAAGGAGCCGGACGTTTGCCTTTTCGGGAACAGGCTCTGCCGAGGATGCGCACCGTGAGATGTTCCTTCTCTGGGCAAGCACAGATCCCCAAACCTGTTGTGCCTGTGAATAGGCTGCAGGGGGAAGGTGAAGACCAGCAACAGCTTTCAGGGCTGCCACCTTCCGTGTGGGACAAGGAGCTGGACGTTTGCCTTTTCGGGAACAGGCTCTGCCGAGGATGCGCACCGTGAGACATTGCGTCTTTGGGAAAGCAGAGATTCCCAGTGCGGTTGTGCCTGTGAATAGGCTGCAGGGGGAAGGTGAAGACCAGCAACAGTTTTCAGGCTGCCACCTTCCGTGTGGGACAAGGAGCCGGACATTTGCCGTTTTGGGAACAGGCTCTGCCGAGGATGCGCACCGTGAGATGTTCCTTCTCTGGGCAAGCATAGATCCCAATACCTGTTGTGCCTGTGACTAGGCTGCAGGGGGAAGGTGAAGACCAGCAACAGCTTTCAGGGCTGCCACCTTCCGTGTGGGACAAGGAGCCGGACGTTTGCCTTTTCAGGAACAGGCTCTGCCGACGATGCGCACCGTGAGAGATTGCGTCTTTGGGAAAGCAGATATTCCCAGTGTTCCTTTGCCTGTGAATAGGCTGCACGGGGAAGGTGAACACCAGCAACAGCTTTCAGGGCTGCCACCTTCCGTGTGGGACAAGAAGCTGGACGTTTGCCATTTCGGGAACAGGCTCTGCCGAGGATGCGCACCGTGAGAGATTGCGTTTTTGGGCAAGCACAGATCCCAAAACCTGTTGTGCCTGTGAATAGCCTGCACGGGGAAGGTGAAGACCAGCAACAGCTTTCCGGGCTGCCACCTTCCGTGTGGGACAAGGAGCCGGACGTTTGCCTGTTCGGGAACAGGCTCTGCCGAGGATGCGCACCATGAGATGTTCCTTCTCTGGGCAAGCACAGATCCGAAAACCTGTTGTGCCTGTGAATAGGCTGCAGGGGGAAGGTGAAGACCAGCAACAGCTTTCAGGGCTGCCACCTTCCGTGTGGGACAAGGAGCCGGACGTTTGCCTTTTTGGGAACAGGCTCTGCCGAAGATGCGCACCGTGAGAGATTGCGTCGTTGGTCAAGCACAGATCCCAAAACCTGTTGTGCCTGTGAATAGGCTGCACGGGGAAGGTGAAGACCAGCAACAGCTTTCAGGGCTGCCACCTTCCGTGTGGGACAAGGAGCTGGATGTTTGCCTTTTCGGGAACAGGCTCTGCCGAGGATGCGCACCGTGAGAGATTGCGTCTTTGGGAAAGCAGAGATTCCCAGTGCGGTTGAGCCTGTGAATAGGCTGCAGGGGGAAGGTGAAGACCAGCAACAGCTTTCAGGGCTGCCACCTTCCGTGTGGGACAAGGAGCCGGAGTTTTCCTTTTCGGGAACAGGCTCTGCCGAGGATGCGCACCGTGAGAGATTGCATCTTTGGGAAAGCACAGATCCCAAAACCTGTTGTGCCTGTGAATAGGCTGCAGGGGGAAGGTGAAGACCAGCAACAGCTTTCAGGGCTGCCACCTTCCGTGTGGGACAAGGAGCCGGACGTTTGCCTTTTCGGGAACAGGCTCTGCTGAGAATGCGCACCGTGAGAGATTGCGTCTTTGGGAAAGGAGGGATTCCCAGTGCGGTTGAGCCTGTGAATAGGCTGCACGGGGAAGGTGAAGACCAGCAACAGCTTTCAGGGCTGCCACATTCCGTGTGGGACAAGGAGCCGGACGTTTGCCTTTTCGGGAACAGGCTCTGCCGAGGATGCGCACCGTGAGAGATTGCATCTTTGGGAAAGCAGATATTCCCAGTGTGCTTGTGCCTGTGACTAGGCTGCACGGGGAAGGTGAAGACCAGCAACAGCTTTCAGGGCTGCCACCTTCCGTGTGGGACAAGGAGCCGGACGTTTGCCTTTTCGGGAACAGGCTCTGCCGACGATGCGCACCGTGAGATGTTCCTTCTCTGGGCAAGCACAGATCCCAAAACCTGTTGTGCCTGTGAATAGGCTGCAGGGGGAAGGTGAAGACCAGCAACAGCTTTCAGGGCTGCCACCTTCCGTGTGGGACAAGGAGCCGGACGTTTGCCTTTTCGGGAACAGGCTCTGCCGAGGATGCGCACCGTGAGAGATTGCATCTTTGGGAAAGCAGAGATTCCCAGTGTTCCTTTGCCTGTGAATAGGCTGCACGGGGAAGGTGAAGACCAGCAACAGCTTTCAGGGCTGCCACCTTCCGTGTGGGACAAGGAGCTGGACGTTTGCCATTTCGGGAACAGGCTCTGCCGAGGATGCGCACCGTTAGAGATTGCGTATTTGGGCAAGCACAGATCCCAAAACCTGTTGTGCCTGTGAATAGGCTGCACGGGGAAGGTGAAGACCAGCAACAGCTTTCCGGGCTGCCACCTTCCGTGTGGGACAAGGAGCTGAACGTTTGCCTTTTCAGGAACAGGCTCTGCCGAGGATGCGCACCGTGAGATGTTCCTTCTCTGGGCAAGCACAGATCCCACAGTCAGTTGTGCCTGTGACTAGGCTGCACGGGGAAGGTGAAGACCAGCAACAGCTTTCAGGGCTGCCACCTTCCGTGTGGGACAAGGAGCTGGACGTTTGCCTTTTCGGGAACAGGCTCTGCCGAGGATGCGCACCGTGAGAGATTGCGTCTTTGGGCAAGCACAGATCCCAAAACCTGTTGTGCCTGTGAATAGGCTGCACGGGGAAGGTGAAGACCAGCAACAGCTTTCAGGGCTGCCACCTTCTGTGTGGGACAAGGAGCCGGACGTTTGCCTTTTCGGGAACAGGCTCTGCCGAGGATGCGCACCGTGAGATGTTCCTTCTCTGGGCAAGCACAGATCCCAAAACCTGTTGTGCCTGTGAATAGGCTGCACGGGGAAGGTGAAGACCAGCAACAGCTTTCAGGGCTGCCACCTTCTGTGTGGGACAAGGAGCCGGACGTTTGCCTGTTCGGGAACAGGCTCTGCCGAAGATGCGCACCGTGAGATGTTCCTTCTCTGGGCAAGAACAGATCCCAAAACCTGTTGTGCCTGTGACTAGGCTGCACGGGGAAGGTGAAGACCAGCAAGAGCTTTCAGGGCTGCCACCTTCCGTGTGGGACAAGGAGCCGGACGTTTGCCTTTTCGGGAACAGGCTCTGCCGAGGATGCGCACCATGAGAGATTGCGTCTTTGGGAAAGCAGAGATTCCCAGTGCGGTGGTGCCTGTGAATAGGCTGCAGGGGGAAGGTGAAGACCAGCAACAGCTTTCCGGGCTGCCACCTTCCGTGTGGGACAAGGAGCCGGACGTTTGCCTTTTCGGGAACAGGCTCTGCCGAGGATGCGCACCATGAGAGATTGCGTCTTTGGGAAAGGAGAGATTCGCAGTGTGGTTGCGATTGTGAATAGGCTGCAGGGGGAAGGTGAAGACCAGCAACAGCTTTCAGGGCTGCCACCTTCCGTGTGGGACAAGGAGCCGGACGTTTGCCTTTTCGGGAACAGGCTCTGCCGAGAATGCGCACCGTGAGATGTTCCTTCTCTGGGCAAGCACAGATCCCAAAACCTGTTGTGCCTGTGAATAGGCTGCACGGGAAAGGTGAAGACCAGCAACAGCTTTCAGGGCTGACACCTTCCGTGTTGGGACAAGGAGCCGGACGTTTGCCTTTTCGGGAACAGGCTCTGCCGAGGATGCGCACCGTGAGAGATTGCGTCTTTGGGAAAGCAGAGATTCCCACTGCGGTTGAGCCTGTGAATAGGCTGCACGGGGAAGGTGAACACCAGCAAGAGCTTTCCGGGCTGCCACCTTCCGTGTGGGACAAGGAGCCGGACGTTTGACTTTTCGGGAACAGGCTCTGCTGTGGATGAGTACAATGAGAGATTGCGTCTTTTGGAAAGCAGAGATTCCCAGTGCGGTTGTGCCTGTGAATAGGCTGCAGGGGGAAGGTGAAGGCCAGCAACAGCTTTCAGGGCTGCCACCTTCCGTGTGGGACAAGGAGCCGGACGTTTGCCTTTTCGGGAACAGGCTCTGCCGAGGATGCGCACCATGAGATGTTCCTTCTCTGGGCAAGCACAGATCCCAAAACCTGTTGTGCCTGTGAATAGGCTGCAGGGGGAAGGTAGAAGACCAGCAACAGCTTTCAGGGCTGCCACCTTCCGTGTGGGACAAGGAGCCGGACGTTTGCCTTTTCGGGAACAGGCTCTGCCGACGATGCGCACCGTGAGAGATTGCGTCTTTGGGAAAGCAGAGATCCAAATACCTGTTGTACCTGTGAATAGGCTGCAGGGGGAAGGTGAAGACCAGCAACAGCTTTCAGGGCTGCCACCTTCCGTGTGGGACAAGGAGCCGGACGTTTGCCTTTTCGGGAACAGGCTCTGCCAAGGATGCGCACCGTGAGATGTTCCTTCTCTGGGCAAGCACAGATCCCAAAGTCAGTTGTGCCTGTGAATAGGCTGCAGGGGGCAGGTGAAGACCAACAAGAGCTTTCAGGGCTGCCACCTTCCGTGTGGGACAAGGAGCCGGACGTTTGCCTTTTCGGGAACAGGCTCTGCCGAGGATGCGCACCGTGAGATGTTCCTTCTCTGGGCAAGCACAGATCCCAAAACCTGTTGTGTCTGTGAATAGGCTGCACGGGAAAGGTGAAGACCAGCAACAGCTTTCAGGGCTGCCACCTTCCGTGTTGGGAAAAGGAGCCGGACGTTTGCCTTTTCGGGAACAGGCTCTGCCGAGGATGCGCACCGTGAGTGATTGCGCCTTTGGGAAAGCAGAGATTCCCACTGCGGTTGAGCCTGTGAATAGGCTGCAGGGGGAAGGTGAAGACCAGCAAGAGCTTTCAGGGCTGCCACCTTCCGTGTGGGACAAGGAGCCGGACGTTTGCCTTTTCGGGAACAGGCTCTGCCGAGGATGCGCACCGTGAGAGATTGCGTCTTTGGGAAAGCACAGATCCAAATACCTGTTGTGCCTGTGACTAGGCTGCACGGGGAAGGTGAAGACCAGCAAGAGCTTTCAGGGCTGCCACCTTCCGTGTGGGACAAGGAGCCGGACGTTTGCCTTTTCGGGAACAGGCTCTGCCGAGGATGTGCACCGTGAGAGATTGCGTCTCTGGGAAAGCAGAGATTCCCAGTGACGTTGTGCCTGTGAATAGGCTGCAGGGGGAAGGTGAAGACCAGCAACAGCTTTCAGGGCTGCCACCTTCCGTGTGGGACAAGGAGCCGGACGTTTGCCTTTTCGGGAACAGGCTCTGCCGAGGATGCGCACCATGAGAAATTGAGTCTTTGGGAAAGCAGAGATTCCCAGTGCAGTTGTGCCTGTGAATAGGCTGCACGGGGAAGGTGAAGACCAGCAACAGCTTTCAGGGCTGCCACCTTCCGTGTGGGACAAGGAGCCGGACGTTTGCCTTTTCGGGAACAGGCTCTGCCAAGGATGCGCACCGTGAGAGATTGCGTCTTTTGGAAAGCAGAGATTCCCAGTGCAGTTGTGCCTGTGACTAGGCTGCACGGGGAAGGTGAAGACCAGCAACAGCTTTCAGGGCTGCCACCTTCCGTGTGGGACAAGGAGCCGGACGTTTGCCTTTTCGGGAACAGGCTCTGCCGAGGATGTGCACCGTGAGAGATTGCGTCTCTGGGAAAGCAGAGATTCCCAGTGCGGTTGTGCCTGTGAATAGGCTGCAGGGGGAAGGTGAAGGCCAGCAACAGCTTTCAGGGCTGCCACCTTCCGTGTGGGACAAGGAGCCGGACGTTTGCCTTTTCGGGAACAGGCTCTGCCGAGGATGCGCACCGTGAGAGATTGCGTCTTTGGGAAAGCAGAGATCCAAATACCTGTTGTGCCTGTGAAGAGGGTGCAGGGGGAAGGTGAAGACCAGCAACAGCTTTCAGGGCTGCCACCTTCCGTGTGGGACAAGGAGCCGGACGTTTGCCTTTTCGGGAACAGGCTCTGCTGAGGATGCGCACCATGAGAGATTGCGTCTTTGGGAAAGCACAGATGCCAAAACCTGTTGTGCCTGTGACTAGGCTGCACGGGGAAGGTGAAGACCAGCAAGAGCTTTCAGGGCTGCCACCTTCCGTGTGGGACAAGGAGCCGGACGTTTGCCTTTTCGGGAACAGGCTCTGCCGAGGATGTGCACCGTGAGAGATTGCGTCTCTGGGAAAGCAGAGATTCCCAGTGACGTTGTGCCTGTGAATAGGCTGCAGGGGGAAGGTGAAGACCAGCAACAGCTTTCCGGGCTGCCACCTTCCGTGTGGGACAAGGAGCCGGACGTTTGCTTTTTCGGGAACAGGCTATGCCGAGGATGCGCACCGTGAGATGTTCCTTCTCTGGGCAAGCACAGATCCCAAAGTCAGTTGTGCCTGTGAATAGGCTGCACGGGGAAGGTGAAGACCAGCAAGAGCTTTCAGGGCTGCCACCATCCGTGTGGGACAAGGAGCTGGACGTTTGCCTTTTCGGGAACAGGCTCTGCCGAGGATGCGCACCGTGAGATGTTCCTTCTCTGGGCAAGCACAGATCCCAAAGTCAGTTGTGCCTGTGAATAGGCTGCAGGGGGAAGGTGAAGACCAGCAACAGCTTTCAGGGCTGCCACCTTCCGTGTGGGACAAGGAGCCGGACGTTTGCCTTTTCGGGAACAGGCTCTGCCGAGGATGCGCACCGTGAGAGATTGCGTCTTTGGGAAAGCAGAGATTCCCACTGCGGTTGAGCCTGTGAATAGGCTGCACGGGGAAGGTGAACACCAGCAAGAGCTTTCCGGGCTGCCACCTTCCGTGTGGGACAAGGAGCCGGACGTTTGACTTTTCGGGAACAGGCTCTGCTGTGGATGAGTACAATGAGAGATTGCGTCTTTTGGAAAGCAGAGATTCCCAGTGCGGTTGTGCCTGTGAATAGGCTGCAGGGGGAAGGTGAAGGCCAGCAACAGCTTTCAGGGCTGCCACCTTCCGTGTGGGACAAGGAGCCGGACGTTTGCCTTTTCGGGAACAGGCTCTGCCGAGGATGCGCACCATGAGATGTTCCTTCTCTGGGCAAGCACAGATCCCAAAACCTGTTGTGCCTGTGAATAGGCTGCAGGGGGAAGGTAGAAGACCAGCAACAGCTTTCAGGGCTGCCACCTTCCGTGTGGGACAAGGAGCCGGACGTTTGCCTTTTCGGGAACAGGCTCTGCCGACGATGCGCACCGTGAGAGATTGCGTCTTTGGGAAAGCAGAGATCCAAATACCTGTTGTACCTGTGAATAGGCTGCAGGGGGAAGGTGAAGACCAGCAACAGCTTTCAGGGCTGCCACCTTCCGTGTGGGACAAGGAGCCGGACGTTTGCCTTTTCGGGAACAGGCTCTGCCAAGGATGCGCACCGTGAGATGTTCCTTCTCTGGGCAAGCACAGATCCCAAAGTCAGTTGTGCCTGTGAATAGGCTGCAGGGGGCAGGTGAAGACCAACAAGAGCTTTCAGGGCTGCCACCTTCCGTGTGGGACAAGGAGCCGGACGTTTGCCTTTTCGGGAACAGGCTCTGCCGAGGATGCGCACCGTGAGATGTTCCTTCTCTGGGCAAGCACAGATCCCAAAACCTGTTGTGTCTGTGAATAGGCTGCACGGGAAAGGTGAAGACCAGCAACAGCTTTCAGGGCTGCCACCTTCCGTGTTGGGAAAAGGAGCCGGACGTTTGCCTTTTCGGGAACAGGCTCTGCCGAGGATGCGCACCGTGAGTGATTGCGCCTTTGGGAAAGCAGAGATTCCCACTGCGGTTGAGCCTGTGAATAGGCTGCAGGGGGAAGGTGAAGACCAGCAAGAGCTTTCAGGGCTGCCACCTTCCGTGTGGGACAAGGAGCCGGACGTTTGCCTTTTCGGGAACAGGCTCTGCCGAGGATGCGCACCGTGAGAGATTGCGTCTTTGGGAAAGCACAGATCCAAATACCTGTTGTGCCTGTGACTAGGCTGCACGGGGAAGGTGAAGACCAGCAAGAGCTTTCAGGGCTGCCACCTTCCGTGTGGGACAAGGAGCCGGACGTTTGCCTTTTCGGGAACAGGCTCTGCCGAGGATGTGCACCGTGAGAGATTGCGTCTCTGGGAAAGCAGAGATTCCCAGTGACGTTGTGCCTGTGAATAGGCTGCAGGGGGAAGGTGAAGACCAGCAACAGCTTTCAGGGCTGCCACCTTCCGTGTGGGACAAGGAGCCGGACGTTTGCCTTTTCGGGAACAGGCTCTGCCGAGGATGCGCACCATGAGAAATTGAGTCTTTGGGAAAGCAGAGATTCCCAGTGCAGTTGTGCCTGTGAATAGGCTGCACGGGGAAGGTGAAGACCAGCAACAGCTTTCAGGGCTGCCACCTTCCGTGTGGGACAAGGAGCCGGACGTTTGCCTTTTCGGGAACAGGCTCTGCCAAGGATGCGCACCGTGAGAGATTGCGTCTTTTGGAAAGCAGAGATTCCCAGTGCAGTTGTGCCTGTGACTAGGCTGCACGGGGAAGGTGAAGACCAGCAACAGCTTTCAGGGCTGCCACCTTCCGTGTGGGACAAGGAGCCGGACGTTTGCCTTTTCGGGAACAGGCTCTGCCGAGGATGTGCACCGTGAGAGATTGCGTCTCTGGGAAAGCAGAGATTCCCAGTGCGGTTGTGCCTGTGAATAGGCTGCAGGGGGAAGGTGAAGGCCAGCAACAGCTTTCAGGGCTGCCACCTTCCGTGTGGGACAAGGAGCCGGACGTTTGCCTTTTCGGGAACAGGCTCTGCCGAGGATGCGCACCGTGAGAGATTGCGTCTTTGGGAAAGCAGAGATCCAAATACCTGTTGTGCCTGTGAAGAGGGTGCAGGGGGAAGGTGAAGACCAGCAACAGCTTTCAGGGCTGCCACCTTCCGTGTGGGACAAGGAGCCGGACGTTTGCCTTTTCGGGAACAGGCTCTGCTGAGGATGCGCACCATGAGAGATTGCGTCTTTGGGAAAGCACAGATGCCAAAACCTGTTGTGCCTGTGAATAGGCTGCACGGGGAAGGTGAAGACCAGCAAGAGCTTTCAGGGCTGCCACCTTCCGTGTGGGACAAGGAGCCGGACGTTTGCCTTTTCGGGAACAGGCTCTGCCGAGGATGTGCACCGTGAGAGATTGCGTCTCTGGGAAAGCAGAGATTCCCAGTGACGTTGTGCCTGTGAATAGGCTGCAGGGGGAAGGTGAAGACCAGCAACAGCTTTCCGGGCTGCCACCTTCCGTGTGGGACAAGGAGCCGGACGTTTGCTTTTTCGGGAACAGGCTATGCCGAGGATGCGCACCGTGAGATGTTCCTTCTCTGGGCAAGCACAGATCCCAAAGTCAGTTGTGCCTGTGAATAGGCTGCACGGGGAAGGTGAAGACCAGCAAGAGCTTTCAGGGCTGCCACCATCCGTGTGGGACAAGGAGCTGGACGTTTGCCTTTTCGGGAACAGGCTCTGCCGAGGATGCGCACCGTGAGATGTTCCTTCTCTGGGCAAGCACAGATCCCAAAGTCAGTTGTGCCTGTGAATAGGCTGCAGGGGGAAGGTGAAGACCAGCAACAGCTTTCAGGGCTGCCACCTTCCGTGTGGGACAAGGAGCCGGACGTTTGCCTTTTCGGGAACAGGCTCTGCCGAGGATGCGCACCGTGAGATGTTCCTTCTCTGGGCAAGCACAAATCCCCAAACCTGTTGTGCCTGTGAATAGGCTGCAGGGGGAAGGTGAAGACCAGCAAGAGCTTTCAGGGCTGCCACCTTCCGTGTGGGACAAGGAGCTGGACGTTTGCCTTTTCGGGAACAGGCTCTGCCGAGGATGCGCACCGTGAGACATTGCGTCTTTGGGAAAGCAGAGATTCCCAGTGCGGTTGTGCCTGTGAATAGGCTGCAGGGGGAAGGTGAAGACCAGCAACAGTTTTCAGGCTGCCACCTTCCGTGTGGGACAAGGAGCCGGACATTTGCCGTTTTGGGAACAGGCTCTGCCGAGGATGCGCACCGTGAGATGTTCCTTCTCTGGGCAAGCATAGATCCCAATACCTGTTGTGCCTGTGACTAGGCTGCAGGGGGAAGGTGAAGACCAGCAACAGCTTTCAGGGCTGCCACCTTCCGTGTGGGACAAGGAGCCGGACGTTTGCCTTTTCAGGAACAGGCTCTGCCGACGATGCGCACCGTGAGAGATTGCGTCTTTGGGAAAGCAGATATTCCCAGTGTTCCTTTGCCTGTGAATAGGCTGCACGGGGAAGGTGAACACCAGCAACAGCTTTCAGGGCTGCCACCTTCCGTGTGGGACAAGGAGCTGGACGTTTGCCATTTCGGGAACAGGCTCTGCCGAGGATGCGCACCGTGAGAGATTGCGTATTTGGGCAAGCACAGATCCCAAAACCTGTTGTGCCTGTGACTAGGCTGCAGGGGGAAGGTGAAGACCAGCAACAGCTTTCAGGGCTGCCACCTTCCGTGTGGGACAAGGAGCCGGACGTTTGCCTTTTCGGGAACAGGCTCTGCCGAGGATGCGCACCGTGAGAGATTGCATCTTTGGGAAAGCAGAGATTCCCAGTGTTCCTTTGCCTGTGAATAGGCTGCACGGGGAAGGTGAAGACCAGCAACAGCTTTCAGGGCTGCCACCTTCCGTGTGGGACAAGGAGCTGGACGTTTGCCATTTCGGGAACAGGCTCTGCCGAGGATGCGCACCGTGAGAGATTGCGTATTTGGGCAAGCACAGATCCCAAAACCTGTTGTGCCTGTGAATAGGCTGCAGGGGGAAGGTGAAGACCAGCAACAGCTTTCCGGGCTGCCACCTTCCGTGTGGGACAAGGAGCCGGACGTTTGCCTTTTCGGGAACAGGCTCTGCCGAGGATGCGCACCGTGAGATGTTCCTTCTCTGGGCAAGCACAGATCCCAAAGTCAGTTGTGCCTGTGAATAGGCTGCAGGGGGAAGGTGAAGACCAGCAACAGCTTTCAGGGCTGCCACCTTCCGTGTGGGACAAGGAGCCGGACGTTTGCCTTTTCGGGAACAGGCTCTGCCGAGGATGCGCACCGTGAGAGATTGCATCTTTGGGCAAGCACAGATCCCAAAACCTGTTGTGCCTGTGAATAGGCTGCACGGGGAAGGTGAAGACCAGCAACAGCTTTCAGGGCTGCCACCTTCTGTGTGGGACAAGGAGCCGGACGTTTGCCTTTTCGGGAACAGGCTCTGCCGAGGATGCGCACCGTGAGATGTTCCTTCTCTGGGCAAGCACAGATCCCAAAACCTGTTGTGCCTGTGAATAGGCTGCACGGGGAAGGTGAAGACCAGCAACAGCTTTCAGGGCTGCCACCTTCCGTGTGGGACAAGGAGCCGGACGTTTGCCTGTTCGGGAACAGGCTCTGCCGAAGATGCGCACCATGAGATGTTCCTTCTCTGGGCAAGAACAGATCCCAAAACCTGTTGTGCCTGTGAAGAGGGTGCAGGGGGAAGGTGAAGACCAGCAAGAGCTTTCAGGGCTGCCACCTTCCGTGTGGGACAAGGAGCCGGACGTTTGCCTTTTCGGGAACAGGCTCTGCCGAGGATGCGCACCATGAGAGATTGCGTCTTTGGGAAAGCAGAGATTCCCAGTGCGGTGGTGCCTGTGAATAGGCTGCAGGGGGAAGGTGAAGACCAGCAACAGCTTTCAGGGCTGCCACCTTCCGTGTGGGACAAGGAGCCGGACGTTTGCCTTTTCGGGAACAGGCTCTGCCGAGGATGCGCACCATGAGAGATTGCGTCTTTGGGAAAGGAGAGATTCGCAGTGTGGTTGCGATTGTGAATAGGCTGCAGGGGGAAGGTGAAGACCAGCAACAGCTTTCAGGGCTGCCACCTTCCGTGTGGGACAAGGAGCCGGACGTTTGCCTTTTCGGGAACAGGCTCTGCCGAGAATGCGCACCGTGAGATGTTCCTTCTCTGGGCAAGCACAGATCCCAAAACCTGTTGTGCCTGTGAATAGGCTGCACGGGAAAGGTGAAGACCAGCAACAGCTTTCAGGGCTGACACCTTCCGTGTTGGGACAAGGAGCCGGACGTTTGCCTTTTCGGGAACAGGCTCTGCCGAGGATGCGCACCGTGAGAGATTGCGTCTTTGGGAAAGCAGAGATTCCCACTGCGGTTGAGCCTGTGAATAGGCTGCACGGGGAAGGTGAAGACCAGCAAGAGCTTTCCGGGCTGCCACCTTCCGTGTGGGACAAGGAGCCGGACGTTTGACTTTTCGGGAACAGGCTCTGCTGTGGATGAGTACAATGAGAGATTGCGTCTTTTGGAAAGCAGAGATTCCCAGTGCGGTTGTGCCTGTTAATAGGCTGCAGGGGGAAGGTGAAGGCCAGCAACAGCTTTCAGGGCTGCCACCTTCCGTGTGGGACAAGGAGCCGGACGTTTGCCTTTTCGGGAACAGGCTCTGCCGAGGATGCGCACCGTGAGAGATTGCGTCTTTGGGAAAGCAGAGATCCAAATACCTGTTGTGCCTGTGAATAGGCTGCAGGGGGAAGGTGAAGACCAGCAACAGCTTTCAGGGCTGCCACCTTCCGTGTGGGACAAGGAGCCGGACGTTTGCCTTTTCGGGAACAGGCTCTGCCGAGGATGCGCACCGTGAGAGATTGCATCTTTGGGAAAGCATAGATTCCCAGTGCGGTTGTGCCTGTGAATAGGCTGCAGGGGGAAGGTGAAGACCAGCAACAGCTTTCCGGGCTGCCACCTTCCGTGTGGGACAAGGAGCCGGACGTTTGCCTTTTCGGGAACAGGCTCTGCCGAGGATGCGCACCGTGAGATGTTCCTTCTCTGGGCAAGCACAGATCCCAAAGTCAGTTGTGCCTGTGAATAGGCTGCAGGGGGAAGGTGAAGGCCAGCAACAGCTGTCAGGGCTGCCACCTTCCGTGTGGGACAAGGAGCTGGACGTTTGCCTTTTCGGGAACAGGCTCTGCCGAGGATGCGCACCGTTAGAGATTGCGTCTTTGGGCAAGCAGAGATCCCAAAACCTGTTGTGCCTGTGAATAGGCTGCAGGGGGAAGGTGAAGACCAGCAACAGCTTTCAGGGCTGCCACCTTCTGTGTGGGACAAGGAGCCGGACGTTTGCCTGTTCGGGAACAGGCTCTGCCGAGAATGTGCACCGTGAGATGTTCCTTCTCTGGGCAAGCACAGATCCCAAAACCTGTTGTGCCTGTGAATAGGCTGCACGGGAAAGGTGAAGACCAGCAACAGCTTTCAGGGCTGACACCTTCCGTGTTGGCAGAAGGAGCCGGACGTTTGCCTTTTCGGGAACAGGCTCTGCCGAGGATGCGCACCGTGAGAGATTGCGTCTTTGGGAAAGCAGAGATTCCCACTGCGGTTGAGCCTGTGAATAGGCTGCAGGGGGAAGGTGAAGACCAGCAACAGCTTTCCGGGCTGCCACCTTCCGTGTGGGACAAGGAGCCGGACGTTTGCCTTTTCGGGAACAGGCTCTGCTGTGGATGAGTACAATGAGAGATTGCGTCTTTTGGAAAGCAGAGATTCCCAGTGCGGTTGTGCCTGTGAATAGGCTGCAGGGGGAAGGTGAAGGCCAGCAACAGCTGTCAGGGCTGCCACCTTCCGTGTGGGACAAGGAGCCGGACGTTTGCCTTTTCGGGAACAGGCTCTGCCGAGGATGCGCACCGTGAGATATTGCGTCTTTGGGCAAGCACAGATCCCAAAACCTGTTGTGCCTGTGAATAGGCTGCGCGGGGAAGGTGAAGACCAGCAACAGCTTTCAGGGCTGCCACCTTCCGTGTGGGACAAGGAGCCGGACGTTTGCCTTTTCGGGAACAGGCTCTGCCGAGGATGCGCACCGTGAGATGTTCCTTCTCTGGGCAAGCACAGATCCCAAAACCTGTTGTGCCTGTGACTAGGCTGCACGGGGAAGGTGAAGACCAGCAAAAGCTTTCCGGGCTGCCACCTTCCGTGTGGGACAAGGAGCCGGACGTTTGCCTTTTCGGGAACAGGCTCTGCCGAAGATGCGCACCGTGAGATGTTCCTTCTCTGGGCAAGCACAGATCCCAAAACCTGTTGTGCCTGTGAATAGGCTGCACGGGGAAGGTGAAGACCAGCAACAGCTTTCAGGGCTGCCACCTTCCGTGTGGGACAAGGAGCCGGACGTTTGCCTTTTCGGGAACAGGCTCTGCCGAGGATGCGCACCATGAGAGATTGCGTCTTTGGGAAAGCAGAGATTCGCAGTGCGGTGGTGCCTGTGAATAGGCTGCAGGGGGAAGGTGAAGACCAGCAACAGCTTTCAGGGCTGCCACCTTCCGTGTGGGACAAGGAGCCGGACGTTTGCCTTTTCGGGAACAGGCTCTGCCGAGGATGCGCACCGTGAGAGATTGCGTCTTTGGGAAAGCAGAGATTCCCACTGCGGTGGTGCCTGTGAATAGGCTGCACGGGGAAGGTGAAGACCAGCAAGAGCTTTCAGGGCTGCCACCTTCCGTGTGGGACAAGGAGCCGGACGTTTGCCTTTTCGGGAACAGGCTCTGCTGAGGATGCGCACCGTGAGATGTTCCTTCTCTGGGCAAGCAGAGATCCCCAAGTCAGTTGTGCCTGTGAATAGGCTGCAGGGGGAAGGTGAAGACCAGCAAGAGCTTTCAGGGCTGCCACCTTCCATGTGGGACAAGGAGCCGGACGTTTGCCTTTTCGGGAACAGGCTCTGCCGAGGATGCGCACCGTGAGATGTTCCTTCTCTGGGCAAGCACAGATCCCAAAACCTGTTGTGCCTGTGAATAGGCTGCAGGGGGAAGGTGAAGACCAGCAACAGCTTTCAGGGCTGCCACCTTCCGTGTGGGACAAGGAGCCGGACGTTTGCCTTTTCGGGAACAGGCTCTGCCGAGGATGCGCACCGTGAGAGATTGCGTCTTTGGGAAAGCACAGATCCCAAAACCTGTTGTGCCTGTGAATAGGCTGCAGGGGGAAGGTGAAGACCAGCAACAGCTTTCAGGGCTGCCATCTTCCGTGTGGGACAAGGAGCCGGACGTTTGCCTTTTCGGGAACAGGCTCTGCCGAGGATGCGCACCGTGAGATGTTCCTTCTCTGGGCAAGCACAGATCCCAAAACCTGTTGTGCCTGTGACTAGGCTGCACGGGGAAGGTGAAGACCAGCAAGAGCTTTCCGGGCTGCCACCTTCCGTGTGGGACAAGGAGCCGGACGTTTGCCTTTTCGGGAACAGGCTCTGCTGTGGATGAGTACAATGAGAGATTGCGTCTTTTGGAAAGCAGAGATTCCCAGTGCGGTTCTGCCTGTGAATAGGCTGCAGGGGGAAGGTGAAGGCCAGCAACAGCTTTCAGGGCTGCCACCTTCCGTGTGGGACAAGGAGCCGGACGTTTGCCTTTTCGGGAACAGGCTCTGCCGAGGATGCGCACCGTGAGATGTTCCTTCTCTGGGCAAGCAGAGATCCCAAAGTCAGTTGTGCCTGTGAATAGGCTGCAGGGGGAAGGTGAAGACCAGCAACAGCTTTCAGGGCTGCCACCTTCCGTGTGGGACAAGGAGCCGGACGTTTGCCTTTTCGGGAACAGGCTCTGCCGAGGATGCGCACCGTGAGATGTTCCTTCTCTGGGCAAGCACAGATCCAAATACCTGTTGTGCCTGTGAATAGGCTGCAGGGGGAAGGTGAAGACCAGCAAGAGCTTTCAGGGCTGCCACCTTCCGTGTGGGACAAGGAGCCGGACGTTTGCCTTTTCGGGAACAGGCTCTGCCGAGGATGCGCACCGTGAGATGTTCCTTCTCTGGGCAAGCAGAGATCCCAAAACCTGTTGTGCCTGTGAATAGGCCGCAGGGGGAAGGAGAAGACCAGCAACAGCTTTCAGGGCTGCCACCTTCCGTGTGGGACAAGGAGCCGGATGTTTGCCTTTTCGGGAACAGGCTCTGCCGAGGATGCGCACCGTGAGAGATTGCGTCTTTGGGCAAGCACAGATCCCAAAACCTGTTCTGCCTGTGAATAGGCTGCACGGGGAAGGTGAAGACCAGCAACAGCTTTCAGGGCTGCTACCTTCTGTGTGGGACAAGGAGCCGGACGTTTGCCTTTTCGGGAACAGGCTCTGCCGAGGATGCGCACCGTGAGATGTTCCTTCTCTGGGCAAGCACAGATCCCAAAACCTGTTGTGCCTGTGAATAGGCTGCACGGGGAAGGTGAAGACCAGCAACAGCTTTCAGGGCTGCCACCTTCCGTGTGGGACAAGGAGCCGGACGTTTGCCTTTTCGGGAACAGGCTCTGCCGAAGATGCGCACCATGAGATGTTCCTTCTCTGGGCAAGAACAGATCCCAAAACCTGTTGTGCCTGTGACTAGGCTGCACGGGGAAGGTGAAGACCAGCAAGAGCTTTCAGGGCTGCCACCTTCCGTGTGGGACAAGGAGCCGGACGTTTGCCTTTTCGGGAACAGGCTCTGCCGAGGATGCGCACCGTGAGAGTTTGCGTCTTTGGGAATGCAGAGATTCCCAGTGCGGTGGTGCCTGTGAACAGGCTGCAGGGGGAAGGTGAAGACCAGCAACAGCTTTCAGGGCTGCCACCTTCCGTGTGGGACAAGGAGCTGGACGTTTGCCTTTTCGGGAACAGGCTCTGCCGAGGATGCGCACCGTGAGAGATTGCGTCTTTGGGCAAGCAGAGATTCCCAGTGCGGTGGTGCCTGTGAATAGGCTGCAGGGGGAAGGTGAAGACCAGCAACAGCTTTCAGGGCTGCCACCTTCCATGTGGGACAAGGAGCCGGACGTTTGCCTTTTCGGGAACAGGCTCTGCCTAGGATGCGCACCGTGAGAGATTGCGTCTTTGGGCAAGCACAGATCCCAAAACCTGTTGTGCCTGTGAATAGGCTGCACGGGAAAGGTGAAGACCAGCAACAGCTTTCAGGGCTGACACCTTCCGTGTGGGACAAGGAGCCGGACGTTTGCCTTTTCGGGAACAGGCTCTGCCGAGGATGCGCACCGTGAGATGTTCCTTCTCTGGGCAAGCACAGATCCCAAAGTCAGTTGTGCCTGTGACTAGGCTGCACGGGGAAGGTGAAGACCAGCAACAGCTTTCAGGGCTGCCACCTTCCGTGTGGGACAAGGAGCCGGACGTTTGCCTTTTCGGGAACAGGCTCTGCCGAGGATGCGCACCATGAGATGTTCCTTCTCTGGGCAAGCACAGATCCCAAAACCTGTTGTGCCTGTGAATAGGCTGCAGGGGGAAGGTAGAAGACCAGCAACAGCTTTCAGGGCTGCCACCTTCTGTGTGGGACAAGGAGCCGGACGTTTGCCTGTTCGGGAACAGGCTCTGCCGAGAATGTGCACCGTGAGATGTTCCTTCTCTGGGCAAGCACAGATCCCAAAACCTGTTGTGCCTGTGAATAGGCTGCACGGGAAAGGTGAAGACCAGCAACAGCTTTCAGGGCTGACACCTTCCGTGTTGGGACAAGGAGCCGGACGTTTGCCTTTTCGGGAACAGGCTCTGCCGAGGATGCGCACCGTGAGATGTTCCTTCTCTGGGCAAGCACAGATCCCAAAGTCAGTTGTGCCTGTGACTAGGCTGCAGGGGGAAGGTGAAGACCAGCAACAGCTTTCAGGGCTGCCACCTTCCGTGTGGGACAAGGAGCCGGACGTTTGCCTTTTCGGGAACAGGCTCTGCCGAGGATGCGCACCGTGAGATGTTCCTTCTCTGGGCAAGCACAGATCCCAAAACCTGTTGTGCCTGTGAATAGGCTGCAGGGGGAAGGTAGAAGACCAGCAACAGCTTTCAGGGCTGCCACCTTCTGTGTGGGACAAGGAGCCGGACGTTTGCCTGTTCGGGAACAGGCTCTGCCGAGAATGTGCACCGTGAGATGTTCCTTCTCTGGGCAAGCACAGATCCCAAAACCTGTTGTGCCTGTGAATAGGCTGCACGGGAAAGGTGAAGACCAGCAACAGCTTTCAGGGCTGACACCTTCCGTGTTGGGACAAGGAGCCGGACGTTTGCCTTTTCGGGAACAGGCTCTGCTGAGGATGCGCACCGTGAGATGTTCCTTCTCTGGGCAAGCACAGATCCCAAAGTCAGTTGTGCCTGTGAATAGGCTGCATGTGAAGGTGAAGACCAGCAAGAGCTTTCAGGGCTGCCACCTTCCATGTGGGACAAGGAGCCGGACGTTTGCCTTTTCGGGAACAGGCTCTGCCGAGGATGCGCACCGTGAGATGTTCCTTCTCTGGGCAAGCACAGATCCCAAAACCTGTTGTGCCTGTGAATAGGCTGCAGGGGGAAGGTGAAGACCAGCAACAGCTTTCAGGGCTGCCACCTTCCGTGTGGGACAAGGAGCCGGACGTTTGCCTTTTCGGGAACAGGCTCTGCCGAGGATGCGCACCGTGAGACATTCCGTCGTTGGGAAAGCACAGATCCCAAAACCTGTTGTGCCTGTGAATAGGCTGCAGGGGGAAGGTGAAGACCAGCAACAGCTTTCAGGGCTGCCATCTTCCGTGTGGGACAAGGAGCCGGACGTTTGCCTTTTCGGGAACAGGCTCTGCCGAGGATGCGCACCGTGAGATGTTCCTTCTCTGGGCAAGCACAGATCCCAAAACCTGTTGTGCCTGTGACTAGGCTGCACGGGGAAGGTGAAGACCAGCAAGAGCTTTCCGGGCTGCCACCTTCCGTGTGGGACAAGGAGCCGGACGTTTGCCTTTTCGGGAACAGGCTCTGCCGAGGATGCGCACCGTGAGAAATTGAGTCTTTGGGAAAGCAGAGATTCCCAGTGCAGTTGTGCCTGTGAATAGGCTGCAGGGGGAAGGTGAAGGCCAGCAACAGCTTTCAGGGCTGCCACCTTCCGTGTGGGACAAGGAGCCGGACGTTTGCCTTTTCGGGAACAGGCTCTGCCGAGGATGCGCACCGTGAGATGTTCCTTCTCTGGGCAAGCACAGATCCCAAAACCTGTTGTGCCTGTGAATAGGGTGCAGGGGGAAGGTGAAGTCCAGCAACAGCTTTCAGGGCTGCCACCTTCCGTGTGGGACAAGGAGCCGGACGTTTGCCTTTTCGGGAACAGGCTCTGCCGAGGATGCGCACCGTGAGAGATTGCGTCTTTGGGAAAGCACAGATCCCAAAACCTGTTGTGCCTGTGAATAGGCTGCAGGGGGAAGGTGAAGACCAGCAACAGCTTTCAGGGCTGCCATCTTCCGTGTGGGACAAGGAGCCGGACGTTTGCCTTTTCGGGAACAGGCTCTGCCGAGGATGCGCACCGTGAGATGTTCCTTCTCTGGGCAAGCACAGATCCCAATACCTGTTGTGCCTGTGAATAGGCTGCACGGGGAAGGTGAAGACCAGCAAGAGCTTTCCGGGCTGCCACCTTCCGTGTGGGACAAGGAGCCGGACGTTTGCCTTTTCGGGAACAGGCTCTGCCGAGGATGCGCACCGTGAGAGATTGCGTCTTTTGGAAAGCAGAGATTCCCAGTGCGGTTGTGCCTGTGAATAGGCTGCAGGGGGAAGGTGAAGGCCAGCAACAGCTGTCAGGGCTGCCACCTTCCGTGTGGGACAAGGAGCTGGACGTTTGCCTTTTCGGGAACAGGCTCTGCCGAGGATGCGCACCGTGAGAGATTGCGTCTTTGGGAAAGCAGAGATCCAAATACCTGTTGTGCCTGTGAATAGGCTGCAGGGGGAAGGTGAAGACCAGCAACAGCTTTCAGGCTGCCACCTTCCGTGTGGGACAAGGAGCCGGACGTTTGCCGTTTTGGGAACAGGCTCTGCCGAGGATGCGCACCGTGAGATGTTCCTTCTCTGGGCAAGCACAGATCCCAAAACCTGTTGTGCCTGTGAATAGGCTGCACGGGGAAGGTGAAGACCAGCAACGGCTTTCCGGGCTGCCACCTTCCTTGTGGGACAAGGAGCCGGACGTTTGCCTTTTCGGGAACAGGCTCTGCCGAGGATGCGCACCGTGAGATGTTCCTTCTCTGGGCAAGCACAGATCCCAAAACCTGTTCTGCCTGTGAATAGGCTGCACGGGGAAGGTGAAGACCAGCAACAGCTTTCAGGGCTGCCACCTTCCGTGTGGGACAAGGAGCCGGACGTTTGCCTTTTCGGGAACAGGCTCTGCCGAGGATGCGCACCGTGAGATGTTCCTTCTCTGGGCAAGCACAGATCCCCAAACCTGTTGTGCCTGTGACTAGGCTGCAAGGGGAAGGTGAAGACCAGCAAAAGCTTTCAGGGCTGCCACCTTCCGTGTGGGACAAGGAGCCGGACGTTTGCCTTTTCGGGAACAGGCTCTGCCGAAGATGCGCACCGTGAGATGTTCCTTCTCTGGGCAAGCACAGATACCAAAACCTGTTGTGCCTGTGACTAGGCTGCACGGGGAAGGTGAAGACCAGCAACAGCTTTCAGGGCTGCCACCTTCCGTGTGGGACAAGGAGCCGGACGTTTGCCTTTTCGGGAACAGGCTCTGCCGAGGATGCGCACCATGAGAGATTGCGTCTTTGGGAAAGCAGAGATTCCCAGTGCGGTGGTGCCTGTGAATAGGCTGCAGGGGGAAGGTGAAGACCAGCAACAGCTTTCAGGGCTGCCACCTTCCGTGTGGGACAAGGAGCCGGACGTTTGCCTTTTCGGGAACAGGCTCTGCCGAGGATGCGCACCGTGAGAGATTGCGTCTTTGGGAAAGCAGAGATTCCCACTGCGGTTGAGCCTGTGAATAGGCTGCACGGGGAAGGTGAAGACCAGCAAGAGCTTTCAGGGCTGCCACCTTCCGTGTGGGACAAGGAGCCGGACGTTTGCCTTTTCGGGAACAGGCTCTGCCGAGGATGCGCACCGTGAGATATTCCTTCTCTGGGCAAGCACAGATCCAAATACCTGTTGTGCCTGTGAATAGGCTGCAGGGGGAAGGTGAAGACCAGCAAGAGCTTTCCGGGCTGCCACCTTCCGTGTGGGACAAGGAGCCGGACGTTTGCCTTTTCGGGAACAGGCTCTGCCGAGGATGCGCACCGTGAGAAATTGAGTCTTTGGGAAAGCAGAGATTCCCAGTGCAGTTGTGCCTGTGAATAGGCTGCATGTGAAGGTGAAGACCAGCAAGAGCTTTCAGGGCTGCCACCTTCCATGTGGGACAAGGAGCCGGACGTTTGCCTTTTCGGGAACAGGCTCTGCCGAGGATGCGCACCGTGAGATGTTCCTTCTCTGGGCAAGCAGAGATCCCAAAGTCAGTTGTGCCTGTGAATAGGCTGCAGGGGGAAGGTGAAGACCAGCAACAGCTTTCAGGGCTGCCACCTTCCGTGTGGGACAAGGAGCCGGACGTTTGCCTTTTCGGGAACAGGCTCTGCCGAGGATGCGCACCGTGAGAGATTGCGTCTTTGGGAAAGCACAGATCCCAAAACCTGTTGTGCCTGTGAATAGGCTGCAGGGGGAAGGTGAAGACCAGCAACAGCTTTCAGGGCTGCCATCTTCCGTGTGGGACAAGGAGCCGGACGTTTGCCTTTTCGGGAACAGGCTCTGCCGAGGATGCGCACCGTGAGATGTTCCTTCTCTGGGCAAGCACAGATCCCAAAACCTGTTGTGCCTGTGACTAGGCTGCAGGGGGAAGGTGAAGACCAGCAAGAGCTTTCCGGGCTGCCACCTTCCGTGTGGGACAAGGAGCCGGACGTTTGCCTTTTCGGGAACAGGCTCTGCTGTGGATGAGTACAATGAGAGATTGCGTCTTTTGGAAAGCAGAGATTCCCAGTGCGGTTGTGCCTGTGAATAGGCTGCAGGGGGAAGGTGAAGGCCAGCAACAGCTGTCAGGGCTGCCACCTTCCGTGTGGGACAAGGAGCCGGACGTTTGCCTTTTCGGGAACAGGCTCTGCCGAGGATGCGCACCGTGAGATGTTCCTTCTCTGGGCAAGCAGAGATCCCAAAGTCAGTTGTGCCTGTGAATAGGCTGCAGGGGGAAGGTGAAGACCAGCAACAGCTTTCAGGGCTGCCACCTTCCGTGTGGGACAAGGAGCCGGACGTTTGCCTTTTCGGGAACAGGCTCTGCCGAGGATGCGCACCGTGAGAGATTGCGTCTTTGGGAAAGCACAGATCCCAAAACCTGTTGTGCCTGTGAATAGGCTGCAGGGGGAAGGTGAAGACCAGCAACAGCTTTCAGGGCTGCCACCTTCCGTGTGGGACAAGGAGCCGGACGTTTGCCTTTTCGGGAACAGGCTCTGCCGAGGATGCGCACCGTGAGATGTTCCTTCTCTGGGCAAGCACAGATCCCAAAACCTGTTGTGCCTGTGAATAGGCTGCAGGGGGAAGGTGAAGACCAGCAAGAGCTTTCCGGGCTGCCACCTTCCGTGTGGGACAAGGAGCTGGACGTTTGCCTTTTCGGGAACAGGCTCTGCCGAGGATGCGCACCGTGAGAGATTGCGTCTCTGGGAAAGCACAGATCCAAATACCTGTTGTGCCTGTGAATAGGCTGCAGGGGGAAGGTGAAGACCAGCAACAGCTTTCAGGCTGCCACCTTCCGTGTGGGACAAGGAGCCGGACGTTTGCCGTTTTGGGAACAGGCTCTGCCGAGGATGCGCACCGTGAGATGTTCCTTCTCTGGGCAAGCACAGATCCCAAAACCTGTTGTGCCTGTGAATAGGCTGCACGGGGAAGGTGAAGACCAGCAACGGCTTTCCGGGCTGCCACCTTCCTTGTGGGACAAGGAGCCGGACGTTTGCCTTTTCGGGAACAGGCTCTGCCGAGGATGCGCACCGTGAGATGTTCCTTCTCTGGGCAAGCACAGATCCCAAAACCTGTTCTGCCTGTGAATAGGCTGCACGGGGAAGGTGAAGACCAGCAACAGCTTTCAGGGCTGCCACCTTCCGTGTGGGACAAGGAGCCGGACGTTTGCCTTTTCGGGAACAGGCTCTGCCGAGGATGCGCACCGTGAGATGTTCCTTCTCTGGGCAAGCACAGATCCCCAAACCTGTTGTGCCTGTGACTAGGCTGCACGGGGAAGGTGAAGACCAGCAAAAGCTTTCAGGGCTGCCACCTTCCGTGTGGGACAAGGAGCCGGACGTTTGCCTTTTCAGGAACAGGATCTGCCGAAGATGCGCACCGTGAGATGTTCCTTCTCTGGGCAAGCACAGATACCAAAACCTGTTGTGCCTGTGAATAGGCTGCACAGGGAAGGTGAAGACCAGCAACAGCTTTCAGGGCTGCCACCTTCCGTGTGGGACAAGGAGCCGGACGTTTGCCTTTTCGGGAACAGGCTCTGCCGAGGATGTGCAACGTGAGGGATTGCGTCTTTGGGAAAGCAGAGATTCCCAGTGCGGTGGTGCCTGTGAATAGGCTGCAGGGGGAAGGTGAAGACCAGCAACAGCTTTCAGGGCTGCCACCTTCCGTGTGGGACAAGGAGCCGGACGTTTGCCTTTTCGGGAACAGGCTCTGCCGAGGATGCGCACCGTGAGAGATTGCGTCTTTGGGAAAGCAGAGATTCCCACTGCGGTTGAGCCTGTGAATAGGCTGCACGGGGAAGGTGAAGACCAGCAAGAGCTTTCAGGGCTGCCACCTTCCGTGTGGGACAAGGAGCCGGACGTTTGCCTTTTCGGGAACAGGCTCTGCCGAGGATGCGCACCGTGAGATGTTCCTTCTCTGGGCAAGCACAGATCCCAATACCTGTTGCACCTTTGAATAGGCTGCATGGGGAAGGTGAAGACCAGCAACAGCTTTCAGGGCTGCCACCTTCCGTGTGGGACAAGGAGCCGGACGTTTGTCTTTTTGGGAACAGGCTCTGCCGAGGATGCGCACCGTGAGAGATTGCGTCTTTGGGAAAGGAGGGATTCCCAGTGCAGTTGTGCCTGTGAATAGGCTGCGCGGGGAAGGTGAAGACCAGCAACAGCTTTCAGGGCTGCCACATTCCGTGTGGGACAAGGAGCCGGACGTTTGCCTTTTCGGGAACAGGCTCTGCCGAGGATGCGCACCGTGAGATGTTCCTTCTCTGGGCAAGCATAGATCCCCAAACCTGTTGTGCCTGTGAATAGGCTGCAGGGGGAAGGTGAAGACCAGCAAGAGCTTTCAGGGCTGCCACCTTCCGTGTGGGACAAGGAGCCGGACGTTTGCCTTTTCGGGAACAGGCTCTGCCGAGGATGCGCACAGTGAGAAATTGAGTCTTTGGGAAAGCAGAGATTCCCAGAGCAGTTGTGCCTGTGAATAGGCTGCACGGGGAAGGTGAAGACCAGCAAGAGCTTTCAGGGCTGCCACCTTCCGTGTGGGACAAGGAGCCGGACGTTTGCCTTTTCGGGAACAGGCTCTGCCGAGGATGCGCACCATGAGAGATTGCGTCTTTGGGAAAGCAGAGATTCCCAGTGCGGTTGTGCCTGTGAATAGGCTGCAGGGGGAAGGTGAAGACCAGCAAGAGCTTTCAGGGCTGCCACCTTCCGTGTGGGACAAGGAGCCGGACGTTTGCCTTTTCGGGAACAGGCTCTGCCGAGGATGCGCACCGTGAGAGATTGCGTCTTTGGGAAAGCAGAGATCCAAATACCTGTTGTGCCTGTGACTAGGCTGCACGGGGAAGGTGAAGACCAGCAAGAGCTTTCAGGGCTGCCACCTTCCGTGTGGGACAAGGAGCCGGACGTTTACATTTTCGGGAACAGGCTCTGCCAAGGATGCGCACCGTGAGATGTTCCTTCTCTGGGAAGCACAGATCCCAAAACCTGTTGTGCCTGTGAATAGGCTGCACGGGGAAGGTGAAGACCAGCACCAGCTTTCAGGGCTGCCACCTTCTGTGTGGGACAAGGAGCCGGATGTTTGCGTTTTCGGGAACAGGCTCTGCCGAGGATGCGCACCGTGAGACATTCCGTCGTTGGGAAAGCACAGATCCCAAAACCTGTTGTGCCTGTGAATAGGCTGCAGGGGGAAGGTGAAGACCAGCACCAGCTTTCAGGGCTGCCACATTCCGTGTGGGACAAGGGGCCGGACGTTTTCCTTTTTGGGAACAGGCTCTGCCGACGATGCGCACCGTGAGAGATTGCATCTTTGGGAAAGCAGATATTCCCAGTGTGCTTGTGCCTGTGAATACGCTGCACGGGGAACGTGAAGACCAGCAACAGCTTTCAGGGCTGCTACCTTCCGTGTGGGACAAGGAGCCGGACGTTTGCCTTTTCGGGAACAGGCTCTGCCGAGGATGCGCACCGTGAGAGATTGCGTCTTTGGGAAAGGAGGGATTCCCAGTGCAGTTGTGCCTGTGAATAGGCTGCGCGGGGAAGGTGAAGACCAGCAACAGCTTTCAGGGCTGCCACCTTCCGTGTGGGACAAGGAGCTGGACGTTTGCCTGTTCGGGAACAGGCTCTGCCGAGGATGCGCACCGTGAGAGATTGCATCTTTGGGAAAGCAGATATTCCCAGTGTGCTTGTGCCTGTGAATAGGCTGCACGGGGAAGGTGAAGACCAGCAACAGCTTTCAGGGCTGCCACCTTCTGTGTGGGACAAGGAGCCGGACGTTTGCCTTTTCGGGAACAGGCTCTGCCGAGGATGCGCACCGTGAGATGTTCCTTCTCTGGGCAAGCACAGATCCCAATACCTGTTGCGCCTTTGAATAGGCTGCATGGGGAAGGTGAAGACCAGCACCAGCTTTCAGGGCTGCCACCTTCCGTGTGGGACAAGGAGCCGGACGTTTGTCTTTTCGGGAACAGGCTCTGCCGAGGATGTGCATCGTTAGAGATTGCGTCTCTGGGAAAGCAGAAATTCCCAGTGCGGTTGTGCCTGTGAATAGGGTGCAGGGGGAAGGTGAAGACCAGCAAGAGCTTTCCGGGCTGCCACCTTCCGTGTGGGACAAGGAGCCGGACGTTTGCCTTTTCGGGAACAGGCTCTGCCGAGGATGCGCACCGTGAGATGTTCCTTCTCTGGGCAAGCACAGATCCCAAAGTCAGATGTGCCTGTGAATAGGCTGCAGGGGGAAGGTGAAGACCAGCAAGAGCTTTCAGGGCTGCCACCTTCCGTGTGGGACAAGGAGCCGGACGTTTGCCTTTTCGGGAACAGGCTCTGCCGAGGATGCGCACCGTGAGATGTTCCTTCTCTGGGCAAGCAGAGATTCCCAGTGCAGTTGTGCCTGTGAATAGGCTGCACGGGGAAGGTGAAGACCAGCAAGAGCTTTCAGGGCTGCCACCTTCCGTGTGGGACAAGGAGCCGGACGTTTGCCTTTTCGGGAACAGGCTCTGCCGAGGATGCGCACCGTGAGACATTCCGTCGTTGGGAAAGCACAGATCCCAAAACCTGTTGTGCCTGTGAATAGGCTGCGTGGGGAAGGTGAAGACCAGCACCAGCTTTCAGGGCTGCCACATTCCGTGTGGGACAAGGGGCCGGACGTTTTCCTTTTTGGGAACAGGCTCTGCCGAGGATGCGCACCGTGAGAGTTTGCATCTTTGGGAAAGCAGATATTCCCAGTGTGCTTGTGCCTGTGAATAGGCTGCAGGGGGAAGGTGAAGACCAGCAACAGCTTTCAGGGCTGCCACCTTCCGTGTGGGACAAGGAGCCGGACGTTTGTCTTTTTGGGAACAGGCTCTGCCGAGGATGCGCACCGTGAGAGATTGCGTCTTTGGGAAAGGAGGGATTCCCAGTGCAGTTGTGCCTGTGAATAGGCTGCGCGGGGAAGGTGAAGACCAGCAACAGCTTTCCGGGCTGCCACATTCCGTGTGGGACAAGGAGCCGGACGTTTGCCTTTTCGGGAACAGGCTCTGCCGAGGATGCGCACCGTGAGAGATTGCATCTTTGGGAAAGCAGATATTCCCAGTGTGCTTGTGCCTGTGAATAGGCTGCACGGGGAAGGTGAAGACCAGCAACAGCTTTCAGGGCTGCCACCTTCCGTGTGGGACAAGGAGCCGGACGTTTGCCTTTTCGGGAACAGGCTCTGCCGAGGATGCGCACCGTGAGATGTTCCTTCTCTGGGCAAGCACAGATCCCAATACCTGTTGTGCCTGTGAATAGGCTGCACGGGGAAGGTGAAGACCAGCACCAGCTTTCAGGGCTGCCACCTTCCGTGTGGGACAAGGAGCCGGACGTTTGCCTTTTCGGGAACAGGCTCTGCCGAGGATGCGCACCGTGAGATGTTCCTTCTCTGGGCAAGCACAGATCCCAAAGTCAGTTGTGCCTGTGACTAGGCTGCACGGGGAAGGTGAAGACCAGCAAGAGCTTTCAGGGCTGCCACCTTCCGTGTGGGACAAGGAGCCGGACGTTTGCCTTTTCGGGAAAAGGATCTGCCGACGATGCGCACCGTGAGATGTTCCTTCTCTGGGCAAGCAGAGATCCCAAAGTCAGTTGTACCTGTGAATAGGCTGCAGGGGGAAGGTGAAGACCAGCAACAGCTTTCAGGGCTGCCACCTTCCGTGTGGGACAAGGAGCCGGACGTTTGTCTTTTCGGGAACAGGCTCTGCTGAGGATGCGCACCGTGAGATGTTCCTTCTCTGGGCAAGCACAGATCCCAATACCTGTTGCACCTTTGAATAGGCTGCATGGGGAAGGTGAAGACCAGCACCAGCTTTCAGGGCTGCCACCTTCCGTGTGGGACAAGGAGCCGGACGTTTGTCTTTTCGGGAACAGGCTCTGCCGAGGATGCGCACCGTGAGAGATTGCTTCTCTGGGAAAGCAGAAATTCCCAGTGCGGTTGAGCCTGTGAATAGGCTGCACGGGGAAGGTGAAGACCAGCAACAGCTTTCAGGGCTGCCACCTTCCGTGTGGGACAAGGAGCCGGACGTTTGCCTTTTCGGGAACAGACTCTGCCGAGGATGCGCACCGTGAGATGTTCCTTCTCTGGGCAAGCACAGATCCCAATACCTGTTGTGCCTGTGAATAGGCTGCACGGGGAAGGTGAAGACCAGCACCAGCTTTCAGGGCTGCCACCTTCCGTGTGGGACAAGGAGCCGGACGTTTGCCTTTTCGGGAACAGGCTCTGCCGAGGATGCGCACCGTGAGATGTTCCTTCTCTGGGCAAGCAGAGATCCCAAAGTCAGTTGTACCTGTGAATAGGCTGCAGGGGGAAGGTGAAGACCAGCAACAGCTTTCAGGGCTGCCACCTTCCGTGTGGGACAAGGAGCCGGACGTTTGCCTTTTCGGGAACAGGCTCTGCCGAGGATGCGCACCGTGAGAGATTGCGTCTTTGGGCAAGCAGAGATCCCCAAACCTGTTGTGCCTGTGAATAGGCTGCAGGGGGAAGGTGAAGACCAGCAACAGCTTTCAGGGCTGCCACCTTCCGTGTGGGACAAGGAGCCGGACGTTTGCCTTTTCGGGAACAGGCTCTGCCGAGGATGCGCACCGTGAGATGTTCCTTCTCTGGGCAAGCAGAGATCCCCAAACCTGTTGTGCCTGTGAATAGGCTGCAGGGGGAAGGTGAAGACCAGCAACAGCTTTCAGGGCTGCCACCTTCCGTGTGGGACAAGGAGCCGGACGTTTGCCTTTTCGGGAACAGGCTCTGCCAACGATGTGCACCGTGAGATGTTCCTTCTCTGGGCAAGCACAGATCCCCAAACCTGTTGTGCCTGTGAATAGGCTGCACGGGAAAGGTGAAGACCAGCAACAGCTTTCAGGGCTGCCACCTTCCATGTTGGGACAAGGAGCCGGACGTTTGCCTTTTCGGGAACAGGCTCTGCCGAGGATGCGCACCGTGAGAGATTGCGCCTTTGGGAAAGCAGAGATTCCCACTGCGGTTGAGCCTGTGAATAGGCTGCACGGGGAAGGTGAAGACCAGCAACAGCTTTCAGGGCTGCCACCTTCCGTGTGGGACAAGGAGCCGGACGTTTGCCTTTTCGGGAACAGGCTCTGCCGAGGATGCGCACCGTGAGATGTTCCTTCTCTGGGCAAGCACAGATCCCAAAACCTGTTGTGCCTGTGACTAGGCTGCACGGGGAAGGTGAAGACCAGCAACAGCTTTCAGGGCTGCCACCTTCCGTGTGGGACAAGGAGCCGGACGTTTGCCTTTTCGGGAACAGGCTCTGCCGAGGATGCGCACCGTGAGAGATTGCGTCTTTGGGAAAGCAGAGATTCCCAGTGCAGTTGTGCCTGTGAATAGGCTGCACGGGGAAGGTGAAGACCAGCAAGAGCTTTCAGGGCTGCCACCTTCCGTGTGGGACAAGGAGCCGGACGTTTGCCTTTTCGGGAACAGGCTCTGCCGAGGATGCGCACCATGAGAGATTGCGTCTTTTGGAAAGCAGAGATTCCCAGTGCGGTTGTGCCTGTGAATAGGCTGCAGGGGGAAGGTGAAGACCAGCAACAGCTTTCAGGGCTGCCACCTTCCGTGTGGGACAAGGAGCCGGACGTTTGCCTTTTCGGGAACAGGCTCTGCCGAGGATGCGCACCGTGAGACATTGCGTCTTTGGGAAAGCAGAGATCCAAATACCTGTTGTGCCTGTGACTAGGCTGCACGGGGAAGGTGAAGACCAGCAAGAGCTTTCAGGTCTGCCACCTTCCTTGTGGGACAAGGAGCCGGACGTTTGCCTTTTCGGGAACAGGCTCTGCCGAGGATGCGCACCGTGAGAGATTGCGTCTTTGGGAAAGCAGAGATCCAAATACCTGTTGTGCCTGTGAATAGGCTGCGCGGGGAAGGTGAAGACCAGCAACAGCTTTCAGGGCTGCCACATTCCGTGTGGGACACGGAGCCGGACGTTTGCCTTTTCGGGAACAGGCTCTGCCGAGGATGCGCACCGTGAGAGATTGCATCTTTGGGAAACCAGATATTCCCAGTGTGCTTGTGCCTGTGAATAGGCTGCACGGGGAAGGTGAAGACCAGCAAGAGCTTTCAGGGCTGCCACCTTCCGTGTGGGACAAGGAGCCGGACGTTTGCCTTTTCGGGAACAGGCTCTGCCGAGGATGCGCACCGTGAGATGTTCCTTCTCTGGGCAAGCACAGATCCCAATACCTGTTGTGCCTGTGACTAGGCTGCACGGGGAAGGTGAAGACCAGCAAGAGCTTTCAGGGCTGCCACCTTCCGTGTGGGACAAGGAGCCGGACGTTTGCCTTTTCGGGAACAGGCTCTGCCGAGGATGCGCACCGTGAGATGTTCCTTCTCTGGGCAAGCAGAGATCCCAAAGTCAGTTGTACCTGTGAATAGGCTGCAGGGGGAAGGTGAAGACCAGCAACAGCTTTCAGGGCTGCCACCTTCCGTGTGGGACAAGGAGCCGGACGTTTGCCTTTTCGGGAACAGGCTCTGCCGAGGATGCGCACCGTGAGAGATTGCGTCTTTGGGCAAGCAGAGATCCCCAAACCTGTTGTGCCTGTGAATAGGCTGCAGGGGGAAGGTGAAGACCAGCAACAGCTTTCAGGGCTGCCACCTTCCGTGTGGGACAAGGAGCCGGACGTTTGCCTTTTCGGGAACAGGCTCTGCCGAGGATGTGCACCGTGAGATGTTCCTTCTCTGGGCAAGCACAGATCCCAAAACCTGTTGTGCCTGTGACTAGGCTGCACGGGGAAGGTGAAGACCAGCAACAGCTTTCAGGGCTGCCACCTTCCGTGTGGGACAAGGAGCCGGACGTTTGCCTTTTCGGGAACAGGCTCTGCCGAGGATGCGCACCGTGAGAGATTGCGTCTTTGGGAAAGCAGAGATTCCCAGTGCAGTTGTGCCTGTGAATAGGCTGCACGGGGAAGGTGAAGACCAGCAAGAGCTTTCAGGGCTGCCACCTTCCGTGTGGGACAAGGAGCCGGACGTTTGCCTTTTCGGGAACAGGCTCTGCCGAGGATGCGCACCGTGAGAGATTGCGTCTTTGGGAAAGCACAGATCCCAAAACCTGTTGTGCCTGTGAATAGGCTGCAGGGGGAAGGTGAAGACCAGCAACAGCTTTCAGGGCTGCCACCTTCCGTGTGGGACAAGGAGCCGGACGTTTGCCTTTTCGGGAACAGGCTCTGCCGAGGATGCGCACCGTGAGATGTTCCTTCTCTGGGCAAGCACAGATCCCAAAACCTGTTGTGCCTGTGAATAGGCTGCACGGGAAAGGTGAAGACCAGCAACAGCTTTCAGGGCTGCCACCTTCCATGTTGGGACAAGGAGCCGGACGTTTGCCTTTTCGGGAACAGGCTCTGCCGAGGATGCGCACCGTGAGAGATTGCGCCTTTGGGAAAGCAGAGATTCCCAGTGCGGTTGTGCCTGTGAATAGGCTGCAGGGGGAAGGTGAAGACCAGCAACAGCTTTCCGGGCTGCCACCTTCCGTGTGGGACAAGGAGCCGGACGTTTGCCTTTTCGGGAACAGGCTCTGCCGAGGATGCGCACCGTGAGATGTCCCTTCTCTGGGCAAGCACAGATCCCAATACCTGTTGCACCTTTGAATAGGCTGCATGGGGAAGGAGAAGACCAGCAACAGCTTTCAGGGCTGCCACCTTCCGTGTGGGACAAGGAGCCGGACGTTTGCCTTTTCGGGAACAGGCTCTGCCGAGGATGCGCACCGTGAGAGATTGCGTCTTTGGGAAAGCAGAGATTCCCAGTGCAGTTGTGCCTGTAAATAGGCTGCACGGGGAAGGTGAAGACCAGCAACAGCTTTCAGGGCTGCCACATTCCGTGTGGGACAAGGAGCCGGACGTTTGCCTTTTTGGGAACAGGCTCTGCCGAGGATGCGCACCATGAGAGATTGCGTCTTTTGGAAAGCAGAGATTCCCAGTGCGGTTGTGCCTGTGAATAGGCTGCAGGGGGAAGGTGAAGACCAGCAACAGCTTTCCGGGCTGCCACCTTCCGTGTGGGACAAGGAGCCGGACGTTTGCCTTTTCGGGAACAGGCTCTGCCGAGGATGCGCACCGTGAGAGATTGCGTCTTTGGGAAAGCAGAGATCCAAATACCTGTTGTGCCTGTGACTACGCTGCACGGGGAAGGTGAAGACCAGCAAGAGCTTTCAGGGCTGCCACCTTCTGTGTGGGACAAGGAGCCGGACGTTTGCATTTTCGGGAACAGGCTCTGCCAAGGATGCGCACCGTGAGATGTTCCTTCTCTGGGAAGCACAGATCCCAAAACCTGTTGTGCCTGTGAATAGGCTGCACGGGGAAGGTGAAGACCAGCACCAGCTTTCAGGGCTGCCACCTTCTGTGTGGGACAAGGAGCCGGATGTTTGCCTTTTCGGGAACAGGCTCTGCCGAGGATGCGCACCATGAGACATTCCGTCGTTGGGAAAGCACAGATCCCAAAACCTGTTGTGCCTGTGAATAGGCTGCAGGGGGAAGGTGAAGACCAGCAACAGCTTTCAGGGCTGCCACATTCCGTGTGGGACAAGGGGCCGGACGTTTTCCTTTTTGGGAACAGGCTCTGCCGACGATGCGCACCGTGAGAGATTGCATCTTTGGGAAAGCAGATATTCCCAGTGTGCTTGTGCCTGTGAATAGGCTGCACGGGGAAGGTGAAGACCAGCAACAGCTTTCAGGGCTGCTACCTTCCGTGTGGGACAAGGAGCCGGACGTTTGCCTTTTCGGGAACAGGCTCTGCCGACGATGCGCACCGTGAGAGATTGCGTCTTTGGGAAAGGAGGGATTCCCAGTGCAGTTGTGCCTGTGAATAGGCTGCGCGGGGAAGGTGAAGACCAGCAAGAGCTTTCAGGGCTGCCACCTTCCGTGTGGGACAAGGAGCCGGACGTTTGCCTGTTCGGGAACAGGCTCTGCCGAGGATGCGCACCGTGAGAGATTGCATCTTTGGGAAAGCAGATATTCCCAGTGTGCTTGTGCCTGTGAATAGGCTGCACGGGGAAGGTGAAGACCAGCAACAGCTTTCAGGGCTGCCACCTTCTGTGTGGGACAAGGAGCCGGACGTTTGTCTTTTCGGGAACAGGCTCTGCTGAGGATGCGCACCGTGAGATGTTCCTTCTCTGGGCAAGCACAGATCCCAATACCTGTTGCGCCTTTGAATAGGCTGCATGGGGAAGGTGAAGACCAGCACCAGCTTTCAGGGCTGCCACCTTCCGTGTGGGACAAGGAGCCGGACGTTTGTCTTATCGGGAACAGGCTCTGCCGAGGATGTGCATCGTTAGAGATTGCGTCTCTGGGAAAGCAGAAATTCCCAGTGCGGTTGTGCCTGTGAATAGGCTGCACGGGGAAGGTGAAGACCAGCGCCAGCTTTCAGGGCTGCCACCTTCCGTGTGGGACAAGGAGCCGGACGTTTGCCTTTTCGGGAACAGGCTCTGCCGAGGATGCGCACCGTGAGATGTTCCTTCTCTGGGCAAGCACAGATCCCAAAGTCAGATGTGCCTGTGAATAGGCTGCAGGGGGAAGGTGAAGACCAGCAACAGCTTTCCGGGCTGCCACCTTCCGTGTGGGACAAGGAGCCGGACGTTTGCCTTTTCGGGAACAGGCTCTGCCGAGGATGCGCACCGTGAGATGTTCCTTCTCTGGGCAAGCAGAGATCCCCAAACCTGTTGTGCCTGTGAATAGGCTGCAGGGGGAAGGTGAAGACCAGCAACAGCTTTCAGGGCTGCCACCTTCCGTGTGGGACAAGGAGCCGGACGTTTGCCTTTTCGGGAACAGGCTCTGCCGACGATGCGCACCGTGAGATGTTCCTTCTCTGGGCAAGCACAGATCCCAAAACCTGTTGTGCCTGTGAATAGGCTGCACGGGAAAGGTGAAGACCAGCAACAGCTTTCAGGGCTGCCACCTTCCATGTTGGGACAAGGAGCCGGACGTTTGCCTTTTCGGGAACAGGCTCTGCCGAGGATGCGCACCGTGAGAGATTGCGTCTTTGGAAAAGCAGAGATTCCCACTGCGGTTGAGCCTGTGAATAGGCTGCACGGGGAAGGTGAAGACCAGCAACAGCTTTCAGGGCTGCCACCTTCCGTGTGGGACAAGGAGCCGGACGTTTGCCTTTTCGGGAACAGGCTCTGCCGAGGATGCGCACCGTGAGAGATTGCGTCTTTGGGAAAGCAGAGATCCAAATACCTGTTGTGCCTGTGAATAGGGTGCAGGGGGAAGGTGAAGACCAGCAACAGCTTTCAGGGCTGCCACCTTCCGTGTGGGACAAGGAGCCGGACGTTTGCCTTTTCGGGAACAGGCTCTGCCGAGGATGCGCACCGTGAGAAATTGAGTCTTTGGGAAAGCAGAGATTCCCAGTGCAGTTGTACCTGTGAATAGGCTGCACGGGGAAGGTGAAGACCAGCAACAGCTTTCCGGGCTGCCACCTTCCGTGTGGGACAAGGAGCCGGACGTTTGCCTTTTCGGGAACAGGCTCTGCCGAGGATGCGCACCGTGAGAGATTGCGTCTTTGGGAAAGCAGAGATCCAAATACCTGTTGTGCCTGTGACTAGGCTGCACGGGGAAGGTGAAGACCAGCAAGAGCTTTCCGGGCTGCCACCTTCCGTGTGGGACAAGGAGCCGGACGTTTGCATTTTCGGGAACAGGCTCTGCCAAGGATGCGCACCGTGAGATGTTCCTTCTCTGGGAAACACAGATCCCAAAACCTGTTGTGCCTGTGAATAGGCTGCACGGGGAAGGTGAAGACCAGCACCAGCTTTCAGGGCTGCCACCTTCTGTGTGGGACAAGGAGCCGGATGTTTGCCTTTTCGGGAACAGGCTCTGCCGAGGATGCGCACCGTGAGACATTCCGTCGTTGGGCAAGCACAGATCCCAAAACCTGTTGTGCCTGTGACTAGGCTGCCCGGGGAAGGTGAAGACCAGCACCAGCTTTCAGGGCTGCCACATTCCGTGTGGGACAAGGGGCCGGACGTTTTCCTTTTTGGGAACAGGCTCTGCCGACGATGCGCACCGTGAGAGATTGCATCTTTGGGAAAGCAGATATTCCCAGTGTGCTTGTGCCTGTGAATAGGCTGCACGGGGAAGGTGAAGACCAGCAACAGCTTTCAGGGCTGCTACCTTCCGTGTGGGACAAGGAGCCGGACGTTTGCCTTTTCGGGAACAGGCTCTGCCGAGGATGCGCACCGTGAGAGATTGCGTCTTTAGGAAAGGAGGGATTCCCAGTGCAGTTGTGCCTGTGAATAGGCTGCGCGGGGAAGGCGAAGACCAGCAACAGCTTTCAGGGCTGCCACATTCCGTGTGGGACAAGGAGCCGGACGTTTGCCTTTTCGGGAACAGGCTCTGCCGAGGATGCGCACCGTGAGAGATTGCATCTTTGGGAAAGCTGATATTCCCAGTGTGCTTGTGCCTGTGACTAGGCTGCACGGGGAAGGTGAAGACCAGCAACAGCTTTCAGGGCTGCCACCTTCCGTGTGGGACAAGGAGCCGGACGTTTGCCTTTTCGGGAACAGGCTCTGCCAAGGATGCGCACCGTGAGATGTTCCTTCTCTGGGCAAGCACAGATCCCAAAACCTGTTGTGCCTGTGAATAGGCTGCACGGGAAAGGTGAAGACCAGCAAGAGCTTTCAGGGCTGCCACCTTCCGTGTGGGACAAGGAGCCGGACGTTTGCCTTTTCGGGAACAGGCTCTGCCGAGGATGCGCACCGTGAGATGTTCCTTCTCTGGGCAAGCACAGATCCCAAAACCTGTTGTGCCTGTGAATAGGCTGCAGGGGGAAGGTGAAGACCAGCAACAGCTTTCAGGGCTGCCACCTTCCGTGTGGGACAAGGAGCCGGATATTTGCGTTTTCGGGAACAGGCTCTGCCGAGGATGCGCACCGTGAGATGTTCCTTCTCTGGGCAAGCACAGATCCCAAAACCTGTTGTGCCTGTGAATAGGCTGCACGGGAAAGGTGAAGACCAGCAACAGCTTTCAGGGCTGCCACCTTCCATGTTGGGACAAGGAGCCGGACGTTTGCCTTTTCGGGAACAGGCTCTGCCGAGGATGCGCACCGTGAGAGATTGCGTCTTTGGGAAAGCAGAGATTCCCACTGCGGTTGAGCCTGTGAATAGGCTGCACGGGGAAGGTGAAGACCAGCAACAGCTTTCCGGGCTGCCACCTTCCGTGTGGGACAAGGAGCTGGACGTTTGCCTTTTCGGGAACAGGCTCTGCCGAGGATGCGCACCGTGAGAGATTGCGTCTTTGGGAAAGCAGAGATCCAAATACCTGTTGTGCCTGTGAATAGGGTGCAGGGGGAAGGTGAAGACCAGCAAGAGCTTTCAGGGCTGCCACCTTCCGTGTGGGACAAGGAGCCGGACGTTTGCCTTTTCGGGAACAGGCTCTGCCGAGGATGCGCACCATGAGAGATTGCGTCTTTTGGAAAGCAGAGATTCCCAGTGCGGTTGTGCCTGTGAATAGGCTGCAGGGGGAAGGTGAAGACCAGCAACAGCTTTCAGGGCTGCCACCTTCCGTGTGGGACAAGGAGCCGGACGTTTGCCTTTTCGGGAACAGGCTCTGCCGAGGATGCGCACCGTGAGATGTTCCTTCTCTGGGCAAGCACAGATCCCAAAGTCAGTTGTGCCTGTGACTAGGCTGCACGGGGAAGGTGAAGACCAGCAACAGCTTTCAGGGCTGCCACCTTCCGTGTGGGACAAGGAGCCGGACGTTTGCCTTTTCGGGAACAGGCTCTGCCGAGGATGCGCACCGTGAGATGTTCCTTCTCTGGGCAAGCAGGGATCCCAAAGTCAGTTGTGCCTGTGAATAGGCTGCAGGGGGAAGGTGAAGACCAGCAACAGCTTTCAGGGCTGCCACCTTCCGTGTGGGACAAGGAGCCGGACGTTTGCCTTTTCGGGAACAGGCTCTGCCGAGGATGCGCACCGTGAGATGTTCCTTCTCTGGGCAAGCACAGATCCCAAAACCTGTTGTGCCTGTGAATAGGCTGCACGGGAAAGGTGAAGACCAGCAACAGCTTTCAGGGCTGCCACCTTCCGTGTGGGACAAGGAGCCGGACGTTTGCCTTTTCGGGAACAGGCTCTGCCGAGGATGCGCACCGTGAGAGATTGCGTCTTTGGGAAAGCAGAGATTCCCACTACGGTTGAGCCTGTGAATAGGCTGCAGGGGGAAGGTGAAGACCAGCAACAGCTTTCAGGGCTGCCACCTTCCGTGTGGGACAAGGAGCTGGACGTTTGCCTTTTCGGGAACAGGCTCTGCCGAGGATGCGCACCGTGAGAGATTGCGTCTTTGGGAAAGCAGAGATCCAAATACCTGTTGTGCCTGTGAATAGGGTGCAGGGGGAAGGTGAAGACCAGCAACAGCTTTCAGGGCTGCCACCTTCCGTGTGGGACAAGGAGCCGGACGTTTGCCTTTTCGGGAACAGGCTCTGCCGAGGATGCGCACCGTGAGATGTTCCTTCTCTGGGCAAGCACAGATCCCAAAACCTGTTGTGCCTGTGACTAGGCTGCACGGGGAAGGTGAAGACCAGCAACAGCTTTCCGGGCTGCCACCTTCCGTGTGGGACAAGGAGCCGGACGTTTGCCTTTTCGGGAACAGGCTCTGCCGAGGATGCGCACCGTGAGAAATTGAGTCTTTGGGAAAGCAGAGATTCCCAGTGCAGTTGTGCCTGTGAATAGGCTGCACGGGGAAGGTGAAGACCAGCAAGAGCTTTCAGGGCTGCCACCTTCCGTGTGGGACAAGGAGCCGGACGTTTGCCTTTTCGGGAACAGGCTCTGCCGAGGATGCGCACCATGAGAGATTGCGTCTTTTGGAAAGCAGAGATTCCCAGTGCGGTTGTGCCTGTGAATAGGCTGCAGGGGGAAGGTGAAGACCAGCAAGAGCTTTCAGGGCTGCCACCTTCCGTGTGGGACAAGGAGCCGGACGTTTGCCTTTTCGGGAACAGGCTCTGCCGAGGATGCGCACCGTGAGATGTTCCTTCTCTGGGCAAGCACAGATCGCAATACCTGTTGTGCCTGTGAATAGGCTGCACGGGGAAGGTGAAGACCAGCAACAGCTTTCAGGGCTGCCACCTTCCGTGTGGGACAAGGAGCCGGACGTTTGCCTTTTCGGGAACAGGCTCTGCCGAGGATGCGCACCGTGAGATGTTCCTTCTCTGGGCAAGCACAGATCCCAAAGTCAGTTGTGCCTGTGACTAGGCTGCACGGGGAAGGTGAAGACCAGCAACAGCTTTCCGGGCTGCCACCTTCCGTGTGGGACAAGGAGCCGGACGTTTGCCTTTTCGGGAACAGGCTCTGCCGAGGATGCGCACCGTGAGAGATTGCGTCTTTGGGAAAGCAGAGATCCAAATACCTGTTGTGCCTGTGAATAGGGTGCAGGGGGAAGGTGAAGACCAGCAACAGCTTTCAGGGCTGCCACCTTCCGTGTGGGACAAGGAGCCGGACGTTTGCCTTTTCGGGAACAGGCTCTGCCGAGGATGCGCACCGTGAGAAATTGAGTCTTTGGGAAAGCAGAGATTCCCAGTGCAGTTGTACCTGTGAATAGGCTGCACGGGGAAGGTGAAGACCAGCAAGAGCTTTCAGGGCTGCCACCTTCCGTGTGGGACAAGGAGCCGGACGTTTGCCTTTTCGGGAACAGGCTCTGCCGAGGATGCGCACCGTGAGAGATTTCGTCTTTGGGAAAGCAGAGATCCAAATACCTGTTGTGCCTGTGACTAGGCTGCACGGGGAAGGTGAAGACCAGCAAGAGCTTTCCGGGCTGCCACCTTCCGTGTGGGACAAGGAGCCGGACGTTTGCATTTTCGGGAACAGGCTCTGCCAAGGATGCGCACCGTGAGATGTTCCTTCTCTGGGAAACACAGATCCCAAAACCTGTTGTGCCTGTGAATAGGCTGCACGGGGAAGGTGAAGACCAGCACCAGCTTTCAGGGCTGCCACCTTCTGTGTGGGACAAGGAGCCGGATGTTTGCCTTTTCGGGAACAGGCTCTGCCGAGGATGCGCACCGTGAGACATTCCGTCGTTGGGCAAGCACAGATCCCAAAACCTGTTGTGCCTGTGACTAGGCTGCCCGGGGAAGGTGAAGACCAGCACCAGCTTTCAGGGCTGCCACATTCCGTGTGGGACAAGGGGCCGGATGTTTTCCTTTTTGGGAACAGGCTCTGCCGACGATGCGCACCGTGAGAGATTGCATCTTTGGGAAAGCAGATATTCCCAGTGTGCTTGTGCCTGTGAATAGGCTGCAGGGGGAAGGTGAAGACCAGCAACAGCTTTCAGGGCTGCTACCTTCCGTGTGGGACAAGGAGCCGGACGTTTGCCTTTTCGGGAACAGGCTCTGCCGAGGATGCGCACCGTGAGAGATTGCGTCTTTGGGAAAGCTGATATTCCCAGTGTGCTTGTGCCTGTGACTAGGCTGCACGGGGAAGGTGAAGACCAGCAACAGCTTTCAGGGCTGCCACCTTCCGTGTGGGACAAGGAGCCGGACGTTTGCCTTTTCGGGAACAGGCTCTGCCGAGGATGCGCACCGTGAGATGTTCCTTCTCTGGGCAAGCACAGATCCCAAAACCTGTTGTGCCTGTGAATAGGCTGCAGGGGGAAGGTGAAGACCAGCAACAGCTTTCAGGGCTGCCACCTTCCGTGTGGGACAAGGAGCCGGATATTTGCGTTTTCGGGAACAGGCTCTGCCGAGGATGCGCACCGTGAGATGTTCCTTCTCTGGGCAAGCACAGATCCCAAAACCTGTTGTGCCTGTGAATAGGCTGCACGGGAAAGGTGAAGACCAGCAACAGCTTTCAGGGCTGCCACCTTCCATGTTGGGACAAGGAGCCGGACGTTTGCCTTTTCGGGAACAGGCTCTGCCGAGGATGCGCACCGTGAGAGATTGCGTCTTTGGGAAAGCAGAGATTCCCACTGCGGTTGAGCCTGTGAATAGGCTGCACGGGGAAGGTGAAGACCAGCAACAGCTTTCCGGGCTGCCACCTTCCGTGTGGGACAAGGAGCTGGACGTTTGCCTTTTCGGGAACAGGCTCTGCCGAGGATGCGCACCGTGAGAGATTGCGTCTTTGGGAAAGCAGAGATCCAAATACCTGTTGTGCCTGTGAATAGGGTGCAGGGGGAAGGTGAAGACCAGCAAGAGCTTTCAGGGCTGCCACCTTCCGTGTGGGACAAGGAGCCGGACGTTTGCCTTTTCGGGAACAGGCTCTGCCGAGGATGCGCACCATGAGAGATTGCGTCTTTTGGAAAGCAGAGATTCCCAGTGCGGTTGTGCCTGTGAATAGGCTGCAGGGGGAAGGTGAAGACCAGCAACAGCTTTCAGGGCTGCCACCTTCCGTGTGGGACAAGGAGCCGGACGTTTGCCTTTTCGGGAACAGGCTCTGCCGAGGATGCGCACCGTGAGATGTTCCTTCTCTGGGCAAGCACAGATCCCAAAGTCAGTTGTGCCTGTGACTAGGCTGCACGGGGAAGGTGAAGACCAGCAACAGCTTTCAGGGCTGCCACCTTCCGTGTGGGACAAGGAGCCGGACGTTTGCCTTTTCGGGAACAGGCTCTGCCGAGGATGCGCACCGTGAGATGTTCCTTCTCTGGGCAAGCAGGGATCCCAAAGTCAGTTGTGCCTGTGAATAGGCTGCAGGGGGAAGGTGAAGACCAGCAACAGCTTTCAGGGCTGCCACCTTCCGTGTGGGACAAGGAGCCGGACGTTTGCCTTTTCGGGAACAGGCTCTGCCGAGGATGCGCACCGTGAGATGTTCCTTCTCTGGGCAAGCACAGATCCCAAAACCTGTTGTGCCTGTGAATAGGCTGCACGGGAAAGGTGAAGACCAGCAACAGCTTTCAGGGCTGCCACCTTCCGTGTGGGACAAGGAGCCGGACGTTTGCCTTTTCGGGAACAGGCTCTGCCGAGGATGCGCACCGTGAGAGATTGCGTCTTTGGGAAAGCAGAGATTCCCACTACGGTTGAGCCTGTGAATAGGCTGCAGGGGGAAGGTGAAGACCAGCAACAGCTTTCAGGGCTGCCACCTTCCGTGTGGGACAAGGAGCTGGACGTTTGCCTTTTCGGGAACAGGCTCTGCCGAGGATGCGCACCGTGAGAGATTGCGTCTTTGGGAAAGCAGAGATCCAAATACCTGTTGTGCCTGTGAATAGGGTGCAGGGGGAAGGTGAAGACCAGCAACAGCTTTCAGGGCTGCCACCTTCCGTGTGGGACAAGGAGCCGGACGTTTGCCTTTTCGGGAACAGGCTCTGCCGAGGATGCGCACCGTGAGATGTTCCTTCTCTGGGCAAGCACAGATCCCAAAACCTGTTGTGCCTGTGACTAGGCTGCACGGGGAAGGTGAAGACCAGCAACAGCTTTCCGGGCTGCCACCTTCCGTGTGGGACAAGGAGCCGGACGTTTGCCTTTTCGGGAACAGGCTCTGCCGAGGATGCGCACCGTGAGAAATTGAGTCTTTGGGAAAGCAGAGATTCCCAGTGCAGTTGTGCCTGTGAATAGGGTGCAGGGGGAAGGTGAAGACCAGCAAGAGCTTTCAGGGCTGCCACCTTCCGTGTGGGACAAGGAGCCGGACGTTTGCCTTTTCGGGAACAGGCTCTGCCGAGGATGCGCACCATGAGAGATTGCGTCTTTTGGAAAGCAGAGATTCCCAGTGCGGTTGTGCCTGTGAATAGGCTGCAGGGGGAAGGTGAAGACCAGCAAGAGCTTTCAGGGCTGCCACCTTCCGTGTGGGACAAGGAGCCGGACGTTTGCCTTTTCGGGAACAGGCTCTGCCGAGGATGCGCACCGTGAGATGTTCCTTCTCTGGGCAAGCACAGATCGCAATACCTGTTGTGCCTGTGAATAGGCTGCACGGGGAAGGTGAAGACCAGCAACAGCTTTCAGGGCTGCCACCTTCCGTGTGGGACAAGGAGCCGGACGTTTGCCTTTTCGGGAACAGGCTCTGCCGAGGATGCGCACCGTGAGATGTTCCTTCTCTGGGCAAGCACAGATCCCAAAGTCAGTTGTGCCTGTGACTAGGCTGCACGGGGAAGGTGAAGACCAGCAAGAGCTTTCAGGGCTGCCACCTTCCGTGTGGGACAAGGAGCCGGACGTTTGCCTTTTCGGGAACAGGCTCTGCCGAGGATGCGCACCGTGAGAGATTGCGTCTTTGGGAAAGCAGAGATCCAAATACCTGTTGTGCCTGTGAATAGGGTGCAGGGGGAAGGTGAAGACCAGCAACAGCTTTCAGGGCTGCCACCTTCCGTGTGGGACAAGGAGCCGGACGTTTGCCTTTTCGGGAACAGGCTCTGCCGAGGATGCGCACCGTGAGAAATTGAGTCTTTGGGAAAGCAGAGATTCCCAGTGCAGTTGTACCTGTGAATAGGCTGCACGGGGAAGGTGAAGACCAGCAAGAGCTTTCAGGGCTGCCACCTTCCGTGTGGGACAAGGAGCCGGACGTTTGCCTTTTCGGGAACAGGCTCTGCCGAGGATGCGCACCGTGAGAGATTTCGTCTTTGGGAAAGCAGAGATCCAAATACCTGTTGTGCCTGTGACTAGGCTGCACGGGGAAGGTGAAGACCAGCAAGAGCTTTCCGGGCTGCCACCTTCCGTGTGGGACAAGGAGCCGGACGTTTGCATTTTCGGGAACAGGCTCTGCCAAGGATGCGCACCGTGAGATGTTCCTTCTCTGGGAAACACAGATCCCAAAACCTGTTGTGCCTGTGAATAGGCTGCACGGGGAAGGTGAAGACCAGCACCAGCTTTCAGGGCTGCCACCTTCTGTGTGGGACAAGGAGCCGGATGTTTGCCTTTTCGGGAACAGGCTCTGCCGAGGATGCGCACCGTGAGACATTCCGTCGTTGGGCAAGCACAGATCCCAAAACCTGTTGTGCCTGTGACTAGGCTGCCCGGGGAAGGTGAAGACCAGCACCAGCTTTCAGGGCTGCCACATTCCGTGTGGGACAAGGGGCCGGACGTTTTCCTTTTTGGGAACAGGCTCTGCCGACGATGCGCACCGTGAGAGATTGCATCTTTGGGAAAGCAGATATTCCCAGTGTGCTTGTGCCTGTGAATAGGCTGCAGGGGGAAGGTGAAGACCAGCAACAGCTTTCAGGGCTGCTACCTTCCGTGTGGGACAAGGAGCCGGACGTTTGCCTTTTCGGGAACAGGCTCTGCCGAGGATGCGCACCGTGAGAGATTGCGTCTTTGGGAAAGGAGGGATTCCCAGTGCAGTTGTGCCTGTGAATAGGCTGCGCGGGGAAGGTGAAGACCAGCAACAGCTTTCAGGGCTGCCACATTCCGTGTGGGACAAGGAGCCGGACGTTTGCCTTTTCGGGAACAGGCTCTGCCGAGGATGCGCACCGTGAGAGATTGCATCTTTGGGAAAGCTGATATTCCCAGTGTGCTTGTGCCTGTGACTAGGCTGCACGGGGAAGGTGAAGACCAGCAACAGCTTTCAGGGCTGCCACCTTCCGTGTGGGACAAGGAGCCGGACGTTTGCCTTTTCGGGAACAGGCTCTGCCAAGGATGTGCACCGTGAGATGTTCCTTCTCTGGGCAAGCAGAGATCCCAAAGTCAGTTGTGCCTGTGAATAGGCTGCAGGGGGAAGGTGAAGACCAGCAAGAGCTTTCAGGGCTGCCACCTTCCGTGTGGGACAAGGAGCCGGACGTTTGCCTTTTCGGGAACAGGCTCTGCCGAGGATGCGCACCGTGAGATGTTCCTTCTCTGGGCAAGCAGAGATCCCCAAACCTGTTGTGCCTGTGAATAGGCTGCAGGGGGAAGGTGAAGACCAGCAAGAGCTTTCAGGGCTGCCACCTTCCGTGTGGGACAAGGAGCCGGATGTTTGCGTTTTTGGGAACAGGCTCTGCCGAGGATGCGCACCGTGAGATGTTCCTTCTCTGGGCAAGCACAGATCCCAAAACCTGTTGTGCCTGTGAATAGGCTGCACGGGAAAGGTGAAGACCAGCAACAGCTTTCAGGGCTGCCACCTTCCATGTTGGGACAAGGAGCCGGACGTTTGCCTTTTCGGGAACAGGCTCTGCCGAGGATGCGCACCGTGAGAGATTGCGTCTTTGGGAAAGGAGGGATTCCCAGTGCAGTTGTACCTGTGAATAGGCTGCGCGGGGAAGGTGAAGACCAGCAACAGCTTTCAGGGCTGCCACATTCCGTGTGGGACAAGGAGCCGGACGTTTGCCTTTTCGGGAACAGGCTCTGCCGAGGATGCGCACCGTGAGAGATTGCATCTTTGGGAAAGCTGATATTCCCAGTGTGCTTGTGCCTGTGACTAGGCTGCACGGGGAAGGTGAAGACCAGCAACAGCTTTCAGGGCTGCCACCTTCCGTGTGGGACAAGGAGCCGGACGTTTGCCTTTTCGGGAACAGGCTCTGCCAAGGATGCGCACCGTGAGATGTTCCTTCTCTGGGCAAGCAGAGATCCCAAAGTCAGTTGTGCCTGTGAATAGGCTGCAGGGGGAAGGTGAAGACCAGCAAGAGCTTTCAGGGCTGCCACCTTCCGTGTGGGACAAGGAGCCGGACGTTTGCCTTTTCGGGAACAGGCTCTGCCGAGGATGCGCACCGTGAGATGTTCCTTCTCTGGGCAAGCAGAGATCCCCAAACCTGTTGTGCCTGTGAATAGGCTGCAGGGGGAAGGTGAAGACCAGCACCAGCTTTCAGGGCTGCCACCTTCCGTGTGGGACAAGGAGCCAGATCTTTGCGTTTTCGGGAACAGGCTCTGCCGAGGATGCGCACCGTGAGAGATTGCGTCTTTGGGAAAGCACAGATCCCAAAACCTGTTGTGCCTGTGAATAGGCTGCACGGGGAAGGTGAAGACCAGCAAGAGCTTTCAGGGCTGCCACCTTCCGTGTGGGACAAGGAGCCGGACGTTTGCCTTTTCGGGAACAGGCTCTGCCGAGGATGCGCACCGTGAGAGATTGCGTCTCTGGGCAAGCACAGATCCCAATACCTGTTGCGCCTGTGAATAGGCTGCACGGGGAAGGTGAAGACTAGCAACAGCTTTCAGGGCTGCCACCTTCCGTGTGGGACAAGGAGCCGGACGTTTGCCTTTTCAGGAACAGGCTCTGCCGACGATGCGCACCGTGAGAGATTGCGTCTTTGGGAAAGCACAGATCCCAAAACCTGTTCTGCCTGTGAATAGGCTGCACGGGGAAGGTGAAGACCAGCAACAGCTTTCAGGGCTGCCACCTTCCGTGTGGGACAAGGAGCCGGACGTTTGCCTTTTCGGGAACAGGCTCTGCCGAGGATGCGCACCGTGAGAGATTGCGTCTTTGGGAAATCAGAGATCCAAATAACTGTTGTGCCTGTGAATAGGGTGCAGGGGGAAGGTGAAGACCAGCAACAGCTTTCAGGGCTGCCACCTTCCGTGTGGGACAAGGGGCCGGACGTTTGCCTTTTCAGGAACAGGCTCTGCCGAGGATGCGCACCGTGAGATGTTCCTTCTCTGGGCAAGCACAGATCCCAAAACCTGTTGTGCCTGTGAATAGGCTGCACGGGAAAGGTGAAGACCAGCAATAGCTTTCAGGGCTGCCAACTTCCGTGTTGGGACAAGGAGCCGGACGTTTGCCTTTTCGGGAACAGGCTCTGCCGAGGATGCGCACCGTGAGAGATTGCGTCTTTGGGAAAGCAGAGATTCCCAGTGCGGTTGAGCCTGTGACTAGGCTGCACGGGGAAGGTGAAGACCAGCAACAGCTTTCAGGGCTGCCACCTTCCGTGTGGGACAAGGAGCCGGACATTTGCCTTTTCGGGAACAGGCTCTGCCGAGGATGCGCACCGTGAGAGATTGCGTCTTTGGGAAAGCACAGATCCAAATACCTGTTGTGCCTCTGAATATGCTGCAGGGGGAAGTTGAAGTCCAGCAAGAGCTTTCAGGGCTGCCACCTTCCGTGTGGGACAAGGAGCCGGACGTTTGCCTTTTCGGGAACAGGCTCTGCCGAGGATGCGCACCGTGAGATGTTCCTTCTCTGGGCAAGCACAGATCCCAAAGTCAGTTGTGCCTGTGAATAGGCTGCAGGGGGAAGGTGAAGACCAGCAACAGCTTTCAGGGCTGCCACCTTCCGTGTGGGACAAGGAGCCGGACGTTTGCCTTTTCGGGAACAGGCTCTGCCGAGGATGCGCACCGTGAGATGTTCCTTCTCTGGGCAAGCACAGATCCCAAAACCTGTTGTGCCTGTGAATAGGCTGCAGGGGGAAGGTGAAGACCAGCAAGAGCTTTCCGGGCTGCCACCTTCCGTGTGGGACAAGGAGCCGGACGTTTGCCTTTTCAGGAACAGGCTCTGCCGAGGATGCGCACCGTGAGGGATTGCGTCTTTGGGAAAGCAGAGATTCCCAGTGCGGTTGTGCCTGTGAATAGGCTGCACGGGGAAGGTGAAGACCAGCAACAGCTTTCAGGGCTGCCACCTTCCGTGTGGGACAAGGAGCCGGACGTTTGCCTTTTCGGGAACAGGCTCTGCCGAGGATGCGCACCGTGAGATGTTCCTTCTCTGGGCAAGCACAGATCCCAAAGGCAGTTGTGCCGGTGAATAGGCTGCAGGGGGAAGGTGAAGACCAGCAACAGCTTTCAGGGCTGCCACCTTCCGTGTGGGACAAGGAGCCGGACGTTTGCCTTTTCGGGAACAGGCTCTGCCGAGGATGCGCAACGTGAGAGATTGCGTATTTGGGCAAGCACAGATCCCCAAACCTGTTGTGCCTGTGAATAGGCTGCAGGGGGAAGGTGAAGACCAGCAACAGCTTTCAGGGCTGCCACCTTCCGTGTGGGACAAGGAGCCGGATGTTTGCCTTTTCAGGAACAGGCTCTGCCGACGATGCGCACCGTGAGATGTTCCTTCTTTGGGAAAGCACAGATCCCAAAACCTGTTGTGCCTGTGAATAGGCTGCACGGGAAAGGTGAAGACCAGCAACAGCTTTCAGGGCTGCCAACTTCCGTGTTGGGACAAGGAGCCGGACGTTTGCCTTTTCGGGAACAGGCTCTGCCGAGGATGCGCACCGTGAGAGATTGCGTCTTTGGGAAAGCAGAGATTCCCAGTGCGGTTGTGCCTGTGACTAGGCTGCACGGGGAAGGTGAAGACCAGCAACAGCTTTCAGGGCTGCCACCTTCCGTGTGGGACAAGGAGCCGGACATTTGCCTTTTCGGGAACAGGCTCTGCCGAGGATGCGCACCGTGAGAGATTGCGTCTTTGGGAAAGCACAGATCCAAATACCTGTTGTGCCTGTGAATATGCTGCAGGGGGAAGGTGAAGACCAGCAAGAGCTTTCAGGGCTGCCACCTTCCGTGTGGGACAAGGAGCCGGACGTTTGCCTTTTCGGGAACAGGCTCTGCCGAGGATGCGCACCGTGAGATGTTCCTTCTCTGGGCAAGCACAGATCCCAAAGTCAGTTGTGCCTGTGAATAGGCTGCAGGGGGAAGGTGAAGACCAGCAACAGCTTTCAGGGCTGCCACCTTCCATGTGGGACAAGGAGCCGGACGTTTGCCTTTTCGGGAACAGGCTCTGCCGAGGATGCGCACCGTGAGATGTTCCTTCTCTGGGCAAGCACAGATCCCAAAACCTGTTGTGCCTGTGAATAGGCTGCAGGGGGAAGGTGAAGACCAGCAAGAGCTTTCAGGGCTGCCACCTTCCGTGTGGGACAAGGAGCCGGACGTTTGCCTTTTCGGGAACAGGCTCTGCCGAGGAAGCGAACCATGAGACATTACGTCTTTTGGAAAGCAGAGATTCCCAGTGCGGTTGTGCCTGTGAATAGGGTGCAGGGGGAAGGTGAAGACCAGCAACAGCTTTCAGGGCTGCCACCTTCCGTGTGGGACAAGGAGCCGGACGTTTGCCTTTTCGGGAACAGGCTCTGCCGAGGATGCGCACCGTGAGAGATTGCGTCTTTGGGAAAGCACAGATCCAAATACCTGTTGTGCCTGTGAATATGCTGCAGGGGGAAGGTGAAGACCAGCAAGAGCTTTCCGGGCTGCCACCTTCCGTGTGGGACAAGGAGCCGGACGTTTGCCTTTTCGGGAACAGGCTCTGCCGAGGATGCGCACTGTGAGATGTTCCTTCTCTGGGCAAGCACAGATCCCAAAGTCAGTTGTGCCTGTGAATAGGCTGCAGGGGGAAGGTGAAGACCAGCAACAGCTTTCCGGGCTGCCACCTTCCGTGTGGGACAAGGAGCCGGACGTTTGCCTTTTCGGGAACAGGCTCTGCCGAGGATGCGCACCGTGAGATGTTCCTTCTCTGGGCAAGCACAGATCCCAAAACCTGTTGTGCCTGTGAATAGGCTGCAGGGGGAAGGTGAAGACCAGCAAGAGCTTTCCGGGCTGCCACCTTCCGTGTGGGACAAGGGGCCGGACGTTTTCCTTTTCAGGAACAGGCTCTGCCGAGGATGCGCACCGTGAGGGATTGCGTCTTTGGGAAAGCAGAGATTCCCAGTGCGGTTGTGCCTGTGAATAGGCTGCACGGGGAAGGTGAAGACCAGCAACAGCTTTCAGGGCTGCCACCTTCCGTGTGGGACAAGGAGCCGGACGTTTGCCTTTTCGGGAACAGGCTCTGCCGAGGATGCGCACCGTGAGATGTTCCTTCTCTGGGCAAGCACAGATCCCCAAACCTGTTGTGCCTGTGAATAGGCTGCAGGGGGAAGGTGAAGACCAGCAACAGCTTTCAGGGCTGCCACCTTCCGTGTGGGACAAGGAGCCGGACGTTTGCCTTTTCGGGAACAGGCTCTGCCGAGGATGCGAACCATGAGACATTACATCTTTTGGAAAGCAGAGATTCCCAGTGCGGTTGTGCCTGTGAATAGGGTGCAGGGGGAAGGTGAAGGCCAGCAACAGCTTTCAGGGCTGCCACCTTCCGTGTGGGACAAGGAGCCGGACGTTTGCCTTTTCGGGAACAGGCTCTGCCGAGGATGCGCACCGTGAGACATTGCGTCTTTGGGAAAGCAGAGATTCCCAGTGCGGTTGTGCCTGTGACTAGGCTGCACGGGGAAGGTGAAGACCAGCAACAGCTTTCAGGGCTGCCACCTTCCGTGTGGGACAAGGAGCCGGACGTTTGCCGTTTCAGGAACAGGCTCTGCCGAGGATGCGCACCGTGAGAGATTGCGTCTTTGGGAAAGCAGATATTCCCAGTGTTCCTTTGCCTGTGAATAGGCTGCAGGGGGAAGGTGAAGACCAGCAACAGCTTTCAGGGCTGCCACCTTCCGTGTGGGACAAGGAGCTGGATGTTTGCCATTTCGGGAACAGGCTCTGCCGAGGATGCGCACCGTGAGAGATTGCGTATTTGGGCAAGCACAGATCCCCAAACCTGTTGTGCCTGTGAATAGGCTGCAGGGGGAAGGTGAAGACCAGCAAGAGCTTTCAGGGCTGCCACCTTCCGTGTGGGACAAGGAGCCGGACGTTTGACTTTTCGGGAACAGGCTCTGCCGAGGATGCGCACCGTGAGATGTTCCTTCTCTGGGCAAGCACAGATCCCAAAACCTGTAGTGCCTGTGAATAGGCTGCAGGGGGAAGGTGAAGACCAGCAACAGCTTTCAGGGCTGCCACCTTCCGTGTGGGACAAGGAGCCGGATGTTTGCCTTTTCGGGAACAGGCTCTGCCGAGGATGCGCACCGTGAGAGATTGCGTCTTTGGGAAAGCAGAGATCCCAAAACCTTTTGTGCCTGTGAATAGGCTGCAGGGGGAGGGTGAAGACCAGCAACAGCTTTCAGGGCTGCCACCTTCCGTGTGGGACAAGGAGCCGGACGTTTGCCTTTTTGGGAACAGGCTCTGCCGAGGATGCGCACCGTGAGATGTTCCTTCTCTGGGCAAGCACAGATCCCAATACCTGTTGCGCCTGTGAATAGGCTGCACGGGGAAGGTGACGACTAGCAACAGCTTTCCGGGCTGCCACCTTCCGTGTGGGACAAGGAGCCGGACGTTTGCCTTTTCGGGAACAGGCTCTGCCGAGGATGCGCACCGTGAGAGATTGCGTCTTTGGGAAATCAGAGATCCAAATACCTGTTGTGCCTGTGAATAGGCTGCAGGGGGAAGGTGAAGACCAGCAACAGCTTTCAGGGCTGCCACCTTCCGTGTGGGACAAGGGGCCGGACGTTTGCCTTTTCGGGAACAGGCTCTGCCGAGGATGCGCACCGTGAGATGTTCCTTCTCTGGGCAAGCACAGATCCCAAAACCTGTTGTGCCTGTGACTAGGCTGCACGGGGAAGGTGAAGACCAGCAACAGCTTTCAGGGCTGCCACCTTCCGTGTGGGACAAGGAGCCAGACGTTTGCCTTTTTGGGAACAGGCTCTGCCGAGGATGCGCACCGTGAGATGTTCCTTCTCTGGGCAAGCACAGATCCCAAAGTCAGTTGTGCCTGTGAATAAGCTGCAGGGGGAAGGTGAAGACCAGCAAGAGCTTTCAGGGCTGCCACCTTCCGTGTGGGAGAAGGAGCCGGACGTTTGCCTTTTCGGGAACAGGCTCTGCCGAGGATGCGCACCGTGAGATGTTCCTTCTCTGGGCAAGCACAGATCCCAAAACCTGTTGTGCCTGTGAATAGGCTGCAGGGGGAAGGTGAAGACCAGCAAGAGCTTTCAGGGCTGCCACCTTCCGTGTGGGACAAGGAGCCGGATGTTTGCCTTTTCGGGAACAGGCTCTGCCGAGGATGCGCACCGTGAGGGATTGCGTCTTTGGGAAAGCAGAGATTCCCAGTGCGGTTGTGCCTGTGAATAGGTTGCAGGGGGAAGGTGAAGACCAGCAACAGCTTTCAGGGCTGCCACCTTCCGTGTGGGACAAGGAGCCGGACGTTTGCCTTTTCGGGAACAGGCTCTGCCGAGGATGCGCACCGTGAGACATTGCGTCTTTGGGAAAGCAGAGATTCCCAGTGTGGTTGTGCCTGTGAATAGGCTGCAGGGGGAAGGTGAAGACCAGCAACAGTTTTCAGGCTGCCACCTTCCGTGTGGGACAAGGAGCCGGACGTTTGCCGTTTTGGGAACAGGCTCTGCCGAGGATGCGCACCATGAGAGATTGTGTCTTTGGGAAAGCAGATATTCCCAGTGTTCCTTTGCCTGTGAATAGGCTGCAGGGGGAAGGTGAAGACCAGCAACAGCTTTCAGGGCTGCCACCTTCCGTGTGGGACAAGGAGCTGGATGTTTGCCATTTCGGGAACAGGCTCTGCCGAGGATGCGCACCGTGAGAGATTGCGTCTTTGGGAAAGCACAGATCCCCAAACCTGTTGTGCCTGTGAATAGGCTGCAGGGGGAAGGTGAAGACCAGCAACAGCTTTCAGGGCTGCCACCTTCCGTGTGGGACAAGGAGCCGGACGTTTGCCTTTTCGGGAACAGGCTCTGCCGAGGATGCGCACCGTGAGATGTTCCTTCTCTGGGCAAGCACAGATCCCAAAGTCAGTTGTGCCTGTGAATAGGCTGCAGGGGGAAGGTGAAGACCAGCAACAGCTTTCAGGGCTGCCACCTTCCGTGTGGGACAAGGAGCCGGACGTTTGCCTTTTCGGGAACAGGCTCTGCCGAGGATACGCACCGTGAGATGTTCCTTCTCTGGGCAAGCACAGATCCCAAAGTCAGTTGTGCCTGTGAATAGGCTGCAGGGGGAAGGTGAAGACCAGCAAGAGCTTTCAGGGCTGCCACCTTCCGTGTGGGACAAGGAGCCGGACGTTTGCCTGTTCTGGAACAGGCTCTGCCGAGGATGCGCACCGTGAGATGTTCCTTCTCTGGGCAAGCACAGATCCCAATACCTGTTGTGCCTGTGAATAGGCTGCACGGGGAAGGTGAAGACTAGCAACAGCTTTCAGGGCTGCCACCTTCCGTGTGGGACAAGGAGCCGGACGTTTGCCTTTTCAGGAACAGGCTCTGCCGACGATGCGCACCGTGAGAGATTGCGTCTTTGGAAAGCACAGATCCCAAAACCTGTTGTGCCTGTGACTAGGCTGCACGGGGAAGGTGAAGACCAGCAACAGCTTTCCGGGCTGCCACCTTCCGTGTGGGACAAGGAGCTGGACGTTTGCCTTTTCGGGAACAGGCTCTGCCGAGGATGCGCACCGTGAGAGATTGCGTCTTTGGGAAATCAGAGATCCAAATACCTGTTGTGCCTGTGAATAGGCTGCAGGGGGAAGGTGAAGACCAGCAAGAGCTTTCAGGGCTGCCACCTTCCGTGTGGGACAAGGGGCCGGACGTTTGCCTTTTCGGGAACAGGCTCTGCTGCGGATGCGCACCGTGAGATGTTCCTTCTCTGGGCAAGCACAGATCCCAAAACCTGTTGTGCCTGTGACTAGGCTGCACGGGGAAGGTGAAGACCAGCAACAGCTTTCAGGGCTGCCACCTTCCGTGTGGGACAAGGAGCCGGACGTTTGCCTTTTCGGGAACAGGCTCTGCCGAGGATGCGCACCGTGAGAGATTCTGTCTTGGGAAAGCACAGGTCCCAAAACCTGTAGTGCCTGTGAATAGGCTGCAGGGGGAAGGTGAAGACCAGCAACAGCTTTCCGGGCTGCCACCTTCCGTGTGGGACAAGGAGCCGGACGTTTGCCTTTTCGGGAACAGGCTCTGCCGAGGATGCGCACCGTGAGATGTTCCTTCTCTGGGCAAGCACAGATCCCCAAACCTGTTGTGCCTGTGAATAGGCTGCAGGGGGAAGGTGAAGACCAGCAACAGCTTTCCGGGCTGCCACCTTCCGTGTGGGACAAGGAGCCGGACGTTTGCCTTTTCGGGAACAGGCTCTGCCGAGGATGCGCACCGTGAGATGTTCCGTCCTTGGGAAAGCACAGATCCAAATACCTGTTGTGCCTGTGAATAGGCTGCAGGGGGAAGGTGAAGACCAGCAAGAGCTTTCAGGGCTGCCACCTTCCGTGTGGGACAAGGAGCCGGACGTTTGCCTTTTCGGGAACAGGCTCTGCCGAGGATGCGCACCGTGAGATGTTCCTTCTCTGGGCAAGCACAGATCCCCAAACCTGTTGTGCCTGTGACTAGGCTGCAGGGGGAAGGTGAAGACCAGCACCAGCTTTCAGGGCTGCCACCTTCCGTGTGGGACAAGGAGCCGGACGTTTGCCTTTTCAGGAACAGGCTCTGCTGAGGATGCGCACCGTGAGATGTTCCTTCTCTGGGCAAGCACAGATCCCAAAACCTGTTGTGCCTGTGACTAGGCTGCAGGGGGAAGGTGAAGACCAGCAACAGCTTTCAGGGCTGCCACCTTCCGTGTGGGACAAGGAGCCGGACGTTTGCCTTTTCGGGAACAGGCTCTGCCGAGGATGCGCACCGTGAGATGTTCAGTCTTTGGGAAAGCACAGATCCAAATACCTGTTGTGCCTGTGAATAGGCTGCAGGGGGAAGGTGAAGACCAGCAACAGCTTTCAGGGCTGCCACCTTCCGTGTGGGACAAGGAGCCGGACGTTTGCCTTTTCGGGAACAGGCTCTGCCGAGGATGCGCACCGTGAGAGATTGCGTCTTTGGGAAAGCAGAGATTCCCAGTGCGGTTGTGCCTGTGACTAGGCTGCAGGGGGAAGGTGAAGACCAGCAACAGCTTTCAGGGCTGCCACCTTCCGTGTGGGACAAGGAGCCAGACGTTTGCCTTTTCGGGAACAGGCTCTGCCGAGGATGCGCACCGTGAGAGATTGCGTCTCTGGGAAAGCAGAGATCCCAAAACCTGTTGTGCCTGTGAATAGGCTGCAGGGGGAAGGTGAAGACCAGCAAGAGCTTTCAGGGCTGCCACCTTCCGTGTGGGACAAGGAGCCGGACGTTTGCCTTTTCGGGAACAGGCTCTGCCGAGGATGCGCACTGTGAGAGATTGCGTCTCTGGGAAAGCAGAGATCCCAAAACCTGTTGTGCCTGTGAATAGGCTGCAGGGGGAAGGTGAAGACCAGCAACAGCTTTCAGGGCTGCCACCTTCCGTGTGGGACAAGGAGCCGGACGTTTGCCTTTTCGGGAACAGGCTCTGCCGAGGATGCGCACCGTGAGATGTTCCTTCTCTGGGCAAGCAGAGATCCCCAAACCTGTTGTGCCTGTGAATAGGCTGCACGGGGAAGGTGAAGACCAGCAAGAGCTTTCAGGGCTGCCACCTTCCGTGTGGGACAAGGAGCCGGACGTTTGCCTTTTCAGGAACAGGCTCTGCCGAGGATGCGCACCGTGAGATATTCCTTCTCTGGGCAAGCACAGATCCCAAAACCTGTTGTGCCTGTGAATAGGCTGCAGGGGGAAGGTGAAGACCAGCAAGAGCTTTCAGGGCTGCCACCTTCCGTGTGGGACAAGGAGCCGGACGTTTGCCTTTTCGGGAACAGGCTCTGCCGAGGATGCGCACCGTGAGATGTTCCTTCTCTGGGCAAGCACAGATCCCAAAACCTGTTGTGCCTGTGAATAGGCTGCAGGGGGAAGGTGAAGACCAGCAAGAGCTTTCCGGGCTGCCACCTTCCGTGTGGGACAAGGAGCCGGACGTTTGCCTTTTCAGGAACAGGCTCTGCCGAGGATGCGCACCGTGAGGGATTGCGTCTTTGGGAAAGCAGAGATTCCCAGTGCGGTTGTGCCTGTGAATAGGCTGCACGGGGAAGGTGAAGACCAGCAACAGCTTTCAGGGCTGCCACCTTCCGTGTGGGACAAGGAGCCGGACGTTTGCCTTTTCGGGAACAGGCTCTGCCGAGGATGCGCACCGTGAGAGATTGCGTCTCTGGGAAAGCAGAGATCCCAAAACCTGTTGTGCCTGTGAATAGGCTGCAGGGGGAAGGTGAAGACCAGCAAGAGCTTTCAGGGCTGCCACCTTCCGTGTGGGAGAAGGAGCCGGACGTTTGCCTTTTCGGGAACAGGCTCTGCCGAGGATGCGCACCGTGAGAGATTGCGTCTCTGGGAAAGCAGAGATCCCAAAACCTGTTGTGCCTGTGAATAGGCTGCAGGGGGAAGGTGAAGACCAGCAAGAGCTTTCAGGGCTGCCACCTTCCGTGTGGGACAAGGAGCCGGACGTTTGCCTTTTCGGGAACAGGCTCTGCCGAGGATGCGCACCGTGAGAGATTGCGTCTTGGGGCAAGCAGAGATCCCAAAACCTGTTGTGCCTGTGAATAGGCTGCACGGGGAAGGTGAAGACCAGCAAGAGCTTTCAGGGCTGCCACCTTCCGTGTGGGACAAGGAGCCGGACGTTTGCCTTTTCGGGAACAGGCTCTGCCGAGGATGCGCACCGTGAGATGTTCCTTCTCTGGGCAAGCACAGATCCCAAAACCTGTTGTGCCTGTGAATAGGCTGCAGGGGGAAGGTGAAGACCAGCAAGAGCTTTCCGGGCTGCCACCTTCCGTGTGGGACAAGGAGCCGGACGTTTGCCTTTTCAGGAACAGGCTCTGCCGAGGATGCGCACCGTGAGGGATTGCGTCTTTGGGAAAGCAGAGATTCCCAGTGCGGTTGTGCCTGTGAATAGGCTGCACGAGGAAGGTGAAGACCAGCAAGAGCTTTCAGGGCTGCCACCTTCCGTGTGGGACAAGGAGCCGGACGTTTGCCTTTTCGGGAACAGGCTCTGCCGAGGATGCGCACCGTGAGATGTTCCTTCTCTGGGCAAGCACAGATCCCCAAACCTGTTGTGCCTGTGAATAGGCTGCAGGGGGAAGGTGAAGACCAGCAACAGCTTTCCGGGCTGCCACCTTCCGTGTGGGACAAGGAGCCGGACGTTTGCCTTTTCAGGAACAGGCTCTGCCGAGGATGCGCACCGTGAGGGATTGCGTCTTTGGGAAAGCAGAGATTCCCAGTGCGGTTGTGCCTGTGAATAGGCTGCACGAGGAAGGTGAAGACCAGCAACAGCTTTCCGGGCTGCCACCTTCCGTGTGGGACAAGGAGCCGGACGTTTGCCTTTTCGGGAACAGGCTCTGCCGAGGATGCGCACCGTGAGGGATTGCGTCTTTGGGAAAGCAGAGATTCCCAGTGCGGTTGTGCCTGTGAATAGGCTGCAGGGGGAAGGTGAAGACCAGCAACAGCTTTCCGGGCTGCCACCTTCCATGTGGGACAAGGAGCCGGACGTTTGCCTTTTCGGGAACAAGCTCTGCCGAGGATGCGCACCGTGAGAGATTGCGTCTCTGGGAAAGCAGAGATCCCAAACCTGTTGTGCCTGTGAATAGGCTGCAGGGGGAAGGTGAAGACCAGCAACAGCTTTCCGGGCTGCCACCTTCCGTGTGGGACAAGGAGCCGGACGTTTGCCTTTTCGGGAACAGGCTCTGCCGAGGATGCGCACCGTGAGATGTTCCTTCTCTGGGCAAGCACAGATCCCAAAACCTGTTGTGCCTGTGAATAGGCTGCACGGGGAAGGTGAAGACCAGCAAGAGCTTTCAGGGCTGCCACCTTCCGTGTGGGACAAGGAGCCGGACGTTTGCCTTTTCGGGAACAGGCTCTGCCGAGGATGCGCACCGTGAGATGTTCCTTCTCTGGGCAAGCACAGATCCCCAAACCTGTTGTGCCTGTGAATAGGCTGCAGGGGGAAGGTGAAGACCAGCAAGAGCTTTCCGGGCTGCCACCTTCCGTGTGGGACAAGGAGCCGGACGTTTGCCTTTTCAGGAACAGGCTCTGCCGAGGATGCGCACCGTGAGATGTTCCTTCTCTGGGCAAGCACAGATCCCAAAACCTGTTGTGCCTGTGAATAGGCTGCAGGGGGAAGGTGAAGACCAGCAAGAGCTTTCCGGGCTGCCACCTTCCGTGTGGGACAAGGAGCCGGACGTTTGCCTTTTCAGGAACAGGCTCTGCCGAGGATGCGCACCGTGAGGGATTGCGTCTTTGGGAAAGCAGAGATTCCCAGTGCGGTTGTGCCTGTGAATAGGCTGCACGGGGAAGGTGAAGACCAGCAACAGCTTTCCGGGCTGCCACCTTCCGTGTGGGACAAGGAGCCGGACGTTTGCCTTTTCGGGAACAGGCTCTGCCGAGGATGCGCACCGTGAGGGATTGCGTCTTTGGGAAAGCAGAGATTCCCAGTGCGGTTGTGCCTGTGAATAGGCTGCATGGGGAAGGTGAAGACCAGCAACAGCTTTCCGGGCTGCCACCTTCCGTGTGGGACAAGGAGCCGGACGTTTGCCTTTTCGGGAACAAGCTCTGCCGAGGATGCGCACCGTGAGAGATTGCGTCTCTGGGAAAGCAGAGATCCCAAAACCTGTTGTGCCTGTGAATAGGCTGCAGGGGGAAGGTGAAGACCAGCAAGAGCTTTCCGGGCTGCCACCTTCCGTGTGGGACAAGGAGCCGGACGTTTGCCTTTTCGGGAACAGGCTCTGCCGAGGATGCGCACCGTGAGAGATTGCGTCTTGGGGCAAGCAGAGACCCCAAAACCTGTTGTGCCTGTGAATAGGCTGCACGGGGAAGGTGAAGACCAGCAAGAGCTTTCAGGGCTGCCACCTTCCGTGTGGGACAAGGAGCCGGACATTTGCCTTTTCGGGAACAGGCTCTGCCGAGGATGCGCACCGTGAGATGTTCCTTCTCTGGGCAAGCACAGATCCCCAAACCTGTTGTGCCTGTGAATAGGCTGCAGGGGGAAGGTGAAGACCAGCAAGAGCTTTCCGGGCTGCCACCTTCCGTGTGGGACAAGGAGCGGGACGTTTGCCTTTTCAGGAACAGGCTCTGCCGAGGATGCGCACCGTGAGGGATTGCGTCTTTGGGAAAGCAGAGATTCCCAGTGCGGTTGTGCCTGTGAATAGGCTGCACGGGGAAGGTGAAGACCAGCAACAGCTTTCCGGGCTGCCACCTTCCGTGTGGGACAAGGAGCCGGACGTTTGCCTTTTCGGGAACAGGCTCTGCCGAGGATGCGCACCGTGAGGGATTGCGTCTTTGGGAAAGCAGAGATTCCCAGTGCGGTTGTGCCTGTGAATAGGCTGCAGGGGGAAGGTGAAGACCAGCAACAGCTTTCAGGGCTGCCACCTTCCATGTGGGACAAGGAGCCGGACGTTTGCCTTTTCGGGAACAAGCTCTGCCGAGGATGCGCACCGTGAGAGATTGCGTCTCTGGGAAAGCAGAGATCCCAAAACCTGTTGTGCCTGTGAATAGGCTGCAGGGGGAAGGTGAAGACCAGCAAGAGCTTTCAGGGCTGCCACCTTCCGTGTGGGACAAGGAGCCGGACGTTTGCCTTTTCGGGAACAGGCTCTGCCGAGGATGCGCACTGTGAGAGATTGCGTCTCTGGGCAAGCAGAGATCCCAAAACCTGTTGTGCCTGTGAATAGGCTGCAGGGGGAAGGTGAAGACCAGCAACAGCTTTCCGGGCTGCCACCTTCCGTGTGGGACAAGGAGCCGGACGTTTGCCTTTTCGGGAACAGGCTCTGCCGAGGATGCGCACCGTGAGATGTTCCTTCTCTGGGCAAGCACAGATCCCAAAACCTGTTGTGCCTGTGAATAGGCTGCAGGGGGAAGGTGAAGACCAGCAACAGCTTTCCGGGCTGCCACCTTCCGTGTGGGACAAGGAGCCGGACGTTTGCCTTTTCGGGAACAGGCTCTGCCGAGGATGCGCACCGTGAGATGTTCCTTCTCTGGGCAAGCAGGGATCCCAAAACCTGTTGTGCCTGTGAATAGGCTGCAGGGGGAAGGTGAAGACCAGCAAGAGCTTTCAGGGCTGCCACCTTCCGTGTGGGACAAGGAGCCGGACGTTTGCCTTTTCAGGAACAGGCTCTGCCGAGGATGCGCACCGTGAGATGTTCCTTCTCTGGGAAAGCACAGATCCCAAAACCTGTTGTGCCTGTGAATAGGCTGCAGGGGGAAGGTGAAGACCAGCAACAGCTTTCCGGGCTGCCACCTTCCGTGTGGGACAAGGAGCCGGACGTTTGCCTTTTCGGGAACAGGCTCTGCCGAGGATGCGCACCGTGAGATGTTCCTTCTCTGGGCAAGCACAGATCCCAAAACCTGTTGTGCCTTTGAATAGGCTGCAGGGGGAAGGTGAAGACCAGCAAGAGCTTTCCGGGCTGCCACCTTCCGTGTGGGACAAGGAGCCGGACGTTTGCCTTTTCAGGAACAGGCTCTGCCGAGGATGCGCACCGTGAGGGATTGCGTCTTTGGGAAAGCAGAGATTCCCAGTGCGGTTGTGCCTGTGAATAGGCTGCAGGGGGAAGGTGAAGACCAGCAAGAGCTTTCCGGGCTGCCACCTTCCGTGTGGGACAAGGAGCCGGACGTTTGCCTTTTCGGGAACAGGCTCTGCCAAGGATGCGCACCGTGAGGGATTGCGTCTTTGGGAAAGCAGAGATTCCCAGTGCGGTTGTGCCTGTGAATAGGCTGCACGGGGAAGGTGAAGACCAGCAACAGCTTTCAGGGCTGCCACCTTCCGTGTGGGACAAGGAGCCGGACGTTTGCCTTTTCGGGAACAAGCTCTGCCGAGGATGCGCACCGTGAGAGATTGCGTCTCTGGGAAAGCAGAGATCCCAAAACCTGTTGTGCCTGTGAATAGGCTGCAGGGGGAAGGTGAAGACCAGCAAGAGCTTTCAGGGCTGCCACCTTCCGTGTGGGACAAGGAGCCGGACGTTTGCCTTTTCGGGAACAGGCTCTGCCGAGGATGTGCACTGTGAGAGATTGCGTCTCTGGGAAAGCAGAGATCCCCAAACCTGTTGTGCCTGTGAATAGGCTGCAGGGGGAAGGTGAAGACCAGCAAGAGCTTTCCGGGCTGCCACCTTCCGTGTGGGACAAGGAGCCGGACGTTTGCCTTTTCGGGAACAGGCTCTGCCGAGGATGCGCACCGTGAGAGATTGCGTCTTGGGGCAAGCAGAGATCCCAAAACCTGTTGTGCCTGTGAATAGGCTGCACGGGGAAGGTGAAGACCAGCAAGAGCTTTCAGGGCTGCCACCTTCCGTGTGGGAGAAGGAGCCGGACGTTTGCCTTTTCGGGAACAGGCTCTGCCGAGGATGCGCACCGTGAGATGTTCCTTCTCTGGGCAAGCACAGATCCCAAAACCTGTTGTGCTGTGAATAGGCTGCACGGGGAAGGTGAAGACCAGCAAGAGCTTTCCGGGCTGCCACCTTCCGTGTGGGACAAGGAGCCGGACGTTTGCCTTTTCGGGAACAGGCTCTGCCGAGGATGCGCACCGTGAGAGATTGCGTCTCTGGGAAAGCAGAGATCCCCAAACCTGTTGTGCCTGTGAATAGGCTGCAGGGGGAAGGTGAAGACCAGCAACAGCTTTCCGGGCTGCCACCTTCCGTGTGGGACAAGGAGCCGGACGTTTGCCTTTTCGGGAACAGGCTCTGCCGAGGATGCGCACCGTGAGATGTTCCTTCTCTGGGCAAGCACAGATCCCAAAACCTGTTGTGCCTGTGAATAGGCTGCAGGGGGAAGGTGAAGACCAGCAAGAGCTTTCAGGGCTGCCACCTTCCGTGTGGGACAAGGAGCCGGACGTTTGCCTTTTCGGGAACAGGCTCTGCCGAGGATGCGCACCGTGAGAAGTTCCTTCTCTGGGCAAGCAGAGATCCCAAAACCTGTTGTGCCTGTGAATAGGCTGCAGGGGGAAGGTGAAGACCAGCAACAGCTTTCAGGGCTGCCACCTTCCGTGTGGGACAAGGAGCCGGACGTTTGCCTTTTCAGGAACAGGCTCAGCCGAGGATGCGCACCGTGAGGGATTGCGTCTTTGGGAAAGCAGAGATTCCCAGTGCGGTTGTGCCTGTGAATAGGCTGCAGGGGGAAGGTGAAGACCAGCAACAGCTTTCAGGGCTGCCACCTTCCGTGTGGGACAAGGAGCCGGACGTTTGCCTTTTCGGGAACAGGCTCTGCCGAGGATGCGCACCGTGAGGGATTGCGTCTTTGGGAAAGCAGAGATTCCCAGTGCGGTTGTGCCTGTGAATAGGCTGCACGGGGAAGGTGAAGACCAGCAACAGCTTTCAGGGCTGCCACCTTCCATGTGGGACAAGGAGCCGGACGTTTGCATTTTCGGGAACAAGCTCTGCCGAGGATGCGCACCGTGAGAGATTGCGTCTCTGGGAAAGCAGAGATCCCAAAACCTGTTGTGCCTGTGAATAGGCTGCAGGGGGAAGGTGAAGACCAGCAACAGCTTTCAGGGCTGCCACCTTCCGTGTGGGACAAGGAGCCGGACGTTTGCCTTTTCGGGAACAGGCTCTGCCGAGGATGCGCACCGTGAGGGATTGCGTCTTTGGGAAAGCAGAGATTCCCAGTGCGGTTGTGCCTGTGAATAGGCTGCACGGGGAAGGTGAAGACCAGCAACAGCTTTCAGGGCTGCCACCTTCCATGTGGGACAAGGAGCCGGACGTTTGCATTTTCGGGAACAAGCTCTGCCGAGGATGCGCACCGTGAGAGATTGCGTCTCTGGGAAAGCAGAGATCCCAAAACCTGTTGTGCCTGTGAATAGGCTGCAGGGGGAAGGTGAAGACCAGCAACAGCTTTCAGGGCTGCCACCTTCCGTGTGGGACAAGGAGCCGGACGTTTGCCTTTTCGGGAACAGGCTCTGCCGAGGATGCGCACCGTGAGAGATTGCGTCTTTGGGAAAGCAGAGATCCCCAAACCTGTTGTGCCTGTGAATAGGCTGCAGGGGGAAGGTGAAGACCAGCAACAGCTTTCCGGGCTGCCACCTTCCGTGTGGGACAAGGAGCCGGACGTTTGCCTTTTCGGGAACAGGCTCTGCCGAGGATGCGCACCGTGAGATGTTCCTTCTCTGGGCAAGCACAGATCCCAAAACCTGTTGTGCCTGTGAATAGGCTGCAGGGGGAAGGTGAAGACCAGCAACAGCTTTCAGGGCTGCCACCTTCCGTGTGGGACAAGGAGCCGGACGTTTGCCTTTTCGGGAACAGGCTCTGCCGAGGATGTGCACTGTGAGAGATTGCGTCTCTGGGAAAGCAGAGATCCCAAAACCTGTTGTGCCTGTGAATAGGCTGCACGGGGAAGGTGAAGACCAGCAACAGCTTTCAGGGCTGCCACCTTCCGTGTGGGACAAGGAGCCGGACGTTTGCCTTTTCGGGAACAGGCTCTGCCGAGGATGCGCACCGTGAGAGATTGCGTCTTGGGGCAAGCAGAGATCCCAAAACCTGTTGTGCCTGTGAATAGGCTGCATGGGGAAGGTGAAGACCAGCAAGAGCTTTCAGGGCTGCCACCTTCCGTGTGGGACAAGGAGCCGGACGTTTGCCTTTTCGGGAACAGGCTCTGCCGAGGATGCGCACCGTGAGATGTTCCTTCTCTGGGCAAGCACAGATCCCAAAACCTGTTGTGCCTGTGAATAGGCTGCACGGGGAAGGTGAAGACCAGCAAGAGCTTTCAGGGCTGCCACCTTCCGTGTGGGACAAGGAGCCGGACGTTTGCCTGTTCTGGAACAGGCTCTGCCGAGGATGCGCACCGTGAGGGATTGCGTCTTTGGGAAAGCAGAGATTCCCAGTGCGGTTGTGCCTGTGAATAGGCTGCAGGGGGAAGGTGAAGACCAGCAACAGCTTTCAGGGCTGCCACCTTCCATGTGGGACAAGGAGCCGGACGTTTGCCTTTTCGGGAACAAGCTCTGCCGAGGATGCGCACCGTGAGAGATTGCGTCTCTGGGAAAGCAGAGATCCCAAAACCTGTTGTGCCTGTGAATAGGCTGCAGGGGGAAGGTGAAGACCAGCAACAGCTTTCAGGGCTGCCACCTTCCGTGTGGGACAAGGAGCCGGACGTTTGCCTTTTCGGGAACAGGCTCTGCCGAGGATGCGCACTGTGAGAGATTGCGTCTCTGGGAAAGCAGAGATCCCAAAACCTGTTGTGCCTGTGAATAGGCTGCAGGGGGAAGGTGAAGACCAGCAAGAGCTTTCCGGGCTGCCACCTTCTGTGTGGGACAAGGAGCCGGACGTTTGCCTGTTCTGGAACAGGCTCTGCCGAGGATGCGCACCGTGAGATGTTCCTTCTCTGGGCAAGCACAGATCCCAAAACCTGTTGTGCCTGTGAATAGGCTGCAGGGGGAAGGTGAAGACCAGCAACAGCTTTCCGGGCTGCCACCTTCCGTGTGGGACAAGGAGCCGGACGTTTGCCTTTTCGGGAACAGGCTCTGCCGAGGATGCGCACCGTGAGATGTTCCTTCTCTGGGCAAGCACAGATCCCCAAACCTGTTGTGCCTGTGAATAGGCTGCAGGGGGAAGGTGAAGACCAGCAAGAGCTTTCAGGGCTGCCACCTTCCGTGTGGGACAAGGAGCCGGACGTTTGCCTTTTCGGGAACAGGCTCTGCCGAGGATGCGCACCGTGAGATGTTCCTTCTCTGGGCAAGCACAGATCCCAAAACCTGTTGTGCCTGTGAATAGGCTGCAGGGGGAAGGTGAAGACCAGCAAGAGCTTTCAGGGCTGCCACCTTCCGTGTGGGACAAGGAGCCGGACGTTTGCCTTTTCGGGAACAGGCTCTGCCGAGGATGCGCACCGTGAGATGTTCCTTCTCTGGGCAAGCACAGATCCCCAAACCTGTTGTGCCTGTGAATAGGCTGCAGGGGGAAGGTGAAGACCAGCAACAGCTTTCAGGGCTGCCACCTTCCGTGTGGGACAAGGAGCCGGACGTTTGCCTTTTCAGGAACAGGCTCAGCCGAGGATGCGCACCGTGAGGGATTGCGTCTTTGGGAAAGCAGAGATTCCCAGTGCGGTTGTGCCTGTGACTAGGCTGCACGGGGAAGGTGAAGACCAGCAACAGCTTTCAGGGCTGCCACCTTCCATGTGGGACAAGGAGCCGGACGTTTGCCTTTTCGGGAACAAGCTCTGCCGAGGATGCGCACCGTGAGAGATTGCGTCTCTGGGAAAGCAGAGATCCCAAAACCTGTTGTGCCTGTGAATAGGCTGCAGGGGGAAGGTGAAGACCAGCAACAGCTTTCAGGGCTGCCACCTTCCGTGTGGGACAAGGAGCCGGACGTTTGACTTTTCGGGAACAGGCTCTGCCGAGGATGCGCACCGTGAGGGATTGCGTCTTTGGGAAAGCAGAGATTCCCAGTGCGGTTGTGCCTGTGAATAGGCTGCACGGGGAAGGTGAAGACCAGCAACAGCTTTCAGGGCTGCCACCTTCCATGTGGGACAAGGAGCCGGACGTTTGCCTTTTCGGGAACAAGCTCTGCCGAGGATGCGCACCGTGAGAGATTGCGTCTCTGGGAAAGCAGAGATCCCAAAACCTGTTGTGCCTGTGAATAGGCTGCAGGGGGAAGGTGAAGACCAGCAAGAGCTTTCAGGGCTGCCACCTTCCGTGTGGGACAAGGAGCCGGACGTTTGCCTTTTCGGGAACAGGCTCTGCCGAGGATGCGCACCGTGAGAGATTGCGTCTCTGGGAAAGCAGAGATCCCAAAACCTGTTGTGCCTGTGAATAGGCTGCAGGGGGAAGGTGAAGACCAGCAACAGCTTTCCGGGCTGCCACCTTCCGTGTGGGACAAGGAGCCGGACGTTTGCCTTTTCGGGAACAGGCTCTGCCGAGGATGCGCACCGTGAGATGTTCCTTCTCTGGGCAAGCACAGATCCCAAAACCTGTTGTGCCTGTGAATAGGCTGCAGGGGGAAGGTGAAGACCAGCAACAGCTTTCCGGGCTGCCACCTTCCGTGTGGGACAAGGAGCCGGACGTTTGCCTTTTCGGGAACAGGCTCTGCCGAGGATGCGCACCGTGAGATGTTCCTTCTCTGGGCAAGCACAGATCCCAAAACCTGTTGTGCCTGTGAATAGGCTGCAGGGGGAAGGTGAAGACCAGCAAGAGCTTTCCGGGCTGCCACCTTCCGTGTGGGACAAGGAGCCGGACGTTTGCCTGTTCTGGAACAGGCTCTGCCGAGGATGCGCACCGTGAGAGATTGCGTCTCTGGGAAAGCAGAGATCCCAAAACCTGTTGGGCCTGTGAATAGGCTGCAGGGGGAAGGTGAAGACCAGCAACAGCTTTCAGGGCTGCCACCTTCCGTGTGGGACAAGGAGCCGGACGTTTGCCTTTTCGGGAACAGGCTCTGCCGAGGATGCGCACCGTGAGAGATTGCGTCTTGGGGCAAGCAGAGATCCCAAAACCTGTTGTGCCTGTGAATAGGCTGCACGGGGAAGGTGAAGACCAGCAAGAGCTTTCAGGGCTGCCACCTTCCGTGTGGGACAAGGAGCCGGACGTTTGCCTTTTCGGGAACAGGCTCTGCCGAGGATGCGCACCGTGAGATGTTCCTTCTCTGGGCAAGCAGAGATCCCAAAACCTGTTGTGCCTGTGAATAGGCTGCACGGGGAAGGTGAAGACCAGCAAGAGCTTTCAGGGCTGCCACCTTCCGTGTGGGACAAGGAGCCGGACGTTTGCCTTTTCGGGAACAGGCTCTGCCGAGGATGCGCACCGTGAGATGTTCCTTCTCTGGGCAAGCACAGATCCCCAAACCTGTTGTGCCTGTGAATAGGCTGCAGGGGGAAGGTGAAGACCAGCAAGAGCTTTCCGGGCTGCCACCTTCCGTGTGGGACAAGGAGCCGGACGTTTGCCTTTTCAGGAACAGGCTCTGCCGAGGATGCGCACCGTGAGGGATTGCGTCTTTGGGAAAGCAGAGATTCCCAGTGCGGTTGTGCCTGTGAATAGGCTGCACGAGGAAGGTGAAGACCAGCAACAGCTTTCCGGGCTGCCACCTTCCGTGTGGGACAAGGAGCCGGACGTTTGCCTTTTCAGGAACAGGCTCTGCCGAGGATGCGCACCGTGAGGGATTGCGTCTTTGGGAAAGCAGAGATTCCCAGTGCGGTTGTGCCTGTGAATAGGCTGCAGGGGGAAGGTGAAGACCAGCAAGAGCTTTCCGGGCTGCCACTTTCCGTGTGGGACAAGGAGCCGGACGTTTGCCTTTTCGGGAACAGGCTCTGCCGAGGATGCGCACCGTGAGATGTTCCTTCTCTGGGCAAGCACAGATCCCCAAACCTGTTGTGCCTGTGAATAGGCTGCAGGGGGAAGGTGAAGACCAGCAAGAGCTTTCCGGGCTGCCACCTTCCGTGTGGGACAAGGAGCCGGACGTTTGCCTTTTCGGGAACAGGCTCTGCCGAGGATGCGCACCGTGAGATGTTCCTTCTCTGGGCAAGCACAGATCCCAAAACCTGTTGTGCCTGTGAATAGGCTGCAGGGGGAAGGTGAAAACCAGCAAGAGCTTTCAGGGCTGCCACCTTCCGTGTGGGACAAGGAGCCGGACGTTTGCCTTTTCGGGAACAGGCTCTGCCGAGGATGCGCACCGTGAGATGTTCCTTCTCTGGGCAAGCACAGATCCCAAAACCTGTTGTGCCTGTGAATAGGCTGCAGGGGGAAGGTGAAGACCAGCAAGAGCTTTCAGGGCTGCCACCTTCCGTGTGGGACAAGGAGCCGGACGTTTGCATTTTCGGGAACAGGCTCTGCCGAGGATGCGCACCGTGAGATGTTCCTTCTCTGGGAAGCACAGATCCCAAAACCTGTTGTGCCTGTGAATAGGCTGCACGGGGAAGGTGAAGACCAGCACCAGCTTTCAGGGCTGCCACCTTCCGTGTGGGACAAGGAGCCGGACGTTTGCCTTTTCAGGAACAGGCTCTGCCGAGGATGCGCACCGTGAGGGATTGCGTCTTTGGGAAAGCAGAGATTCCCAGTGCGGTTGTGCCTGTGAATAGGCTGCAGGGGGAAGGTGAAGACCAGCAAGAGCTTTCCGGGCTGCCACCTTCCGTGTGGGACAAGGAGCCGGACGTTTGCCTTTTCGGGAACAGGCTCTGCCGAGGATACGCACCGTGAGGGATTGCGTCTTTGGGAAAGCAGAGATTCCCAGTGCGGTTGTGCCTGTGAATAGGCTGCAGGGGGAAGGTGAAGACCAGCAACAGCTTTCCGGGCTGCCACCTTCCGTGCGGGACAAGGAGCCGGACGTTTGCCTTTTCGGGAACAGGCTCTGCCGAGGATGCGCACCGTGAGAGATTGCGTCTCTGGGAAAGCAGAGATCCCAAAACCTGTTGTGCCTGTGAATAGGCTGCAGGGGGAAGGTGAAGACCAGCAACAGCTTTCAGGGCTGCCACCTTCCGTGTGGGACAAGGAGCCGGACGTTTGCCTTTTCGGGAACAGGCTCTGCCGAGGATGCGCACTGTGAGAGATTGCGTCTCTGGGAAAGCAGAGATCCCCAAACCTGTTGTGCCTGTGAATAGGCTGCAGGGGGAAGGTGAAGACCAGCAAGAGCTTTCAGGGCTGCCACCTTCCGTGTGGGACAAGGAGCCGGACGTTTGCCTTTTCGGGAACAGGCTCTGCCGAGGATGCGCACCGTGAGAGATTGCGTCTTGGGGCAAGCAGAGATCCCAAAACCTGTTGTGCCTGTGAATAGGCTGCACGGGGAAGGTGAAGACCAGCAAGAGCTTTCAGGGCTGCCACCTTCCGTGTGGGACAAGGAGCCGGACGTTTGCCTTTTCGGGAACAGGCTCTGCCGAGGATGCGCACCGTGAGATGTTCCTTCTCTGGGCAAGCACAGATCCCAAAACCTGTTGTGCCTGTGAATAGGCTGCAGGGGGAAGGTGAAGACCAGGAAGAGCTTTCCGGGCTGCCACCTTCCGTGTGGGACAAGGAGCCGGACGTTTGCCTGTTCTGGAACAGGCTCTGCCGAGGATGCGCACGGTGAGAGATTGCGTCTTTGGGAAAGCAGAGATCCCCAAACCTGTTGTGCCTGTGAATAGGCTGCAGGGGGAAGGTGAAGACCAGCAACAGCTTTCCGGGCTGCCACCTTCCGTGTGGGACAAGGAGCCGGACGTTTGCCTTTTCGGGAACAGGCTCTGCCGAGGATGCGCACCGTGAGATGTTCCTTCTCTGGGCAAGCACAGATCCCAAAACCTGTTGTGCCTGTGAATAGGCTGCAGGGGGAAGGTGAAGACCAGCAACAGCTTTCAGGGCTGCCACCTTCCGTGTGGGACAAGGAGCCGGACGTTTGCCTTTTCGGGAACAGGCTCTGCCGAGGATGCGCACCGTGAGATGTTCCTTCTCTGGGCAAGCACAGATCCCAATACCTGTTCTGCCTGTGAATAGGCTGCAGGGGGAAGGTGAAGACCAGCAACAGCTTTCAGGGCTGCCACCTTCCGTGTGGGACAAGGAGCCGGACGTTTGCCTTTTCGGGAACAGTCTCAGCCGGGGATACGCACCGTGAGGGATTGCGTCTTTGGGAAAGCAGAGATTCCCAGTGCGGTTGTGCCTGTGAATAGGCTGCAGGGGGAAGGTGAAGACCAGCAAGAGCTTTCCGGGCTGCCACCTTCCGTGTGGGACAAGGAGCCGGACGTTTGCCTTTTCAGGAACAGGCTCTGCCGAGGATGCGCACCGTGAGGGATTGCGTCTTTGGGAAAGCAGAGATTCCCAGTGCGGTTGTGCCTGTGAATAGGCTGCACGAGGAAGGTGAAGACCAGCAACAGCTTTCCGGGCTGCCACCTTCCGTGTGGGACAAGGAGCCGGACGTTTGCCTTTTCGGGAACAGGCTCTGCCGAGGATGCGCACCGTGAGGGATTGCGTCTTTGGGAAAGCAGAGATTCCCAGTGCGGTTGTGCCTGTGAATAGGCTGCAGGGGGAAGGTGAAGACCAGCAACAGCTTTCCGGGCTGCCACCTTCCATGTGGGACAAGGAGCCGGACGTTTGCCTTTTCGGGAACAAGCTCTGCCGAGGATGCGCACCGTGAGAGATTGCGTCTTTGGGAAAGCAGAGATCCCAAAACCTGTTGTGCCTGTGAATAGGCTGCACGGGGAAGGTGAAGACCAGCAAGAGCTTTCAGGGCTGCCACCTTCCGTGTGGGACAAGGAGCCGGACGTTTGCCTTTTCGGGAACAGGCTCTGCCGAGGATGCGCACTGTGAGAGATTGCGTCTCTGGGAAAGCAGAGATCCCAAAACCTGTTGTGCCTGTGAATAGGCTGCAGGGGGAAGGTGAATACCAGCAACAGCTTTCCGGGCTGCCACCTTCCGTGTGGGACAAGGAGCCGGACGTTTGCCTTTTCGGGAACAGGCTCTGCCGAGGATGCGCACCGTGAGATGTTCCTTCTCTGGGCAAGCACAGATCCCAAAACCTGTTGTGCCTGTGAATAGGCTGCAGGGGGAAGGTGAAGACCAGCAAGAGCTTTCAGGGCTGCCACCTTCCGTGTGGGACAAGGAGCCAGACGTTTGCCTTTTCGGGAACAGGCTCTGCCGAGGATGCGCACCGTGAGATGTTCCTTCTCTGGGCAAGCACAGATCCCAAAACCTGTTGTGCCTGTGAATAGGCTGCAGGGGGAAGGTGAAGACCAGGAAGAGCTTTCCGGGCTGCCACCTTCCGTGTGGGACAAGGAGCCGGACGTTTGCCTTTTCGGGAACAGGCTCTGCCGAGGATGCGCACCGTGAGATGTTCCTTCTCTGGGCAAGCACAGATCCCAAAACCTGTTGTGCCTGTGAATAGGCTGCAGGGGGAAGGTGAAGACCAGCAAGAGCTTTCAGGGCTGCCACCTTCCGTGTGGGACAAGGAGCCGGACGTTTGCCTGTTCTGGAACAGGCTCTGCCGAGGATGCGCACCGTGAGATGTTCCTTCTCTGGGCAAGCACAGATCCCCAAACCTGTTGTGCCTGTGAATAGGCTGCAGGGGGAAGGTGAAGACCAGCAAGAGCTTTCCGGGCTGCCACCTTCCGTGTGGGACAAGGAGCCGGACGTTTGCCTTTTCAGGAACAGGCTCTGCCGAGGATGCGCACCGTGAGGGATTGCGTCTTTGGGAAAGCAGAGATTCCCAGTGCGGTTGTGCCTGTGAATAGGCTGCACGGGGAAGGTGAAGACCAGCAACAGCTTTCAGGGCTGCCACCTTCCATGTGGGACAAGGAGCCGGACGTTTGCCTTTTCGGGAACAAGCTCTGCCGAGGATGCGCACCGTGAGAGATTGCGTCTCTGGGAAAGCAGAGATCCCAAAACCTGTTGTGCCTGTGAATAGGCTGCAGGGGGAAGGTGAAGACCAGCAAGAGCTTTCAGGGCTGCCACCTTCCGTGTGGGACAAGGAGCCGGACGTTTGCCTTTTCGGGAACAGGCTCTGCCGAGGATGCGCACTGTGAGAGATTGCGTCTCTGGGAAAGCAGAGATCCCCAAACCTGTTGTGCCTGTGAATAGGCTGCAGGGGGAAGGTGAAGACCAGCACCAGCTTTCCGGGCTGCCACCTTCCGTGTGGGACAAGGAGCCGGACGTTTGCCTTTTCGGGAACAGGCTCTGCCGAGGATGCGCACCGTGAGAGATTGCGTCTTTGGGAAAGCAGAGATCCCCAAACCTGTTGTGCCTGTGAATAGGCTGCAGGGGGAAGGTGAAGACCAGCAACAGCTTTCCGGGCTGCCACCTTCCGTGTGGGACAAGGAGCCGGACGTTTGCCTTTTCGGGAACAGGCTCTGCCGAGGATGCGCACCGTGAGATGTTCCTTCTCTGGGCAAGCACAGATCCCAAAACCTGTTGTGCCTGTGAATAGGCTGCAGGGGGAAGGTGAAGACCAGCAAGAGCTTTCAGGGCTGCCACCTTCCGTGTGGGACAAGGAGCCGGACGTTTGCCTTTTCGGGAACAGGCTCTGCCGAGGATGCGCACCGTGAGATGTTCCTTCTCTGGGCAAGCACAGATCCCAAAACCTGTTGTGCCTGTGAATAGGCTGCAGGGGGAAGGTGAAGACCAGCAACAGCTTTCAGGGCTGCCACCTTCCGTGTGGGACAAGGAGCCGGACGTTTGCCTTTTCGGGAACAGGCTCTGCCGAGGATGTGCACTGTGAGAGATTGCGTCTCTGGGAAAGCAGAGATCCCAAAACCTGTTGTGCCTGTGAATAGGCTGCAGGGGGAAGGTGAAGACCAGCAACAGCTTTCAGGGCTGCCACCTTCCGTGTGGGACAAGGAGCCGGACGTTTGCCTTTTCGGGAACAGGCTCTGCCGAGGATGCGCACCGTGAGAGATTGCGTCTTGGGGCAAGCAGAGATCCCAAAACCTGTTGTGCCTGTGAATAGGCTGCACGGGGAAGGTGAAGACCAGCAAGAGCTTTCAGGGCTGCCACCTTCCGTGTGGGACAAGGAGCCGGACGTTTGCCTTTTCGGGAACAGGCTCTGCCGAGGATGCGCACCGTGAGATGTTCCTTCTCTGGGCAAGCACAGATCCCAAAACCTGTTGTGCCTGTGAATAGGCTGCAGGGGGAAGGTGAAGACCAGCAAGAGCTTTCAGGGCTGCCACCTTCCGTGTGGGACAAGGAGCCGGACGTTTGCCTTTTCGGGAACAGGCTCTGCCGAGGATGCGCACCGTGAGATGTTCCTTCTCTGGGCAAGCACAGATCCCAAAACCTGTTGTGCCTGTGAATAGGCTGCAGGGGGAAGGTGAAGACCAGCAAGAGCTTTCAGGGCTGCCACCTTCCGTGTGGGACAAGGAGCCGGACGTTTGCCTTTTCGGGAACAGGCTCTGCCGAGGATGCGCACCGTGAGATGTTCCTTCTCTGGGCAAGCACAGATCCCAAAACCTGTTGTGCCTGTGAATAGGCTGCAGGGGGAAGGTGAAGACCAGCAAGAGCTTTCAGGGCTGCCACCTTCCGTGTGGGACAAGGAGCCGGACGTTTGCCTTTTCGGGAACAGGCTCTGCCGAGGATGCGCACCGTGAGATGTTCCTTCTCTGGGCAAGCACAGATCCCAAAACCTGTTGTGCCTGTGAATAGGCTGCAGGGGGAAGGTGAAGACCAGCAACAGCTTTCAGGGCTGCCACCTTCCGTGTGGGACAAGGAGCCGGACGTTTGCCTTTTCAGGAACAGGCTCAGCCGAGGATGCGCACCGTGAGGGATTGCGTCTTTGGGAAAGCAGAGATTCCCAGTGCGGTTGTGCCTGTGAATAGGCTGCACGGGGAAGGTGAAGACCAGCAACAGCTTTCAGGGCTGCCACCTTCCATGTGGGACAAGGAGCCGGACGTTTGCCTTTTCGGGAACAAGCTCTGCCGAGGATGCGCACCGTGAGAGATTGCGTCTCTGGGAAAGCAGAGATCCCAAAACCTGTTGTGCCTGTGAATAGGCTGCAGGGGGAAGGTGAAGACCAGCAACAGCTTTCCGGGCTGCCACCTTCCGTGTGGGACAAGGAGCCGGACGTTTGACTTTTCGGGAACAGGCTCTGCCGAGGATGCGCACCGTGAGGGATTGCGTCTTTGGGAAAGCAGAGATTCCCAGTGCGGTTGTGCCTGTGAATAGGCTGCAGGGGGAAGGTGAAGACCAGCAACAGCTTTCAGGGCTGCCACCTTCCATGTGGGACAAGGAGCCGGACGTTTGCCTTTTCGGGAACAAGCTCTGCCGAGGATGCGCACCGTGAGAGATTGCGTCTCTGGGAAAGCAGAGATCCCAAAACCTGTTGTGCCTGTGAATAGGCTGCAGGGGGAAGGTGAAGACCAGCAACAGCTTTCCGGGCTGCCACCTTCCGTGTGGGACAAGGAGCCGGACGTTTGCCTTTTCGGGAACAGGCTCTGCCGAGGATGCGCACTGTGAGAGATTGCGTCTCTGGGAAAGCAGAGATCCCAAAACCTGTTGTGCCTGTGAATAGGCTGCAGGGGGAAGGTGAAGACCAGCAAGAGCTTTCCGGGCTGCCACCTTCCGTGTGGGACAAGGAGCCGGACGTTTGCCTGTTCTGGAACAGGCTCTGCCGAGGATGCGCACCGTGAGAGATTGCGTCTTTGGGAAAGCAGAGATCCCCAAACCTGTTGTGCCTGTGAATAGGCTGCACGGGGAAGGTGAAGACTAGCAACAGCTTTCAGGGCTGCCACCTTCCGTGTGGGACAAGGAGCCGGACGTTTGCCTTTTCAGGAACAGGCTCTGCCGACGATGCGCACCGTGAGAGATTGCGTCTTTGGAAAGCACAGATCTCAAAACCTGTTGTGCTTGTGACTAGGCTGCACGGGGAAGGTGAAGACCAGCAAGAGCTTTCAGGGCTGCCACCTTCCGTGTGGGACAAGGAGCCGGACGTTTGCCTTTTCGGGAACAGGCTCTGCCGAGGATGCGCACCGTGAGAGATTGCGTCTTTGGGAAATCAGAGATCCAAATACCTGTTGTGCCTGTGAATAGGCTGCAGGGGGAAGGTGAAGACCAGCAAGAGCTTTCAGGGCTGCCACCTTCCGTGTGGGACAAGGGGCCGGACGTTTGCCTTTTCGGGAACAGGCTCTGCCGAGGATGCGCACCGTGAGATGTTCCTTCTCTGGGCAAGCACAGATCCCAAAACCTGTTGTGCCTGTGACTAGGCTGCACGGGGAAGGTGAAGACCAGCAACAGCTTTCAGGGCTGCCACCTTCCGTGTGGGACAAGGAGCCGGACGTTTGCCTTTTTGGGAACAGGCTCTGCCGAGGATGCGCACCGTGAGATGTTCCTTCTCTGGGCAAGCACAGATCCCAAAGTCAGTTGTGCCTGTGAATAAGCTGCAGGGGGAAGGTGAAGACCAGCAAGAGCTTTCAGGGCTGCCACCTTCCGTGTGGGACAAGGAGCCGGACGTTTGCCTTTTCGGGAACAGGCTCTGCCGAGGATGCGCACCGTGAGATGTTCCTTCTCTGGGCAAGCACAGATCCCAAAACCTGTTGTGCCTGTGAATAGGCTGCAGGGGGAAGGTGAAGACCAGCAACAGCTTTCAGGGCTGCCACCTTCCATGTGGGACAAGGAGCCGGACGTTTGCCTTTTCGGGAACAAGCTCTGCCGAGGATGCGCACCGTGAGAGATTGCGTCTCTGGGAAAGCAGAGATCCCAAAACCTGTTGTGCCTGTGAATAGGCTGCAGGGGGAAGGTGAAGACCAGCAACAGCTTTCCGGGCTGCCACCTTCCGTGTGGGACAAGGAGCCGGACGTTTGACTTTTCGGGAACAGGCTCTGCCGAGGATGCGCACCGTGAGGGATTGCGTCTTTGGGAAAGCAGAGATTCCCAGTGCGGTTGTGCCTGTGAATAGGCTGCAGGGGGAAGGTGAAGACCAGCAACAGCTTTCAGGGCTGCCACCTTCCATGTGGGACAAGGAGCCGGACGTTTGCCTTTTCGGGAACAAGCTCTGCCGAGGATGCGCACCGTGAGAGATTGCGTCTCTGGGAAAGCAGAGATCCCAAAACCTGTTGTGCCTGTGAATAGGCTGCAGGGGGAAGGTGAAGACCAGCAACAGCTTTCCGGGCTGCCACCTTCCGTGTGGGACAAGGAGCCGGACGTTTGCCTTTTCGGGAACAGGCTCTGCCGAGGATGCGCACCGTGAGAGATTGCGTCTCTGGGAAAGCAGAGATCCCAAAACCTGTTGTGCCTGTGAATAGGCTGCAGGGGGAAGGTGAAGACCAGCAAGAGCTTTCCGGGCTGCCACCTTCCGTGTGGGACAAGGAGCCGGACGTTTGCCTGTTCTGGAACAGGCTCTGCCGAGGATGCGCACCGTGAGAGATTGCGTCTTTGGGAAAGCAGAGATCCCCAAACCTGTTGTGCCTGTGAATAGGCTGCACGGGGAAGGTGAAGACTAGCAACAGCTTTCAGGGCTGCCACCTTCCGTGTGGGACAAGGAGCCGGACGTTTGCCTTTTCAGGAACAGGCTCTGCCGACGATGCGCACCGTGAGAGATTGCGTCTTTGGAAAGCACAGATCTCAAAACCTGTTGTGCTTGTGACTAGGCTGCACGGGGAAGGTGAAGACCAGCAAGAGCTTTCAGGGCTGCCACCTTCCGTGTGGGACAAGGAGCCGGACGTTTGCCTTTTCGGGAACAGGCTCTGCCGAGGATGCGCACCGTGAGAGATTGCGTCTTTGGGAAATCAGAGATCCAAATACCTGTTGTGCCTGTGAATAGGCTGCAGGGGGAAGGTGAAGACCAGCAACAGCTTTCAGGGCTGCCACCTTCCGTGTGGGACAAGGGGCCGGACGTTTGCCTTTTCGGGAACAGGCTCTGCCGAGGATGCGCACCGTGAGATGTTCCTTCTCTGGGCAAGCACAGATCCCAAAACCTGTTGTGCCTGTGACTAGGCTGCACGGGGAAGGTGAAGACCAGCAACAGCTTTCAGGGCTGCCACCTTCCGTGTGGGACAAGGAGCCGGACGTTTGCCTTTTTGGGAACAGGCTCTGCCGAGGATGCGCACCGTGAGATGTTCCTTCTCTGGGCAAGCACAGATCCCAAAGTCAGTTGTGCCTGTGAATAAGCTGCAGGGGGAAGGTGAAGACCAGCAAGAGCTTTCAGGGCTGCCACCTTCCGTGTGGGACAAGGAGCCGGACGTTTGCCTTTTCGGGAACAGGCTCTGCCGAGGATGCGCACCGTGAGATGTTCCTTCTCTGGGCAAGCACAGATCCCAAAACCTGTTGTGCCTGTGAATAGGCTGCAGGGGGAAGGTGAAGACCAGCAACAGCTTTCAGGGCTGCCACCTTCCGTGTGGGACAAGGAGCCGGACGTTTGCCTTTTCGGGAACAGGCTCTGCCGAGGATGCGAACCATGAGACATTACGTCTTTTGGAAAGCAGAGATTCCCAGTGCGGTTGTGCCTTTGAATAGGTTGCAGGGGGAAGGTGAAGACCAGCAACAGCTTTCAGGGCTGCCACCTTCCGTGTGGGACAAGGAGCCGGACGTTTGCCTTTTCGGGAACAGGCTCTGCCGAGGATGCGCACCGTGAGACATTGCGTCTTTGGGAAAGCAGAGATTCCCAGTGTGGTTGTGCCTGTGAATAGGCTGCAGGGGGAAGGTGAAGACCAGCAACAGTTTTCAGGCTGCCACCTTCCGTGTGGGACAAGGAGCCGGACGTTTGCCGTTTTGGGAACAGGCTCTGCCGAGGATGCGCACCGTGAGATGTTCCTTCTCTGGGCAAGCATAGATCCCAATACCTGTTGTGCCTGTGACTAGGCTGCACGGGGAAGGTGAAGACCAGCAACAGCTTTCAGGGCTGCCACCTTCCGTGTGGGACAAGGAGCTGGATGTTTGCCATTTCGGGAACAGGCTCTGCCGAGGATGCGCACCGTGAGAGATTGCGTATTTGGGCAAGCACAGATCCCCAAACCTGTTGTGCCTGTGAATAGGCTGCAGGGGGAAGGTGAAGACCAGCAAGAGCTTTCAGGGCTGCCACCTTCCGTGTGGGACAAGGAGCCGGATGTTTGCCTTTTCGGGAACAGGCTCTGCCGAGGATGCGAACCATGAGACATTACGTCTTTTGGAAAGCAGAGATTCCCAGTGCGGTTGTGCCTGTGAATAGGCTGCAGGGGGAAGGTGAAGACCAGCAACAGCTTTCAGGGCTGCCACCTTCCGTGTGGGACAAGGAGCCGGACGTTTGCCTTTTCGGGAACAGGCTCTGCCGAGGATGCGCACCGTGAGACATTGCGTCTTTGGGAAAGCAGAGATTCCCAGTGTGGTTGTGCCTGTGAATAGGCTGCAGGGGGAAGGTGAAGACCAGTAACAGTTTTCAGGCTGCCACCTTCCGTGTGGGACAAGGAGCCGGACGTTTGCCGTTTTGGGAACAGGCTCTGCCGAGGATGCGCACCATGAGAGATTGTGTCTTTGGGAAAGCAGATATTCCCAGTGTTCCTTTGCCTGTGAATAGGCTGCAGGGGGAAGGTGAAGACCAGCAACAGCTTTCAGGGCTGCCACCTTCCGTGTGGGACAAGGAGCTGGATGTTTGCCATTTCGGGAACAGGCTCTGCCGAGGATGCGCACCGTGAGAGATTGCGTATTTGGGCAAGCACAGATCCCCAAACCTGTTGTGCCTGTGAATAGGCTGCAGGGGGAAGGTGAAGACCAGCAACAGCTTTCAGGGCTGCCACCTTCCGTGTGGGACAAGGAGCCGGACGTTTGCCTTTTCGGGAACAGGCTCTGCCGAGGATGCGCACCGTGAGACATTGCGTCTTTGGGAAAGCAGAGATTCCCAGTGTGGTTGTGCCTGTGAATAGGCTGCAGGGGGAAGGTGAAGACCAGCAACAGTTTTCAGGCTGCCACCTTCCGTGTGGGACAAGGAGCCGGACGTTTGCCGTTTTGGGAACAGGCTCTGCCGAGGATGCGCACCATGAGAGATTGTGTCTTTGGGAAAGCAGATATTCCCAGTGTTCCTTTGCCTGTGAATAGGCTGCAGGGGGAAGGTGAAGACCAGCAACAGCTTTCAGGGCTGCCACCTTCCGTGTGGGACAAGGAGCTGGATGTTTGCCATTTCGGGAACAGGCTCTGCCGAGGATGCGCACCGTGAGAGATTGCGTATTTGGGCAAGCACAGATCCCCAAACCTGTTGTGCCTGTGAATAGGCTGCAGGGGGAAGGTGAAGACCAGCAACAGCTTTCAGGGCTGCCACCTTCCGTGTGGGACAAGGAGCCGGACGTTTGCCTTTTCGGGAACAGGCTCTGCCGAGGATGCGCACCGTGAGATGTTCCTTCTCTGGGCAAGCACAGATCCCAAAGTCAGTTGTGCCTGTGAATAGGCTGCAGGGGGAAGGTGAAGACCAGCAACAGCTTTCCGGGCTGCCACCTTCCGTGTGGGACAAGGAGCCGGACGTTTGCCTTTTCGGGAACAGGCTCTGCCGAGGATACGCACCGTGAGATGTTCCTTCTCTGGGCAAGCACAGATCCCAAAGTCAGTTGTGCCTGTGAATAGGCTGCAGGGGGAAGGTGAAGACCAGCAAGAGCTTTCAGGGCTGCCACCTTCCGTGTGGGACAAGGAGCCGGACGTTTGCCTTTTCGGGAACAGGCTCTGCCGAGGATGCGCACCGTGAGATGTTCCTTCTCTGGGCAAGCACAGATCCCAATACCTGTTGTGCCTGTGAATAGGCTGCACGGGGAAGGTGAAGACTAGCAACAGCTTTCAGGGCTGCCACCTTCCGTGTGGGACAAGGAGCCGGACGTTTGCCTTTTCAGGAACAGGCTCTGCCGACGATGCGCACCGTGAGAGATTGCGTCTTTGGAAAGCACAGATCCCAAAACCTGTTGTGCCTGTGACTAGGCTGCACGGGGAAGGTGAAGACCAGCAACAGCTTTCCGGGCTGCCACCTTCCGTGTGGGACAAGGAGCTGGACGTTTGCCTTTTCGGGAACAGGCTCTGCCGAGGATGCGCACCGTGAGAGATTGCGTCTTTGGGAAATCAGAGATCCAAATACCTGTTGTGCCTGTGAATAGGCTGCAGGGGGAAGGTGAAGACCAGCAAGAGCTTTCAGGGCTGCCACCTTCCGTGTGGGACAAGGGGCCGGACGTTTGCCTTTTCGGGAACAGGCTCTGCTGCGGATGCGCACCGTGAGATGTTCCTTCTCTGGGCAAGCACAGATCCCAAAACCTGTTGTGCCTGTGACTAGGCTGCACGGGGAAGGTGAAGACCAGCAACAGCTTTCAGGGCTGCCACCTTCCGTGTGGGACAAGGAGCCGGACGTTTGCCTTTTCGGGAACAGGCTCTGCCGAGGATGCGCACCGTGAGAGATTCTGTCTTGGGAAAGCACAGGTCCCAAAACCTGTAGTGCCTGTGAATAGGCTGCAGGGGGAAGGTGAAGACCAGCAACAGCTTTCAGGGCTGCCACCTTCCGTGTGGGACAAGGAGCCGGACGTTTGCCTTTTCGGGAACAGGCTCTGCCGAGGATGCGCACCGTGAGATGTTCCTTCTCTGGGCAAGCACAGATCCCCAAACCTGTTGTGCCTGTGAATAGGCTGCAGGGGGAAGGTGAAGACCAGCAACAGCTTTCCGGGCTGCCACCTTCCGTGTGGGACAAGGAGCCGGACGTTTGCCTTTTCGGGAACAGGCTCTGCCGAGGATGCGCACCGTGAGATGTTCCGTCCTTGGGAAAGCACAGATCCAAATACCTGTTGTGCCTGTGAATAGGCTGCAGGGGGAAGGTGAAGACCAGCAAGAGCTTTCAGGGCTGCCACCTTCCGTGTGGGACAAGGAGCCGGACGTTTGCCTTTTCGGGAACAGGCTCTGCCGAGGATGCGCACCGTGAGATGTTCCTTCTCTGGGCAAGCACAGATCCCCAAACCTGTTGTGCCTGTGACTAGGCTGCAGGGGGAAGGTGAAGACCAGCACCAGCTTTCAGGGCTGCCACCTTCCGTGTGGGACAAGGAGCCGGACGTTTGCCTTTTCAGGAACAGGCTCTGCTGAGGATGCGCACCGTGAGATGTTCCTTCTCTGGGCAAGCACAGATCCCAAAACCTGTTGTGCCTGTGACTAGGCTGCAGGGGGAAGGTGAAGACCAGCAACAGCTTTCAGGGCTGCCACCTTCCGTGTGGGACAAGGAGCCGGACGTTTGCCTTTTCGGGAACAGGCTCTGCCGAGGATGCGCACCGTGAGATGTTCAGTCTTTGGGAAAGCACAGATCCAAATACCTGTTGTGCCTGTGAATAGGCTGCAGGGGGAAGGTGAAGACCAGCAACAGCTTTCAGGGCTGCCACCTTCCGTGTGGGACAAGGAGCCGGACGTTTGCCTTTTCGGGAACAGGCTCTGCCGAGGATGCGCACCGTGAGAGATTGCGTCTTTGGGAAAGCAGAGATTCCCAGTGCGGTTGTGCCTGTGACTAGGCTGCAGGGGGAAGGTGAAGACCAGCAACAGCTTTCAGGGCTGCCACCTTCCGTGTGGGACAAGGAGCCAGACGTTTGCCTTTTCGGGAACAGGCTCTGCCGAGGATGCGCACCGTGAGAGATTGCGTCTCTGGGAAAGCAGAGATCCCAAAACCTGTTGTGCCTGTGAATAGGCTGCAGGGGGAAGGTGAAGACCAGCAAGAGCTTTCAGGGCTGCCACCTTCCGTGTGGGACAAGGAGCCGGACGTTTGCCTTTTCGGGAACAGGCTCTGCCGAGGATGCGCACTGTGAGAGATTGCGTCTCTGGGAAAGCAGAGATCCCAAAACCTGTTGTGCCTGTGAATAGGCTGCAGGGGGAAGGTGAAGACCAGCAAGAGCTTTCAGGGCTGCCACCTTCCGTGTGGGACAAGGAGCCGGACGTTTGCCTTTTCGGGAACAGGCTCTGCCGAGGATGCGCACCGTGAGATGTTCCTTCTCTGGGCAAGCAGAGATCCCCAAACCTGTTGTGCCTGTGAATAGGCTGCAGGGGGAAGGTGAAGACCAGCAAGAGCTTTCCGGGCTGCCACCTTCCGTGTGGGACAAGGAGCCGGACGTTTGCCTTTTCAGGAACAGGCTCTGCCGAGGATGCGCACCGTGAGATATTCCTTCTCTGGGCAAGCACAGATCCCAAAACCTGTTGTGCCTGTGAATAGGCTGCAGGGGGAAGGTGAAGACCAGCAAGAGCTTTCAGGGCTGCCACCTTCCGTGTGGGACAAGGAGCCGGACGTTTGCCTTTTCGGGAACAGGCTCTGCCGAGGATGCGCACCGTGAGATGTTCCTTCTCTGGGCAAGCACAGATCCCAAAACCTGTTGTGCCTGTGAATAGGCTGCAGGGGGAAGGTGAAGACCAGCAAGAGCTTTCAGGGCTGCCACCTTCCGTGTGGGACAAGGAGCCGGACGTTTGCCTTTTCGGGAACAGGCTCTGCCGAGGATGCGCACCGTGAGATGTTCCTTCTCTGGGCAAGCAGAGATCCCCAAACCTGTTGTGCCTGTGAATAGGCTGCAGGGGGAAGGTGAAGACCAGCAAGAGCTTTCCGGGCTGCCACCTTCCGTGTGGGACAAGGAGCCGGACGTTTGCCTTTTCAGGAACAGGCTCTGCCGAGGATGCGCACCGTGAGATATTCCTTCTCTGGGCAAGCACAGATCCCAAAACCTGTTGTGCCTGTGAATAGGCTGCAGGGGGAAGGTGAAGACCAGCAAGAGCTTTCAGGGCTGCCACCTTCCGTGTGGGACAAGGAGCCGGACGTTTGCCTTTTCGGGAACAGGCTCTGCCGAGGATGCGCACCGTGAGATGTTCCTTCTCTGGGCAAGCACAGATCCCAAAACCTGTTGTGCCTGTGAATAGGCTGCAGGGGGAAGGTGAAGACCAGCAAGAGCTTTCAGGGCTGCCACCTTCCGTGTGGGACAAGGAGCCGGACGTTTGCCTTTTCGGGAACAGGCTCTGCCGAGGATGCGCACCGTGAGATGTTCCTTCTCTGGGCAAGCACAGATCCCAAAACCTGTTGTGCCTGTGAATAGGCTGCAGGGGGAAGGTGAAGACCAGCAACAGCTTTCCGGGCTGCCACCTTCCGTGTGGGACAAGGAGCCGGACGTTTGCCTTTTCAGGAACAGGCTCTGCCGAGGATGCGCACCGTGAGGGATTGCGTCTTTGGGAAAGCAGAGATTCCCAGTGCGGTTGTGCCTGTGAATAGGCTGCACGGGGAAGGTGAAGACCAGCAACAGCTTTCAGGGCTGCCACCTTCCGTGTGGGACAAGGAGCCGGACGTTTGCCTTTTCGGGAACAGGCTCTGCCGAGGATGCGCACCGTGAGAGATTGCGTCTCTGGGAAAGCAGAGATCCCAAAACCTGTTGTGCCTGTGAATAGGCTGCAGGGGGAAGGTGAAGACCAGCAAGAGCTTTCAGGGCTGCCACCTTCCGTGTGGGACAAGGAGCCGGACGTTTGCCTTTTCGGGCACAGGCTCTGCCGAGGATGCGCACCGTGAGATGTTCCTTCTCTGGGCAAGCAGAGATCCCAAAACCTGTTGTGCCTGTGAATAGGCTGCAGGGGGAAGGTGAAGACCAGCAAGAGCTTTCAGGGCTGCCACCTTCCGTGTGGGACAAGGAGCCGGACGTTTGCCTTTTCGGGAAAAGGCTCTGCCGAGGATGCGCACCGTGAGATGTTCCGTCTCTGGGCAAGCACAGATCCCAAAACCTGTTGTGCCTGTGAATAGGCTGCAGGGGGAAGGTGAAGACCAGCAAGAGCTTTCAGGGCTGCCACCTTCCGTGTGGGACAAGGAGCCGGACGTTTGCCTTTTCGGGAACAGGCTCTGCCGAGGATGCGCACCGTGAGAGATTGCGTCTTGGGGCAAGCAGAGATCCCAAAACCTGTTGTGCCTGTGAATAGGCTGCACGGGGAAGGTGAAGACCAGCAAGAGCTTTCAGGGCTGCCACCTTCCGTGTGGGACAAGGAGCCGGACGTTTGCCTTTTCGGGAACAGGCTCTGCCGAGGATGCGCACCGTGAGATGTTCCTTCTCTGGGCAAGCACAGATCCCAAAACCTGTTGTGCCTGTGAATAGGCTGCAGGGGGAAGGTGAAGACCAGCAAGAGCTTTCCGGGCTGCCACCTTCCGTGTGGGACAAGGAGCCGGACGTTTGCCTTTTCAGGAACAGGCTCTGCCGAGGATGCGCACCGTGAGGGATTGCGTCTTTGGGAAAGCAGAGATTCCCAGTGCGGTTGTGCCTGTGAATAGGCTGCACGAGGAAGGTGAAGACCAGCAACAGCTTTCCGGGCTGCCACCTTCCGTGTGGGACAAGGAGCCGGACGTTTGCCTTTTCGGGAACAGGCTCTGCCGAGGATGCGCACCGTGAGGGATTGCGTCTTTGGGAAAGCAGAGATTCCCAGTGCGGTTGTGCCTGTGAATAGGCTGCAGGGGGAAGGTGAAGACCAGCAACAGCTTTCAGGGCTGCCACCTTCCATGTGGGACAAGGAGCCGGACGTTTGCCTTTTCGGGAACAAGCTCTGCCGAGGATGCGCACCGTGAGAGATTGCGTCTGTGGGAAAGCAGAGATCCCAAAACCTGTTGTGCCTGTGAATAGGCTGCAGGGGGAAGGTGAAGACCAGCAAGAGCTTTCAGGGCTGCCACCTTCCGTGTGGGACAAGGAGCCGGACGTTTGCCTTTTCGGGAACAGGCTCTGCCGAGGATGCGCACTGTGAGAGATTGCGTCTCTGGGCAAGCAGAGATCCCAAAACCTGTTGTGCCTGTGAATAGGCTGCAGGGGGAAGGTGAAGACCAGCAAGAGCTTTCCGGGCTGCCACCTTCCGTGTGGGACAAGGAGCCGGACGTTTGCCTTTTCGGGAACAGGCTCTGCCGAGGATGCGCACCGTGAGATGTTCCTTCTCTGGGCAAGCACAGATCCCAAAACCTGTTGTGCCTGTGAATAGGCTGCAGGGGGAAGGTGAAGACCAGCAACAGCTTTCCGGGCTGCCACCTTCCGTGTGGGACAAGGAGCCGGACGTTTGCCTTTTCGGGAACAGGCTCTGCCGAGGATGCGCACCGTGAGATGTTCCTTCTCTGGGCAAGCAGAGATCCCAAAACCTGTTGTGCCTGTGAATAGGCTGCAGGGGGAAGGTGAAGACCAGCAAGAGCTTTCAGGGCTGCCACCTTCCGTGTGGGACAAGGAGCCGGACGTTTGCCTTTTCGGGAACAGGCTCTGCCGAGGATGCGCACCGTGAGATGTTCCTTCTCTGGGAAAGCACAGATCCCAAAACCTGTTGTGCCTGTGAATAGGCTGCAGGGGGAAGGTGAAGACCAGCAACAGCTTTCCGGGCTGCCACCTTCCGTGTGGGACAAGGAGCCGGACGTTTGCCTTTTCGGGAACAGGCTCTGCCGAGGATGCGCACCGTGAGATGTTCCTTCTCTGGGCAAGCACAGATCCCAAAACCTGTTGTGCCTGTGAATAGGCTGCAGGGGGAAGGTGAAGACCAGCAAGAGCTTTCCGGGCTGCCACCTTCCGTGTGGGACAAGGAGCCGGACGTTTGCCTTTTCAGGAACAGGCTCTGCCGAGGATGCGCACCGTGAGGGATTGCGTCTTTGGGAAAGCAGAGATTCCCAGTGCGGTTGTGCCTGTGAATAGGCTGCACGGGGAAGGTGAAGACCAGCAACAGCTTTCCGGGCTGCCACCTTCCGTGTGGGACAAGGAGCCGGACGTTTGCCTTTTCGGGAACAAGCTCTGCCGAGGATGCGCACCGTGAGAGATTGCGTCTCTGGGAAAGCAGAGATCCCAAAACCTGTTGTGCCTGTGAATAGGCTGCAGGGGGAAGGTGAAGACCAGCAAGAGCTTTCAGGGCTGCCACCTTCCGTGTGGGACAAGGAGCCGGACGTTTGCCTTTTCGGGAACAGGCTCTGCCGAGGATGTGCACTGTGAGAGATTGCGTCTCTGGGAAAGCAGAGATCCCCAAACCTGTTGTGCCTGTGAATAGGCTGCACGGGGAAGGTGAAGACCAGCAAGAGCTTTCCGGGCTGCCACCTTCCGTGTGGGACAAGGAGCCGGACGTTTGCCTTTTCGGGAACAGGCTCTGCCGAGGATGCGCACCGTGAGAGATTGCGTCTTGGGGCAAGCAGAGATCCCAAAACCTGTTGTGCCTGTGAATAGGCTGCACGGGGAAGGTGAAGACCAGCAAGAGCTTTCAGGGCTGCCACCTTCCGTGTGGGAGAAGGAGCCGGACGTTTGCCTTTTCGGGAACAGGCTCTGCCGAGGATGCGCACCGTGAGATGTTCCTTCTCTGGGCAAGCACAGATCCCAAAACCTGTTGTGCCTGTGAATAGGCTGCACGGGGAAGGTGAAGACCAGCAAGAGCTTTCCGGGCTGCCACCTTCCGTGTGGGACAAGGAGCCGGACGTTTGCCTTTTCGGGAACAGGCTCTGCCGAGGATGCGCACCGTGAGAGATTGCGTCTCTGGGAAAGCAGAGATCCCCAAACCTGTTGTGCCTGTGAATAGGCTGCAGGGGGAAGGTGAAGACCAGCAACAGCTTTCCGGGCTGCCACCTTCCGTGTGGGACAAGGAGCCGGACGTTTGCCTTTTCGGGAACAGGCTCTGCCGAGGATGCGCACCGTGAGATGTTCCTTCTCTGGGCAAGCACAGATCCCAAAACCTGTTGTGCCTGTGAATAGGCTGCAGGGGGAAGGTGAAGACCAGCAAGAGCTTTCAGGGCTGCCACCTTCCGTGTGGGACAAGGAGCCGGACGTTTGCCTTTTCGGGAACAGGCTCTGCCGAGGATGCGCACCGTGAGAAGTTCCTTCTCTGGGCAAGCAGAGATCCCAAAACCTGTTGTGCCTGTGAATAGGCTGCAGGGGGAAGGTGAAGACCAGCAACAGCTTTCAGGGCTGCCACCTTCCGTGTGGGACAAGGAGCCGGACGTTTGCCTTTTCAGGAACAGGCTCAGCCGAGGATGCGCACCGTGAGGGATTGCGTCTTTGGGAAAGCAGAGATTCCCAGTGCGGTTGTGCCTGTGAATAGGCTGCAGGGGGAAGGTGAAGACCAGCAACAGCTTTCAGGGCTGCCACCTTCCGTGTGGGACAAGGAGCCGGACGTTTGCCTTTTCGGGAACAGGCTCTGCCGAGGATGCGCACCGTGAGGGATTGCGTCTTTGGGAAAGCAGAGATTCCCAGTGCGGTTGTGCCTGTGAATAGGCTGCACGGGGAAGGTGAAGACCAGCAACAGCTTTCAGGGCTGCCACCTTCCATGTGGGACAAGGAGCCGGACGTTTGCATTTTCGGGAACAAGCTCTGCCGAGGATGCGCACCGTGAGAGATTGCGTCTCTGGGAAAGCAGAGATCCCAAAACCTGTTGTGCCTGTGAATAGGCTGCAGGGGGAAGGTGAAGACCAGCAACAGCTTTCAGGGCTGCCACCTTCCGTGTGGGACAAGGAGCCGGACGTTTGCCTTTTCGGGAACAGGCTCTGCCGAGGATGCGCACTGTGAGAGATTGCGTCTCTGGGAAAGCAGAGATCCCAAAACCTGTTGTGCCTGTGAATAGGCTGCAGGGGGAAGGTGAAGACCAGCAAGAGCTTTCCGGGCTGCCACCTTCTGTGTGGGACAAGGAGCCGGACGTTTGCCTGTTCTGGAACAGGCTCTGCCGAGGATGCGCACCGTGAGAGATTGCGTCTTTGGGAAAGCAGAGATCCCCAAACCTGTTGTGCCTGTGAATAGGCTGCAGGGGGAAGGTGAAGACCAGCAACAGCTTTCCGGGCTGCCACCTTCCGTGTGGGACAAGGAGCCGGACGTTTGCCTTTTCGGGAACAGGCTCTGCCGAGGATGCGCACCGTGAGATGTTCCTTCTCTGGGCAAGCACAGATCCCAAAACCTGTTGTGCCTGTGAATAGGCTGCAGGGGGAAGGTGAAGACCAGCAACAGCTTTCAGGGCTGCCACCTTCCGTGTGGGACAAGGAGCCGGACGTTTGCCTTTTCGGGAACAGGCTCTGCCGAGGATGTGCACTGTGAGAGATTGCGTCTCTGGGAAAGCAGAGATCCCAAAACCTGTTGTGCCTGTGAATAGGCTGCAGGGGGAAGGTGAAGACCAGCAACAGCTTTCAGGGCTGCCACCTTCCGTGTGGGACAAGGAGCCGGACGTTTGCCTTTTCGGGAACAGGCTCTGCCGAGGATGCGCACCGTGAGAGATTGCGTCTTGGGGCAAGCAGAGATCCCAAAACCTGTTGTGCCTGTGAATAGGCTGCAGGGGGAAGGTGAAGACCAGCAACAGCTTTCAGGGCTGCCACCTTCCGTGTGGGACAAGGAGCCGGACGTTTGCCTTTTCGGGAACAGGCTCTGCCGAGGATGCGCACCGTGAGATGTTCCTTCTCTGGGCAAGCACAGATCCCAAAACCTGTTGTGCCTGTGAATAGGCTGCACGGGGAAGGTGAAGACCAGCAAGAGCTTTCAGGGCTGCCACCTTCCGTGTGGGACAAGGAGCCGGACGTTTGCCTGTTCTGGAACAGGCTCTGCCGAGGATGCGCACCGTGAGATGTTCCTTCTCTGGGCAAGCACAGATCCCCAAACCTGTTGTGCCTGTGAATAGGCTGCAGGGGGAAGGTGAAGACCAGCAAGAGCTTTCCGGGCTGCCACCTTCCGTGTGGGACAAGGAGCCGGACGTTTGCCTTTTCGGGAACAGGCTCTGCCGAGGATGCGCACCGTGAGATGTTCCTTCTCTGGGCAAGCACAGATCCCCAAACCTGTTGTGCCTGTGAATAGGCTGCAGGGGGAAGGTGAAGACCAGCAACAGCTTTCCGGGCTGCCACCTTCCGTGTGGGACAAGGAGCCGGACGTTTGCCTTTTCGGGAACAGGCTCTGCCGAGGATGCGCACCGTGAGGGATTGCGTCTTTGGGAAAGCAGAGATTCCCAGTGCGGTTGTGCCTGTGAATAGGCTGCAGGGGGAAGGTGAAGACCAGCAACAGCTTTCAGGGCTGCCACCTTCCATGTGGGACAAGGAGCCGGACGTTTGCCTTTTCGGGAACAAGCTCTGCCGAGGATGCGCACCGTGAGAGATTGCGTCTCTGGGAAAGCAGAGATCCCAAAACCTGTTGTGCCTGTGAATAGGCTGCAGGGGGAAGGTGAAGACCAGCAACAGCTTTCAGGGCTGCCACCTTCCGTGTGGGACAAGGAGCCGGACGTTTGCCTTTTCGGGAACAGGCTCTGCCGAGGATGCGCACTGTGAGAGATTGCGTCTCTGGGAAAGCAGAGATCCCAAAACCTGTTGTGCCTGTGAATAGGCTGCAGGGGGAAGGTGAAGACCAGCAAGAGCTTTCCGGGCTGCCACCTTCTGTGTGGGACAAGGAGCCGGACGTTTGCCTGTTCTGGAACAGGCTCTGCCGAGGATGCGCACCGTGAGATGTTCCTTCTCTGGGCAAGCACAGATCCCAAAACCTGTTGTGCCTGTGAATAGGCTGCAGGGGGAAGGTGAAGACCAGCAAGAGCTTTCCGGGCTGCCACCTTCCGTGTGGGACAAGGAGCCGGACGTTTGCCTGTTCTGGAACAGGCTCTGCCGAGGATGCGCACCGTGAGATGTTCCTTCTCTGGGCAAGCACAGATCCCAAAACCTGTTGTGCCTGTGAATAGGCTGCAGGGGGAAGGTGAAGACCAGCAAGAGCTTTCAGGGCTGCCACCTTCCGTGTGGGACAAGGAGCCGGACGTTTGCCTTTTCGGGAACAGGCTCTGCCGAGGATGCGCACCGTGAGATGTTCCTTCTCTGGGCAAGCACAGATCCCAAAACCTGTTGTGCCTGTGAATAGGCTGCAGGGGGAAGGTGAAGACCAGCAAGAGCTTTCAGGGCTGCCACCTTCCGTGTGGGACAAGGAGCCGGACGTTTGCCTTTTCGGGAACAGGCTCTGCCGAGGATGCGCACCGTGAGATGTTCGTTCTCTGGGCAAGCACAGATCCCAAAACCTGTTGTGCCTGTGAATAGGCTGCAGGGGGAAGGTGAAGACCAGCAACAGCTTTCAGGGCTGCCACCTTCCGTGTGGGACAAGGAGCCAGACGTTTGCCTTTTCGGGAACAGGCTCAGCCGAGGATGCGCACCGTGAGGGATTGCGTCTTTGGGAAAGCAGAGATTCCCAGTGCGGTTGTGCCTGTGACTAGGCTGCACGGGGAAGGTGAAGACCAGCAACAGCTTTCAGGGCTGCCACCTTCCATGTGGGACAAGGAGCCGGACGTTTGCCTTTTCGGGAACAAGCTCTGCCGAGGATGCGCACCGTGAGAGATTGCGTCTCTGGGAAAGCAGAGATCCCAAAACCTGTTGTGCCTGTGAATAGGCTGCAGGGGGAAGGTGAAGACCAGCAACAGCTTTCAGGGCTGCCACCTTCCGTGTGGGACAAGGAGCCGGACGTTTGACTTTTCGGGAACAGGCTCTGCCGAGGATGCGCACCGTGAGGGATTGCGTCTTTGGGAAAGCAGAGATTCCCAGTGCGGTTGTGCCTGTGAATAGGCTGCACGGGGAAGGTGAAGACCAGCAACAGCTTTCAGGGCTGCCACCTTCCATGTGGGACAAGGAGCCGGACGTTTGCCTTTTCGGGAACAAGCTCTGCCGAGGATGCGCACCGTGAGAGATTGCGTCTCTGGGAAAGCAGAGATCCCAAAACCTGTTGTGCCTGTGAATAGGCTGCAGGGGGAAGGTGAAGACCAGCAAGAGCTTTCAGGGCTGCCACCTTCCGTGTGGGACAAGGAGCCGGACGTTTGCCTTTTCGGGAACAGGCTCTGCCGAGGATGCGCACCGTGAGAGATTGCGTCTCTGGGAAAGCAGAGATCCCAAAACCTGTTGTGCCTGTGAATAGGCTGCAGGGGGAAGGTGAAGACCAGCAACAGCTTTCCGGGCTGCCACCTTCCGTGTGGGACAAGGAGCCGGACGTTTGCCTTTTCGGGAACAGGCTCTGCCGAGGATGCGCACCGTGAGATGTTCCTTCTCTGGGCAAGCACAGATCCCAAAACCTGTTGTGCCTGTGAATAGGCTGCAGGGGGAAGGTGAAGACCAGCAACAGCTTTCCGGGCTGCCACCTTCCGTGTGGGACAAGGAGCCGGATGTTTGCCTTTTCGGGAACAGGCTCTGCCGAGGATGCGCACCGTGAGATGTTCCTTCTCTGGGCAAGCACAGATCCCAAAACCTGTTGTGCCTGTGAATAGGCTGCACGGGGAAGGTGAAGACTAGCAACAGCTTTCAGGGCTGCCACCTTCCGTGTGGGACAAGGAGCCGGACGTTTGCCTTTTCGGGAACAGGCTCTGCCGAGGATGTGCACTGTGAGAGATTGCGTCTCTGGGAAAGCAGAGATCCCAAAACCTGTTGTGCCTGTGAATAGGCTGCAGGGGGAAGGTGAAGACCAGCAACAGCTTTCAGGGCTGCCACCTTCCGTGTGGGACAAGGAGCCGGACGTTTGCCTTTTCGGGAACAGGCTCTGCCGAGGATGCGCACCGTGAGAGATTGCGTCTTGGGGCAAGCAGAGATCCCAAAACCTGTTGTGCCTGTGAATAGGCTGCACGGGGAAGGTGAAGACCAGCAAGAGCTTTCAGGGCTGCCACCTTCCGTGTGGGACAAGGAGCCGGACGTTTGCCTTTTCGGGAACAGGCTCTGCCGAGGATGCGCACCGTGAGATGTTCCTTCTCTGGGCAAGCACAGATCCCAAAACCTGTTGTGCCTGTGAATAGGCTGCAGGGGGAAGGTGAAGACCAGCAAGAGCTTTCCGGGCTGCCACCTTCCGTGTGGGACAAGGAGCCGGACGTTTGCCTGTTCTGGAACAGGCTCTGCCGAGGATGCGCACCGTGAGATGTTCCTTCTCTGGGCAAGCACAGATCCCCAAACCTGTTGTGCCTGTGAATAGGCTGCAGGGGGAAGGTGAAGACCAGCAAGAGCTTTCCGGGCTGCCACCTTCCGTGTGGGACAAGGAGCCGGACGTTTGCCTTTTCAGGAACAGGCTCTGCCGAGGATGCGCACTGTGAGGGATTGCGTCTTTGGGAAAGCAGAGATTCCCAGTGCGGTTGTGCCTGTGAATAGGCTGCACGAGGAAGGTGAAGACCAGCAACAGCTTTCCGGGCTGCCACCTTCCGTGTGGGACAAGGAGCCGGACGTTTGCCTTTTCGGGAACAGGCTCTGCCGAGGATGCGCACCGTGAGGGATTGCGTCTTTGGGAAAGCAGAGATTCCCAGTGCGGTTGTGCCTGTGAATAGGCTGCAGGGGGAAGGTGAAGACCAGCAAGAGCTTTCCGGGCTGCCACCTTCCGTGTGGGACAAGGAGCCGGACGTTTGCCTTTTCGGGAACAGGCTCTGCCGAGGATGCGCACCGTGAGATGTTCCTTCTCTGGGCAAGCACAGATCCCCAAACCTGTTGTGCCTGTGAATAGGCTGCAGGGGGAAGGTGAAGACCAGCAAGAGCTTTCCGGGCTGCCACCTTCCGTGTGGGACAAGGAGCCGGACGTTTGCCTTTTCGGGAACAGGCTCTGCCGAGGATGCGCACCGTGAGATGTTCCTTCTCTGGGCAAGCACAGATCCCAAAACCTGTTGTGCCTGTGAATAGGCTGCAGGGGGAAGGTGAAGACCAGCAAGAGCTTTCAGGGCTGCCACCTTCCGTGTGGGACAAGGAGCCGGACGTTTGCCTTTTCGGGAACAGGCTCTGCCGAGGATGTGCACTGTGAGAGACTGCGTCTCTGGGAAAGCAGAGATTCCAAAACCTGTTGTGCCTGTGAATAGGCTGCAGGGGGAAGGTGAAGACCAGCAACAGCTTTCAGGGCTGCCACCTTCCGTGTGGGACAAGGAGCCGGACGTTTGCCTGTTCTGGAACAGGCTCTGCCGAGGATGCGCACCGTGAGATGTTCCTTCTCTGGGCAAGCACAGATCCCCAAACCTGTTGTGCCTGTGAATAGGCTGCAGGGGGAAGGTGAAGACCAGCAAGAGCTTTCCGGGCTGCCACCTTCCGTGTGGGACAAGGAGCCGGACGTTTGCCTTTTCGGGAACAGGCTCTGCCGAGGATGCGCACCGTGAGATGTTCCTTCTCTGGGCAAGCACAGATCCCAAAACCTGTTGTGCCTGTGAATAGGCTGCACGGGGAAGGTGAAGACCAGCAAGAGCTTTCCGGGCTGCCACCTTCCGTGTGGGACAAGGAGCCGGACGTTTGCCTTTTCGGGAACAGGCTCTGCCGAGGATGCGCACCGTGAGGGATTGCGTCTTTGGGAAAGCAGAGATTCCCAGTGCGGTTGTGCCTGTGAATAGGCTGCAGGGGGAAGGTGAAGACCAGCAACAGCTTTCAGGGCTGCCACCTTCCATGTGGGACAAGGAGCCGGACGTTTGCCTTTTCGGGAACAAGCTCTGCCGAGGATGCGCACCGTGAGACATTGCGTCTTTGGGAAAGCAGAGATCCCAAAACCTGTTGTGCCTGTGAATAGGCTGCACGGGGAAGGTGAAGACCAGCAAGAGCTTTCAGGGCTGCCACCTTCCGTGTGGGACAAGGAGCCGGACGTTTGCCTTTTCGGGAACAGGCTCTGCCGAGGATGCGCACCGTGAGATGTTCCTTCTCTGGGCAAGCACAGATCCCAAAACCTGTTGTGCCTGTGAATAGGCTGCAGGGGGAAGGTGAAGACCAGCAACAGCTTTCCGGGCTGCCACCTTCCGTGTGGGACAAGGAGCCGGACGTTTGCCTTTTCGGGAACAGGCTCTGCCGAGGATGCGCACCGTGAGATGTTCCTTCTCTGGGCAAGCACAGATCCCAAAACCTGTTGTGCCTGTGAATAGGCTGCAGGGGGAAGGTGAAGACCAGCAAGAGCTTTCAGGGCTGCCACCTTCCGTGTGGGACAAGGAGCCGGACGTTTGCCTTTTCGGGAACAGGCTCTGCCGAGGATGCGCACCGTGAGATGTTCCTTCTCTGGGCAAGCACAGATCCCAAAACCTGTTGTGCCTGTGAATAGGCTGCAGGGGGAAGGTGAAGACCAGCAACAGCTTTCCGGGCTGCCACCTTCCGTGTGGGACAAGGAGCCGGACGTTTGCCTTTTCGGGAACAGGCTCTGCCGAGGATGCGCACCGTGAGATGTTCCTTCTGTGGGCAAGCACAGATCCCCAAACCTGTTGTGCCTGTGAATAGGCTGCAGGGGGAAGGTGAAGACCAGCAAGAGCTTTCCGGGCTGCCACCTTCCGTGTGGGACAAGGAGCCGGACGTTTGCCTTTTTAGGAACAGGCTCTGCCGAGGATGCGCACCGTGAGGGATTGCGTCTTTGGGAAAGCAGAGATTCCCAGTGCAGTTGTGCCTGTGAATAGGCTGCACGGGGAAGGTGAAGACCAGCAACAGCTTTCCGGGCTGCCACCTTCCGTGTGGGACAAGGAGCCGGACGTTTGCCTTTTCGGGAACAGGCTCTGCCGAGGATACGCACCGTGAGGGATTGCGTCTTTGGGAAAGCAGAGATTCCCAGTGCGGTTGTGCCTGTGAATAGGCTGCACGGGGAAGGTGAAGACCAGCAACAGCTTTCCGGGCTGCCACCTTCCGTGCGGGACAAGGAGCCGGACGTTTGCCTTTTCGGGAACAAGCTCTGCCGAGGATGCGCACCGTGAGAGATTGCGTCTCTGGGAAAGCAGAGATCCCAAAACCTGTTGTGCCTGTGAATAGGCTGCAGGGGGAAGGTGAAGACCAGCAAGAGCTTTCAGGGCTGCCACCTTCCGTGTGGGACAAGGAGCCGGACGTTTGCCTTTTCGGGAACAGGCTCTGCCGAGGATGTGCACTGTGAGAGATTGCGTCTCTGGGAAAGCAGAGATCCCAAAACCTGTTGTGCCTGTGAATAGGCTGCAGGGGGAAGGTGAAGACCAGCAACAGCTTTCAGGGCTGCCACCTTCCGTGTGGGACAAGGAGCCGGACGTTTGCCTTTTCGGGAACAGGCTCTGCCGAGGATGCGCACCGTGAGAGATTGCGTCTTGGGGCAAGCAGAGATCCCAAAACCTGTTGTGCCTGTGAATAGGCTGCAGGGGGAAGGTGAAGACCAGCAAGAGCTTTCAGGGCTGCCACCTTCCGTGTGGGACAAGGAGCCGGACGTTTGCCTTTTCGGGAACAGGCTCTGCCGAGGATGCGCACCGTGAGATGTTCCTTCTCTGGGCAAGCACAGATCCCAAAACCTGTTGTGCCTGTGAATAGGCTGCAGGGGGAAGGTGAAGACCAGCAACAGCTTTCAGGGCTGCCACCTTCCGTGTGGGACAAGGAGCCGGACGTTTGCCTTTTCGGGAACAGGCTCTGCCGAGGATGCGCACCGTGAGATGTTCCTTCTCTGGGCAAGCACAGATCCCAAAACCTGTTGTGCCTGTGAATAGGCTGCAGGGGGAAGGTGAAGACCAGCAAGAGCTTTCCGGGCTGCCACCTTCCGTGTGGGACAAGGAGCCGGACGTTTGCCTTTTCGGGAACAGGCTCTGCCGAGGATGCGCACCGTGAGATGTTCCTTCTCTGGGCAAGCACAGATCCCAAAACCTGTTGTGCCTGTGAATAGGCTGCAGGGGGAAGGTGAAGACCAGCAACAGCTTTCAGGGCTGCCACCTTCCGTGTGGGACAAGGAGCCAGACGTTTGCCTTTTCGGGAACAGGCTCAGCCGAGGATGCGCACCGTGAGGGATTGCGTCTTTGGGAAAGCAGAGATTCCCAGTGCGGTTGTGCCTGTGACTAGGCTGCACGGGGAAGGTGAAGACCAGCAACAGCTTTCAGGGCTGCCACCTTCCATGTGGGACAAGGAGCCGGACGTTTGCCTTTTCGGGAACAAGCTCTGCCGAGGATGCGCACCGTGAGAGATTGCGTCTCTGGGAAAGCAGAGATCCCAAAACCTGTTGTGCCTGTGAATAGGCTGCAGGGGGAAGGTGAAGACCAGCAACAGCTTTCAGGGCTGCCACCTTCCGTGTGGGACAAGGAGCCGGACGTTTGACTTTTCGGGAACAGGCTCTGCCGAGGATGCGCACCGTGAGGGATTGCGTCTTTGGGAAAGCAGAGATTCCCAGTGCGGTTGTGCCTGTGAATAGGCTGCACGGGGAAGGTGAAGACCAGCAACAGCTTTCAGGGCTGCCACCTTCCATGTGGGACAAGGAGCCGGACGTTTGCCTTTTCGGGAACAAGCTCTGCCGAGGATGCGCACCGTGAGAGATTGCGTCTCTGGGAAAGCAGAGATCCCAAAACCTGTTGTGCCTGTGAATAGGCTGCAGGGGGAAGGTGAAGACCAGCAAGAGCTTTCAGGGCTGCCACCTTCCGTGTGGGACAAGGAGCCGGACGTTTGCCTTTTCGGGAACAGGCTCTGCCGAGGATGCGCACCGTGAGAGATTGCGTCTCTGGGAAAGCAGAGATCCCAAAACCTGTTGTGCCTGTGAATAGGCTGCAGGGGGAAGGTGAAGACCAGCAACAGCTTTCCGGGCTGCCACCTTCCGTGTGGGACAAGGAGCCGGACGTTTGCCTTTTCGGGAACAGGCTCTGCCGAGGATGCGCACCGTGAGATGTTCCTTCTCTGGGCAAGCACAGATCCCAAAACCTGTTGTGCCTGTGAATAGGCTGCAGGGGGAAGGTGAAGACCAGCAACAGCTTTCCGGGCTGCCACCTTCCGTGTGGGACAAGGAGCCGGATGTTTGCCTTTTCGGGAACAGGCTCTGCCGAGGATGCGCACCGTGAGATGTTCCTTCTCTGGGCAAGCACAGATCCCAAAACCTGTTGTGCCTGTGAATAGGCTGCACGGGGAAGGTGAAGACTAGCAACAGCTTTCAGGGCTGCCACCTTCCGTGTGGGACAAGGAGCCGGACGTTTGCCTTTTCGGGAACAGGCTCTGCCGAGGATGTGCACTGTGAGAGATTGCGTCTCTGGGAAAGCAGAGATCCCAAAACCTGTTGTGCCTGTGAATAGGCTGCAGGGGGAAGGTGAAGACCAGCAACAGCTTTCAGGGCTGCCACCTTCCGTGTGGGACAAGGAGCCGGACGTTTGCCTTTTCGGGAACAGGCTCTGCCGAGGATGCGCACCGTGAGAGATTGCGTCTTGGGGCAAGCAGAGATCCCAAAACCTGTTGTGCCTGTGAATAGGCTGCACGGGGAAGGTGAAGACCAGCAAGAGCTTTCAGGGCTGCCACCTTCCGTGTGGGACAAGGAGCCGGACGTTTGCCTTTTCGGGAACAGGCTCTGCCGAGGATGCGCACCGTGAGATGTTCCTTCTCTGGGCAAGCACAGATCCCAAAACCTGTTGTGCCTGTGAATAGGCTGCAGGGGGAAGGTGAAGACCAGCAAGAGCTTTCCGGGCTGCCACCTTCCGTGTGGGACAAGGAGCCGGACGTTTGCCTGTTCTGGAACAGGCTCTGCCGAGGATGCGCACCGTGAGATGTTCCTTCTCTGGGCAAGCACAGATCCCCAAACCTGTTGTGCCTGTGAATAGGCTGCAGGGGGAAGGTGAAGACCAGCAAGAGCTTTCCGGGCTGCCACCTTCCGTGTGGGACAAGGAGCCGGACGTTTGCCTTTTCAGGAACAGGCTCTGCCGAGGATGCGCACTGTGAGGGATTGCGTCTTTGGGAAAGCAGAGATTCCCAGTGCGGTTGTGCCTGTGAATAGGCTGCACGAGGAAGGTGAAGACCAGCAACAGCTTTCCGGGCTGCCACCTTCCGTGTGGGACAAGGAGCCGGACGTTTGCCTTTTCGGGAACAGGCTCTGCCGAGGATGCGCACCGTGAGGGATTGCGTCTTTGGGAAAGCAGAGATTCCCAGTGCGGTTGTGCCTGTGAATAGGCTGCAGGGGGAAGGTGAAGACCAGCAAGAGCTTTCCGGGCTGCCACCTTCCGTGTGGGACAAGGAGCCGGACGTTTGCCTTTTCGGGAACAGGCTCTGCCGAGGATGCGCACCGTGAGATGTTCCTTCTCTGGGCAAGCACAGATCCCCAAACCTGTTGTGCCTGTGAATAGGCTGCAGGGGGAAGGTGAAGACCAGCAAGAGCTTTCCGGGCTGCCACCTTCCGTGTGGGACAAGGAGCCGGACGTTTGCCTTTTCGGGAACAGGCTCTGCCGAGGATGCGCACCGTGAGATGTTCCTTCTCTGGGCAAGCACAGATCCCAAAACCTGTTGTGCCTGTGAATAGGCTGCAGGGGGAAGGTGAAGACCAGCAAGAGCTTTCAGGGCTGCCACCTTCCGTGTGGGACAAGGAGCCGGACGTTTGCCTTTTCGGGAACAGGCTCTGCCGAGGATGTGCACTGTGAGAGACTGCGTCTCTGGGAAAGCAGAGATTCCAAAACCTGTTGTGCCTGTGAATAGGCTGCAGGGGGAAGGTGAAGACCAGCAACAGCTTTCAGGGCTGCCACCTTCCGTGTGGGACAAGGAGCCGGACGTTTGCCTGTTCTGGAACAGGCTCTGCCGAGGATGCGCACCGTGAGATGTTCCTTCTCTGGGCAAGCACAGATCCCCAAACCTGTTGTGCCTGTGAATAGGCTGCAGGGGGAAGGTGAAGACCAGCAAGAGCTTTCCGGGCTGCCACCTTCCGTGTGGGACAAGGAGCCGGACGTTTGCCTTTTCGGGAACAGGCTCTGCCGAGGATGCGCACCGTGAGATGTTCCTTCTCTGGGCAAGCACAGATCCCAAAACCTGTTGTGCCTGTGAATAGGCTGCACGGGGAAGGTGAAGACCAGCAAGAGCTTTCCGGGCTGCCACCTTCCGTGTGGGACAAGGAGCCGGACGTTTGCCTTTTCGGGAACAGGCTCTGCCGAGGATGCGCACCGTGAGGGATTGCGTCTTTGGGAAAGCAGAGATTCCCAGTGCGGTTGTGCCTGTGAATAGGCTGCAGGGGGAAGGTGAAGACCAGCAACAGCTTTCAGGGCTGCCACCTTCCATGTGGGACAAGGAGCCGGACGTTTGCCTTTTCGGGAACAAGCTCTGCCGAGGATGCGCACCGTGAGACATTGCGTCTTTGGGAAAGCAGAGATCCCAAAACCTGTTGTGCCTGTGAATAGGCTGCACGGGGAAGGTGAAGACCAGCAAGAGCTTTCAGGGCTGCCACCTTCCGTGTGGGACAAGGAGCCGGACGTTTGCCTTTTCGGGAACAGGCTCTGCCGAGGATGCGCACCGTGAGATGTTCCTTCTCTGGGCAAGCACAGATCCCAAAACCTGTTGTGCCTGTGAATAGGCTGCAGGGGGAAGGTGAAGACCAGCAACAGCTTTCCGGGCTGCCACCTTCCGTGTGGGACAAGGAGCCGGACGTTTGCCTTTTCGGGAACAGGCTCTGCCGAGGATGCGCACCGTGAGATGTTCCTTCTCTGGGCAAGCACAGATCCCAAAACCTGTTGTGCCTGTGAATAGGCTGCAGGGGGAAGGTGAAGACCAGCAAGAGCTTTCAGGGCTGCCACCTTCCGTGTGGGACAAGGAGCCGGACGTTTGCCTTTTCGGGAACAGGCTCTGCCGAGGATGCGCACCGTGAGATGTTCCTTCTCTGGGCAAGCACAGATCCCAAAACCTGTTGTGCCTGTGAATAGGCTGCAGGGGGAAGGTGAAGACCAGCAACAGCTTTCCGGGCTGCCACCTTCCGTGTGGGACAAGGAGCCGGACGTTTGCCTTTTCGGGAACAGGCTCTGCCGAGGATGCGCACCGTGAGATGTTCCTTCTGTGGGCAAGCACAGATCCCCAAACCTGTTGTGCCTGTGAATAGGCTGCAGGGGGAAGGTGAAGACCAGCAAGAGCTTTCCGGGCTGCCACCTTCCGTGTGGGACAAGGAGCCGGACGTTTGCCTTTTTAGGAACAGGCTCTGCCGAGGATGCGCACCGTGAGGGATTGCGTCTTTGGGAAAGCAGAGATTCCCAGTGCAGTTGTGCCTGTGAATAGGCTGCACGGGGAAGGTGAAGACCAGCAACAGCTTTCCGGGCTGCCACCTTCCGTGTGGGACAAGGAGCCGGACGTTTGCCTTTTCGGGAACAGGCTCTGCCGAGGATACGCACCGTGAGGGATTGCGTCTTTGGGAAAGCAGAGATTCCCAGTGCGGTTGTGCCTGTGAATAGGCTGCACGGGGAAGGTGAAGACCAGCAACAGCTTTCCGGGCTGCCACCTTCCGTGCGGGACAAGGAGCCGGACGTTTGCCTTTTCGGGAACAAGCTCTGCCGAGGATGCGCACCGTGAGAGATTGCGTCTCTGGGAAAGCAGAGATCCCAAAACCTGTTGTGCCTGTGAATAGGCTGCAGGGGGAAGGTGAAGACCAGCAAGAGCTTTCAGGGCTGCCACCTTCCGTGTGGGACAAGGAGCCGGACGTTTGCCTTTTCGGGAACAGGCTCTGCCGAGGATGTGCACTGTGAGAGATTGCGTCTCTGGGAAAGCAGAGATCCCAAAACCTGTTGTGCCTGTGAATAGGCTGCAGGGGGAAGGTGAAGACCAGCAACAGCTTTCAGGGCTGCCACCTTCCGTGTGGGACAAGGAGCCGGACGTTTGCCTTTTCGGGAACAGGCTCTGCCGAGGATGCGCACCGTGAGAGATTGCGTCTTGGGGCAAGCAGAGATCCCAAAACCTGTTGTGCCTGTGAATAGGCTGCAGGGGGAAGGTGAAGACCAGCAAGAGCTTTCAGGGCTGCCACCTTCCGTGTGGGACAAGGAGCCGGACGTTTGCCTTTTCGGGAACAGGCTCTGCCGAGGATGCGCACCGTGAGATGTTCCTTCTCTGGGCAAGCACAGATCCCAAAACCTGTTGTGCCTGTGAATAGGCTGCAGGGGGAAGGTGAAGACCAGCAACAGCTTTCAGGGCTGCCACCTTCCGTGTGGGACAAGGAGCCGGACGTTTGCCTTTTCGGGAACAGGCTCTGCCGAGGATGCGCACCGTGAGATGTTCCTTCTCTGGGCAAGCACAGATCCCAAAACCTGTTGTGCCTGTGAATAGGCTGCAGGGGGAAGGTGAAGACCAGCAAGAGCTTTCCGGGCTGCCACCTTCCGTGTGGGACAAGGAGCCGGACGTTTGCCTTTTCGGGAACAGGCTCTGCCGAGGATGCGCACCGTGAGATGTTCCTTCTCTGGGCAAGCACAGATCCCAAAACCTGTTGTGCCTGTGAATAGGCTGCAGGGGGAAGGTGAAGACCAGCAACAGCTTTCAGGGCTGCCACCTTCCGTGTGGGACAAGGAGCCGGACGTTTGCCTTTTCAGGAACAGGCTCAGCCGAGGATGCGCACCGTGAGGGATTGCGTCTTTGGGAAAGCAGAGATTCCCAGTGCGGTTGTGCCTGTGAATAGGCTGCACGGGGAAGGTGAAGACCAGCAACAGCTTTCAGGGCTGCCACCTTCCATGTGGGACAAGGAGCCGGACGTTTGCCTTTTCGGGAACAAGCTCTGCCGAGGATGCGCACCGTGAGAGATTGCGTCTCTGGGAAAGCAGAGATCCCAAAACCTGTTGTGCCTGTGAATAGGCTGCAGGGGGAAGGTGAAGACCAGCAACAGCTTTCCGGGCTGCCACCTTCCGTGTGGGACAAGGAGCCGGACGTTTGCCTTTTCGGGAACAGGCTCTGCCGAGGATGCGCACCGTGAGAGATTGCGTCTTTGGGAAAGCAGAGATTCCCAGTGCGGTTGTGCCTGTGAATAGGCTGCACGGGGAAGGTGAAGACCAGCAACAGCTTTCAGGGCTGCCACCTTCCATGTGGGACAAGGAGCCGGACGTTTGCCTTTTCGGGAACAAGCTCTGCCGAGGATGCGCACCGTGAGAGATTGCGTCTCTGGGAAAGCAGAGATCCCAAAACCTGTTGTGCCTGTGAATAGGCTGCAGGGGGAAGGTGAAGACCAGCAAGAGCTTTCAGGGCTGCCACCTTCCGTGTGGGACAAGGAGCCGGACGTTTGCCTTTTCGGGAACAGGCTCTGCCGAGGATGCGCACTGTGAGAGATTGCGTCTCTGGGAAAGCAGAGATCCCAAAACCTGTTGTGCCTGTGAATAGGCTGCAGGGGGAAGGTGAAGACCAGCAAGAGCTTTCCGGGCTGCCACCTTCCGTGTGGGACAAGGAGCCGGACGTTTGCCTGTTCTGGAACAAGCTCTGCCGAGGATGCGCACCGTGAGAGATTGCGTCTTTGGGAAAGCAGAGATCCCCAAACCTGTTGTGCCTGTGAATAGGCTGCAGGGGGAAGGTGAAGACCAGCAACAGCTTTCCGGGCTGCCACCTTCCGTGTGGGACAAGGAGCCGGACGTTTGCCTTTTCGGGAACAGGCTCTGCCGAGGATGCGCACCGTGAGATGTTCCTTCTCTGGGCAAGCACAGATCCCCAAACCTGTTGTGCCTGTGAATAGGCTGCAGGGGGAAGGTGAAGACCAGCAACAGCTTTCAGGGCTGCCACCTTCCGTGTGGGACAAGGAGCCGGACGTTTGCCTTTTCGGGAACAGGCTCTGCCGAGGATGCGCACCGTGAGAGATTGCGTTTTGGGGCAAGCACAGATTCCAAAACCTGTTGTGCCTGTGAATAGGCTGCACGGGGAAGGTGAAGACCAGCAAGAGCTTTCAGGGCTGCCACCTTCCGTGTGGGACAAGGAGCCGGACGTTTGCCTTTTCGGGAACAGGCTCTGCCGAGGATGTGCACTGTGAGAGATTGCGTCTCTGGGAAAGCAGAGATCCCAAAACCTGTTGTGCCTGTGAATAGGCTGCAGGGGGAAGGTGAAGACCAGCAACAGCTTTCAGGGCTGCCACCTTCCGTGTGGGACAAGGAGCCGGACGTTTGCCTTTTCGGGAACAGGCTCTGCCGAGGATGCGCACCGTGAGAGATTGCGTCTTGGGGCAAGCAGAGATCCCAAAACCTGTTGTGCCTGTGAATAGGCTGCACGGGGAAGGTGAAGACCAGCAAGAGCTTTCAGGGCTGCCACCTTCCGTGTGGGACAAGGAGCCGGACGTTTGCCTTTTCGGGAACAGGCTCTGCCGAGGATGCGCACCGTGAGATGTTCCTTCTCTGGGCAAGCACAGATCCCAAAACCTGTTGTGCCTGTGAATAGGCTGCACGGGGAAGGTGAAGACCAGCAAGAGCTTTCCGGGCTGCCACCTTCCGTGTGGGACAAGGAGCCGGACGTTTGCCTGTTCTGGAACAGGCTCTGCCGAGGATGCGCACCGTGAGATGTTCCTTCTCTGGGCAAGCACAGATCCCCAAACCTGTTGTGCCTGTGAATAGGCTGCAGGGGGAAGGTGAAGACCAGCAAGAGCTTTCCGGGCTGCCACCTTCCGTGTGGGACAAGGAGCCGGACGTTTGCCTTTTCAGGAACAGGCTCTGCCGAGGATGCGCACCGTGAGGGATTGCGTCTTTGGGAAAGCAGAGATTCCCAGTGCGGTTGTGCCTGTGAATAGGCTGCACGGGGAAGGTGAAGACCAGCAAGAGCTTTCAGGGCTGCCACCTTCCGTGTGGGACAAGGAGCCGGACGTTTGCCTTTTCGGGAACAGGCTCTGCCGAGGATGCGCACCGTGAGGGATTGCGTCTTTGGGAAAGCAGAGATTCCCAGTGCGGTTGTGCCTGTGAATAGGCTGCAGGGGGAAGGTGAAGACCAGCAAGAGCTTTCCGGGCTGCCACCTTCCATGTGGGACAAGGAGCCGGACGTTTGCCTTTTCGGGAACAAGCTCTGCCGAGGATGCGCACCGTGAGACATTGCGTCTTTGGGAAAGCAGAGATCCCAAAACCTGTTGTGCCTGTGAATAGGCTGCACGGGGAAGGTGAAGACCAGCAAGAGCTTTCAGGGCTGCCACCTTCCGTGTGGGACAAGGAGCCGGACGTTTGCCTTTTCGGGAACAGGCTCTGCCGAGGATGCGCACCGTGAGATGTTCCTTCTCTGGGCAAGCACAGATCCCAAAACCTGTTGTGCCTGTGAATAGGCTGCAGGGGGAAGGTGAAGACCAGCAACAGCTTTCCGGGCTGCCACCTTCCGTGTGGGACAAGGAGCCGGACGTTTGCCTTTTCGGGAACAGGCTCTGCCGAGGATGCGCACCGTGAGATGTTCCTTCTCTGGGCAAGCACAGATCCCAAAACCTGTTGTGCCTGTGAATAGGCTGCAGGGGGAAGGTGAAGACCAGCAAGAGCTTTCAGGGCTGCCACCTTCCGTGTGGGACAAGGAGCCGGACGTTTGCCTTTTCGGGAACAGGCTCTGCCGAGGATGCGCACCGTGAGATGTTCCTTCTCTGGGCAAGCACAGATCCCAAAACCTGTTGTGCCTGTGAATAGGCTGCAGGGGGAAGGTGAAGACCAGCAAGAGCTTTCCGGGCTGCCACCTTCCGTGTGGGACAAGGAGCCGGACGTTTGCCTTTTCGGGAACAGGCTCTGCCGAGGATGCGCACCGTGAGATGTTCCTTCTGTGGGCAAGCACAGATCCCCAAACCTGTTGTGCCTGTGAATAGGCTGCAGGGGGAAGGTGAAGACCAGCAAGAGCTTTCCGGGCTGCCACCTTCCGTGTGGGACAAGGAGCCGGACGTTTGCCTTTTCAGGAACAGGCTCTGCCGAGGATGCGCACCGTGAGGGATTGCGTCTTTGGGAAAGCAGAGATTCCCAGTGCAGTTGTGCCTGTGAATAGGCTGCAGGGGGAAGGTGAAGACCAGCAACAGCTTTCCGGGCTGCCACCTTCCGTGTGGGACAAGGAGCCGGACGTTTGCCTGTTCTGGAACAGGCTCTGCCGAGGATACGCACCGTGAGGGATTGCGTCTTTGGGAAAGCAGAGATTCCCAGTGCGGTTGTGCCTGTGAATAGGCTGCACGGGGAAGGTGAAGACCAGCAACAGCTTTCCGGGCTGCCACCTTCCGTGCGGGACAAGGAGCCGGACGTTTGCCTTTTCGGGAACAAGCTCTGCCGAGGATGCGCACCGTGAGAGATTGCGTCTCTGGGAAAGCAGAGATCCCCAAACCTGTTGTGCCTGTGAATAGGCTGCAGGGGGAAGGTGAAGACCAGCAAGAGCTTTCAGGGCTGCCACCTTCCGTGTGGGACAAGGAGCCGGACGTTTGCCTTTTCGGGAACAGGCTCTGCCGAGGATGCGCACCGTGAGAGATTGCGTCTCTGGGAAAGCAGAGATCCCAAAACCTGTTGTGCCTGTGAATAGGCTGCAGGGGGAAGGTGAAGACCAGCAAGAGCTTTCAGGGCTGCCACCTTCCGTGTGGGACAAGGAGCCGGACGCTTGCCTTTTCGGGAACAGGCTCTGCCGAGGATGCGCACCGTGAGATGTTCCTTCTCTGGGCAAGCACAGATCCCAAAACCTGTTGTGCCTGTGAATAGGCTGCAGGGGGAAGGTGAAGACCAGGAAGAGCTTTCAGGGCTGCCACCTTCCGTGTGGGACAAGGAGCCGGACGTTTGCCTTTTCGGGAACAGTCTCAGCCGGGGATACGCACCGTGAGGGATTGCGTCTTTGGGAAAGCAGAGATTCCCAGTGCGGTTGTGCCTGTGAATAGGCTGCAGGGGGAAGGTGAAGACCAGCAAGAGCTTTCTGGGCTGCCACCTTCCGTGTGGGACAAGGAGCCGGACGTTTGCCTTTTCGGGAACAGGCTCTGCCGAGGATGCGCACCGTGAGGGATTGCGTCTTTGGGAAAGCAGAGATTCCCAGTGCGGTTGTGCCTGTGAATAGGCTGCACGGGGAAGGTGAAGACCAGCACCAGCTTTCCGGGCTGCCACCTTCCGTGTGGGACAAGGAGCCGGACGTTTGCCTTTTCGGGAACAAGCTCTGCCGAGGATGCGCACCGTGAGAGATTGCGTCTCTGGGAAAGCAGAGATCCCAAAACCTGTTGTGCCTGTGAATAGGCTGCAGGGGGAAGGTGAAGACCAGCAACAGCTTTCCGGGCTGCCACCTTCCGTGTGGGACAAGGAGCCGGATGTTTGCCTTTTCGGGAACAGGCTCTGCCGAGGATGCGCACTGTGAGAGATTGCGTCTCTGGGAAAGCAGAGATCCCAAAACCTGTTGTGCCTGTGAATAGGCTGCAGGGGGAAGGTGAAGACCAGCAACAGCTTTCCGGGCTGCCACCTTCCGTGTGGGACAAGGAGCCGGACGTTTGCCTTTTCGGGAACAGGCTCTGCCGAGGATGCGCACCTTGAGGGATTGCGTCTTTGGGGAAGCAGAGATTCCCAGTGCGGTTGTGCCTGTGAATAGGCTGCACGGGGAAGGTGAAGACCAGCAACAGCTTTCCGGGCTGCCACCTTCCGTGTGGGACAAGGAGCCGGACGTTTGCCTTTTCGGGAACAAGTTCTGCCGAGGATGCGCACCGTGACAGATTGAGTCTCTGGGAAAGCAGAGATCCCAAAACCTGTTGTGCCTGTGAATAGGCTGCAGGGGGAAGGTGAAGACCAGCAACAGCTTTCAGGGCTGCCACCTTCCGTGTGGGACAAGGAGCCGGACGTTTGCCTTTTCGGGAACAGGCTCTGCCGAGGATGTGCACTGTGAGAGACTGCGTCTCTGGGAAAGCAGAGATTCCAAAACCTGTTGTGCCTGTGAATAGGCTGCAGGGGGAAGGTGAAGACCAGCAAGAGCTTTCAGGGCTGCCACCTTCCGTGTGGGACAAGGAGCCGGACGTTTGCCTTTTCGGGAACAGGCTCTGCCGAGGATGCGCACCGTGAGAGATTGCGTCTCTGGGAAAGCAGAGAGCCCAAAACCTGTTGTGCCTGTGAATAGGCTGCAGGGGGAAGGTGAAGACCAGCAAGAGCTTTCAGGGCTGCCACCTTCCGTGTGGGACAAGGAGCCGGACGTTTGCCTTTTCGGGAACAGGCTCTGCCGAGGATGCGCACCGTGAGAGATTGCGTCTTGGGGCAAGCACAGATCCCAAAACCTGTTGTGCCTGTGAATAGGCTGCAGGGGGAAGGTGAAGACCAGCAACAGCTTTCAGGGCTGCCACCTTCCGTGTGGGACAAGGAGCCGGACATTTGCCTTTTCGGGAACAGGCTCTGCCAAGGATGCGCACCGTGAGATGTTCCTTCTCTGGGCAAGCAGAGATCCCCAAACCTGTTGTGCCTGTGAATAGGCTGCAGGGGGAAGGTGAAGACCAGCAAGAGCTTTCCGGGCTGCCACCTTCCGTGTGGGACAAGGAGCCGGACGTTTGCCTTTTCAGGAACAGGCTCTGCCGAGGATGCGCACCGTGAGGGATTGCGTCTTTGGGAAAGCAGAGATTCCCAGTGCGGTTGTGCCTGTGAATAGGCTGCACGGGGAAGGTGAAGACCAGCAAGAGCTTTCAGGGCTGCCACCTTCCGTGTGGGACAAGGAGCCGGACGTTTGCCTTTTCGGGAACAGGCTCTGCCGAGGATGCGCACCGTGAGGGATTGCGTCTTTGGGAAAGCAGAGATTCCCAGTGCGGTTGTGCCTGTGAATAGGCTGCACGGGGAAGGTGAAGACCAGCAACAGCTTTCAGGGCTGCCACCTTCCATGTGGGACAAGGAGCCGGACGTTTGCCTTTTCGGGAACAAGCTCTGCCGAGGATGCGCACCGTGAGAGATTGCGTCTCTGGGAAAGCAGAGATCCCAAAACCTGTTGTGCCTGTGAATAGGCTGCAGGGGGAAGGTGAAGACCAGCAAGAGCTTTCAGGGCTGCCACCTTCCGTGTGGGACAAGGAGCCGGACGTTTGCCTTTTCGGGAACAGGCTCTGCCGAGGATGCGCACCGTGAGAGATTGCGTCTGTGGGAAAGCAGAGATCCCAAAACCTGTTGTGCCTGTGAATAGGCTGCAGGGGGAAGGTGAAGACCAGCAACAGCTTTCCGGGCTGCCACCTTCCGTGTGGGACAAGGAGCCGGACGTTTGCCTTTTCGGGAACAGGCTCTGCCAAGGATGCGCACCGTGAGATGTTCCTTCTCTGGGCAAGCAGAGATCCCCAAACCTGTTGTGCCTGTGAATAGGCTGCACGGGGAATGTGAAGACCAGCAAGAGCTTTCAGGTCTGCCACCTTCCGTGTGGGACAAGGAGCCGGACGTTTGCCTTTTCGGGAACAGGCTCTGCTGAGGATGCGCACCGTGAGAGATTGCGTTTTGGGGCAAGCACAGATCCCAAAACCTGTTGTGCCTGTGAATAGGCTGCACGGGGAAGGTGAAGACCAGCAAGAGCTTTCAGGGCTGCCACCTTCCGTGTGGGACAAGGAGCCGGACGTTTGCCTTTTCGGGAACAGGCTCTGCCGAGGATGCGCACCGTGAGATGTTCCTTCTCTGGGCAAGCAGAGATCCCAAAACCTGTTGTGCCTGTGAATAGGCTGCAGGGGGAAGGTGAAGACCAGCAACAGCTTTCAGGGCTGCCACCTTCCGTGTGGGACAAGGAGCCGGACGTTTGCCTGTTCTGGAACAGGCTCTGCCGAGGATGCGCACCGTGAGAGATTGCGTCTTGGGGCAAGCACAGATCCCAAAACCTGTTGTGCCTGTGAATAGGCTGCAGGGGGAAGGTGAAGACCAGCAACAGCTTTCAGGGCTGCCACCTTCCGTGTGGGACAAGGAGCCAGACGTTTGCCTTTTCGGGAACAGGCTCTGCCGAGGATGCGCACCGTGAGAGATTGCGTCTTGGGGCAAGCAGAGATCCCAAAACCTGTTGTGCCTGTGAATAGGCTGCACGGGGAAGGTGAAGACCAGCAAGAGCTTTCAGGGCTGCCACCTTCCGTGTGGGACAAGGAGCCGGACGTTTGCCTTTTCGGGAACAGGCTCTGCCGAGGATGCGCACCGTGAGATGTTCCTTCTCTGGGCAAGCACAGATCCCCAAACCTGTTGTGCCTGTGAATAGGCTGCAGGGGGAAGGTGAAGACCAGCAACAGCTTTCAGGGCTGCCACCTTCCGTGTGGGACAAGGAGCCGGACGTTTGCCTTTTCGGGAACAGGCTCTGCCGAGGATGCGCACCGTGAGAGATTGCGTTTTGGGGCAAGCACAGATTCCAAAACCTGTTGTGCCTGTGAATAGGCTGCACGGGGAAGGTGAAGACCAGCAAGAGCTTTCAGGGCTGCCACCTTCCGTGTGGGACAAGGAGCCGGACGTTTGCCTTTTCGGGAACAGGCTCTGCCGAGGATGCGCACCGTGAGATGTTCCTTCTCTGGGCAAGCAGAGATCCCAAAACCTGTTGTGCCTGTGAATAGGCTGCAGGGGGAAGGTGAAGACCAGCAAGAGCTTTCCGGGCTGCCACCTTCCGTGTGGGACAAGGAGCCGGACGTTTGCCTGTTCTGGAACAGGCTCTGCCGAGGATGCGCACCGTGAGATGTTCCTTCTCTGGGCAAGCACAGATCCCCAAACCTGTTGTGCCTGTGAATAGGCTGCAGGGGGAAGGTGAAGACCAGCAACAGCTTTCAGGGCTGCCACCTTCCGTGTGGGACAAGGAGCCGGACGTTTGCCTTTTCAGGAACAGGCTCTGCCGAGGATGCGCACCGTGAGGGATTGCGTCTTTGGGAAAGCAGAGATTCCCAGTGCGGTTGTGCCTGTGAATAGGCTGCACGGGGAAGGTGAAGACCAGCAAGAGCTTTCAGGGCTGCCACCTTCCGTGTGGGACAAGGAGCCGGACGTTTGCCTTTTCGGGAACAGGCTCTGCCGAGGATGCGCACCGTGAGGGATTGCGTATTTGGGAAAGCAGAGATTCCCAGTGCGGTTGTGCCTGTGAATAGGCTGCACGGGGAAGGTGAAGACCAGCAACAGCTTTCCGGGCTGCCACCTTCTGTGTGGGACAAGGAGCCGGACGTTTGCCTTTTCGGGAACAAGCTCTGCCGAGGATGCGCACCGTGAGAGATTGCGTCTCCGGGAAAGCAGAGATCCCCAAACCTGTTGTGCCTGTGAATAGGCTGCAGGGGGAAGGTGAAGACCAGCAAGAGCTTTCCGGGCTGCCACCTTCCGTGTGGGACAAGGAGCCGGACGTTTGCCTTTTCGGGAACAGGCTCTGCCGAGGATGCGCACCGTGAGAGATTGCGTCTTGGGGCAAGCACAGATCCCAAAACCTGTTGTGCCTGTGAATAGGCTGCAGGGGGAAGGTGAAGACCAGCAAGAGATTTCAGGGCTGCCACCTTCCGTGTGGGACAAGGAGCCGGACGTTTGCCTTTTCGGGAACAGGCTCTGCCGAGGATGCGCACCGTGAGAGATTGCGTCTTGGGGCAAGCACAGATCCCAAAACCTGTTGTGCCTGTGAATAGGCTGCAGGGGGAAGGTGAAGACCAGCAAGAGCTTTCCGGGCTGCCACCTTCCGTGTGGGACAAGGAGCTGGACGTTTGCCTTTTCGGGAACAGGCTCTGCCGAGGATGCGCACCGTGAGATGTTCCTTCTCTGGGCAAGCAGAGATCCCCAAACCTGTTGTGCCTGTGAATAGGCTGCACGGGGAAGGTGAAGACCAGCAAGAGCTTTCAGGGCTGCCACCTTCCGTGTGGGACAAGGAGCCGGACGTTTGCCTTTTCGGGAACAGGCTCTGCCGAGGATGCGCACCGTGAGGGATTGCGTCTTTGGGGCAAGCACAGATCCCAAAACCTGTTGTGCCTGTGAATAGGCTGCAGGGGGAAGGTGAAGACCAGCAAGAGCTTTCAGGGCTGCCACCTTCCGTGTGGGACAAGGAGCCGGACGTTTGCCTTTTCGGGAACAGGCTCTGCCGAGGATGCGCACCGTGAGAGATTGCGTCTCTGGGCAAGCACAGATCCCAAAACCTGTTGTGCCTGTGAATAGGCTGCAGGGGGAAGGTGAAGACCAGCAACAGCTTTCAGGGCTGCCACCTTCCGTGTGGGACAAGGAGCCGGACGTTTGCCTGTTCTGGAACAGGCTCTGCCGAGGATGCGCACCGTGAGAGATTGCGTCTTGGGGCAAGCACAGATCCCAAAACCTGTTGTGCCTGTGAATAGGCTGCACGGGGAAGGTGAAGACCAGCAAGAGCTTTCAGGGCTGCCACCTTCCGTGTGGGACAAGGAGCCGGACGTTTGCCTTTTCGGGAACAGGCTCTGCCGAGGATGCGCACCGTGAGATGTTCCTTCTCTGGGCAAGCACAGATCCCGAAACCTGTTGTGCCTGTGAATAGGCTGCAGGGGGAAGGTGAAGACCAGCAACAGCTTTCAGGGCTGCCACCTTCCGTGTGGGACAAGGAGCCGGACGTTTGCCTTTTCGGGAACAGGCTCTGCCGAGGATGCGCACCGTGAGAGATTGCGTCTTGGGGCAAGCACAGATCCCAAAACCTGTTGTGCCTGTGAATAGGCTGCAGGGGGAAGGTGAAGACCAGCAACAGCTTTCAGGGCTGCCACCTGCCGTGTGGGACAAGGAGCCGGATGTTTGCCTTTTCGGGAACAGGCTCTGCCGAGGATGCGCACCGTGAGATGTTCCTTCTCTGGGCAAGCACAGATCCCAAAACCTGTTGTGCCTGTGAATAGGCTGCAGGGGGAAGGTGAAGACCAGCAACAGCTTTCCGGGCTGCCACCTTCCGTGTGGGACAAGGAGCCGGACGTTTGCCTGTTCTGGAACAGGCTCTGCCGAGGATGCGCACCGTGAGAGATTGCGTCTTGGGGCAAGCACATATCCCCAAACCTGTTGTGCCTGTGAATAGGCTGCAGGGGGAAGGTGAAGACCAGCAAGAGCTTTCAGGGCTGCCACCTTCCGTGTGGGACAAGGAGCCGGACGTTTGCCTTTTCGGGAACAGGCTCTGCCGAGGATGCGCACCGTGAGAGATTGCGTCTTGGGGCAAGCAGAGATCCCCAAACCTGTTGTGCCTGTGAATAGGCTGCACGGGGAAGGTGAAGACCAGCAAGAGCTTTCAGGGCTGCCACCTTCCGTGTGGGACAAGGAGCCGGACGTTTGCCTTTTCGGGAACAGGCTCTGCCGAGGATGCGCACCGTGAGATGTTCCTTCTCTGGGCAAGCACAGATCCCAAAACCTGTTGTGCCTGTGAATAGGCTGCAGGGGGAAGGTGAAGACCAGCAACAGCTTTCAGGGCTGCCACCTTCCGTGTGGGACAAGGAGCCGGACGTTTGCCTTTTCGGGAACAGGCTCTGCCGAGGATGCGCACCGTGAGGGATTGCGTCTTTGGGAAAGCAGAGATTCCCTGTGCGGTTGTGCCTGTGAATAGGCTGCAGGGGGAAGGTGAAGACCAGCAACAGCTTTCCGGGCTGCCACCTTCCGTGTGGGACAAGGAGCCGGACGTTTGCCTTTTCGGGAACAGGCTCTGCCGAGGATGCGCACCGTGAGGGATTGCGTCTTTGGGAAAGCAGAGATTCCCAGTGCGGTTGTGCCTGTGAATAGGCTGCACGGGGAAGGTGAAGACCAGCAACAGCTTTCAGGGCTGCCACCTTCTGTGTGGGACAAGGAGCCGGACGTTTGCCTTTTCAGGAACAGGCTCTGCCGAGGATGCGCACCGTGAGGGATTGCGTCTTTGGGAAAGCAGAGATTCCCAGTGCGGTGGTGCCTGTGAATAGGCTGCACGAGGAAGGTGAAGACCAGCAACAGCTTTCCGGGCTGCCACCTTCCGTGTGGGACAAGGAGCCGGACGTTTGCCTTTTCGGGAACAGGCTCTGCCGAGGATGCGCACCGTGAGGGATTGCGTCTTTGGGAAAGCAGAGATTCCCAGTGCGGTTGTGCCTGTGAATAGGCTGCACGGGGAAGGTGAAGACCAGCAACAGCTTTCCGGGCTGCCACCTTCTGTGTGGGACAAGGAGCCGGACGTTTGCCTTTTCGGGAACAAGCTCTGCCGAGGATGCGCACCGTGAGAGATTGCGTCTCTGGGAAAGCAGAGATCCCCAAACCTGTTGTGCCTGTGAATAGGCTGCAGGGGGAAGGTGAAGACCAGCAAGAGCTTTCAGGGCTGCCACCTTCCGTGTGGGACAAGGAGCCGGACGTTTGCCTTTTCGGGAACAGGCTCTGCCGAGGATGCGCACTGTGAGAGATTGCGTCTCTGGGAAAGCAGAGATCCCAAAACCTGTTGTGCCTGTGAATAGGCTGCACGGGGGAAGGTGAAGACCAGCAACAGCTTTCAGGGCTGCCACCTTCCGTGTGGGACAAGGAGCCGGACGTTTGCCTTTTCGGGAACAGGCTCTGCCGAGGATGCGCACCGTGAGAGATTGCGTCTTGGGGCAAGCACAGATCCCAAAACCTGTTGTGCCTGTGAATAGGCTGCAGGGGGAAGGTGAAGACCAGCAAGAGATTTCAGGGCTGCCACCTTCCGTGTGGGACAAGGAGCCGGACGTTTGCCTTTTCGGGAACAGGCTCTGCCGAGGATGCGCACCGTGAGAGATTGCGTCTTGGGGCAAGCACAGATCCCAAAACCTGTTGTGCCTGTGAATAGGCTGCAGGGGGAAGGTGAAGACCAGCAAGAGCTTTCCGGGCTGCCACCTTCCGTGTGGGACAAGGAGCCGGACGTTTGCCTTTTCGGGAACAGGCTCTGCCGAGGATGCGCACCGTGAGATGTTCCTTCTCTGGGTAAGCAGAGATCCCCAAACCTGTTGTGCCTGTGAATAGGCTGCAGGGGGAAGGTGAAGACCAGCAACAGCTTTCAGGGCTGCCACCTTCCGTGTGGGACAAGGAGCCGGACGTTTGCCTTTTCGGGAACAGGCTCTGCCGAGGATGCGCACCGTGAGGGATTGCGTCTTTGGGGCAAGCACAGATCCCAAAACCTGTTGTGCCTGTGAATAGGCTGCACGGGGAAGGTGAAGACCAGCAAGAGCTTTCAGGGCTGCCACCTTCCGTGTGGGACAAGGAGCCGGACGTTTGCCTTTTCGGGAACAGGCTCTGCCGAGGATGCGCACCGTGAGATGTTCCTTCTCTGGGCAAGCAGAGATCCCGAAACCTGTTGTGCCTGTGAATAGGCTGCAGGGGGAAGGTGAAGACCAGCAACAGCTTTCAGGGCTGCCACTTCCGTGTGGGACAAGGAGCCGGACGTTTGCCTGTTCTGGAACAGGCTCTGCCGAGGATGCGCACCGTGAGAGATTGCGTCTTGGGGCAAGCACAGATCCCAAAACCTGTTGTGCCTGTGAATAGGCTGCAGGGGGAAGGTGAAGACCAGCAAGAGCTTTCAGGGCTGCCACCTTCCGTGTGGGACAAGGAGCCGGACGTTTGCCTTTTCGGGAACAGGCTCTGCCGAGGATGCGCACCGTGAGAGATTGCGTCTTGGGGCAAGCGCAGATCCCAAAACCTGTTGTGCCTGTGAATAGGCTGCACGGGGAAGGTGAAGACCAGCAACATCTTTCAGGGCTGCCACCTTCCGTGTGGGACAAGGAGCCGGACGTTTGCCTTTTCGGGAACAGGCTCTGCCGAGGATGCGCACCGTGAGATGTTCCTTCTCTGGGCAAGCACAGATCCCCAAACCTGTTGTGCCTGTGAATAGGCTGCAGGGGGAAGGTGAAGACCAGCAACAGCTTTCAGGGCTGCCACCTGCCGTGTGGGACAAGGAGCCGGACGTTTGCCTTTTCGGGAACAGGCTCTGCCGAGGATGCGCACCGTGAGAGATTGCGTTTTGGGGCAAGCACAGATCCCAAAACCTGTTGTGCCTGTGAATAGGCTGCAGGGGGAAGGTGAAGACCAGCAAGAGCTTTCAGGGCTGCCACCTTCCGTGTGGGACAAGGAGCCGGACGTTTGCCTTTTCGGGAACAGGCTCTGCCGAGGATGCGCACCGTGAGATGTTCCTTCTCTGGGCAAGCAGAGATCCCAAAACCTGTTGTGCCTGTGAATAGGCTGCAGGGGGAAGGTGAAGACCAGCAACAGCTTTCAGGGATGCCACCTTCCGTGTGGGACAAGGAGCCGGACGTTTGCCTGTTCTGGAACAGGCTCTGCCGAGGATGCGCACCGTGAGAGATTGCGTCTTGGGGCAAGCACAGATCCCAAAACCTGTTGTGCCTGTGAATAGGCTGCAGGGGGAAGGTGAAGACCAGCAAGAGCTTTCAGGGCTGCCACCTTCCGTGTGGGACAAGGAGCCGGACGTTTGCCTTTTCGGGAACAGGCTCTGCCGAGGATGCGCACCGTGAGAGATTGCGTCTTGGGGCAAGCACAGATCCCAAAACCTGTTGTGCCTGTGAATAGGCTGCAGGGGGAAGGTGAAGACCAGCAAGAGCTTTCCGGGCTGCCACCTTCCGTGTGGGACAAGGAGCCGGACGTTTGCCTTTTCGGGAACAGGCTCTGCCGAGGATGCGCACCGTGAGATGTTCCTTCTCTGCGCAAGCACAGATCCCCAAACCTGTTGTGCCTGTGAATAGGCTGCAGGGGGAAGGTGAAGACCAGCAAGAGCTTTCCGGGCTGCCACCTTCCGTGTGGGACAAGGAGCCGGACGTTTGCCTTTTCGGGAACAGGCTCTGCCGAGGATGCGCACCGTGAGGGATTGCGTCTTTGGGAAAGCAGAGATTCCCAGTGCGGTTGTGCCTGTGAATAGGCTGCAGGGGGAAGGTGAAGACCAGCAACAGCTTTCCGGGCTGCCACCTTCCGTGTGGGACAAGGAGCCGGACGTTTGCCTTTTCGGGAACAGGCCCTGCCGAGGATGCGCACCGTGAGGGATTGCGTCTTTGGGAAAGCAGAGATTCCCAGTGCGGTTGTGCCTGTGAATAGGCTGCACGGGGAAGGTGAAGACCAGCAACAGCTTTCAGGGCTGCCACCTTCCGTGTGGGACAAGGAGCCGGACGTTTGCCTGTTCTGGAACAGGATCTGCCGAGGATGCGCACCGTGAGAGATTGCGTCTTGGGGCAAGCACAGATCCCAAAACCTGTTGTGCCTGTGAATAGGCTGCAGGGGGAAGGTGAAGACCAGCAAGAGCTTTCAGGGCTGCCACCTTCCGTGTGGGACAAGGAGCCGGACGTTTGCCTTTTCGGGAACAGGCTCTGCCGAGGATGCGCACCGTGAGAGATTGCGTCTTGGGGCAAGCACAGATCCCAAAACCTGTTGTGCCTGTGAATAGGCTGCACGGGGAAGGTGAAGACCAGCAACAGCTTTCAGGGCTGCCACCTTCCGTGTGGGACAAGGAGCCGGACGTTTGCCTTTTCGGGAACAGGCTCTGCCGAGGATGCGCACCGTGAGATGTTCCTTCTCTGGGCAAGCACAGATCCCCAAACCTGTTGTGCCTGTGAATAGGCTGCAGGGGGAAGGTGAAGACCAGCAACAGCTTTCAGGGCTGCCACCTTCCGTGTGGGACAAGGAGCCGGACGTTTGCCTTTTCGGGAACAGGCTCTGCCGAGGATGCGCACCGTGAGAGATTGCGTTTTGGGGCAAGCACAGATACCAAAACCTGTTGTGCCTGTGAATAGGCTGCAGGGGGAAGGTGAAGACCAGCAAGAGCTTTCAGGGCTGCCACCTTCCGTGTGGGACAAGGAGCCGGACGTTTGCCTTTTCGGGAACAGGCTCTGCCGAGGATGCGCACCGTGAGATGTTCCTTCTCTGGGCAAGCACAGATCCCAAAACCTGTTGTGCCTGTGAATAGGCTGCAGGGGGAAGGTGAAGACCAGCAAAAGCTTTCAGGGCTACCACCTTCCGTGTGGGACAAGGAGCCGGACGTTTGCCTGTTCTGGAGCAGGCTCTGCCGAGGATGCGCACCGTGAGAGATTGCGTCTTGGGGCAAGCACAGATCCCAAAACCTGTTGTGCCTGTGAATAGGCTGCAGGGGGAAGGTGAAGACCAGCAAGAGCTTTCAGGGCTGCCACCTTCCGTGTGGGACAAGGAGCCGGACGTTTGCCTTTTCGGGAACAGGCTCTGCCGAGGATGCGCACCGTGAGAGATTGCGTCTTGGGGCAAGCACAGATCCCCAAACCTGTTGTGCCTGTGAATAGGCTGCACGGGGAAGGTGAAGACCAGCAAGAGCTTTCAGGGCTGCCACCTTCCGTGTGGGACAAGGAGCCGGACGTTTGCCTTTTCGGGAACAGGCTCTGCCGAGGATGCGCACCGTGAGATGTTCCTTCTCTGCGCAAGCACAGATCCCCAAACCTGTTGTGCCTGTGAATAGGCTGCAGGGGGAAGGTGAAGACCAGCAAGAGCTTTCAGGGCTGCCACCTTCCGTGTGGGACAAGGAGCCGGACGTTTGCCTTTTCGGGAACAGGCTCTGCCGAGGATGCGCACCGTGAGGGATTGCGTCTTTGGGAAAGCAGAGATTCCCAGTGCGGTTGTGCCTGTGAATAGGCTGCAGGGGGAAGGTGAAGACCAGCAACAGCTTTCCGGGCTGCCACCTTCCGTGTGGGACAAGGAGCTGGACGTTTGCCTTTTCGGGAACAGGCCCTGCCGAGGATGCGCACCGTGAGGGATTGCGTCTTTGGGAAAGCAGAGATTCCCAGTGCGGTTGTGCCTGTGAATAGGCTGCACGGGGAAGGTGAAGACCAGCAACAGCTTTCCGGGCTGCCACCTTCCGTGTGGGACAAGGAGCCGGACGTTTGCCTTTTCGGGAACAAGCTCTGCCGAGGATGCGCACCGTGAGAGATTGCGTCTCTGGGAAAGCAGAGATCCCCAAACCTGTTGTGCCTGTGAATAGGCTGCAGGGGGAAGGTGAAGACCAGCAAGAGCTTTCCGGGCTGCCACCTTCCGTGTGGGACAAGGAGCCGGACGTTTGCCTTTTCGGGAACAGGCTCTGCCGAGGATGCGCACCGTGAGAGATTGCGTCTTGGGGCAAGCACAGATCCCAAAACCTGTTGTGCCTGTGAATAGGCTGCAGGGGGAAGGTGAAGACCAGCAACAGCTTTCAGGGCTGCCACCTTCCGTGTGGGACAAGGAGCCGGACGTTTGCCTTTTCGGGAACAGGCTCTGCCGAGGATGCGCACCGTGAGAGATTGCGTTTTGGGGCAAGCACAGATACCAAAACCTGTTGTGCCTGTGAATAGGCTGCAGGGGGAAGGTGAAGACCAGCAAGAGCTTTCAGGGCTGCCACCTTCCGTGTGGGACAAGGAGCCGGACGTTTGCCTTTTCGGGAACAGGCTCTGCCGAGGATGCGCACCGTGAGATGTTCCTTCTCTGGGCAAGCACAGATCCCAAAACCTGTTGTGCCTGTGAATAGGCTGCAGGGGGAAGGTGAAGACCAGCAAAAGCTTTCAGGGCTACCACCTTCCGTGTGGGACAAGGAGCCGGACGTTTGCCTGTTCTGGAACAGGCTCTGCCGAGGATGCGCACCGTGAGAGATTGCGTCTTGGGGCAAGCACAGATCCCAAAACCTGTTGTGCCTGTGAATAGGCTGCAGGGGGAAGGTGAAGACCAGCAAGAGCTTTCAGGGCTGCCACCTTCCGTGTGGGACAAGGAGCCGGACGTTTGCCTTTTCGGGAACAGGCTCTGCCGAGGATGCGCACCGTGAGAGATTGCGTCTTGGGGCAAGCACAGATCCCCAAACCTGTTGTGCCTGTGAATAGGCTGCACGGGGAAGGTGAAGACCAGCAAGAGCTTTCAGGGCTGCCACCTTCCGTGTGGGACAAGGAGCCGGACGTTTGCCTTTTCGGGAACAGGCTCTGCCGAGGATGCGCACCGTGAGATGTTCCTTCTCTGCGCAAGCACAGATCCCCAAACCTGTTGTGCCTGTGAATAGGCTGCAGGGGGAAGGTGAAGACCAGCAAGAGCTTTCAGGGCTGCCACCTTCCGTGTGGGACAAGGAGCCGGACGTTTGCCTTTTCGGGAACAGGCTCTGCCGAGGATGCGCACCGTGAGGGATTGCGTCTTTGGGAAAGCAGAGATTCCCAGTGCGGTTGTGCCTGTGAATAGGCTGCAGGGGGAAGGTGAAGACCAGCAACAGCTTTCCGGGCTGCCACCTTCCGTGTGGGACAAGGAGCTGGACGTTTGCCTTTTCGGGAACAGGCCCTGCCGAGGATGCGCACCGTGAGGGATTGCGTCTTTGGGAAAGCAGAGATTCCCAGTGCGGTTGTGCCTGTGAATAGGCTGCACGGGGAAGGTGAAGACCAGCAACAGCTTTCCGGGCTGCCACCTTCCGTGTGGGACAAGGAGCCGGACGTTTGCCTTTTCGGGAACAAGCTCTGCCGAGGATGCGCACCGTGAGAGATTGCGTCTCTGGGAAAGCAGAGATCCCCAAACCTGTTGTGCCTGTGAATAGGCTGCAGGGGGAAGGTGAAGACCAGCAAGAGCTTTCCGGGCTGCCACCTTCCGTGTGGGACAAGGAGCCGGACGTTTGCCTTTTCGGGAACAGGCTCTGCCGAGGATGCGCACCGTGAGAGATTGCGTCTTGGGGCAAGCAGAGATCCCAAAACCTGTTGTGCCTGTGAATAGGCTGCAGGGGGAAGGTGAAGACCAGCAAGAGCTTTCAGGGCTGCCACCTTCCGTGTGGGACAAGGAGCCGGACGTTTGCCTTTTCGGGAACAGGCTCTGCCGAGGATGCGCACCGTGAGATGTTCCTTCTCTGGGCAAGCACACATCCCCAAACCTGTTGTGCCTGTGAATAGGCTGCAGGGGGAAGGTGAAGACCAGCAAGAGCTTTCAGGGCTGCCACCTTCCGTGTGGGACAAGGAGCCGGACGTTTGCCTTTTCGGGAACAGGCTCTGCCGAGGATGCGCACCGTGAGAGATTGCGTCTTGGGGCAAGCACAGATCCCAAAACCTGTTGTGCCTGTGAATAGGCTGCAGGGGGAAGGTGAAGACCAGCACCAGCTTTCAGGGCTGCCACCTTCCGTGTGGGACAAGGAGCCGGACGTTTGCCTTTTCGGGAACAGGCTCTGCCGAGGATGCGCACCGTGAGGGATTGCGTCTTTGGGAAAGCAGAGATTCCCAGTGCGGTTGTGCCTGTGAATAGGCTGCAGGGGGAAGGTGAAGACCAGCAACAGCTTTCCGGGCTGCCACCTTCCGTGTGGGACAAGGAGCCGGACGTTTGCCTTTTCGGGAACAGGCTCTGCCGAGGATGCGCACCGTGAGGGATTGCGTCTTTGGGAAAGCAGAGATTCCCAGTGCGGTTGTGCCTGTGAATAGGCTGCAGGGGGAAGGTGAAGACCAGCAAGAGCTTTCCGGGCTGCCACCTTCCGTGTGGGACAAGGAGCCGGACGTTTGCCTTTTCGGGAACAGGCTCTGCCGAGGATGCGCACCGTGAGATGTTCCTTCTCTGGGCAAGCAGAGATCCCCAAACCTGTTGTGCCTGTGAATAGGCTGCACGGGGAAGGTGAAGACCAGCAAGAGCTTTCAGGGCTGCCACCTTCCGTGTGGGACAAGGAGCCGGACGTTTGCCTTTTCGGGAACAGGCTCTGCCGAGGATGCGCACCGTGAGGGATTGCGTCTTTGGGGCAAGCACAGATCCCAAAACCTGTTGTGCCTGTGAATAGGCTGCAGGGGGAAGGTGAAGACCAGCAAGAGCTTTCAGGGCTGCCACCTTCCGTGTGGGACAAGGAGCCGGACGTTTGCCTTTTCGGGAACAGGCTCTGCCGAGGATGCGCACCGTGAGAGATTGCGTCTTGGGGCAAGCACAGATCCCAAAACCTGTTGTGCCTGTGAATAGGCTGCACGGGGAAGGTGAAGACCAGCAAGAGCTTTCCGGGCTGCCACCTTCCGTGTGGGACAAGGAGCCGGACGTTTGCCTTTTCGGGAACAGGCTCTGCCGAGGATGCGCACCGTGAGATGTTCCTTCTCTGGGCAAGCAGAGATCCCCAAACCTGTTGTGCCTGTGAATAGGCTGCACGGGGAAGGTGAAGACCAGCAAGAGCTTTCAGGGCTGCCACCTTCCGTGTGGGACAAGGAGCCGGACGTTTGCCTTTTCGGGAACAGGCTCTGCCGAGGATGCGCACCGTGAGGGATTGCGTCTTTGGGGCAAGCACAGATCCCAAAACCTGTTGTGCCTGTGAATAGGCTGCAGGGGGAAGGTGAAGACCAGCAAGAGCTTTCAGGGCTGCCACCTTCCGTGTGGGACAAGGAGCCGGACGTTTGCCTTTTCGGGAACAGGCTCTGCCGAGGATGCGCACCGTGAGATGTTCCTTCTCTGGGCAAGCAGAGATCCCAAAACCTGTTGTGCCTGTGAATAGGCTGCAGGGGGAAGGTGAAGACCAGCAACAGCTTTCAGGGCTGCCACCTTCCGTGTGGGACAAGGAGCCGGACGTTTGCCTGTTCTGGAACAGGCTCTGCCGAGGATGCGCACCGTGAGAGATTGCGTCTTGGGGCAAGCACAGATCCCAAAACCTGTTGTGCCTGTGAATAGGCTGCACGGGGAAGGTGAAGACCAGCAAGAGCTTTCCGGGCTGCCACCTTCCGTGTGGGACAAGGAGCCGGACGTTTGCCTTTTCGGGAACAGGCTCTGCCGAGGATGCGCACCGTGAGATGTTCCTTCTCTGGGCAAGCAGAGATCCCCAAACCTGTTGTGCCTGTGAATAGGCTGCACGGGGAAGGTGAAGACCAGCAAGAGCTTTCAGGGCTGCCACCTTCCGTGTGGGACAAGGAGCCGGACGTTTGCCTTTTCGGGAACAGGCTCTGCCGAGGATGCGCACCGTGAGGGATTGCGTCTTTGGGGCAAGCACAGATCCCAAAACCTGTTGTGCCTGTGAATAGGCTGCAGGGGGAAGGTGAAGACCAGCAAGAGCTTTCAGGGCTGCCACCTTCCGTGTGGGACAAGGAGCCGGACGTTTGCCTTTTCGGGAACAGGCTCTGCCGAGGATGCGCACCGTGAGATGTTCCTTCTCTGGGCAAGCAGAGATCCCAAAACCTGTTGTGCCTGTGAATAGGCTGCAGGGGGAAGGTGAAGACCAGCAACAGCTTTCAGGGCTGCCACCTTCCGTGTGGGACAAGGAGCCGGACGTTTGCCTGTTCTGGAACAGGCTCTGCCGAGGATGCGCACCGTGAGAGATTGCGTCTTGGGGCAAGCACAGATCCCAAAACCTGTTGTGCCTGTGAATAGGCTGCAGGGGGAAGGTGAAGACCAGCAAGAGCTTTCAGGGCTGCCACCTTCCGTGTGGGACAAGGAGCCGGACGTTTGCCTTTTCGGGAACAGGCTCTGCCGAGGATGCGCACCGTGAGAGATTGCGTCTTGGGGCAAGCACAGATCCCAAAACCTGTTGTGCCTGTGAATAGGCTGCACGGGGAAGGTGAAGACCAGCAAGAGCTTTCAGGGCTGCCACCTTCCGTGTGGGACAAGGAGCCGGACGTTTGCCTTTTCGGGAACAGGCTCTGCCGAGGATGCGCACCGTGAGATGTTCCTTCTCTGGGCAAGCACAGATCCCCAAACCTGTTGTGCCTGTGAATAGGCTGCAGGGGGAAGGTGAAGACCAGCAACAGCTTTCAGGGCTGCCACCTTCCGTGTGGGACAAGGAGCCGGACGTTTGCCTTTTCGGGAACAGGCTCTGCCGACGATGCGCACCGTGAGAGATTGCGTTTTGGGGCAAGCACAGATCCCAAAACCTGTTGTGCCTGTGAATAGGCTGCACGGGGAAGGTGAAGACCAGCAAGAGCTTTCCGGGCTGCCACCTTCCGTGTGGGACAAGGAGCCGGACGTTTGCCTTTTCGGGAACAGGCTCTGCCGAGGATGCGCACCGTGAGATGTTCCTTCTCTGGGAAAGCACAGATCCCAAAACCTGTTGTGCCTGTGAATAGGCTGCAGGGGGAAGGTGAAGACCAGCACCAGCTTTCAGGGCTGCCACCTTCCGTGTGGGACAAGGAGCCGGACGTTTGCCTGTTCTGGAACAGGCTCTGCCGAGGATGCGCACCGTGAGGGATTGCGTCTTTGGGAAAGCAGAGATTCCCAGTGCGGTTGTGCCTGTGAATAGGCTGCAGGGGGAAGGTGAAGACCAGCAAGAGCTTTCCGGGCTGCCACGTTCCGTGTGGGACAAGGAGCCGGACGTTTGCCTTTTCGGGAACAGGCTCTGCCGAGGATGCGCACCGTGAGGGATTGCGTCTTTGGGAAAGCAGAGATTCCCAGTGCGGTTGTGCCTGTGAATAGGCTGCACGGGGAAGGTGAAGACCAGCAACAGCTTTCCGGGCTGCCACCTTCCGTGTGGGACAAGGAGCCGGACGTTTGCCTTTTCGGGAACAAGCTCTGCCGAGGATGCGCACCGTGAGAGATTGCGTCTCTGGGAAAGCAGAGATCCCCAAACCTGTTGTGCCTGTGAATAGGCTGCAGGGGGAAGGTGAAGACCAGCAAGAGCTTTCAGGGCTGCCACCTTCCGTGTGGGACAAGGAGCCGGACGTTTGCCTTTTCGGGAACAGGCTCTGCCGAGGATGCGCACTGTGAGAGATTGCGTCTCTGGGAAAGCAGAGATCCCAAAACCTGTTGTGCCTGTGAATAGGCTGCAGGGGGAAGGTGAAGACCAGCAACAGCTTTCAGGGCTGCCACCTTCCGTGTGGGACAAGGAGCCGGACGTTTGCCTTTTCGGGAACAGGCTCTGCCGAGGATGCGCACCGTGAGGGATTGCGTCTTTGGGAAAGCAGAGATTCCCAGTGCGGTTGTGCCTGTGAATAGGCTGCAGGGGGAAGGTGAAGACCAGCAACAGCTTTCCGGGCTGCCACCTTGCGTGTGGGACAAGTAGCCGGACGTTTGCCTTTTCGGGAACAAGCTCTGCCGAGGATGCGCACCGTGAGAGATTGCGTCTCTGGGAAAGCAGAGAGCCCAAAACCTGTTGTGCCTGTGAATAGGCTGCAGGGGGAAGGTGAAGACCAGCAAGAGCTTTCAGGGCTGCCACCTTCCGTGTGGGACAAGGAGCCGGACGTTTGCCTTTTCGGGAACAGGCTCTGCCGAGGATGCGCACCGTGAGGGATTGCGTCTTTGGGGCAAGCACAGATCCCAAAACCTGTTGTGCCTGTGAATAGGCTGCAGGGGGAAGGTGAAGACCAGCAACAGCTTTCCGGGCTGCCACCTTCCGTGTGGGACAAGGAGCCGGACGTTTGCCTTTTCGGGAACAGGCTCTGCCAAGGATGCGCACCGTGAGATGTTCCTTCTCTGGGCAAGCAGAGATCCCCAAACCTGTTGTGCCTGTGAATAGGCTGCACGGGGAAGGTGAAGACCAGCAAGATCTTTCAGGGCTGCCACCTTCCGTGTGGGACAAGGAGCCGGACGTTTGCCTTTTCGGGAACAGGCTCTGCCGAGGATGCGCACCGTGAGAGATTGCGTCTTTGGGGCAAGCACAGATCCCAAAACCTGTTGTGCCTGTGAATAGGCTGCACGGGGAAGGTGAAGACCAGCAAGAGCTTTCAGGGCTGCCACCTTCCGTGTGGGACAAGGAGCCGGACGTTTGCCTTTTCGGGAACAGGCTCTGCCGAGGATGCGCACCGTGAGATGTTCCTTCTCTGGGCAAGCACAGATCCCCAAACCTGTTGTGCCTGTGAATAGGCTGCAGGGGGAAGGTGAAGACCAGCAAGAGCTTTCCGGGCTGCCACCTTCCGTGTGGGACAAGGAGCCGGACGTTTGCCTGTTCTGGAACAGGCTCTGCCGAGGATGCGCACCGTGAGAGATTGCGTCTTGGGGCAAGCACAGATCCCAAAACCTGTTGTGCCTGTGAATAGGCTGCAGGGGGAAGGTGAAGACCAGCAAGAGCTTTCAGGGCTGCCACCTTCCGTGTGGGACAAGGAGCCGGACGTTTGCCTTTTCGGGAACAGGCTCTGCCGAGGATGCGCACCGTGAGATGTTCCTTCTCTGGGCAAGCACAGATCCCCAAACCTGTTGTGCCTGTGAATAGGCTGCAGGGGGAAGGTGAAGACCAGCAAGAGCTTTCAGGGCTGCCACCTTCCGTGTGGGACAAGGAGCCGGATGTTTGCCTTTTCGGGAACAGGCTCTGCCGAGGATGCGCACCGTGAGGGATTGCGTCTTTGGGAAAGCAGAGATTCCCAGTGCGGTTGTGCCTGTGAATAGGCTGCAGGGGGAAGGTGAAGACCAGCAACAGCTTTCCGGGCTGCCACCTTCCGTGTGGGACAAGGAGCCGGACGTTTGCCTTTTCGGGAACAGGCCCTGCCGAGGATGCGCACCGTGAGGGATTGCGTCTTTGGGAAAGCAGAGATTCCCAGTGCGGTTGTGCCTGTGAATAGGCTGCACGGGGAAGGTGAAGACCAGCAAGAGCTTTCAGGGCTGCCACCTTCCGTGTGGGACAAGGAGCCGGACGTTTGCCTTTTCGGGAACAAGCTCTGCCGAGGATGCGCACCGTGAGAGATTGCGTCTCTGGGAAAGCAGAGATCCCCAAACCTGTTGTGCCTGTGAATAGGCTGCAGGGGGAAGGTGAAGACCAGCAACAGCTTTCAGGGCTGCCACCTTCCGTGTGGGACAAGGAGCCGGACGTTTGCCTTTTCGGGAACAGGCTCTGCCGAGGATGCGCACTGTGAGAGATTGCGTCTCTGGGGCAAGCACAGATCCCAAAACCTGTTGTGCCTGTGAATAGGCTGCAGGGGGAAGGTGAAGACCAGCAACAGCTTTCCGGGCTGCCACCTTCCGTGTGGGACAAGGAGCCGGACGTTTGCCTTTTCGGGAACAGGCTCTGCCGAGGATGCGCACCGTGAGATGTTCCTTCTCTGGGCAAGCAGAGATCCCCAAACCTGTTGTGCCTGTGAATAGGCTGCACGGGGAAGGTGAAGACCAGCAAGAGCTTTCAGGGCTGCCACCTTCCGTGTGGGACAAGGAGCCGGACGTTTGCCTTTTCGGGAACAGGCTCTGCCGAGGATGCGCACCGTGAGAGATTGCGTCTTTGGGGCAAGCACAGATCCCAAAACCTGTTGTGCCTGTGAATAGGCTGCACGGGGAAGGTGAAGACCAGCAAGAGCTTTCAGGGCTGCCACCTTCCGTGTGGGACAAGGAGCCGGACGTTTGCCTTTTCGGGAACAGGCTCTGCCGAGGATGCGCACCGTGAGATGTTCCTTCTCTGGGCAAGCACAGATCCCCAAACCTGTTGTGCCTGTGAATAGGCTGCAGGGGGAAGGTGAAGACCAGCAAGAGCTTTCCGGGCTGCCACCTTCCGTGTGGGACAAGGAGCCGGACGTTTGCCTGTTCTGGAACAGGCTCTGCCGAGGATGCGCACCGTGAGAGATTGCGTCTTGGGGCAAGCACAGATCCCAAAACCTGTTGTGCCTGTGAATAGGCTGCAGGGGGAAGGTGAAGACCAGCAAGAGCTTTCAGGGCTGCCACCTTCCGTGTGGGACAAGGAGCCGGACGTTTGCCTTTTCGGGAACAGGCTCTGCCGAGGATGCGCACCGTGAGATGTTCCTTCTCTGGGCAAGCACAGATCCCCAAACCTGTTGTGCCTGTGAATAGGCTGCAGGGGGAAGGTGAAGACCAGCAAGAGCTTTCAGGGCTGCCACCTTCTGTGTGGGACAAGGAGCCGGACGTTTGCCTTTTCGGGAACAGGCTCTGCCGAGGATGCGCACCGTGAGGGATTGCGTCTTTGGGAAAGCAGAGATTCCCAGTGCGGTTGTGCCTGTGAATAGGCTGCAGGGGGAAGGTGAAGACCAGCAACAGCTTTCCGGGCTGCCACCTTCCGTGTGGGACAAGGAGCCGGACGTTTGCCTTTTCGGGAACAGGCCCTGCCGAGGATGCGCACCGTGAGGGATTGCGTCTTTGGGAAAGCAGAGATTCCCAGTGCGGTTGTGCCTGTGAATAGGCTGCACGGGGAAGGTGAAGACCAGCAACAGCTTTCCGGGCTGCCACCTTCCGTGTGGGACAAGGAGCCGGACGTTTGCCTTTTCGGGAACAAGCTCTGCCGAGGATGCGCACCGTGAGAGATTGCGTCTCTGGGAAAGCAGAGATCCCCAAACCTGTTGTGCCTGTGAATAGGCTGCAGGGGGAAGGTGAAGACCAGCAAGAGATTTCAGGGCTGCCACCTTCCGTGTGGGACAAGGAGCCGGACGTTTGCCTTTTCGGGAACAGGCTCTGCCGAGGATGCGCACCGTGAGAGATTGCGTCTCTGGGAAAGCACAGATCCCAAAACCTGTTGTGCCTGTGAATAGGCTGCAGGGGGAAGGTGAAGACCAGCAACAGCTTTCCGGGCTGCCACCTTCCGTGTGGGACAAGGAGCCGGACGTTTGCCTTTTCGGGAACAGGCTCTGCCGAGGATGCGCACCGTGAGATGTTCCTTCTCTGGGCAAGCAGATATCCCCAAACCTGTTGTGCCTGTGAATAGGCTGCACGGGGAAGGTGAAGACCAGCAAGAGCTTTCAGGGCTGCCACCTTCCGTGTGGGACAAGGAGCCGGACGTTTGCCTGTTCTGGAACAGGCTCTGCCGAGGATGCGCACCGTGAGAGATTGCGTCTTGGGGCAAGCACAGATCCCAAAACCTGTTGTGCCTGTGAATAGGCTGCAGGGGGAAGGTGAAGACCAGCAAGAGCTTTCAGGGCTGCCACCTTCCGTGTGGGACAAGGAGCCGGACGTTTGCCTTTTCGGGAACAGGCTCTGCCGAGGATGCGCACCGTGAGAGATTGCGTCTTGGGGCAAGCACACATCCCCAAACCTGTTGTGCCTGTGAATAGGCTGCAGGGGGAAGGTGAAGACCAGCAAGAGCTTTCCGGGCTGCCACCTTCCGTGTGGGACAAGGAGCCGGACGTTTGCCTTTTCGGGAACAGGCTCTGCCGAGGATGCGCACCGTGAGATGTTCCTTCTCTGGGAAAGCACAGATCCCAAAACCTGTTGTGCCTGTGAATAGGCTGCAGGGGGAAGGTGAAGACCAGCACCAGCTTTCAGGGCTGCCACCTTCCGTGTGGGACAAGGAGCCGGACGTTTGCCTGTTCTGGAACAGGCTCTGCCGAGGATGCGCACCGTGAGGGATTGCGTCTTTGGGAAAGCAGAGATTCCCAGTGCGGTTGTGCCTGTGAATAGGCTGCAGGGGGAAGGTGAAGACCAGCAACAGCTTTCCGGGCTGCCACCTTCCGTGTGGGACAAGGAGCCGGACGTTTGCCTTTTCGGGAACAAGCTCTGCCGAGGATGCGCACCGTGAGAGATTGCGTCTCTGGGAAAGCAGAGATCCCCAAACCTGTTGTGCCTGTGAATAGGCTGCAGGGGGAAGGTGAAGACCAGCAAGAGCTTTCAGGGCTGCCACCTTCCGTGTGGGACAAGGAGCCGGACGTTTGCCTTTTCGGGAACAGGCTCTGCCGAGGATGCGCACTGTGAGAGATTGCGTCTCTGGGAAAGCAGAGATCCCAAAACCTGTTGTGCCTGTGAATAGGCTGCAGGGGGAAGGTGAAGACCAGCAACAGCTTTCAGGGCTGCCACCTTCCGTGTGGGACAAGGAGCCGGACGTTTGCCTTTTCGGGAACAGGCTCTGCCGAGGATGCGCACCGTGAGGGATTGCGTCTTTGGGAAAGCAGAGATTCCCAGTGCGGTTGTGCCTGTGAATAGGCTGCAGGGGGAAGGTGAAGACCAGCAACAGCTTTCCGGGCTGCCACCTTGCGTGTGGGACAAGTAGCCGGACGTTTGCCTTTTCGGGAACAAGCTCTGCCGAGGATGCGCACCGTGAGAGATTGCGTCTCTGGGAAAGCAGAGAGCCCAAAACCTGTTGTGCCTGTGAATAGGCTGCAGGGGGAAGGTGAAGACCAGCAAGAGCTTTCAGGGCTGCCACCTTCCGTGTGGGACAAGGAGCCGGACGTTTGCCTTTTCGGGAACAGGCTCTGCCGAGGATGCGCACCGTGAGATGTTCCTTCTCTGGGCAAGCAGATATCCCCAAACCTGTTGTGCCTGTGAATAGGCTGCACGGGGAAGGTGAAGACCAGCAAGAGCTTTCAGGGCTGCCACCTTCCGTGTGGGACAAGGAGCCGGACGTTTGCCTGTTCTGGAACAGGCTCTGCCGAGGATGCGCACCGTGAGAGATTGCGTCTTGGGGCAAGCACAGATCCCAAAACCTGTTGTGCCTGTGAATAGGCTGCAGGGGGAAGGTGAAGACCAGCAAGAGCTTTCAGGGCTGCCACCTTCCGTGTGGGACAAGGAGCCGGACGTTTGCCTTTTCGGGAACAGGCTCTGCCGAGGATGCGCACCGTGAGAGATTGCGTCTTGGGGCAAGCACACATCCCCAAACCTGTTGTGCCTGTGAATAGGCTGCAGGGGGAAGGTGAAGACCAGCAAGAGCTTTCCGGGCTGCCACCTTCCGTGTGGGACAAGGAGCCGGACGTTTGCCTTTTCGGGAACAGGCTCTGCCGAGGATGCGCACCGTGAGATGTTCCTTCTCTGGGAAAGCACAGATCCCAAAACCTGTTGTGCCTGTGAATAGGCTGCAGGGGGAAGGTGAAGACCAGCACCAGCTTTCAGGGCTGCCACCTTCCGTGTGGGACAAGGAGCCGGACGTTTGCCTGTTCTGGAACAGGCTCTGCCGAGGATGCGCACCGTGAGGGATTGCGTCTTTGGGAAAGCAGAGATTCCCAGTGCGGTTGTGCCTGTGAATAGGCTGCAGGGGGAAGGTGAAGACCAGCAACAGCTTTCCGGGCTGCCACCTTCCGTGTGGGACAAGGAGCCGGACGTTTGCCTTTTCGGGAACAAGCTCTGCCGAGGATGCGCACCGTGAGAGATTGCGTCTCTGGGAAAGCAGAGATCCCCAAACCTGTTGTGCCTGTGAATAGGCTGCAGGGGGAAGGTGAAGACCAGCAAGAGCTTTCAGGGCTGCCACCTTCCGTGTGGGACAAGGAGCCGGACGTTTGCCTTTTCGGGAACAGGCTCTGCCGAGGATGCGCACTGTGAGAGATTGCGTCTCTGGGAAAGCAGAGATCCCAAAACCTGTTGTGCCTGTGAATAGGCTGCAGGGGGAAGGTGAAGACCAGCAACAGCTTTCAGGGCTGCCACCTTCCGTGTGGGACAAGGAGCCGGACGTTTGCCTTTTCGGGAACAGGCTCTGCCGAGGATGCGCACCGTGAGGGATTGCGTCTTTGGGAAAGCAGAGATTCCCAGTGCGGTTGTGCCTGTGAATAGGCTGCAGGGGGAAGGTGAAGACCAGCAACAGCTTTCCGGGCTGCCACCTTGCGTGTGGGACAAGTAGCCGGACGTTTGCCTTTTCGGGAACAAGCTCTGCCGAGGATGCGCACCGTGAGAGATTGCGTCTCTGGGAAAGCAGAGAGCCCAAAACCTGTTGTGCCTGTGAATAGGCTGCAGGGGGAAGGTGAAGACCAGCAAGAGCTTTCAGGGCTGCCACCTTCCGTGTGGGACAAGGAGCCGGACGTTTGCCTTTTCGGGAACAGGCTCTGCCGAGGATGCGCACCGTGAGGGATTGCGTCTTTGGGGCAAGCACAGATCCCAAAACCTGTTGTGCCTGTGAATAGGCTGCAGGGGGAAGGTGAAGACCAGCAACAGCTTTCCGGGCTGCCACCTTCCGTGTGGGACAAGGAGCCGGACGTTTGCCTTTTCGGGAACAGGCTCTGCCGAGGATGCGCACCGTGAGATGTTCCTTCTCTGGGCAAGCAGAGATCCCCAAACCTGTTGTGCCTGTGAATAGGCTGCACGGGGAAGGTGAAGACCAGCAAGAGCTTTCAGGGCTGCCACCTTCCGTGTGGGACAAGGAGCCGGACGTTTGCCTTTTCGGGAACAGGCTCTGCCGAGGATGCGCACCGTGAGAGATTGCGTCTTTGGGGCAAGCACAGATCCCAAAACCTGTTGTGCCTGTGAATAGGCTGCACGGGGAAGGTGAAGACCAGCAAGAGCTTTCAGGGCTGCCACCTTCCGTGTGGGACAAGGAGCCGGACGTTTGCCTTTTCGGGAACAGGCTCTGCCGAGGATGCGCACCGTGAGATGTTCCTTCTCTGGGCAAGCACAGATCCCCAAACCTGTTGTGCCTGTGAATAGGCTGCAGGGGGAAGGTGAAGACCAGCAAGAGCTTTCCGGGCTGCCACCTTCCGTGTGGGACAAGGAGCCGGACGTTTGCCTTTTCGGGAACAGGCTCTGCCGAGGATGCGCACCGTGAGATGTTCCTTCTCTGGGCAAGCACAGATCCCAAAACCTGTTGTGCCTGTGAATAGGCTGCAGGGGGAAGGTGAAGACCAGCAAGAGCTTTCAGGGCTGCCACCTTCCGTGTGGGACAAGGAGCCGGACGTTTGCCTTTTCGGGAACAGGCTCTGCCGAGGATGCGCACCGTGAGATGTTCCTTCTCTGGGCAAGCACAGATCCCCAAACCTGTTGTGCCTGTGAATAGGCTGCAGGGGGAAGGTGAAGACCAGCAAGAGCTTTCAGGGCTGCCACCTTCTGTGTGGGACAAGGAGCCGGACGTTTGCCTTTTCGGGAACAGGCTCTGCCGAGGATGCGCACCGTGAGGGATTGCGTCTCTGGGAAAGCAGAGATTCCCAGTGCGGTTGTGCCTGTGAATAGGCTGCAGGGGGAAGGTGAAGACCAGCAACAGCTTTCCGGGCTGCCACCTTCCGTGTGGGACAAGGAGCCGGACGTTTGCCTTTTCGGGAACAGGCCCTGCCGAGGATGCGCACCGTGAGGGATTGCGTCTTTGGGAAAGCAGAGATTCCCAGTGCGGTTGTGCCTGTGAATAGGCTGCACGGGGAAGGTGAAGACCAGCAACAGCTTTCCGGGCTGCCACCTTCCGTGTGGGACAAGGAGCCGGACGTTTGCCTTTTCGGGAACAAGCTCTGCCGAGGATGCGCACCGTGAGAGATTGCGTCTCTGGGAAAGCAGAGATCCCCAAACCTGTTGTGCCTGTGAATAGGCTGCAGGGGGAAGGTGAAGACCAGCAACAGCTTTCAGGGCTGCCACCTTCCGTGTGGGACAAGGAGCCGGACGTTTGCCTTTTCGGGAACAGGCTCTGCCGAGGATGCACACTGTGAGAGATTGCGTCTCTGGGAAAGCAGAGATCCCAAAACCTGTTGTGCCTGTGAATAGGCTGCAGGGGGAAGGTGAAGACCAGCAACAGCTTTCAGGGCTGCCACCTTCCGTGTGGGACAAGGAGCCGGACGTTTGCCTTTTCGGGAACAGGCTCTGCCGAGGATGCGCACCGTGAGAGATTGCGTCTTGAGGCAAGCACAGATCCCAAAACCTGTTGTGCCTGTGAATAGGCTGCAGGGGGAAGGTGAAGACCAGCAAGAGCTTTCAGGGCTGCCACCTTCCGTGTGGGACAAGGAGCCGGACGTTTGCCTTTTCGGGAACAGGCTCTGCCGAGGATGCGCACCGTGAGATGTTCCTTCTCTGGGCAAGCACACATCCCCAAACCTGTTGTGCCTGTGAATAGGCTGCAGGGGGAAGGTGAAGACCAGCAAGAGCTTTCAGGGCTGCCACCTTCCGTGTGGGACAAGGAGCCGGACGTTTGCCTTTTCAGGAACAGGCTCTGCCGAGGATGCGCACCGTGAGGGATTGCGTCTTTGGGAAAGCAGAGATTCCCAGTGCGGTTGTGCCTGTGAATAGGCTGCAGGGGGAAGGTGAAGACCAGCAACAGCTTTCCGGGCTGCCACCTTCCGTGTGGGACAAGGAGCCGGACGTTTGCCTTTTCGGGAACAGGCTCTGCCGAGGATGCGCACCGTGAGGGATTGCGTCTTTGGGAAAGCAGAGATTCCCAGTGCGGTTGTGCCTGTGAATAGGCTGCACGGGGAAGGTGAAGACCAGCAACAGCTTTCCGGGCTGCCACCTTCCGTGTGGGACAAGGAGCCGGACGTTTGCCTTTTCGGGAACAAGCTCTGCCGAGGATGCGCACCGTGAGAGATTGCGTCTCTGGGAAAGCAGAGATCCCCAAACCTGTTGTGCCTGTGAATAGGCTGCAGGGGGAAGGTGAAGACCAGCAACAGCTTTCAGGGCTGCCACCTTCCGTGTGGGACAAGGAGCCGGACGTTTGCCTTTTCGGGAACAGGCTCTGCCGAGGATGCGCACCGTGAGGGATTGCGTCTTTGGGAAAGCAGAGATTCCCAGTGCGGTTGTGCCTGTGAATAGGCTGCAGGGGGAAGGTGAAGACCAGCAACAGCTTTCCGGGCTGCCACCTTGCGTGTGGGACAAGTAGCCGGACGTTTGCCTTTTCGGGAACAAGCTCTGCCGAGGATGCGCACCGTGAGAGATTGCGTCTCTGGGAAAGCAGAGAGCCCAAAACCTGTTGTGCCTGTGAATAGGCTGCAGGGGGAAGGTGAAGACCAGCAAGAGCTTTCCGGGCTGCCACCTTCCGTGTGGGACAAGGAGCCGGACGTTTGCCTTTTCGGGAACAGGCTCTGCCGAGGATGCGCACCGTGAGGGATTGCGTCTTTGGGGCAAGCACAGATCCCAAAACCTGTTGTGCCTGTGAATAGGCTGCAGGGGGAAGGTGAAGACCAGCAACAGCTTTCCGGGCTGCCACCTTCCGTGTGGGACAAGGAGCCGGACGTTTGCCTTTTCGGGAACAGGCTCTGCCGAGGATGCGCACTGTGAGAGATTGCGTCTCTGGGAAAGCAGAGATCCCAAAACCTGTTGTGCCTGTGAATAGGCTGCAGGGGGAAGGTGAAGACCAGCAAGAGCTTTCAGGGCTGCCACCTTCCGTGTGGGACAAGGAGCCGGACGTTTGCCTTTTCGGGAACAGGCTCTGCCGAGGATGCGCACCGTGAGGGATTGCGTCTTTGGGAAAGCAGAGATTCCCAGTGCGGTTGTGCCTGTGAATAGGCTGCAGGGGGAAGGTGAAGACCAGCAACAGCTTTCCGGGCTGCCACCTTGCGTGTGGGACAAGTAGCCGGACGTTTGCCTTTTCGGGAACAAGCTCTGCCGAGGATGCGCACCGTGAGAGATTGCGTCTCTGGGAAAGCAGAGAGCCCAAAACCTGTTGTGCCTGTGAATAGGCTGCAGGGGGAAGGTGAAGACCAGCAAGAGCTTTCAGGGCTGCCACCTTCCGTGTGGGACAAGGAGCCGGACGTTTGCCTTTTCGGGAACAGGCTCTGCCGAGGATGCGCACCGTGAGGGATTGCGTCTTGGGGCAAGCACAGATCCCAAAACCTGTTGTGCCTGTGAATAGGCTGCAGGGGGAAGGTGAAGACCAGCAACAGCTTTCCGGGCTGCCACCTTCCGTGTGGGACAAGGAGCCGGACGTTTGCCTTTTCGGGAACAGGCTCTGCCGAGGATGCGCACCGTGAGATGTTCCTTCTCTGGGCAAGCAGAGATCCCCAAACCTGTTGTGCCTGTGAATAGGCTGCACGGGGAAGGTGAAGACCAGCAAGAGCTTTCAGGGCTGCCACCTTCCGTGTGGGACAAGGAGCCGGACGTTTGCCTTTTCGGGAAGAGGCTCTGCCGAGGATGCGCACCGTGAGAGATTGCGTTTTGGGGCAAGCACAGATCCCAAAACCTGTTGTGCCTGTGAATAGGCTGCACGGGGAAGGTGAAGACCAGCAAGAGCTTTCAGGGCTGCCACCTTCCGTGTGGGACAAGGAGCCGGACGTTTGCCTTTTCGGGAACAGGCTCTGCCGAGGATGCGCACCGTGAGATGTTCCTTCTCTGGGCAAGCACAGATCCCAAAACCTGTTGTGCCTGTGAATAGGCTGCAGGGGGAAGGTGAAGACCAGCAAGAGCTTTCCGGGCTGCCACCTTCCGTGTGGGACAAGGAGCCGGACGTTTGCCTGTTCTGGAACAGGCTCTGCCGAGGATGCGCACCGTGAGAGATTGCGTCTTGGGGCAAGCACAGATCCCAAAACCTGTTGTGCCTGTGAATAGGCTGCAGGGGGAAGGTGAAGACCAGCAAGAGCTTTCAGGGCTGCCACCTTCCGTGTGGGACAAGGAGCCGGACGTTTGCCTTTTCGGGAACAGGCTCTGCCGAGGATGCGCACCGTGAGAGATTGCGTCTTGGGGCAAGCACAGATCCCAAAACCTGTTGTGCCTGTGAATAGGCTGCACGGGGAAGGTGAAGACCAGCAAGAGCTTTCAGGGCTGCCACCTTCCGTGTGGGACAAGGAGCCGGACGTTTGCCTTTTCGGGAACAGGCTCTGCCGAGGATGCGCACCGTGAGGGATTGCGTCTTTGGGAAAGCAGAGATTCCCAGTGCGGTTGTGCCTGTGAATAGGCTGCAGGGGGAAGGCGAAGACCAGCAACAGCTTTCCGGGCTGCCACCTTGCGTGTGGGACAAGTAGCCGGACGTTTGCCTTTTCGGGAACAAGCTCTGCCGAGGATGCGCACCGTGAGAGATTGCGTCTCTGGGAAAGCAGAGAGCCCAAAACCTGTTGTGCCTGTGAATAGGCTGCAGGGGGAAGGTGAAGACCAGCAAGAGCTTTCAGGGCTGCCACCTTCCGTGTGGGACAAGGAGCCGGACGTTTGCCTTTTCGGGAACAGGCTCTGCCGAGGATGCGCACCGTGAGGGATTGCGTCTTTGGGAAAGCAGAGATTCCCAGTGCGGTTGTGCCTGTGAATAGGCTGCACGGGGAAGGTGAAGACCAGCAACAGCTTTCCGGGCTGCCACCTTCCGTGTGGGACAAGGAGCCGGACGTTTGCCTTTTCGGGAACAAGCTCTGCCGAGGATGCGCACCGTGAGAGATTGCGTCTCTGGGAAAGCAGAGATCCCCAAACCTGTTGTGCCTGTGAATAGGCTGCAGGGGGAAGGTGAAGACCAGCAACAGCTTTCAGGGCTGCCACCTTCCGTGTGGGACAAGGAGCCGGACGTTTGCCTTTTCGGGAACAGGCTCTGCCGAGGATGCGCACCGTGAGGGATTGCGTCTTTGGGAAAGCAGAGATTCCCAGTGCGGTTGTGCCTGTGAATAGGCTGCAGGGGGAAGGTGAAGACCAGCAACAGCTTTCCGGGCTGCCACCTTGCGTGTGGGACAAGTAGCCGGACGTTTGCCTTTTCGGGAACAAGCTCTGCCGAGGATGCGCACCGTGAGAGATTGCGTCTCTGGGAAAGCAGAGAGCCCAAAACCTGTTGTGCCTGTGAATAGGCTGCAGGGGGAAGGTGAAGACCAGCAAGAGCTTTCAGGGCTGCCACCTTCCGTGTGGGACAAGGAGCCGGACGTTTGCCTTTTCGGGAACAGGCTCTGCCGAGGATGCGCACCGTGAGGGATTGCGTCTTTGGGGCAAGCACAGATCCCAAAACCTGTTGTGCCTGTGAATAGGCTGCAGGGGGAAGGTGAAGACCAGCAACAGCTTTCCGGGCTGCCACCTTCCGTGTGGGACAAGGAGCCGGACGTTTGCCTTTTCGGGAACAGGCTCTGCCGAGGATGCGCACTGTGAGAGATTGCGTCTCTGGGAAAGCAGAGATCCCAAAACCTGTTGTGCCTGTGAATAGGCTGCAGGGGGAAGGTGAAGACCAGCAAGAGCTTTCAGGGCTGCCACCTTCCGTGTGGGACAAGGAGCCGGACGTTTGCCTTTTCGGGAACAGGCTCTGCCGAGGATGCGCACCGTGAGGGATTGCGTCTTTGGGAAAGCAGAGATTCCCAGTGCGGTTGTGCCTGTGAATAGGCTGCAGGGGGAAGGTGAAGACCAGCAACAGCTTTCCGGGCTGCCACCTTGCGTGTGGGACAAGTAGCCGGACGTTTGCCTTTTCGGGAACAAGCTCTGCCGAGGATGCGCACCGTGAGAGATTGCGTCTCTGGGAAAGCAGAGAGCCCAAAACCTGTTGTGCCTGTGAATAGGCTGCAGGGGGAAGGTGAAGACCAGCAAGAGCTTTCAGGGCTGCCACCTTCCGTGTGGGACAAGGAGCCGGACGTTTGCCTTTTCGGGAACAGGCTCTGCCGAGGATGCGCACCGTGAGGGATTGCGTCTTGGGGCAAGCACAGATCCCAAAACCTGTTGTGCCTGTGAATAGGCTGCAGGGGGAAGGTGAAGACCAGCAACAGCTTTCCGGGCTGCCACCTTCCGTGTGGGACAAGGAGCCGGACGTTTGCCTTTTCGGGAACAGGCTCTGCCGAGGATGCGCACCGTGAGATGTTCCTTCTCTGGGCAAGCAGAGATCCCCAAACCTGTTGTGCCTGTGAATAGGCTGCACGGGGAAGGTGAAGACCAGCAAGAGCTTTCAGGGCTGCCACCTTCCGTGTGGGACAAGGAGCCGGACGTTTGCCTTTTCGGGAAGAGGCTCTGCCGAGGATGCGCACCGTGAGAGATTGCGTTTTGGGGCAAGCACAGATCCCAAAACCTGTTGTGCCTGTGAATAGGCTGCACGGGGAAGGTGAAGACCAGCAAGAGCTTTCAGGGCTGCCACCTTCCGTGTGGGACAAGGAGCCGGACGTTTGCCTTTTCGGGAACAGGCTCTGCCGAGGATGCGCACCGTGAGATGTTCCTTCTCTGGGCAAGCACAGATCCCAAAACCTGTTGTGCCTGTGAATAGGCTGCAGGGGGAAGGTGAAGACCAGCAAGAGCTTTCCGGGCTGCCACCTTCCGTGTGGGACAAGGAGCCGGACGTTTGCCTGTTCTGGAACAGGCTCTGCCGAGGATGCGCACCGTGAGAGATTGCGTCTTGGGGCAAGCACAGATCCCAAAACCTGTTGTGCCTGTGAATAGGCTGCAGGGGGAAGGTGAAGACCAGCAAGAGCTTTCAGGGCTGCCACCTTCCGTGTGGGACAAGGAGCCGGACGTTTGCCTTTTCGGGAACAGGCTCTGCCGAGGATGCGCACCGTGAGAGATTGCGTCTTGGGGCAAGCACAGATCCCAAAACCTGTTGTGCCTGTGAATAGGCTGCACGGGGAAGGTGAAGACCAGCAAGAGCTTTCAGGGCTGCCACCTTCCGTGTGGGACAAGGAGCCGGACGTTTGCCTTTTCGGGAACAGGCTCTGCCGAGGATGCGCACCGTGAGGGATTGCGTCTTTGGGAAAGCAGAGATTCCCAGTGCGGTTGTGCCTGTGAATAGGCTGCAGGGGGAAGGCGAAGACCAGCAACAGCTTTCCGGGCTGCCACCTTGCGTGTGGGACAAGTAGCCGGACGTTTGCCTTTTCGGGAACAAGCTCTGCCGAGGATGCGCACCGTGAGAGATTGCGTCTCTGGGAAAGCAGAGAGCCCAAAACCTGTTGTGCCTGTGAATAGGCTGCAGGGGGAAGGTGAAGACCAGCAAGAGCTTTCAGGGCTGCCACCTTCCGTGTGGGACAAGGAGCCGGACGTTTGCCTTTTCGGGAACAGGCTCTGCCGAGGATGCGCACCGTGAGGGATTGCGTCTTTGGGGCAAGCACAGATCCCAAAACCTGTTGTGCCTGTGAATAGGCTGCACGGGGAAGGTGAAGACCAGCAACAGCTTTCCGGGCTGCCACCTTCCGTGTGGGACAAGGAGCCGGACGTTTGCCTTTTCGGGAACAGGCTCTGCCGAGGATGCGCACCGTGAGATGTTCCTTCTCTGGGCAAGCAGAGATCCCCAAACCTGTTGTGCCTGTGAATAGGCTGCACGGGGAAGGTGAAGACCAGCAAGAGCTTTCAGGGCTGCCACCTTCCGTGTGGGACAAGGAGCCGGACGTTTGCCTTTTCGGGAACAGGCTCTGCCGAGGATGCGCACCGTGAGAGATTGCGTCTCTGGGCAAGCACAGATCCCAAAACCTGTTGTGCCTGTGAATAGGCTGCACGGGGAAGGTGAAGACCAGCAACAGCTTTCAGGGCTGCCACCTTCCGTGTGGGACAAGGAGCCGGACGTTTGCCTTTTCGGGAACAGGCTCTGCCGAGGATGCGCACCGTGAGATGTTCCTTCTCTGGGCAAGCAGAGATCCCCAAACCTGTTGTGCCTGTGAATAGGCTGCAGGGGGAAGGTGAAGACCAGCAAGAGCTTTCCGGGCTGCCACCTTCCGTGTGGGACAAGGAGCCGGACGTTTGCCTGTTCTGGAACAGGCTCTGCCGAGGATGCGCACCGTGAGAGATTGCGTCTTGGGGCAAGCACAGATCCCAAAACCTGTTGTGCCTGTGAATAGGCTGCAGGGGGAAGGTGAAGACCAGCAAGAGCTTTCCGGGCTGCCACCTTCCGTGTGGGACAAGGAGCCGGACGTTTGCCTTTTCGGGAACAGGCTCTGCCGAGGATGCGCACCGTGAGATGTTCCTTCTCTGGGCAAGCACAGATCCCCAAACCTGTTGTGCCTGTGAATAGGCTGCACGGGGAAGGTGAAGACCAGCAAGAGCTTTCCGGGCTGCCACCTTCCGTGTGGGACAAGGAGCCGGACGTTTGCCTTTTCGGGAACAGGCTCTGCCGAGGATGCGCACCGTGAGGGATTGCGTCTTTGGGAAAGCAGAGATTCCCAGTGCGGTTGTGCCTGTGAATAGGCTGCAGGGGGAAGGTGAAGACCAGCAACAGCTTTCCGGGCTGCCACCTTCCGTGTGGGACAAGGAGCCGGACGTTTGCCTTTTCGGGAACAGGCCCTGCCGAGGATGCGCACCGTGAGGGATTGCGTCTTTGGGAAAGCAGAGATTCCCAGTGCGGTTGTGCCTGTGAATAGGCTGCACGGGGAAGGTGAAGACCAGCAACAGCTTTCCGGGCTGCCACCTTCCGTGTGGGACAAGGAGCCGGACGTTTGCCTTTTCGGGAACAAGCTCTGCCGAGGATGCGCACCGTGAGAGATTGCGTCTCTGGGAAAGCAGAGATCCCCAAACCTGTTGTGCCTGTGAATAGGCTGCAGGGGGAAGGTGAAGACCAGCAACAGCTTTCAGGGCTGCCACCTTCCGTGTGGGACAAGGAGCCGGACGTTTGCCTTTTCGGGAACAGGCTCTGCCGAGGATGCGCACCGTGAGAGATTGCGTCTCTGGGAAAGCAGAGATCCCAAAACCTGTTGTGCCTGTGAATAGGCTGCAGGGGGAAGGTGAAGACCAGCAAGAGCTTTCAGGGCTGCCACCTTCCGTGTGGGACAAGGAGCCGGACGTTTGCCTTTTCGGGAACAGGCTCTGCCGAGGATGCGCACCGTGAGAGATTGCGTCTTGAGGCAAGCACAGATCCCAAAACCTGTTGTGCCTGTGAATAGGCTGCAGGGGGAAGGTGAAGACCAGCAAGAGCTTTCCGGGCTGCCACCTTCCGTGTGGGACAAGGAGCCGGACGTTTGCCTTTTCGGGAACAGGCTCTGCCGAGGATGCGCACCGTGAGATGTTCCTTCTCTGGGCAAGCACACATCCCCAAACCTGTTGTGCCTGTGAATAGGCTGCAGGGGGAAGGTGAAGACCAGCAAGAGCTTTCAGGGCTGCCACCTTCCGTGTGGGACAAGGAGCCGGACGTTTGCCTTTTCAGGAACAGGCTCTGCCGAGGATGCGCACCGTGAGAGATTGCGTCTCTGGGAAAGCAGAGATCCCCAAACCTGTTGTGCCTGTGAATAGGCTGCAGGGGGAAGGTGAAGACCAGCAACAGCTTTCCGGGCTGCCACCTTCCGTGTGGGACAAGGAGCCGGACGTTTGCCTTTTCGGGAACAGGCTCTGCCGAGGATGCGCACCGTGAGAGATTGCGTCTCTGGGCAAGCAGAGATCCCAAAACCTGTTGTGCCTGTGAATAGGCTGCAGGGGGAAGGTGAAGACCAGCAAGAGCTTTCAGGGCTGCCACCTTCCGTGTGGGACAAGGAGCCGGACGTTTGCCTTTTCGGGAACAGGCTCTGCCGAGGATGCGCACCGTGAGGGATTGCGTCTTTGGGAAAGCAGAGATTCCCAGTGCGGTTGTGCCTGTGAATAGGCTGCAGGGGGAAGGTGAAGACCAGCAACAGCTTTCCGGGCTGCCACCTTGCGTGTGGGACAAGTAGCCGGACGTTTGCCTTTTCGGGAACAAGCTCTGCCGAGGATGCGCACCGTGAGAGATTGCGTCTCTGGGAAAGCAGAGAGCCCAAAACCTGTTGTGCCTGTGAATAGGCTGCAGGGGGAAGGTGAAGACCAGCAAGAGCTTTCCGGGCTGCCACCTTCCGTGTGGGACAAGGAGCCGGACGTTTGCCTTTTCGGGAACAGGCTCTGCCGAGGATGCGCACCGTGAGATGTTCCTTCTCTGGGCAAGCAGAGATCCCCAAACCTGTTGTGCCTGTGAATAGGCTGCAGGGGGAAGGTGAAGACCAGCAAGAGCTTTCAGGGCTGCCACCTTCCGTGTGGGACAAGGAGCCGGACGTTTGCCTTTTCGGGAACAGGCTCTGCCGAGGATGCGCACCGTGAGAGATTGCGTTTTGGGGCAAGCACAGATCCCAAAACCTGTTGTGCCTGTGAATAGGCTGCACGGGGAAGGTGAAGACCAGCAAGAGCTTTCAGGGCTGCCACCTTCCGTGTGGGACAAGGAGCCGGACGTTTGCCTTTTCGGGAACAGGCTCTGCCGAGGATGCGCACCGTGAGATGTTCCTTTTCTGGGCAAGCACAGATCCCCAAACCTGTTGTGCCTGTGAATAGGCTGCAGGGGGAAGGTGAAGACCAGCAAGAGCTTTCCGGGCTGCCACCTTCCGTGTGGGACAAGGAGCCGGACGTTTGCCTTTTCGGGAACAGGCTCTGCCGAGGATGCGCACCGTGAGAGATTGCGTCTCTGGGCAAGCAGAGATCCCAAAACCTGTTGTGCCTGTGAATAGGCTGCAGGGGGAAGGTGAAGACCAGCAAGAGCTTTCAGGGCTGCCACCTTCCGTGTGGGACAAGGAGCCGGACGTTTGCCTTTTCGGGAACAGGCTCTGCCGAGGATGCGCACCGTGAGAGATTGCGTCTTGGGGCAAGCACAGATCCCAAAACCTGTTGTGCCTGTGAATAGGCTGCACGGGGAAGGTGAAGACCAGCAAGAGCTTTCAGGGCTGCCACCTTCCGTGTGGGACAAGGAGCCGGACGTTTGCCTTTTCGGGAACAGGCTCTGCCGAGGATGCGCACCGTGAGGGATTGCGTCTTTGGGAAAGCAGAGATTCCCAGTGCGGTTGTGCCTGTGAATAGGCTGCAGGGGGAAGGTGAAGACCAGCAACAGCTTTCCGGGCTGCCACCTTCCGTGTGGGACAAGGAGCCGGACGTTTGCCTTTTCGGGAACAGGCTCTGCCGAGGATGCGCACCGTGAGGGATTGCGTCTTTGGGAAAGCAGAGATTCCCAGTGCGGTTGTGCCTGTGAATAGGCTGCAGGGGGAAGGTGAAGACCAGCAACAGCTTTCCGGGCTGCCACCTTCTGTGTGGGACAAGGAGCCGGACGTTTGCCTTTTCGGGAACAAGCTCTGCCGAGGATGCGCACCGTGAGAGATTGCGTCTCTGGGAAAGCAGAGATCCCCAAACCTGTTGTGCCTGTGAATAGGCTGCAGGGGGAAGGTGAAGACCAGCAAGAGCTTTCCGGGCTGCCACCTTCCGTGTGGGACAAGGAGCCGGACGTTTGCCTTTTCGGGAACAGGCTCTGCCGAGGATGCGCACCGTGAGAGATTGCGTCTTGGGGCAAGCACAGATCCCAAAACCTGTTGTGCCTGTGAATAGGCTGCAGGGGGAAGGTGAAGACCAGCAACAGCTTTCAGGGCTGCCACCTTCCGTGTGGGACAAGGAGCCGGACGTTTGCCTGTTCTGGAACAGGCTCTGCCGAGGATGCGCACCGTGAGAGATTGCGTCTCTGGGCAAGCAGAGATCCCAAAACCTGTTGTGCCTGTGAATAGGCTGCAGGGGGAAGGTGAAGACCAGCAAGAGCTTTCCGGGCTGCCACCTTGCGTGTGGGACAAGGAGCCGGACGTTTGCCTTTTCGGGAACAGGCTCTGCCGAGGATGCGCACCGTGAGATGTTCCTTCTCTGGGCAAGCAGAGATCCCCAAACCTGTTGTGCCTGTGAATAGGCTGCACGGGGAAGGTGAAGACCAGCAAGAGCTTTCAGGGCTGCCACCTTCCGTGTGGGACAAGGAGCCGGACGTTTGCCTTTTCGGGAACAGGCTCTGCCGAGGATGCGCACCGTGAGGGATTGCGTCTTTGGGGCAAGCACAGATCCCAAAACCTGTTGTGCCTGTGAATAGGCTGCACGGGGAAGGTGAAGACCAGCAAGAGCTTTCAGGGCTGCCACCTTCCGTGTGGGACAAGGAGCCGGACGTTTGCCTTTTCGGGAACAGGCTCTGCCGAGGATGCGCACCGTGAGATGTTCCTTCTCTGGGCAAGCAGAGATCCCAAAACCTGTTGTGCCTGTGAATAGGCTGCAGGGGGAAGGTGAAGACCAGCAACAGCTTTCAGGGCTGCCACCTTCCGTGTGGGACAAGGAGCCGGACGTTTGCCTGTTCTGGAACAGGCTCTGCCGAGGATGCGCACCGTGAGAGATTGCGTCTTGGGGCAAGCACAGATCCCAAAACCTGTTGTGCCTGTGAATAGGCTGCAGGGGGAAGGTGAAGACCAGCAAGAGCTTTCAGGGCTGCCACCTTCCGTGTGGGACAAGGAGCCGGACGTTTGCCTTTTCGGGAACAGGCTCTGCCGAGGATGCGCACCGTGAGAGATTGCGTCTTGGGGCAAGCACAGATCCCAAAACCTGTTGTGCCTGTGAATAGGCTGCACGGGGAAGGTGAAGACCAGCAAGAGCTTTCAGGGCTGCCACCTTCCGTGTGGGACAAGGAGCCGGACGTTTGCCTTTTCGGGAACAGGCTCTGCCGAGGATGCGCACCGTGAGATGTTCCTTCTCTGGGCAAGCACAGATCCCCAAACCTGTTGTGCCTGTGAATAGGCTGCAGGGGGAAGGTGAAGACCAGCAACAGCTTTCAGGGCTGCCACCTTCCGTGTGGGACAAGGAGCCGGACGTTTGCCTTTTCGGGAACAGGCTCTGCCGAGGATGCGCACCGTGAGAGATTGCGTTTTGGGGCAAGCACAGATCCCAAAACCTGTTGTGCCTGTGAATAGGCTGCACGGGGAAGGTGAAGACCAGCAAGAGCTTTCCGGGCTGCCACCTTCCGTGTGGGACAAGGAGCCGGACGTTTGCGTTTTCGGGAACAGGCTCTGCCGAGGATGCGCACCGTGAGATGTTCCTTCTCTGGGCAAGCACAGATCCCAAAACCTGTTGTGCCTGTGAGTAGGCTGCAGGGGGAAGGTGAAGACCAGCACCAGCTTTCAGGGCTGCCACCTTCCGTGTGGGACAAGGAGCCGGACGTTTGCCTGTTCTGGAACAGGCTCTGCCGAGGATGCGCACCGTGAGAGATTGCGTCTTGGGGCAACCACAGATCCCAAAACCTGTTGTGCCTGTGAATAGGCTGCACGGGGAAGGTGAAGACCAGCAAGAGCTTTCAGGGCTGCCACCTTCCGTGTGGGACAAGGAGCCGGACGTTTGCCTTTTCGGGAACAGGCTCTGCCGAGGATGCGCACCGTGAGATGTTCCTTCTCTGGGCAAGCACAGATCCCCAAACCTGTTGTGCCTGTGAATAGGCTGCAGGGGGAAGGTGAAGACCAGCAACAGCTTTCAGGGCTGCCACCTTCCGTGTGGGACAAGGAGCCGGACGTTTGCCTTTTCAGGAACAGGCTCTGCCGAGGATGCGCACCGTGAGGGATTGCGTCTTTGGGAAAGCAGAGATTCCCAGTGCGGTTGTGCCTGTGAATAGGCTGCAGGGGGAAGGTGAAGACCAGCAACAGCTTTCCGGGCTGCCACCTTCCGTGTGGGACAAGGAGCCGGACGTTTGCCTTTTCGGGAACAGGCTCTGCCAAGGATGCGCACCGTGAGGGATTGCGTCTTTGGGAAAGCAGAGATTCCCAGTGCGGTTGTGCCTGTGAATAGGCTGCACGGGGAAGGTGAAGACCAGCAACAGCTTTCCGGGCTGCCACCTTCCGTGTGGGACAAGGAGCCGGACATTTGCCTTTTCGGGAACAGGCTCTGCCGAGTATGCGCACCGTGAGAGATTGCGTTTTGGGGCAAGCAGAGATCCCCAAACCTGTTGTGCCTGTGAATAGGCTGCAGGGGAAGGTGAAGACCAGCAACAGCTTTCAGGGCTGCCACCTTCCGTGTGGGACAAGGAGCCGGACGTTTGCCTTTTCGGGAACAGGCTCTGCCGAGGATGCGCACTGTGAGAGATTGCGTCTCTGGGAAAGCAGAGATCCCAAAACCTGTTGTGCCTGTGAATAGGCTGCAGGGAGAAGGTGAAGACCAGCAACAGCTTTCAGGGCTGCCACCTTCCGTGTGGGACAAGGAGCCGGACGTTTGCCTTTTCGGGAACAGGCTCTGCCGAGGATGCGCACCGTGAGGGATTGCGTCTTTGGGAAAGCAGAGATTCCCAGTGCGGTTGTGCCTGTGAATAGGCTGCAGGGGGAAGGTGAAGACCAGCAACAGCTTTCCGGGCTGCCACCTTGCGTGTGGGACAAGTAGCCGGACGTTTGCCTTTTCGGGAACAAGCTCTGCCGAGGATGCGCACCGTGAGAGATTGCGTCTCTGGGAAAGCAGAGAGCCCAAAACCTGTTGTGCCTGTGAATAGGCTGCAGGGGGAAGGTGAAGACCAGCAAGAGCTTTCAGGGCTGCCACCTTCCGTGTGGGACAAGGAGCCGGACGTTTGCCTTTTCGGGAACAAGCTCTGCCGAGGATGCGCACTGTGAGAGATTGCGTCTTGGGGCAAGCACAGATCCGAAAACCTGTTGTGCCTGTGAATAGGCTGCAGGGGGAAGGTGAAGACCAGCAACAGCTTTCAGGGCTGCCACCTTCCGTGTGGGACAAGGAGCCGGACGTTTGCCTTTTCGGGAACAGGCTCTGCCGAGGATGCGCACCGTGAGATGTTCCTTCTCTGGGCAAGCAGAGATCCCCAAACCTGTTGTGCCTGTGAATAGGCTGCAGGGGGAAGGTGAAGACCAGCAAGAGCTTTCAGGTCTGCCACCTTCCGTGTGGGACAAGGAGCCGGACCTTTGCCTTTTCGGGAACAGGCTCTGCCGAGGATGCGCACCGTGAGAGATTGCGTCTCTGGGAAAGCAGAGATCCCAAAACCTGTTGTGCCTGTGAATAGGCTGCAGGGGGAAGGTGAAGACCAGCAAGAGCTTTCAGGGCTGCCACCTTCCGTGTGGGACAAGGAGCCGGACGTTTGCCTTTTCGGGAACAGGCTCTGCCGAGGATGCGCACCGTGAGAGATTGCGTCTTGAGGCAAGCACAGATCCCAAAACCTGTTGTGCCTGTGAATAGGCTGCAGGGGGAAGGTGAAGACCAGCAAGAGCTTTCCGGGCTGCCACCTTCCGTGTGGGACAAGGAGCCGGACGTTTGCCTTTTCGGGAACAGGCTCTGCCGAGGATGCGCACCGTGAGATGTTCCTTCTCTGGGCAAGCACACATCCCCAAACCTGTTGTGCCTGTGAATAGGCTGCAGGGGGAAGGTGAAGACCAGCAAGAGCTTTCAGGGCTGCCACCTTCCGTGTGGGACAAGGAGCCGGACGTTTGCCTTTTCAGGAACAGGCTCTGCCGAGGATGCGCACCGTGAGAGATTGCGTCTCTGGGAAAGCAGAGATCCCCAAACCTGTTGTGCCTGTGAATAGGCTGCAGGGGGAAGGTGAAGACCAGCAAGAGCTTTCCGGGCTGCCACCTTCCGTGTGGGACAAGGAGCCGGACGTTTGCCTTTTCGGGAACAGGCTCTGCCGAGGATGCGCACCGTGAGAGATTGCGTCTCTGGGCAAGCAGAGATCCCAAAACCTGTTGTGCCTGTGAATAGGCTGCAGGGGGAAGGTGAAGACCAGCAAGAGCTTTCAGGGCTGCCACCTTCCGTGTGGGACAAGGAGCCGGACGTTTGCCTTTTCGGGAACAGGCTCTGCCGAGGATGCGCACCGTGAGGGATTGCGTCTTTGGGAAAGCAGAGATTCCCAGTGCGGTTGTGCCTGTGAATAGGCTGCACGGGGAAGGTGAAGACCAGCAACAGCTTTCCGGGCTGCCACCTTGCGTGTGGGACAAGTAGCCGGACGTTTGCCTTTTCGGGAACAAGCTCTGCCGAGGATGCGCACCGTGAGAGATTGCGTCTCTGGGAAAGCAGAGAGCCCAAAACCTGTTGTGCCTGTGAATAGGCTGCAGGGGGAAGGTGAAGACCAGCAAGAGCTTTCCGGGCTGCCACCTTCCGTGTGGGACAAGGAGCCGGACGTTTGCCTTTTCGGGAACAGGCTCTGCCGAGGATGCGCACCGTGAGATGTTCCTTCTCTGGGCAAGCAGAGATCCCCAAACCTGTTGTGCCTGTGAATAGGCTGCAGGGGGAAGGTGAAGACCAGCAAGAGCTTTCAGGGCTGCCACCTTCCGTGTGGGACAAGGAGCCGGACGTTTGCCTTTTCGGGAACAGGCTCTGCCGAGGATGCGCACCGTGAGAGATTGCGTTTTGGGGCAAGCACAGATCCCAAAACCTGTTGTGCCTGTGAATAGGCTGCACGGGGAAGGTGAAGACCAGCAAGAGCTTTCAGGGCTGCCACCTTCCGTGTGGGACAAGGAGCCGGACGTTTGCCTTTTCGGGAACAGGCTCTGCCGAGGATGCGCACCGTGAGATGTTCCTTCTCTGGGCAAGCACAGATCCCCAAACCTGTTGTGCCTGTGAATAGGCTGCAGGGGGAAGGTGAAGACCAGCAAGAGCTTTCCGGGCTGCCACCTTCCGTGTGGGACAAGGAGCCGGACGTTTGCCTTTTCGGGAACAGGCTCTGCCGAGGATGCGCACCGTGAGAGATTGCGTCTCTGGGCAAGCAGAGATCCCAAAACCTGTTGTGCCTGTGAATAGGCTGCAGGGGGAAGGTGAAGACCAGCAAGAGCTTTCAGGGCTGCCACCTTCCGTGTGGGACAAGGAGCCGGACGTTTGCCTTTTCGGGAACAGGCTCTGCCGAGGATGCGCACCGTGAGAGATTGCGTCTTGGGGCAAGCACAGATCCCAAAACCTGTTGTGCCTGTGAATAGGCTGCACGGGGAAGGTGAAGACCAGCAAGAGCTTTCAGGGCTGCCACCTTCCGTGTGGGACAAGGAGCCGGACGTTTGCCTTTTCGGGAACAGGCTCTGCCGAGGATGCGCACCGTGAGGGATTGCGTCTTTGGGAAAGCAGAGATTCCCAGTGCGGTTGTGCCTGTGAATAGGCTGCAGGGGGAAGGTGAAGACCAGCAACAGCTTTCCGGGCTGCCACCTTCCGTGTGGGACAAGGAGCCGGACGTTTGCCTTTTCGGGAACAGGCTCTGCCGAGGATGCGCACCGTGAGGGATTGCGTCTTTGGGAAAGCAGAGATTCCCAGTGCGGTTGTGCCTGTGAATAGGCTGCAGGGGGAAGGTGAAGACCAGCAACAGCTTTCCGGGCTGCCACCTTCTGTGTGGGACAAGGAGCCGGACGTTTGCCTTTTCGGGAACAAGCTCTGCCGAGGATGCGCACCGTGAGAGATTGCGTCTCTGGGAAAGCAGAGATCCCCAAACCTGTTGTGCCTGTGAATAGGCTGCAGGGGGAAGGTGAAGACCAGCAAGAGCTTTCCGGGCTGCCACCTTCCGTGTGGGACAAGGAGCCGGACGTTTGCCTTTTCGGGAACAGGCTCTGCCGAGGATGCGCACCGTGAGAGATTGCGTCTTGGGGCAAGCACAGATCCCAAAACCTGTTGTGCCTGTGAATAGGCTGCAGGGGGAAGGTGAAGACCAGCAACAGCTTTCAGGGCTGCCACCTTCCGTGTGGGACAAGGAGCCGGACGTTTGCCTGTTCTGGAACAGGCTCTGCCGAGGATGCGCACCGTGAGAGATTGCGTCTCTGGGCAAGCAGAGATCCCAAAACCTGTTGTGCCTGTGAATAGGCTGCAGGGGGAAGGTGAAGACCAGCAAGAGGTTTCCGGGCTGCCACCTTCCGTGTGGGACAAGGAGCCGGACGTTTGCCTTTTCGGGAACAGGCTCTGCCGAGGATGCGCACCGTGAGATGTTCCTTCTCTGGGCAAGCAGAGATCCCCAAACCTGTTGTGCCTGTGAATAGGCTGCACGGGGAAGGTGAAGACCAGCAAGAGCTTTCAGGGCTGCCACCTTCCGTGTGGGACAAGGAGCCGGACGTTTGCCTTTTCGGGAACAGGCTCTGCCGAGGATGCGCACCGTGAGGGATTGCGTCTTTGGGGCAAGCACAGATCCCAAAACCTGTTGTGCCTGTGAATAGGCTGCACGGGGAAGGTGAAGACCAGCAAGAGCTTTCAGGGCTGCCACCTTCCGTGTGGGACAAGGAGCCGGACGTTTGCCTTTTCGGGAACAGGCTCTGCCGAGGATGCGCACCGTGAGATGTTCCTTCTCTGGGCAAGCAGAGATCCCAAAACCTGTTGTGCCTGTGAATAGGCTGCAGGGGGAAGGTGAAGACCAGCAACAGCTTTCAGGGCTGCCACCTTCCGTGTGGGACAAGGAGCCGGACGTTTGCCTGTTCTGGAACAGGCTCTGCCGAGGATGCGCACCGTGAGAGATTGCGTCTTGGGGCAAGCACAGATCCCAAAACCTGTTGTGCCTGTGAATAGGCTGCAGGGGGAAGGTGAAGACCAGCAAGAGCTTTCAGGGCTGCCACCTTCCGTGTGGGACAAGGAGCCGGACGTTTGCCTTTTCGGGAACAGGCTCTGCCGAGGATGCGCACCGTGAGAGATTGCGTCTTGGGGCAAGCACAGATCCCAAAACCTGTTGTGCCTGTGAATAGGCTGCACGGGGAAGGTGAAGACCAGCAAGAGCTTTCAGGGCTGCCACCTTCCGTGTGGGACAAGGAGCCGGACGTTTGCCTTTTCGGGAACAGGCTCTGCCGAGGATGCGCACCGTGAGATGTTCCTTCTCTGGGCAAGCACAGATCCCCAAACCTGTTGTGCCTGTGAATAGGCTGCAGGGGGAAGGTGAAGACCAGCAACAGCTTTCAGGGCTGCCACCTTCCGTGTGGGACAAGGAGCCGGACGTTTGCCTTTTCGGGAACAGGCTCTGCCGAGGATGCGCACCGTGAGAGATTGCGTTTTGGGGCAAGCACAGATCCCAAAACCTGTTGTGCCTGTGAATAGGCTGCACGGGGAAGGTGAAGACCAGCAAGAGCTTTCCGGGCTGCCACCTTCCGTGTGGGACAAGGAGCCGGACGTTTGCGTTTTCGGGAACAGGCTCTGCCGAGGATGCGCACCGTGAGATGTTCCTTCTCTGGGCAAGCACAGATCCCAAAACCTGTTGTGCCTGTGAGTAGGCTGCAGGGGGAAGGTGAAGACCAGCACCAGCTTTCAGGGCTGCCACCTTCCGTGTGGGACAAGGAGCCGGACGTTTGCCTGTTCTGGAACAGGCTCTGCCGAGGATGCGCACCGTGAGAGATTGCGTCTTGGGGCAAGCACAGATCCCAAAACCTGTTGTGCCTGTGAATAGGCTGCACGGGGAAGGTGAAGACCAGCAAGAGCTTTCAGGGCTGCCACCTTCCGTGTGGGACAAGGAGCCGGACGTTTGCCTTTTCGGGAACAGGCTCTGCCGAGGATGCGCACCGTGAGATGTTCCTTCTCTGGGCAAGCACAGATCCCCAAACCTGTTGTGCCTGTGAATAGGCTGCAGGGGGAAGGTGAAGACCAGCAAGAGCTTTCCGGGCTGCCACCTTCCGTGTGGGACAAGGAGCCGGACGTTTGCCTTTTCGGGAACAGGCTCTGCCGAGGATGCGCACCGTGAGAGATTGCGTCTCTGGGCAAGCAGAGATCCCAAAACCTGTTGTGCCTGTGAATAGGCTGCAGGGGGAAGGTGAAGACCAGCAAGAGCTTTCAGGGCTGCCACCTTCCGTGTGGGACAAGGAGCCGGACGTTTGCCTTTTCGGGAACAGGCTCTGCCGAGGATGCGCACCGTGAGAGATTGCGTCTTGGGGCAAGCACAGATCCCAAAACCTGTTGTGCCTGTGAATAGGCTGCACGGGGAAGGTGAAGACCAGCAAGAGCTTTCAGGGCTGCCACCTTCCGTGTGGGACAAGGAGCCGGACGTTTGCCTTTTCGGGAACAGGCTCTGCCGAGGATGCGCACCGTGAGGGATTGCGTCTTTGGGGCAAGCACAGATCCCAAAACCTGTTGTGCCTGTGAATAGGCTGCACGGGGAAGGTGAAGACCAGCAAGAGCTTTCAGGGCTGCCACCTTCCGTGTGGGACAAGGAGCCGGACGTTTGCCTTTTCGGGAACAGGCTCTGCCGAGGATGCGCACCGTGAGATGTTCCTTCTCTGGGCAAGCAGAGATCCCAAAACCTGTTGTGCCTGTGAATAGGCTGCAGGGGGAAGGTGAAGACCAGCAACAGCTTTCAGGGCTGCCACCTTCCGTGTGGGACAAGGAGCCGGACGTTTGCCTGTTCTGGAACAGGCTCTGCCGAGGATGCGCACCGTGAGAGATTGCGTCTTGGGGCAAGCACAGATCCCAAAACCTGTTGTGCCTGTGAATAGGCTGCAGGGGGAAGGTGAAGACCAGCAAGAGCTTTCAGGGCTGCCACCTTCCGTGTGGGACAAGGAGCCGGACGTTTGCCTTTTCGGGAACAGGCTCTGCCGAGGATGCGCACCGTGAGAGATTGCGTCTTGGGGCAAGCACAGATCCCAAAACCTGTTGTGCCTGTGAATAGGCTGCACGGGGAAGGTGAAGACCAGCAAGAGCTTTCAGGGCTGCCACCTTCCGTGTGGGACAAGGAGCCGGACGTTTGCCTTTTCGGGAACAGGCTCTGCCGAGGATGCGCACCGTGAGATGTTCCTTCTCTGGGCAAGCACAGATCCCCAAACCTGTTGTGCCTGTGAATAGGCTGCAGGGGGAAGGTGAAGACCAGCAACAGCTTTCAGGGCTGCCACCTTCCGTGTGGGACAAGGAGCCGGACGTTTGCCTTTTCGGGAACAGGCTCTGCCGAGGATGCGCACCGTGAGAGATTGCGTTTTGGGGCAAGCACAGATCCCAAAACCTGTTGTGCCTGTGAATAGGCTGCACGGGGAAGGTGAAGACCAGCAAGAGCTTTCCGGGCTGCCACCTTCCGTGTGGGACAAGGAGCCGGACGTTTGCGTTTTCGGGAACAGGCTCTGCCGAGGATGCGCACCGTGAGATGTTCCTTCTCTGGGCAAGCACAGATCCCAAAACCTGTTGTGCCTGTGAGTAGGCTGCAGGGGGAAGGTGAAGACCAGCACCAGCTTTCAGGGCTGCCACCTTCCGTGTGGGACAAGGAGCCGGACGTTTGCCTGTTCTGGAACAGGCTCTGCCGAGGATGCGCACCGTGAGAGATTGCGTCTTGGGGCAAGCACAGATCCCAAAACCTGTTGTGCCTGTGAATAGGCTGCACGGGGAAGGTGAAGACCAGCAAGAGCTTTCAGGGCTGCCACCTTCCGTGTGGGACAAGGAGCCGGACGTTTGCCTTTTCGGGAACAGGCTCTGCCGAGGATGCGCACCGTGAGATGTTCCTTCTCTGGGCAAGCACAGATCCCCAAACCTGTTGTGCCTGTGAATAGGCTGCAGGGGGAAGGTGAAGACCAGCAAGAGCTTTCCGGGCTGCCACCTTCCGTGTGGGACAAGGAGCCGGACGTTTGCCTTTTCGGGAACAGGCTCTGCCGAGGATGCGCACCGTGAGAGATTGCGTCTCTGGGCAAGCAGAGATCCCAAAACCTGTTGTGCCTGTGAATAGGCTGCAGGGGGAAGGTGAAGACCAGCAAGAGCTTTCAGGGCTGCCACCTTCCGTGTGGGACAAGGAGCCGGACGTTTGCCTTTTCGGGAACAGGCTCTGCCGAGGATGCGCACCGTGAGAGATTGCGTCTTGGGGCAAGCACAGATCCCAAAACCTGTTGTGCCTGTGAATAGGCTGCACGGGGAAGGTGAAGACCAGCAAGAGCTTTCAGGGCTGCCACCTTCCGTGTGGGACAAGGAGCCGGACGTTTGCCTTTTCGGGAACAGGCTCTGCCGAGGATGCGCACCGTGAGGGATTGCGTCTTTGGGAAAGCAGAGATTCCCAGTGCGGTTGTGCCTGTGAATAGGCTGCAGGGGGAAGGTGAAGACCAGCAACAGCTTTCCGGGCTGCCACCTTCCGTGTGGGACAAGGAGCCGGACGTTTGCCTTTTCGGGAACAGGCTCTGCCGAGGATGCGCACCGTGAGGGATTGCGTCTTTGGGAAAGCAGAGATTCCCAGTGCGGTTGTGCCTGTGAATAGGCTGCAGGGGGAAGGTGAAGACCAGCAACAGCTTTCCGGGCTGCCACCTTCTGTGTGGGACAAGGAGCCGGACGTTTGCCTTTTCGGGAACAGGCTCTGCCGAGGATGCGCACCGTGAGAGATTGCGTCTCTGGGAAAGCAGAGATCCCCAAACCTGTTGTGCCTGTGAATAGGCTGCAGGGGGAAGGTGAAGACCAGCAAGAGCTTTCCGGGCTGCCACCTTCCGTGTGGGACAAGGAGCCGGACGTTTGCCTTTTCGGGAACAGGCTCTGCCGAGGATGCGCACCGTGAGAGATTGCGTCTTGGGGCAAGCACAGATCCCAAAACCTGTTGTGCCTGTGAATAGGCTGCAGGGGGAAGGTGAAGACCAGCAACAGCTTTCAGGGCTGCCACCTTCCGTGTGGGACAAGGAGCCGGACGTTTGCCTGTTCTGGAACAGGCTCTGCCGAGGATGCGCACCGTGAGAGATTGCGTCTCTGGGCAAGCAGAGATCCCAAAACCTGTTGTGCCTGTGAATAGGCTGCAGGGGGAAGGTGAAGACCAGCAAGAGGTTTCCGGGCTGCCACCTTCCGTGTGGGACAAGGAGCCGGACGTTTGCCTTTTCGGGAACAGGCTCTGCCGAGGATGCGCACCGTGAGATGTTCCTTCTCTGGGCAAGCAGAGATCCCCAAACCTGTTGTGCCTGTGAATAGGCTGCACGGGGAAGGTGAAGACCAGCAAGAGCTTTCAGGGCTGCCACCTTCCGTGTGGGACAAGGAGCCGGACGTTTGCCTTTTCGGGAACAGGCTCTGCCGAGGATGCGCACCGTGAGGGATTGCGTCTTTGGGGCAAGCACAGATCCCAAAACCTGTTGTGCCTGTGAATAGGCTGCACGGGGAAGGTGAAGACCAGCAAGAGCTTTCAGGGCTGCCACCTTCCGTGTGGGACAAGGAGCCGGACGTTTGCCTTTTCGGGAACAGGCTCTGCCGAGGATGCGCACCGTGAGATGTTCCTTCTCTGGGCAAGCAGAGATCCCAAAACCTGTTGTGCCTGTGAATAGGCTGCAGGGGGAAGGTGAAGACCAGCAACAGCTTTCAGGGCTGCCACCTTCCGTGTGGGACAAGGAGCCGGACGTTTGCCTGTTCTGGAACAGGCTCTGCCGAGGATGCGCACCGTGAGAGATTGCGTCTTGGGGCAAGCACAGATCCCAAAACCTGTTGTGCCTGTGAATAGGCTGCAGGGGGAAGGTGAAGACCAGCAAGAGCTTTCAGGGCTGCCACCTTCCGTGTGGGACAAGGAGCCGGACGTTTGCCTTTTCGGGAACAGGCTCTGCCGAGGATGCGCACCGTGAGAGATTGCGTCTTGGGGCAAGCACAGATCCCAAAACCTGTTGTGCCTGTGAATAGGCTGCACGGGGAAGGTGAAGACCAGCAAGAGCTTTCAGGGCTGCCACCTTCCGTGTGGGACAAGGAGCCGGACGTTTGCCTTTTCGGGAACAGGCTCTGCCGAGGATGCGCACCGTGAGATGTTCCTTCTCTGGGCAAGCACAGATCCCCAAACCTGTTGTGCCTGTGAATAGGCTGCAGGGGGAAGGTGAAGACCAGCAACAGCTTTCAGGGCTGCCACCTTCCGTGTGGGACAAGGAGCCGGACGTTTGCCTTTTCGGGAACAGGCTCTGCCGAGGATGCGCACCGTGAGAGATTGCGTTTTGGGGCAAGCACAGATCCCAAAACCTGTTGTGCCTGTGAATAGGCTGCACGGGGAAGGTGAAGACCAGCAAGAGCTTTCCGGGCTGCCACCTTCCGTGTGGGACAAGGAGCCGGACGTTTGCGTTTTCGGGAACAGGCTCTGCCGAGGATGCGCACCGTGAGATGTTCCTTCTCTGGGCAAGCACAGATCCCAAAACCTGTTGTGCCTGTGAGTAGGCTGCAGGGGGAAGGTGAAGACCAGCACCAGCTTTCAGGGCTGCCACCTTCCGTGTGGGACAAGGAGCCGGACGTTTGCCTGTTCTGGAACAGGCTCTGCCGAGGATGCGCACCGTGAGAGATTGCGTCTTGGGGCAAGCACAGATCCCAAAACCTGTTGTGCCTGTGAATAGGCTGCACGGGGAAGGTGAAGACCAGCAAGAGCTTTCAGGGCTGCCACCTTCCGTGTGGGACAAGGAGCCGGACGTTTGCCTTTTCGGGAACAGGCTCTGCCGAGGATGCGCACCGTGAGATGTTCCTTCTCTGGGCAAGCACAGATCCCCAAACCTGTTGTGCCTGTGAATAGGCTGCAGGGGGAAGGTGAAGACCAGCAACAGCTTTCAGGGCTGCCACCTTCCGTGTGGGACAAGGAGCCGGACGTTTGCCTTTTCAGGAACAGGCTCTGCCGAGGATGCGCACCGTGAGGGATTGCGTCTTTGGGAAAGCAGAGATTCCCAGTGCGGTTGTGCCTGTGAATAGGCTGCAGGGGGAAGGTGAAGACCAGCAACAGCTTTCCGGGCTGCCACCTTCCGTGTGGGACAAGGAGCCGGACGTTTGCCTTTTCGGGAACAGGCTCTGCCAAGGATGCGCACCGTGAGGGATTGCGTCTTTGGGAAAGCAGAGATTCCCAGTGCGGTTGTGCCTGTGAATAGGCTGCACGGGGAAGGTGAAGACCAGCAACAGCTTTCCGGGCTGCCACCTTCCGTGTGGGACAAGGAGCCGGACATTTGCCTTTTCGGGAACAGGCTCTGCCGAGTATGCGCACCGTGAGAGATTGCGTTTTGGGGCAAGCAGAGATCCCCAAACCTGTTGTGCCTGTGAATAGGCTGCAGGGGAAGGTGAAGACCAGCAACAGCTTTCAGGGCTGCCACCTTCCGTGTGGGACAAGGAGCCGGACGTTTGCCTTTTCGGGAACAGGCTCTGCCGAGGATGCGCACTGTGAGAGATTGCGTCTCTGGGAAAGCAGAGATCCCAAAACCTGTTGTGCCTGTGAATAGGCTGCAGGGAGAAGGTGAAGACCAGCAACAGCTTTCAGGGCTGCCACCTTCCGTGTGGGACAAGGAGCCGGACGTTTGCCTTTTCGGGAACAGGCTCTGCCGAGGATGCGCACCGTGAGGGATTGCGTCTTTGGGAAAGCAGAGATTCCCAGTGCGGTTGTGCCTGTGAATAGGCTGCAGGGGGAAGGTGAAGACCAGCAACAGCTTTCCGGGCTGCCACCTTGCGTGTGGGACAAGTAGCCGGACGTTTGCCTTTTCGGGAACAAGCTCTGCCGAGGATGCGCACCGTGAGAGATTGCGTCTCTGGGAAAGCAGAGAGCCCAAAACCTGTTGTGCCTGTGAATAGGCTGCAGGGGGAAGGTGAAGACCAGCAAGAGCTTTCAGGGCTGCCACCTTCCGTGTGGGACAAGGAGCCGGACGTTTGCCTTTTCGGGAACAAGCTCTGCCGAGGATGCGCACTGTGAGAGATTGCGTCTTGGGGCAAGCACAGATCCGAAAACCTGTTGTGCCTGTGAATAGGCTGCAGGGGGAAGGTGAAGACCAGCAACAGCTTTCAGGGCTGCCACCTTCCGTGTGGGACAAGGAGCCGGACGTTTGCCTTTTCGGGAACAGGCTCTGCCGAGGATGCGCACCGTGAGATGTTCCTTCTCTGGGCAAGCAGAGATCCCCAAACCTGTTGTGCCTGTGAATAGGCTGCAGGGGGAAGGTGAAGACCAGCAAGAGCTTTCAGGTCTGCCACCTTCCGTGTGGGACAAGGAGCCGGACCTTTGCCTTTTCGGGAACAGGCTCTGCCGAGGATGCGCACCGTGAGAGATTGCGTTTTGGGGCAAGCACAGATTCCAAAACCTGTTGTGCCTGTGAATAGGCTGCACGGGGAAGGTGAAGACCAGCAAGAGCTTTCAGGGCTGCCACCTTCCGTGTGGGACAAGGAGCCGGATGTTTGCCTTTTCGGGAACAGGCTCTGCCGAGGATGCGCACCGTGAGATGTTCCTTCTCTGGGCAAGCAGAGATCCCAAAACCTGTTGTGCCTGTGAATAGGCTGCAGGGGGAAGGTGAAGACCAGCAACAGCTTTCAGGGCTGCCACCTTCCGTGTGGGACAAGGAGCCGGACGTTTGCCTTTTCGGGAACAGGCTCTGCCGAGGATGCGCACCGTGAGAGATTGCGTTTTGGGGCAAGCACAGATTCCAAAACCTGTTGTGCCTGTGAATAGGCTGCACGGGGAAGGTGAAGACCAGCAAGAGCTTTCAGGGCTGCCACCTTCCGTGTGGGACAAGGAGCCGGACGTTTGCCTTTTCGGGAACAGGCTCTGCCGAGGATGCGCACCGTGAGATGTTCCTTCTCTGGGCAAGCAGAGATCCCAAAACCTGTTGTGCCTGTGAATAGGCTGCAGGGGGAAGGTGAAGACCAGCAAGAGCTTTCCGGGCTGCCACCTTCCGTGTGGGACAAGGAGCCGGACGTTTGCCTTTTCGGGAACAGGCTCTGCCGAGGATGCGCACCGTGAGAGATTGCGTCTTGGGGCAAGCACAGATCCCAAAACCTGTTGTGCCTGTGAATAGGCTGCAGGGGGAAGGTGAAGACCAGCAACAGCTTTCCGGGCTGCCACCTTCCGTGTGGGACAAGGAGCCGGACGTTTGCCTTTTCGGGAACAGGCTCTGCCGAGGATGCGCACCGTGAGATGTTCCTTCTCTGGGCAAGCAGAGATCCCCAAACCTGTTGTGCCTGTGAATAGGCTGCAGGGGGAAGGTGAAGACCAGCAAGAGCTTTCAGGTCTGCCACCTTCCGTGTGGGAAAAGGAGCCGGACGTTTGCCTTTTCGGGAACAGGCTCTGCCGAGGATGCGCACCGTGAGAGATTGCGTTTTGGGGCAAGCACAGATCCCAAAACCTGTTGTGCCTGTGAATAGGCTGCACGGGGAAGGTGAAGACCAGCAAGAGCTTTCAGGGCTGCCACCTTCCGTGTGGGACAAGGAGCCGGACGTTTGCCTTTTCGGGAACAGGCTCTGCCGAGGATGCGCACCGTGAGATGTTCCTTCTCTGGGCAAGCAGAGATCCCAAAACCTGTTGTGCCTGTGAATAGGCTGCAGGGGGAAGGTGAAGACCAGCAAGAGCTTTCAGGGCTGCCACCTTCCGTGTGGGACAAGGAGCCGGACGTTTGCCTGTTCTGGAACAGGCTCTGCCGAGGATGCGCACCGTGAGAGATTGCGTCTTGGGGCAAGCACAGATCCCAAAACCTGTTGTGCCTGTGAATAGGCTGCACGGGGAAGGTGAAGACCAGCAAGAGCTTTCAGGGCTGCCACCTTCCGTGTGGGACAAGGAGCCGGACGCTTGCCTTTTCGGGAACAGGCTCTGCCGAGGATGCGCACCGTGAGATGTTCCTTCTCTGGGCAAGCACAGATCCCCAAACCTGTTGTGTCTGTGAATAGGCTGCACGGGGAAGGTGAAGACCAGCAAGAGCTTTCAGGGCTGCCACCTTCCGTGTGGGACAAGGAGCCGGACATTTGCCTTTTCGGGAACAGGCTCTGCCGAGGATGCGCACCGTGAGAGATTGCGTCTCTGGGCAAGCAGAGATCCCAAAACCTGTTGTGCCTGTGAATAGGCTGCAGGGGGAAGGTGAAGACCAGCAACAGCTTTCCGGGCTGCCACCTTGCGTGTGGGACAAGTAGCCGGACGTTTGCCTTTTCGGGAACAAGCTCTGCCGAGGATGCGCACCGTGAGAGATTGCGTCTCTGGGAAAGCAGAGAGCCCAAAACCTGTTGTGCCTGTGAATAGGCTGCAGGGGGAAGGTGAAGACCAGCAAGAGCTTTCAGGGCTGCCACCTTCCGTGTGGGACAAGGAGCCGGACGTTTGCCTTTTCGGGAACAGGCTCTGCCGAGGATGCGCACCGTGAGAGATTGCGTCTTGGGGAAGCACAGATCCCCAAACCTGTTGTGCCTGTGAATAGGCTGCACGGGGAAGGTGAAGACCAGCAAGAGCTTTCAGGGCTGCCACCTTCCGTGTGGGACAAGGAGCCGGACCTTTGCCTTTTCGGGAACAGGCTCTGCCGAGGATGCGCACCGTGAGATGTTCCTTCTCTGGGCAAGCACAGATCCCAAAACCTGTTGTGCCTGTGAATAGGGTGCAGGGGGAAGGTGAAGACCAGCAACAGCTTTCAGGGCTGCCACCTTCCGTGTGGGACAAGGAGCCGGACGTTTGCCTTTTCAGGAACAGGCTCTGCCGAGGATGCGCACCGTGAGGGATTGCGTCTTTGGGAAAGCAGAGATTCCCAGTGCGGTTGTGCCTGTGAATAGGCTGCAGGGGGAAGGTGAAGACCAGCAAGAGCTTTCCGGGCTGCCACCTTCCGTGTGGGACAAGGAGCCGGACGTTTGCCTTTTCGGGAACAGGCTCTGCCGAGGATGCGCACCGTGAGGGATTGCGTCTTTGGGAAAGCAGAGATTCCCAGTGCGGTTGTGCCTGTGAATAGGCTGCACGGGGAAGGTGAAGACCAGCAACAGCTTTCAGGGCTGCCACCTTCCGTGTGGGACAAGGAGCCGGACGTTTGCCTTTTCAGGAACAGGCTCTGCCGAGGATGCGCACCGTGAGGGATTGCGTCTTTGGGAAAGCAGAGATTCCCAGTGCGGTTGTGCCTGTGAATAGGCTGCAGGGGGAAGGTGAAGACCAGCAACAGCTTTCCGGGCTGCCACCTTCCGTGTGGGACAAGGAGCCGGACGTTTGCCTTTTCGGGAACAGGCTCTGCCGAGGATGCGCACCGTGAGGGATTGCGTCTTTGGGAAAGCAGAGATTCCCAGTGCGGTTGTGCCTGTGAATAGGCTGCACGGGGAAGGTGAAGACCAGCAACAGCTTTCCGGGCTGCCACCTTCTGTGTGGGACAAGGAGCCGGACGTTTGCCTTTTCGGGAACAAGCTCTGCCGAGGATGCGCACCGTGAGAGATTGCGTCTCTGGGAAAGCAGAGATCCCAAAACCTGTTGTGCCTGTGAATAGGCTGCAGGGGGAAGGTGAAGACCAGCAAGAGCTTTCAGGGCTGCCACCTTCCGTGTGGGACAAGGAGCCGGACGTTTGCCTTTTTGGGAACAGGCTCTGCCGAGGATGCGCACCGTGAGAGATTGCGTCTTGGGGCAAGCACAGATCCCAAAACCTGTTGTGCCTGTGAATAGGCTGCAGGGGGAAGGTGAAGACCAGCAAGAGATTTCAGGGCTGCCACCTTCCGTGTGGGACAAGGAGCCGGACGTTTGCCTTTTCGGGAACAGGCTCTGCCGAGGATGCGCACCGTGAGATGTTCCTTCTCTGGGCAAGCACAGATCCCCAAACCTGTTGTGCCTGTGAATAGGCTGCAGGGGGAAGGTGAAGACCAGCAAGAGCTTTCCGGGCTGCCACCTTCCGTGTGGGACAAGGAGCCGGACGTTTGCCTTTTCGGGAACAGGCTCTGCCGAGGATGCGCACCGTGAGATGTTCCTTCTCTGGGCAAGCACAGATCCCAAAACCTGTTGTGCCTGTGAATAGGCTGCAGGGGGAAGGTGAAGACCAGCAAGAGCTTTCAGGGCTGCCACCTTCCGTGTGGGACAAGGAGCCGGACGTTTGCCTTTTCGGGAACAGGCTCTGCCGAGGATGCGCACCGTGAGGGATTGCGTCTTTGGGGCAAGCACAGATCCCAAAACCTGTTGTGCCTGTGAATAGGCTGCACGGGGAAGGTGAAGACCAGCAAGAGCTTTCAGGGCTGCCACCTTCCGTGTGGGACAAGGAGCCGGACGTTTGCCTGTTCTGGAACAGGCTCTGCCGAGGATGCGCACCGTGAGAGATTGCGTCTTGGGGCAAGCACAGATCCCAAAACCTGTTGTGCCTGTGAATAGGCTGCAGGGGGAAGGTGAAGACCAGCAAGAGCTTTCAGGGCTGCCACCTTCCGTGTGGGACAAGGAGCCGGACGTTTGCCTTTTCGGGAACAGGCTCTGCCGAGGATGCGCACCGTGAGAGATTGCGTCTTGGGGCAAGCAGAGATCCCAAAACCTGTTGTGCCTGTGAATAGGCTGCAGGGGGAAGGTGAAGACCAGCAAGAGCTTTCAGGGCTGCCACCTTCCGTGTGGGACAAGGAGCCGGACGTTTGCCTTTTCGGGAACAGGCTCTGCCGAGGATGCGCACCGTGAGAGATTGCGTCTTGGGGCAAGCACAGATCCCAAAACCTGTTGTGCCTGTGAATAGGCTGCACGGGGAAGGTGAAGACCAGCAAGAGCTTTCAGGGCTGCCACCTTCCGTGTGGGACAAGGAGCCGGACGTTTGCCTTTTCGGGAACAGGCTCTGCCGAGGATGCGCACCGTGAGATGTTCCTTCTCTGGGCAAGCACAGATCCCCAAACCTGTTGTGCCTGTGAATAGGCTGCAGGGGGAAGGTGAAGACCAGCAAGAGCTTTCAGGGCTGCCACCTTCCGTGTGGGACAAGGAGCCGGACGTTTGCCTTTTCGGGAACAGGCTCTGCCGAGGATGCGCACCGTGAGAGATTGCGTTTTGGGGCAAGCACAGATCCCAAAACCTGTTGTGCCTGTGAATAGGCTGCACGGGGAAGGTGAAGACCAGCAAGAGCTTTCAGGGCTGCCACCTTCCGTGTGGGACAAGGAGCCGGACGTTTGCCTTTTCGGGAACAGGCTCTGCCGAGGATGCGCACCGTGAGATGTTCCTTCTCTGGGCAAGCAGAGATCCCAAAACCTGTTGTGCCTGTGAATAGGCTGCAGGGGGAAGGTGAAGACCAGCAACAGCTTTCCGGGCTGCCACCTTCCGTGTGGGACAAGGAGCCGGACGTTTGCCTGTTCTGGAACAGGCTCTGCCGAGGATGCGCACCGTGAGAGATTGCGTCTTGGGGCAAGCACAGATCCCAAAACCTGTTGTGCCTGTGAATAGGCTGCAGGCGGAAGGTGAAGACCAGCAAGAGCTTTCAGGGCTGCCACCTTCCGTGTGGGACAAGGAGCCGGACGTTTGCCTTTTCGGGAACAGGCTCTGCCGAGGATGCGCACCGTGAGAGATTGCGTCTTGGGGCAAGCACAGATCCCAAAACCTGTTGTGCCTGTGAATAGGCTGCAGGGGGAAGGTGAAGACCAGCAAGAGCTTTCAGGGCTGCCACCTTCCGTGTGGGACAAGGAGCCGGACGTTTGCCTTTTCGGGAACAGGCTCTGCCGAGGATGCGCACCGTGAGATGTTCCTTCTCTGGGCAAGCACAGATCCCCAAACCTGTTGTGCCTGTGAATAGGCTGCAGGGGGAAGGTGAAGACCAGCAAGAGCTTTCAGGGCTGCCACCTTCCGTGTGGGACAAGGAGCCGGACGTTTGCCTTTTCGGGAACAGGCTCTGCCGAGGATGCGCACCGTGAGGGATTGCGTCTTTGGGAAAGCAGAGATCCCAAAACCTGTTGTGCCTGTGAATAGGCTGCACGGGGAAGGTGAAGACCAGCAAGAGCTTTCAGGGCTGCCACCTTCCGTGTGGGACAAGGAGCCGGACGTTTGCCTTTTCGGGAACAGGCTCTGCCGAGGATGCGCACCGTGAGGGATTGCGTCTTTGGGAAAGCAGAGATCCCCAAACCTGTTGTGCCTGTGAATAGGCTGCAGGCGGAAGGTGAAGACCAGCAACAGCTTTCCGGGCTGCCACCTTCCGTGTGGGACAAGGAGCCGGACGTTTGCCTTTTCGGGAACAGGCTCTGCCGAGGATGCGCACCGTGAGATGTTCCTTCTCTGGGCAAGCACAGATCCCAAAACCTGTTGTGCCTGTGAATAGGCTGCAGGGGGAAGGTGAAGACCAGCAACAGCTTTCCGGGCTGCCACCTTCCGTGTGGGACAAGGAGCCGGACGTTTGCCTTTTCGGGAACAGGCTCTGCTGAGGATGCGCACCGTGAGATGTTCCTTCTGTGGGCAAGCAGAGATCCCCAAACCTGTTGTGCCTGTGAATAGGCTGCACGGGGAAGGTGAAGACCAGCAAGAGCTTTCAGGGCTGCCACCTTCCGTGTGGGACAAGGAGCCGGACGTTTGCCTGTTCTGGAACAGGCTCTGCCGAGGATGCGCACCGTGAGAGACTGCGTCTTTGGGAAAGCAGAGATCCCCAAACCTGTTGTGCCTGTGAATAGGCTGCAGGCGGAAGGTGAAGACCAGCAACAGCTTTCCGGGCTGCCACCTTCCGTGTGGGACAAGGAGCCGGACGTTTGCCTTTTCGGGAACAGGCTCTGCCGAGGATGCGCACCGTGAGATGTTCCTTCTCTGGGCAAGCACAGATCCCAAAACCTGTTGTGCCTGTGAATAGGCTGCAGGGGGAAGGTGAAGACCAGCAAGAGCTTTCAGGGCTGCCACCTTCCGTGTGGGACAAGGAGCCGGACGTTTGCCTTTTCGGGAACAAGCTCTGCCGAGGATGCGCACCGTGAGAGATTGCGTCTCTGGGAAAGCAGAGATCCCCAAACCTGTTGTGCCTGTGAATAGGCTGCAGGGGGAAGGTGAAGACCAGCAAGAGCTTTCCGGGCTGCCACCTTCCGTGTGGGACAAGGAGCCGGACGTTTGCCTTTTCGGGAACAGGCTCTGCCGAGGATGCGCACCGTGAGAGATTGCGTCTCTGGGAAAGCAGAGATTCCCAGTGCGGTTGTGCCTGTGAATAGGCTGCAGGGGGAAGGTGAAGACCAGCAACAGCTTTCAGGGCTGCCACCTTCCGTGTGGGACAAGGAGCCGGACGTTTGCCTTTTCGGGAACAGGCTCTGCCGAGGATGCGCACCGTGAGGGATTGCGTCTTTGGGAAAGCAGAGATTCCCAGTGCGGTTGTGCCTGTGAATAGGCTGCACGGGGAAGGTGAAGACCAGCAAGAGCTTTCCGGGCTGCCACCTTGCGTGTGGGACAAGTAGCCGGACGTTTGCCTTTTCGGGAACAAGCTCTGCCGAGGATGCGCACCGTGAGAGATTGCGTCTCTGGGAAAGCAGAGATCCCCAAACCTGTTGTGCCTGTGAATAGGCTGCAGGGGGAAGGTGAAGACCAGCAACAGCTTTCCGGGCTGCCACCTTCCGTGTGGGACAAGGAGCCGGACGTTTGCCTTTTCGGGAACAGGCTCTGCCGAGGATGCGCACCGTGAGGGATTGCGTCTTTGGGAAAGCAGAGATTCCCAGTGCGGTTGTGCCTGTGAATAGGCTGCAGGGGGAAGGTGAAGACCAGCAAGAGCTTTCCGGGCTGCCACCTTCCGTGTGGGACAAGGAGCCGGACGTTTGCCTTTTCGGGAACAGGCTCTGCCGAGGATGCGCACCGTGAGATGTTCCTTCTCTGGGCAAGCACAGATCCCAAAACCTGTTGTGCCTGTGAATAGGCTGCAGGGGGAAGGTGAAGACCAGCAAGAGCTTTCAGGGCTGCCACCTTCCGTGTGGGACAAGGAGCCGGACGTTTGCCTTTTCGGGAACAGGCTCTGCCGAGGATGCGCACCGTGAGATGTTCCTTCTCTGGGCAAGCACAGATCCCAAAACCTGTTGTGCCTGTGAATAGGCTGCAGGGGGAAGGTGAAGACCAGCAACAGCTTTCCGGGCTGCCACCTTCCGTGTGGGACAAGGAGCCGGACGTTTGCCTTTTCGGGAACAGGCTCTGCCGAGGATGCGCACCGTGAGGGATTGCGTCTTTGGGAAAGCAGAGATTCCCAGTGCGGTTGTGCCTGTGAATAGGCTGCACGGGGAAGGTGAAGACCAGCAACAGCTTTCCGGGCTGCCACCTTCCGTGTGGGACAAGGAGCCGGACGTTTGCCTTTTCGGGAACAGGCTCTGCCGAGGATGCGCACCGTGAGGGATTGCGTCTTTGGGAAAGCAGAGATTACCAGTGCTGTTGTGCCTGTGAATAGGCTGCAGGGGGAAGGTGAAGACCAGCAACAGCTTTCCGGGCTGCCACCTTCCATGTGGGACAAGGAGCCGGACGTTTGCCTTTTCGGGAACAAGCTCTGCCGAGGATGCGCACCGTGAGAGATTGCGTCTCTGGGAAAGCAGAGATCCCAAAACCTGTTGTGCCTGTGAATAGGCTGCAGGGGGAAGGTGAAGACCAGCAACAGCTTTCAGGGCTGCCACCTTCCGTGTGGGACAAGGAGCCGGACGTTTGCCTTTTCGGGAACAGGCTCTGCCGAGGATGCGCACTGTGATAGATTGCGTCTGTGGGAAAGCAGAGATCCCAAAACCTGTTGTGCCTGTGAATAGGCTGCAGGGGGAAGGTGAAGACCAGCAACAGCTTTCAGGGCTGCCACCTTCCGTGTGGGACAAGGAGCCGGACGTTTGCCTTTTCGGGAACAGGCTCTGCCGAGGATGCGCACCGTGAGATGTTCCTTCTCTGGGCAAGCACAGATCCCAAAACCTGTTGTGCCTGTGAATAGGCTGCAGGGGGAAGGTGAAGACCAGCAAGAGCTTTCAGGGCTGCCACCTTCCGTGTGGGACAAGGAGCCGGACGTTTGCCTTTTCGGGAACAGGCTCTGCCGAGGATGCGTACCGTGAGATGTTCCTTCTCTGGGCAAGCACAGATCCCAAAACCTGTTGTGCCTGTGAATAGGCTGCAGGGGGAAGGTGAAGACCAGCAAGAGCTTTCCGGGCTGCCACCTTCCGTGTGGGACAAGGAGCCGGACGTTTGCCTTTTCGGGAACAGGCTCTGCCGAGGATGCGCACCGTGAGATGTTCCTTCTCTGGGCAAGCACAGATCCCAAAACCTGTTGTGCCTGTGAATAGGCTGCAGGGGGAAGGTGAAGACCTGCAAGAGCTTTCCGGGCTGCCACCATCCGTGTGGGACAAGGAGCCGGACGTTTGCCTTTTCGGGAACAGGCTCTGCCGAGGATGCGCACCGTGAGGGATTGCGTCTTTGGGAAAGCAGAGATTCCCAGTGCGGTTGTGCCTGTGAATAGGCTGCACGGGGAAGGTGAAGACCAGCAACAGCTTTCCGGGCTGCCACCTTCCGTGTGGGACAAGGAGCCGGACGTTTGCCTTTTCGGGAACAGGCTCTGCCGAGGATGCGCACCGTGAGGGATTGCGTCTTTGGGAAAGCAGAGATTCCCAGTGCGGTTGTGCCTGTGAATAGGCTGCACGGGGAAGGTGAAGACCAGCAAGAGCTTTCCGGGCTGCCACCTTGCGTGTGGGACAAGTAGCCGGACGTTTGCCTTTTCGGGAACAAGCTCTGCCGAGGATGCGCACCGTGAGAGATTGCGTCTCTGGGAAAGCAGAGATCCCCAAACCTGTTGTGCCTGTGAATAGGCTGCAGGGGGAAGGTGAAGACCAGCAACAGCTTTCAGGGCTGCCACCTTCCGTGTGGGACAAGGAGCCGGACGTTTGCCTTTTCGGGAACAGGCTCTGCCGAGGATGCGCACTGTGAGAGATTGCGTCTCTGGGAAAGCAGAGATCCCAAAACCTGTTGTGCCTGTGAATAGGCTGCAGGGGGAAGGTGAAGACCAGCAAGAGCTTTCAGGGCTGCCACCTTCCGTGTGGGACAAGGAGCCGGACGTTTGCCTTTTCGGGAACAGGCTCTGCCGAGGATGCGCACCGTGAGAGATTGCGTCTTGGGGCAAGCAGAGATCCCAAAACCTGTTGTGCCTGTGAATAGGCTGCAGGGGGAAGGTGAAGACCAGCAACAGCTTTCAGGGCTGCCACCTTCCGTGTGGGACAAGGAGCCGGACGTTTGCCTTTTCGGGAACAGGCTCTGCCGAGGATGCGCACCGTGAGATGTTCCTTCTCTGGGCAAGCACAGATCCCAAAACCTGTTGTGCCTGTGAATAGGCTGCAGGGGGAAGGTGAAGACCAGCAAGAGCTTTCAGGGCTGCCACCTTCCGTGTGGGACAAGGAGCCGGACGTTTGCCTGTTCTGGAACAGGCTCTGCCGAGGATGCGCACCGTGAGAGATTGCGTCTTTGGGAAAGCAGAGATCCCCAAACCTGTTGTGCCTGTGAATAGGCTGCAGGGGGAAGGTGAAGACCAGCAAGAGCTTTCCGGGCTGCCACCTTCCGTGTGGGACAAGGAGCCGGACGTTTGCCTTTTCGGGAACAGGCTCTGCCGAGGATGCGCACCGTGAGATGTTCCTTCTCTGGGCAAGCACAGATCCCAAAACCTGTTGTGCCTGTGAATAGGCTGCAGGGGGAAGGTGAAGACCAGCAAGAGCTTTCAGGGCTGCCACCTTCCGTGTGGGACAAGGAGCCGGACGTTTGCCTTTTCGGGAACAGGCTCTGCCGAGGATGCGCACCGTGAGATGTTCCTTCTCTGGGCAAGCACAGATCCCAAAACCTGTTGTGCCTGTGAATAGGCTGCAGGGGGAAGGTGAAGACCAGCAAGAGCTTTCAGGGCTGCCACCTTCCGTGTGGGACAAGGAGCCGGACGTTTGCCTTTTCGGGAACAGGCTCTGCCGAGGATGCGCACCGTGAGGGATTGCGTCTTTGGGAAAGCAGAGATTCCCAGTGCGGTTGTGCCTGTGAATAGGCTGCAGGGGGAAGGTGAAGACCAGCAACAGCTTTCCAGGCTGCCACCTTCCGTGTGGGACAAGGAGCCGGACGTTTGCCTTTTCGGGAACAGGCTCTGCCGAGGATGCGCACCGTGAGGGATTGCGTCTTTGGGAAAGCAGAGATTACCAGTGCTGTTGTGCCTGTGAATAGGCTGCAGGGGGAAGGTGAAGACCAGCAACAGCTTTCCGGGCTGCCACCTTCCATGTGGGACAAGGAGCCGGACGTTTGCCTTTTCGGGAACAAGCTCTGCCGAGGATGCGCACCGTGAGAGATTGCGTCTCTGGGAAAGCAGAGATCCCAAAACCTGTTGTGCCTGTGAATAGGCTGCAGGGGGAAGGTGAAGACCAGCAACAGCTTTCCGGGCTGCCACCTTCCGTGTGGGACAAGGAGCCGGACGTTTGCTTTTTTGGGAACAAGCTCTGCCGAGGATGCGCACCGTGAGATGTTCCTTCTCTGGGCAAGCACAGACCCCAAAACCTGTTGTGCCTGTGAATAGGCTGCAGGGGGAAGGTGAAGACCAGCAAGAGCTTTCAGGGCTGCCACCTTCCGTGTGGGACAAGGAGCCGGACGTTTGCCTTTTCGGGAACAGGCTCTGCCGAGGATGCGCACCGTGAGATGTTCCTTCTCTGGGCAAGCAGATATCCCAAAACCTGTTGTGTCTGTGAATAGGCTGCAGGGGGAAGGTGAAGACCAGCAACAGCTTTCAGGGCTGCCACCTTCCGTGTGGGACAAGGAGCCGGACGTTTGCCTTTTCGGGAACAGGCTCTGCCGAGGATGCGTACCGTGAGATGTTCCTTCTCTGGGCAAGCACAGATCCCAAAACCTGTTGTGCCTGTGAATAGGCTGCAGGGGGAAGGTGAAGACCAGCAAGAGCTTTCCGGGCTGCCACCTTCCGTGTGGGACAAGGAGCCGGACGTTTGCCTTTTCGGGAACAGGCTCTGCCGAGGATGCGCACCGTGAGATGTTCCTTCTCTGGGCAAGCACAGATCCCAAAACCTGTTGTGCCTGTGAATAGGCTGCAGGGGGAAGGTGAAGACCTGCAAGAGCTTTCCGGGCTGCCACCATCCGTGTGGGACAAGGAGCCGGACGTTTGCCTTTTCGGGAACAGGCTCTGCCGAGGATGCGCACCGTGAGGGATTGCGTCTTTGGGAAAGCAGAGATTCCCAGTGCGGTTGTGCCTGTGAATAGGCTGCACGGGGAAGGTGAAGACCAGCAACAGCTTTCCGGGCTGCCACCTTCCGTGTGGGACAAGGAGCCGGACGTTTGCCTTTTCGGGAACAGGCTCTGCCGAGGATGCGCACCATGAGGGATTGCGTCTTTGGGAAAGCAGAGATTCCCAGTGCGGTTGTGCCTGTGAATAGGCTGCACGGGGAAGGTGAAGACCAGCAAGAGCTTTCCGGGCTGCCACCTTGCGTGTGGGACAAGTAGCCGGACGTTTGCCTTTTCGGGAACAAGCTCTGCCGAGGATGCGCACCGTGAGAGATTGCGTCTCTGGGAAAGCAGAGATCCCCAAACCTGTTGTGCCTGTGAATAGGCTGCAGGGGGAAGGTGAAGACCAGCAACAGCTTTCAGGGCTGCCACCTTCCGTGTGGGACAAGGAGCCGGACGTTTGCCTTTTCGGGAACAGGCTCTGCCGAGGATGCGCACTGTGAGAGATTGCGTCTCTGGGAAAGCAGAGATCCCAAAACCTGTTGTGCCTGTGAATAGGCTGCAGGGGGAAGGTGAAGACCAGCAAGAGCTTTCAGGGCTGCCACCTTCCGTGTGGGACAAGGAGCCGGACGTTTGCCTTTTCGGGAACAGGCTCTGCCGAGGATGCGCACCGTGAGAGATTGCGTCTTGGGGCAAGCAGAGATCCCAAAACCTGTTGTGCCTGTGAATAGGCTGCACGGGGAAGGTGAAGACCAGCAACAGCTTTCAGGGCTGCCACCTTCCGTGTGGGACAAGGAGCCGGACGTTTGCCTTTTCGGGAACAGGCTCTGCCGAGGATGCGCACCGTGAGATGTTCCTTCTCTGGGCAAGCACAGATCCCAAAACCTGTTGTGCCTGTGAATAGGCTGCAGGGGGAAGGTGAAGACCAGCAAGAGCTTTCAGGGCTGCCACCTTCCGTGTGGGACAAGGAGCCGGACGTTTGCCTGTTCTGGAACAGGCTCTGCCGAGGATGCGCACCGTGAGAGATTGCGTCTTTGGGAAAGCAGAGATCCCCAAACCTGTTGTGCCTGTGAATAGGCTGCAGGGGGAAGGTGAAGACCAGCAAGAGCTTTCCGGGCTGCCACCTTCCGTGTGGGACAAGGAGCCGGACGTTTGCCTTTTCGGGAACAGGCTCTGCCGAGGATGCGCACCGTGAGATGTTCCTTCTCTGGGCAAGCACAGATCCCAAAACCTGTTGTGCCTGTGAATAGGCTGCAGGGGGAAGGTGAAGACCAGCAAGAGCTTTCAGGGCTGCCACCTTCCGTGTGGGACAAGGAGCCGGACGTTTGCCTTTTCGGGAACAGGCTCTGCCGAGGATGCGCACCGTGAGATGTTCCTTCTCTGGGCAAGCACAGATCCCAAAACCTGTTGTGCCTGTGAATAGGCTGCAGGGGGAAGGTGAAGACCAGCAAGAGCTTTCAGGGCTGCCACCTTCCGTGTGGGACAAGGAGCCGGACGTTTGCCTTTTCGGGAACAGGCTCTGCCGAGGATGCGCACCGTGAGGGATTGCGTCTTTGGGAAAGCAGAGATTCCCAGTGCGGTTGTTCCTGTGAATAGGCTGCAGGGGGAAGGTGAAGACCAGCAACAGCTTTCCAGGCTGCCACCTTCCGTGTGGGACAAGGAGCCGGACGTTTGCCTTTTCGGGAACAGGCTCTGCCGAGGATGCGCACCGTGAGGGATTGCGTCTTTGGGAAAGCAGAGATTCCCAGTGCGGTTGTGCCTGTGAATAGGCTGCACGGGGAAGGTGAAGACCAGCAACAGCTTTCAGGGCTGCCACCTTCCGTGTGGGACAAGGAGCCGGACGTTTGCCTTTTCGGGAACAGGCTCTGCCGAGGATGCGCACCGTGAGGGATTGCGTCTTTGGGAAAGCAGAGATTCCCAGTGCGGTTGTGCCTATGAATAGGCTGCAGGGGGAAGGTGAAGACCAGCAACAGCTTTCCGGGCTGCCACCTTCCGTGTGGGACAAGGAGCCGGACGTTTGCCTTTTCGGGAACAGGCTCTGCCGAGGATGCGCACCGTGAGGGATTGCGTCTTTAGGAAAGCAGAGATTCCCAGTGCGGTTGTGCCTGTGAATAGGCTGCAGGGGGAAGGTGAAGACCAGCAACAGCTTTCAGGGCTGCCACCTTCCATGTGGGACAAGGAGCCGGACGTTTGCCTTTTCGGGAACAAGCTCTGCCGAGGATGCTCACCGTGAAAGATTGCGTCTCTGGGAAAGCAGAGATCCCAAAACCTGTTGTGCCTGTGAATAGGCTGCAGGGGGAAGGTGAAGACCAGCAACAGCTTTCAGGGCTGCCACCTTCCGTGTGGGACAAGGAGCCGGACGTTTGCCTTTTCGGGAACAGGCTCTGCCGAGGATGCGCACCGTGAGGGATTGCGTCTTTGGGAAAGCAGAGATTCCCAGTGCGGTTGTGCCTGTGAATAGGCTGCACGGGGAAGGTGAAGACCAGCAACAGCTTTCCGGGCTGCCACCTTCCGTGTGGGACAAGGAGCCGGACATTTGCCTTTTCGGGAACAGGCTCTGCCGAGGATGCGCACCGTGAGGGATTGCGTCTTTGGGAAAGCAGAGATTCCCAGTGCGGTTGTGCCTGTGAATAGGCTGCACGGGGAAGGTGAAGACCAGCAACAGCTTTCAGGGCTGCCACCTTCCGTGTGGGACAAGGAGCCGGACGTTTGCCTTTTCGGGAACAAGCTCTGCCGAGGATGCGCACCGTGAGAGATTGCGTCTCTGGGAAAGCAGAGATCCCAAAACCTGTTGTGCCTGTGAATAGGCTGCAGGGGGAAGGTGAAGACCAGCAAGAGCTTTCCGGGCTGCCACCTTCCGTGTGGGACAAGGAGCCGGACGTTTGCCTTTTCGGGAACAGGCTCTGCCGAGGATGCGCACTGTGAGAGATTGCGTCTCTGGGAAAGCAGAGATCCCCAAACCTGTTGTGCCTGTGAATAGGCTGCAGGGGGAAGGTGAAGACCAGCAACAGCTTTCAGGGCTGCCACTTTCCGTGTGGGACAAGGAGCCGGACGTTTGCCTGTTCTGGAACAGGCTCTGCCGAGGATGCGCACCGTGAGAGATTGCGTCTTTGGGAAAGCAGAGATCCCCAAACCTGTTGTGCCTGTGAATAGGCTGCAGGGGGAAGGTGAAGACCAGCAAGAGCTTTCCGGGCTGCCACCTTCCGTGTGGGACAAGGAGCCGGACGTTTGCCTTTTCGGGAACAGGCTCTGCCGAGGATGCGCACCGTGAGATGTTCCTTCTCTGGGCAAGCACAGATCCCAAAACCTGTTGTGCCTGTGAATAGGCTGCAGGGGGAAGGTGAAGACCAGCAAGAGCTTTCAGGGCTGCCACCTTCCGTGTGGGACAAGGAGCCGGACGTTTGCCTTTTCGGGAACAGGCTCTGCCGAGGATGCGCACCGTGAGGGATTGCGTCTTTGGGAAAGCAGAGATCCCAAAACCTGTTGTGCCTGTGAATAGGCTGCACGGGGAAGGTGAAGACCAGCAACAGCTTTCAGGGCTGCCACCTTCCGTGTGGGACAAGGAGCCGGACGTTTGCCTTTTCGGGAACAGGCTCTGCCGAGGATGCGCACCGTGAGAGATTGCGTCTTTGGGAAAGCAGAGATTCCCAGTGCGGTTGTGCCTGTGAATAGGCTGCAGGGGGAAGGTGAAGACCAGCAACAGCTTTCCGGGCTGCCACCTTCCGTGTGGGACAAGGAGCCGGACGTTTGCCTTTTCGGGAACAGGCTCTGCCGAGGATGCGCACCGTGAGATGTTCCTTCTCTGGGCAAGCAGAGATCCCAAAACCTGTTGTGCCTGTGAATAGGCTGCAGGGGGAAGGTGAAGACCAGCAAGACCTTTCAGGTCTGCCACCTTCCGTGTGGGACAAGGAGCCGGACGTTTGCCTTTTCGGGAACAGGCTCTACCGAGGATGCGCACCGTGAGATGTTCCTTCTCTGGGCAAGCAGAGATCCCAAAACCTGTTGTGCCTGTGAATAGGCTGCACGGGGAAGGTGAAGACCAGCAAGAGCTTTCAGGGCTGCCACCTTCCGTGTGGGACAAGGAGCCGGACGTTTGCCTGTTCTGGAACAGGCTCTGCCGAGGATGCGCACCGTGAGAGACTGCGTCTTTGGGAAAGCAGAGATTCCCAGTGCGGTTGTGCCTGTGAATAGGCTGCACGGGGAAGGTGAAGACCAGCAACAGCTTTCCGGGCTGCCACCTTCCGTGTGGGACAAGGAGCCGGACGTTTGCCTTTTCGGGAACAGGCTCTGCCGAGGATGCGCACCGTGAGGGATTGCGTCTTTGGGAAAGCAGAGATTCCCAGTGCGGTTGTGCCTGTGAATAGGCTGCAGGGGGAAGGTGAAGACCAGCAACAGCTTTCAGGGCTGCCACCTTCCATGTGGGACAAGGAGCCGGACGTTTGCCTTTTCGGGAACAAGCTCTGCCGAGGATGCGCACCGTGAGAGATTGCGTCTCTGGGAAAGCAGAGATCCCAAAACCTGTTGTGCCTGTGAATAGGCTGCAGGGGGAAGGTGAAGACCAGCAACAGCTTTCAGGGCTGCCACCTTCCGTGTGGGACAAGGAGCCGGACGTTTGCCTTTTCGGGAACAGGCTCTGCCGAGGATGCGCACTGTGATAGATTGCGTCTGTGGGAAAGCAGAGATCCCAAAACCTGTTGTGCCTGTGAATAGGCTGCAGGGGGAAGGTGAAGACCAGCAACAGCTTTCCGGGCTGCCACCTTCCGTGTGGGACAAGGAGCCGGACGTTTGCCTTTTCGGGAACAGGCTCTGCCGAGGATGCGCACCGTGAGATGTTCCTTCTCTGGGCAAGCACAGATCCCAAAACCTGTTGTGCCTGTGAATAGGCTGCAGGGGGAAGGTGAAGACCAGCAAGAGCTTTCAGGGCTGCTACCTTCCGTGTGGGACAAGGAGCCGGACATTTGCCTTTTCGGGAACAGGCTCTGCCGAGGATGCGTACCGTGAGATGTTCCTTCTCTGGGCAAGCAGAGATCCCCAAACCTGTTGTGCCTGTGAATAGGCTGCAGGGGGAAGGTGAAGACCAGCAAGAGCTTTCAGGGCTGCCACCTTCCGTGTGGGACAAGGAGCCGGACGTTTGCCTTTTCGGGAACAGGCTCTGCCGAGGATGCGCACCGTGAGATGTTCCTTCTCTGGGCAAGCAGAGAGCCCAAAACCTGTTGTGCCTGTGAATAGGCTGCAGGGGGAAGGTGAAGACCAGCAACAGCTTTCCGGGCTGCCACCTTCCGTGTGGGACAAGGAGCCGGACGTTTGCCTTTTCAGGAACAGGCTCTGCCGAGGATGCGCACCGTGAGGGATTGCGTCTTTGGGAAAGCAGAGATTCCCAGTGCGGTTGTGCCTGTGAATAGGCTGCACGGGGAAGGTGAAGACCAGCAACAGCTTTCCGGGCTGCCACCTTCCGTGTGGGACAAGGAGCCGGACGTTTGCCTTTTCGGGAACAGGCTCTGCCGAGGATGCGCACCGTGAGGGATTGCGTCTTTGGGAAAGCAGAGATTCCCAGTGCGGTTGTGCCTGTGAATAGGCTGCACGGGGAAGGTGAAGACCAGCAACAGCTTTCAGGGCTGCCACCTTCCATGTGGGACAAGGAGCCGGACGTTTGCCTTTTCGGGAACAAGCTCTGCCGAGGATGCGCACCGTGAGAGATTGCGTCTCTGGGAAAGCAGAGATCCCAAAACCTGTTGTGCCTGTGAATAGGCTGCAGGGGGAAGGTGAAGACCAGCAACAGCTTTCAGGGCTGCCACCTTCCGTGTGGGACAAGGAGCCGGACGTTTGCCTTTTCGGGAACAGGCTCTGCCGAGGATGCGCACTGTGATAGATTGCGTCTGTGGGAAAGCAGAGATCCCAAAACCTGTTGTGCCTGTGAATAGGCTGCAGGGGGAAGGTGAAGACCAGCAACAGCTTTCCGGGCTGCCACCTTCCGTGTGGGACAAGGAGCCGGACGTTTGCCTTTTCGGGAACAGGCTCTGCCGAGGATGCGCACCGTGAGATGTTCCTTCTCTGGGCAAGCACAGATCCCAAAACCTGTTGTGCCTGTGAATAGGCTGCAGGGGGAAGGTGAAGACCAGCAAGAGCTTTCAGGGCTGCGACCTTCCGTGTGGGACAAGGAGCCGGACGTTTGCCTGTTCTGGAACAGGCTCTGCCGAGGATGCGCACCGTGAGAGATTGCGTCTTTGGGAAAGCAGAGATCCCCAAACCTGTTGTGCCTGTGAATAGGCTGCAGGGGGAAGGTGAAGACCAGCAAGAGCTTTCCGGGCTGCCACCTTCCGTGTGGGACAAGGAGCCGGACGTTTGCCTTTTCGGGAACAGGCTCTGCCGAGGATGCGCACCGTGAGATGTTCCTTCTCTGGGCAAGCACAGATCCCAAAACCTGTTGTGCCTGTGAATAGGCTGCAGGGGGAAGGTGAAGACCAGCAAGAGCTTTCAGGGCTGCCACCTTCCGTGTGGGACAAGGAGCCGGACGTTTGCCTTTTCGGGAACAGGGTCTGCCGAGGATGCGCACCGTGAGAGATTGCGTCTTGGGGCAAGCACAGATCCCAAAACCTGTTGTGCCTGTGAATAGGCTGCAAGGGGAAGGTGAAGACCAGCAAGAGCTTTCCGGGCTGCCACCTTCCGTGTGGGAAAAAAGCCGGACGTTTGCCTTTTCGGGAACAGGCTCTGCCGAGGATGCGCACCGTGAGGGATTGCGTCTTTGGGAAAGCAGAGATTCCCAGTGCGGTTGTGCCTGTGAATAGGCTGCAGGGGGAAGGTGAAGACCAGCAAGAGCTTTCCGGGCTGCCACCTTCCGTGTGGGACAAGGAGCCGGACGTTTGCCTTTTCGGGAACAGGCTCTGCCGAGGATGCGCACCGTGAGATGTTCCTTCTCTGGGCAAGCAGAGATCCCAAAACCTGTTGTGCCTGTGAATAGGCTGCACGGGGAAGGTGAAGACCAGCAAGAGCTTTCAGGTCTGCCACCTTCCGTGTGGGACAAGGAGCCGGACGTTTGCCTTTTCGGGAACAGGCTCTACCGAGGATGCGCACCGTGAGATGTTCCTTCTCTGGGCAAGCAGAGATCCCAAAACCTGTTGTGCCTGTGAATAGGCTGCACGGGGAAGGTGAAGACCAGCAAGAGCTTTCAGGGCTGCCACCTTCCGTGTGGGACAAGGAGCCGGACGTTTGCCTGTTCTGGAACAGGCTCTGCCGAGGATGCGCACCGTGAGAGACTGCGTCTTTGGGAAAGCAGAGATCCCCAAACCTGTTGTGCCTGTGAATAGGCTGCAGGCGGAAGGTGAAGACCAGCAACAGCTTTCCGGGCTGCCACCTTCCATGTGGGACAAGGAGCCGGACGTTTGCCTTTTTGGGAACAGGCTCTGCCGAGGATGCGCACCGTGAGATGTTCCTTCTCTGGGCAAGCACAGATCCCCAAACCTGTTGTGCCTGTGAATAGGCTGCAGGGGGAAGGTGAAGACCAGCAAGAGCTTTCAGGGCTGCCACCTTCCGTGTGGGACAAGGAGCCGGACGTTTGCCTGTTCTGGAACAGGCTCTGCCGAGGATGCGCACCGTGAGATGTTCCTTCTCTGGGCAAGCACAGATCCCAAAACCTGTTGTGCCTGTGAATAGGCTGCAGGGGGAAGGTGAAGACCAGCAAGAGCTTTCCGGGCTGCCACCTTCCGTGTGGGACAAGGAGCCGGACGTTTGCCTTTTCAGGAACAGGCTCTGCCGAGGATGCGCACCGTGAGGGATTGCGTCTTTGGGAAAGCAGAGATTCCCAGTGCGGTTGTGCCTGTGAATAGGCTGCACGGGGAAGGTGAAGACCAGCAACAGCTTTCAGGGCTGCCACCTTCCGTGTGGGACAAGGAGCCGGACGTTTACCTTTTCGGGAACAGGCTCTGCCGAGGATGCGCACCGTGAGGGATTGCGTCTTTGGGAAAGCAGAGTTTCCCAGTGCGGTTGTGCCTGTGAATAGGCTGCAGGGGGAAGGTGAAGACCAGCAACAGCTTTCCGGGCTGCCACCTTCCGTGTGGGACAAGGAGCCGGACGTTTGCCTTTTCGGGAACAGGCTCTGCCGAGGATGCGCACCGTGAGATGTTCCTTCTCTGGGCAAGCACAGATCCCAAAACCTGTTGTGCCTGTGAATAGGCTGCAGGGGGAAGGTGAAGACCAGCAAGAGCTTTCAGGGCTGCCACCTTCCGTGTGGGACAAGGAGCCGGACGTTTGCCTTTTCGGGAACAGGCTCTGCCGAGGATGCGCACCGTGAGATGTTCCTTCTCTGGGCAAGCACAGATCCCAAAACCTGTTGTGCCTGTGAATAGGCTGCAGGGGGAAGGTGAAGACCAGCAAGAGCTTTCAGGGCTGCCACCTTCCGTGTGGGACAAGGAGCCGGACGTTTGCCTTTTCGGGAACAGGCTCTGCCGAGGATGCGCACCGTGAGAGATTGCGTCTTGGGGCAAGCACAGATCCCAAAACCTGTTGTGCCTGTGAATAGGCTGCAGGGGGAAGGTGAAGACCAGCAAGAGCTTTCCGGGCTGCCACCTTCCGTGTGGGACAAGGAGCCGGACGTTTGCCTTTTCGGGAACAGGCTCTGCCGAGGATGCGCACTGTGAGAGATTGCGTCTCTGGGAAAGCAGAGATCCCAAAACCTGTTGTGCCTGTGAATAGGCTGCAGGGGGAAGGTGAAGACCAGCAACAGCTTTCAGGGCTGCCACCTTCCGTGTGGGACAAGGAGCCGGACGTTTGCCTTTTCGGGAACAGGCTCTGCCGAGGATGCGCACCGTGAGAGATTGCGTCTTGGGGAAAGCACAGATCCCAAAACCTGTTGTGCCTGTGAATAGGCTGCACGGGGAAGGTGAAGACCAGCAACAGCTTTCAGGGCTGCCACCTTCCGTGTGGGACAAGGAGCCGGACGTTTGCCTTTTCGGGAACAGGCTCTGCCGAGGATGCGCACCGTGAGATGTTCCTTCTCTGGGCAAGCACAGATCCCAAAACCTGTTGTGCCTGTGAATAGGCTGCAGGGGGAAGGTGAAGACCAGGAAGAGCTTTCCGGGCTGCGACCTTCCGTGTGGGACAAGGAGCCGGACGTTTGCCTGTTCTGGAACAGGCTCTGCCGAGGATGCGCACCGTGAGAGATTGCGTCTTTGGGAAAGCAGAGATCCCCAAACCTGTTGTGCCTGTGAATAGGCTGCAGGGGGAAGGTGAAGACCAGCAAGAGCTTTCCGGGCTGCCACCTTCCGTGTGGGACAAGGAGCCGGACGTTTGCCTTTTCGGGAACAGGCTCTGCCGAGGATGCGCACCGTGAGATGTTCCTTCTCTGGGCAAGCACAGATCCCAAAACCTGTTGTGCCTGTGAATAGGCTGCAGGGGGAAGGTGAAGACCAGCAAGAGCTTTCAGGGCTGCCACCTTCCGTGTGGGACAAGGAGCCGGACGTTTGCCTTTTCGGGAACAGGCTCTGCCGAGGATGCGCACCGTGAGATGTTCCTTCTCTGGGCAAGCAGAGAGCCCAAAACCTGTTGTGCCTGTGAATAGGCTGCAGGGGGAAGGTGAAGACCAGCAACAGCTTTCCGGGCTGCCACCTTCCGTGTGGGACAAGGAGCCGGACGTTTGCCTTTTCAGGAACAGGCTCTGCCGAGGATGCGCACCGTGAGGGATTGCGTCTTTGGGAAAGCAGAGATTCCCAGTGCGGTTGTGCCTGTGAATAGGCTGCAGGGGGAAGGTGAAGACCAGCAAGAGCTTTCCGGGCTGCCACCTTCCGTGTGGGACAAGGAGCCGGACGTTTGCCTTTTCGGGAACAGGCTCTGCCGAGGATGCGCACCGTGAGATGTTCCTTCTCTGGGCAAGCAGAGATCCCAAAACCTGTTGTGCCTGTGAATAGGCTGCACGGGGAAGGTGAAGACCAGCAAGAGCTTTCAGGTCTGCCACCTTCCGTGTGGGACAAGGAGCCGGACGTTTGCCTTTTCGGGAACAGGCTCTACCGAGGATGCGCACCGTGAGATGTTCCTTCTCTGGGCAAGCAGAGATCCCAAAACCTGTTGTGCCTGTGAATAGGCTGCACGGGGAAGGTGAAGACCAGCAAGAGCTTTCAGGGCTGCCACCTTCCGTGTGGGACAAGGAGCCGGACGTTTGCCTGTTCTGGAACAGGCTCTGCCGAGGATGCGCACCGTGAGAGACTGCGTCTTTGGGAAAGCAGAGATCCCCAAACCTGTTGTGCCTGTGAATAGGCTGCAGGCGGAAGGTGAAGACCAGCAACAGCTTTCCGGGCTGCCACCTTCCATGTGGGACAAGGAGCCGGACGTTTGCCTTTTTGGGAACAGGCTCTGCCGAGGATGCGCACCGTGAGATGTTCCTTCTCTGGGCAAGCACAGATCCCCAAACCTGTTGTGCCTGTGAATAGGCTGCAGGGGGAAGGTGAAGACCAGCAAGAGCTTTCAGGGCTGCCACCTTCCGTGTGGGACAAGGAGCCGGACGTTTGCCTGTTCTGGAACAGGCTCTGCCGAGGATGCGCACCGTGAGATGTTCCTTCTCTGGGCAAGCACAGATCCCAAAACCTGTTGTGCCTGTGAATAGGCTGCAGGGGGAAGGTGAAGACCAGCAAGAGCTTTCCGGGCTGCCACCTTCCGTGTGGGACAAGGAGCCGGACGTTTGCCTTTTCAGGAACAGGCTCTGCCGAGGATGCGCACCGTGAGGGATTGCGTCTTTGGGAAAGCAGAGATTCCCAGTGCGGTTGTGCCTGTGAATAGGCTGCACGGGGAAGGTGAAGACCAGCAACAGCTTTCAGGGCTGCCACCTTCCGTGTGGGACAAGGAGCCGGACGTTTACCTTTTCGGGAACAGGCTCTGCCGAGGATGCGCACCGTGAGGGATTGCGTCTTTGGGAAAGCAGAGTTTCCCAGTGCGGTTGTGCCTGTGAATAGGCTGCAGGGGGAAGGTGAAGACCAGCAACAGCTTTCCGGGCTGCCACCTTCCGTGTGGGACAAGGAGCCGGACGTTTGCCTTTTCGGGAACAGGCTCTGCCGAGGATGCGCACCGTGAGATGTTCCTTCTCTGGGCAAGCACAGATCCCAAAACCTGTTGTGCCTGTGAATAGGCTGCAGGGGGAAGGTGAAGACCAGCAAGAGCTTTCAGGGCTGCCACCTTCCGTGTGGGACAAGGAGCCGGACGTTTGCCTTTTCGGGAACAGGCTCTGCCGAGGATGCGCACCGTGAGATGTTCCTTCTCTGGGCAAGCACAGATCCCAAAACCTGTTGTGCCTGTGAATAGGCTGCAGGGGGAAGGTGAAGACCAGCAAGAGCTTTCAGGGCTGCCACCTTCCGTGTGGGACAAGGAGCCGGACGTTTGCCTTTTCGGGAACAGGCTCTGCCGAGGATGCGCACCGTGAGAGATTGCGTCTTGGGGCAAGCACAGATCCCAAAACCTGTTGTGCCTGTGAATAGGCTGCAGGGGGAAGGTGAAGACCAGCAAGAGCTTTCCGGGCTGCCACCTTCCGTGTGGGACAAGGAGCCGGACGTTTGCCTTTTCGGGAACAGGCTCTGCCGAGGATGCGCACTGTGAGAGATTGCGTCTCTGGGAAAGCAGAGATCCCAAAACCTGTTGTGCCTGTGAATAGGCTGCAGGGGGAAGGTGAAGACCAGCAACAGCTTTCAGGGCTGCCACCTTCCGTGTGGGACAAGGAGCCGGACGTTTGCCTTTTCGGGAACAGGCTCTGCCGAGGATGCGCACCGTGAGAGATTGCGTCTTGGGGAAAGCACAGATCCCAAAACCTGTTGTGCCTGTGAATAGGCTGCACGGGGAAGGTGAAGACCAGCAACAGCTTTCAGGGCTGCCACCTTCCGTGTGGGACAAGGAGCCGGACGTTTGCCTTTTCGGGAACAGGCTCTGCCGAGGATGCGCACCGTGAGATGTTCCTTCTCTGGGCAAGCACAGATCCCAAAACCTGTTGTGCCTGTGAATAGGCTGCAGGGGGAAGGTGAAGACCAGGAAGAGCTTTCCGGGCTGCGACCTTCCGTGTGGGACAAGGAGCCGGACGTTTGCCTGTTCTGGAACAGGCTCTGCCGAGGATGCGCACCGTGAGAGATTGCGTCTTTGGGAAAGCAGAGATCCCCAAACCTGTTGTGCCTGTGAATAGGCTGCAGGGGGAAGGTGAAGACCAGCAAGAGCTTTCCGGGCTGCCACCTTCCGTGTGGGACAAGGAGCCGGACGTTTGCCTTTTCGGGAACAGGCTCTGCCGAGGATGCGCACCGTGAGATGTTCCTTCTCTGGGCAAGCACAGATCCCAAAACCTGTTGTGCCTGTGAATAGGCTGCAGGGGGAAGGTGAAGACCAGCAAGAGCTTTCAGGGCTGCCACCTTCCGTGTGGGACAAGGAGCCGGACGTTTGCCTTTTCGGGAACAGGCTCTGCCGAGGATGCGCACCGTGAGATGTTCCTTCTCTGGGCAAGCAGAGATCCCAAAACCTGTTGTGCCTGTGAATAGGCTGCAGGGGGAAGGTGAAGACCAGCAACAGCTTTCCGGGCTGCCACCTTCCGTGTGGGACAAGGAGCCGGACGTTTGCCTTTTCAGGAACAGGCTCTGCCGAGGATGCGCACCGTGAGGGATTGCGTCTTTGGGAAAGCAGAGATTCCCAGTGCGGTTGTGCCTGTGAATAGGCTGCACGGGGAAGGTGAAGACCAGCAACAGCTTTCCGGGCTGCCACCTTCCGTGTGGGACAAGGAGCCGGACGTTTGCCTTTTCGGGAACAGGCTCTGCCGAGGATGCGCACCGTGAGGGATTGCGTCTTTGGGAAAGCAGAGATTCCCAGTGCGGTTGTGCCTGTGAATAGGCTGCACGGGGAAGGTGAAGACCAGCAACAGCTTTCAGGGCTGCCACCTTCCATGTGGGACAAGGAGCCGGACGTTTGCCTTTTCGGGAACAAGCTCTGCCGAGGATGCGCACCGTGAGAGATTGCGTCTCTGGGAAAGCAGAGATCCCAAAACCTGTTGTGCCTGTGAATAGGCTGCAGGGGGAAGGTGAAGACCAGCAACAGCTTTCAGGGCTGCCACCTTCCGTGTGGGACAAGGAGCCGGACGTTTGCCTTTTCGGGAACAGGCTCTGCCGAGGATGCGCACTGTGATAGATTGCGTCTGTGGGAAAGCAGAGATCCCAAAACCTGTTGTGCCTGTGAATAGGCTGCAGGGGGAAGGTGAAGACCAGCAACAGCTTTCCGGGCTGCCACCTTCCGTGTGGGACAAGGAGCCGGACGTTTGCCTTTTCGGGAACAGGCTCTGCCGAGGATGCGCACCGTGAGATGTTCCTTCTCTGGGCAAGCACAGATCCCAAAACCTGTTGTGCCTGTGAATAGGCTGCAGGGGGAAGGTGAAGACCAGCAAGAGCTTTCAGGGCTGCTACCTTCCGTGTGGGACAAGGAGCCGGACATTTGCCTTTTCGGGAACAGGCTCTGCCGAGGATGCGTACCGTGAGATGTTCCTTCTCTGGGCAAGCACAGATCCCAAAACCTGTTGTGCCTGTGAATAGGCTGCAGGGGGAAGGTGAAGACCAGCAAGAGCTTTCAGGGCTGCCACCTTCCGTGTGGGACAAGGAGCCGGACGTTTGCCTTTTCGGGAACAGGCTCTGCCGAGGATGCGCACCGTGAGATGTTCCTTCTCTGGGCAAGCACAGATCCCAAAACCTGTTGTGCCTGTGAATAGGCTGCAGGGGGAAGGTGAAGACCAGCAAGAGCTTTCAGGGCTGCCACCTTCCGTGTGGGACAAGGAGCCGGACGTTTGCCTTTTCGGGAACAGGGTCTGCCGAGGATGCGCACCGTGAGAGATTGCGTCTTGGGGCAAGCACAGATCCCAAAACCTGTTGTGCCTGTGAATAGGCTGCAAGGGGAAGGTGAAGACCAGCAAGAGCTTTCCGGGCTGCCACCTTCCGTGTGGGAAAAAAGCCGGACGTTTGCCTTTTCGGGAACAGGCTCTGCCGAGGATGCGCACCGTGAGGGATTGCGTCTTTGGGAAAGCAGAGATTCCCAGTGCGGTTGTGCCTGTGAATAGGCTGCAGGGGGAAGGTGAAGACCAGCAAGAGCTTTCCGGGCTGCCACCTTCCGTGTGGGACAAGGAGCCGGACGTTTGCCTTTTCGGGAACAGGCTCTGCCGAGGATGCGCACCGTGAGATGTTCCTTCTCTGGGCAAGCAGAGATCCCAAAACCTGTTGTGCCTGTGAATAGGCTGCAGGGGGAAGGTGAAGACCAGCAAGAGCTTTCAGGTCTGCCACCTTCCGTGTGGGACAAGGAGCCGGACGTTTGCCTTTTCGGGAACAGGCTCTACCGAGGATGCGCACCGTGAGATGTTCCTTCTCTGGGCAAGCAGAGATCCCAAAACCTGTTGTGCCTGTGAATAGGCTGCACGGGGAAGGTGAAGACCAGCAAGAGCTTTCAGGGCTGCCACCTTCCGTGTGGGACAAGGAGCCGGACGTTTGCCTGTTCTGGAACAGGCTCTGCCGAGGATGCGCACCGTGAGAGACTGCGTCTTTGGGAAAGCAGAGATCCCCAAACCTGTTGTGCCTGTGAATAGGCTGCAGGCGGAAGGTGAAGACCAGCAACAGCTCTCAGGGCTGCCACCTTCCATGTGGGACAAGGAGCCGGACGTTTGCCTTTTTGGGAACAGGCTCTGCCGAGGATGCGCACCGTGAGATGTTCCTTCTCTGGGCAAGCACAGATCCCCAAACCTGTTGTGCCTGTGAATAGGCTGCAGGGGGAAGGTGAAGACCAGCAAGAGCTTTCAGGGCTGCCACCTTCCGTGTGGGACAAGGAGCCGGACGTTTGCCTGTTCTGGAACAGGCTCTGCCGAGGATGCGCACCGTGAGATGTTCCTTCTCTGGGCAAGCACAGATCCCAAAACCTGTTGTGCCTGTGAATAGGCTGCAGGGGGAAGGTGAAGACCAGCAAGAGCTTTCCGGGCTGCCACCTTCCGTGTGGGACAAGGAGCCGGACGTTTGCCTTTTCAGGAACAGGCTCTGCCGAGGATGCGCACCGTGAGGGATTGCGTCTTTGGGAAAGCAGAGATTCCCAGTGCGGTTGTGCCTGTGAATAGGCTGCACGGGGAAGGTGAAGACCAGCAACAGCTTTCAGGGCTGCCACCTTCCGTGTGGGACAAGGAGCCGGACGTTTACCTTTTCGGGAACAGGCTCTGCCGAGGATGCGCACCGTGAGGGATTGCGTCTTTGGGAAAGCAGAGTTTCCCAGTGCGGTTGTGCCTGTGAATAGGCTGCAGGGGGAAGGTGAAGACCAGCAACAGCTTTCCGGGCTGCCACCTTCCGTGTGGGACAAGGAGCCGGACGTTTGCCTTTTCGGGAACAGGCTCTGCCGAGGATGCGCACCGTGAGATGTTCCTTCTCTGGGCAAGCACAGATCCCAAAACCTGTTGTGCCTGTGAATAGGCTGCAGGGGGAAGGTGAAGACCAGCAAGAGCTTTCAGGGCTGCCACCTTCCGTGTGGGACAAGGAGCCGGACGTTTGCCTTTTCGGGAACAGGCTCTGCCGAGGATGCGCACCGTGAGATGTTCCTTCTCTGGGCAAGCACAGATCCCAAAACCTGTTGTGCCTGTGAATAGGCTGCAGGGGGAAGGTGAAGACCAGCAAGAGCTTTCAGGGCTGCCACCTTCCGTGTGGGACAAGGAGCCGGACGTTTGCCTTTTCGGGAACAGGCTCTGCCGAGGATGCGCACCGTGAGAGATTGCGTCTTGGGGCAAGCACAGATCCCAAAACCTGTTGTGCCTGTGAATAGGCTGCAGGGGGAAGGTGAAGACCAGCAAGAGCTTTCCGGGCTGCCACCTTCCGTGTGGGACAAGGAGCCGGACGTTTGCCTTTTCGGGAACAGGCTCTGCCGAGGATGCGCACTGTGAGAGATTGCGTCTCTGGGAAAGCAGAGATCCCAAAACCTGTTGTGCCTGTGAATAGGCTGCAGGGGGAAGGTGAAGACCAGCAACAGCTTTCAGGGCTGCCACCTTCCGTGTGGGACAAGGAGCCGGACGTTTGCCTTTTCGGGAACAGGCTCTGCCGAGGATGCGCACCGTGAGAGATTGCGTCTTGGGGAAAGCACAGATCCCAAAACCTGTTGTGCCTGTGAATAGGCTGCACGGGGAAGGTGAAGACCAGCAACAGCTTTCAGGGCTGCCACCTTCCGTGTGGGACAAGGAGCCGGACGTTTGCCTTTTCGGGAACAGGCTCTGCCGAGGATGCGCACCGTGAGATGTTCCTTCTCTGGGCAAGCACAGATCCCAAAACCTGTTGTGCCTGTGAATAGGCTGCAGGGGGAAGGTGAAGACCAGGAAGAGCTTTCCGGGCTGCGACCTTCCGTGTGGGACAAGGAGCCGGACGTTTGCCTGTTCTGGAACAGGCTCTGCCGAGGATGCGCACCGTGAGAGATTGCGTCTTTGGGAAAGCAGAGATCCCCAAACCTGTTGTGCCTGTGAATAGGCTGCAGGGGGAAGGTGAAGACCAGCAAGAGCTTTCCGGGCTGCCACCTTCCGTGTGGGACAAGGAGCCGGACGTTTGCCTTTTCGGGAACAGGCTCTGCCGAGGATGCGCACCGTGAGATGTTCCTTCTCTGGGCAAGCACAGATCCCAAAACCTGTTGTGCCTGTGAATAGGCTGCAGGGGGAAGGTGAAGACCAGCAAGAGCTTTCAGGGCTGCCACCTTCCGTGTGGGACAAGGAGCCGGACGTTTGCCTTTTCGGGAACAGGCTCTGCCGAGGATGCGCACCGTGAGATGTTCCTTCTCTGGGCAAGCACAGATCCCAAAACCTGTTGTGCCTGTGAATAGGCTGCAGGGGGAAGGTGAAGACCAGCAACAGCTTTCCGGGCTGCCACCTTCCGTGTGGGACAAGGAGCCGGACGTTTGCCTTTTCGGGAACAGGCTCTGCCGAGGATGCGCACCGTGAGGGATTGCGTCTTTGGGAAAGCAGAGATTCCCAGTGCGGTTGTGCCTGTGAATAGGCTGCAGGGGGAAGGTGAAGACCAGCAACAGCTTTCCGGGCTGCCACCTTCCGTGTGGGACAAGGAGCCGGACGTTTGCCTTTTCGGGAACAGGCTCTGCCGAGGATGCGCACCGTGAGGGATTGCGTCTTTGGGAAAGCAGAGATTCCCACTGCGGTTGTGCCTGTGAATAGGCTGCACGGGGAAGGTGAAGACCAGCAAGAGCTTTCAGGGCTGCCACCTTCCGTGTGGGACAAGGAGCCGGACGTTTGCCTTTTCGGGAACAAGCTCTGCCGAGGATGCGCACCGTGAGAGATTGCGTCTCTGGGAAAGCAGAGATCCCCAAACCTGTTGTGCCTGTGAATAGGCTGCACGGGGAACGTGAAGACCAGCAAGAGCTTTCCGGGCTGCCACCTTCCGTGTGGGACAAGGAGCCGGACGTTTGCCTTTTCGGGAACAGGCTCTGCCGAGGATGCGCACCGTGAGATGTTCCTTCTCTGGGCAAGCACAGATCCCAAAACCTCTTGTGCCTGTGAATAGGCTGCAGGGGGAAGGTGAAGACCAGCAAGAGCTCTCAGGGCTGCCACCTTCCGTGTGGGACAAGGAGCCGGACGTTTGCCTTTTCGGGAACAGGCTCTGCCGAGGATGCGCACCGTGAGGGATTGCGTCTTTGGGAAAGCAGAGATTCCCAGTGCGGTTGTGCCTGTGAATAGGCTGCAGGGGGAAGGTGAAGACCAGCAAGAGCTTTCAGGGCTGCCACCTTCCGTGTGGGACAAGGAGCCGGACGTTTGCCTTTTCGGGAACAGGCTCTGCCGAGGATGCGCACCGTGAGATGTTCCTTCTCTGGGCAAGCACAGATCCCAAAACCTGTTGTGCCTGTGAATAGGCTGCAGGGGGAAGGTGAAGACCAGGAACAGCTTTCAGGGCTGCCACCTTCCGTGTGGGACAAGGAGCCGGACGTTTGCCTTTTCGGGAACAGGCTCTGCCGAGGATGCGCACCGTGAGGGATTGCGTCTTTGGGAAAGCAGAGATTCCCAGTGCGGTTGTGCCTGTGAATAGGCTGCAGGGGGAAGGTGAAGACCAGCAAGAGCTTTCAGGGCTGCCACCTTCCGTGTGGGACAAGGAGCCGGACGTTTGCCTTTTCGGGAACAGGCTCTGCCGAGGATGCGCACCGTGAGATGTTCCTTCTCTGGGCAAGCAGAGATCCCAAAACCTGTTGTGCCTGTGAACAGGCTGCAGGGGGAAGGAGAAGACCAGCAACAGCTTTCAGGGCTGCCACCTTCCGTGTGGGACAAGGAGCCGGACGTTTGCCTTTTCGGGAACAGGCTCTGCCGAGGATGTGCAACGTGAGGGATTGCGTCTTTGGGAAAGCAGAGATTCCCAGTGCGGTTGTGCCTGTGAAAAGGCTGCAGGGGGAAGGTGAAGACCAGCAAGAGCTTTCAGGGCTGCCACCTTCCGTGTGGGACAAGGAGCCGGACGTTTGCCTTTTCGGGAACAGGCTCTGCCGAGGATGCCCACCGTGAGAGATTGCGTCTCTGGGAAAGCAGAGATTCCCAGTGCGGTTGTGCCTGTGAATAGGCTGCAGGGGGAAGGTGAAGACCAGCAAGAGCTTTCAGGGCTGCCACCTTCCGTGTGGGACAAGGAGCCGGACGTTTGCCTTTTCGGGAACAGGCTCTGCCGAGGATGCGCACCGTGAGATGTTCCTTCTCTGGGCAAGCACAGATCCCCAAACCTGTTGTGCCTGTGAATAGGCTGCAGGGGGAAGGTGAAGACCAGCAAGAGCTTTCAGGGCTGCCACCTTCCGTGTGGGACAAGGAGCCGGACGTTTGCCTTTTCGGGAACAGGCTCTGCCGAGGATGCGCACCGTGAGATGTTCCTTCTCTGGGCAAGCAGAGATCCCAAAACCTGTTGTGCCTGTGAATAGGCTGCACGGGGAAGGTGAAGACCAACAAGAGCTTTCAGGGCTGCCACCTTCCGTGTGGGACAAGGAGCCGGACGTTTGCCTTTTCGGGAACAGGCTCTGCCGAGGATGCGCACCGTGAGAGATTGCGTCTCTGGGAAAGCAGAGATCCCAAAACCTGTTGTGCCTGTGAATAGGCTGCAGGGGGAAGGTGAAGACCAGCAAGAGCTTTCAGGGCTGCCACCTTCCGTGTGGGACAAGGAGCCGGACGTTTGCCTTTTCGGGAACAGGCTCTGCCGAGGATGCGCACCGTGAGATGTTCCTTCTCTGGGCAAGCAGAGATCCCAAAACCTGTTGTGCCTGTGAATAGGCTGCAGGGGGAAGGTGAAGACCAGCAAGAGCTTTCCGGGCTGCCACCTTCCGTGTGGGACAAGGAGCCGGACGTTTGCCTTTTCGGGAACAGGCTCTGCCGAGGATGCGCACCGTGAGAGATTGCGTCTCTGGGAAAGCAGAGATCCCAAAACCTGTTGTGCCTGTGAATAGGCTGCACGGGGAAGGTGAAGACCAGCAAGAGCTTTCAGGGCTGCCACCTTCCGTGTGGGAAAAGGAGCCGGACGTTTGCCTTTTCGGGAACAGGCTCTGCCGAGGATGCGCACCGTGAGAGATTGCGTCTTGGGGCAAGCACAGATCCCAAAACCTGTTGTGCCTGTGAATAGGCTGCACGGGGAAGGTGAAGACCAGCAAGAGCTTTCAGGGCTGCCACCTTCCATGTGGGACAAGGAGCCGGACGTTTGCCTTTTCGGGAACAGGCTCTGCCGAGGATGCGCACCGTGAGGGATTGCGTCTTTGGGAAAGCAGAGATTCCCAGTGCGGTTGTGCCTGTGAATAGGCTGCAGGGGGAAGGTGAAGACCAGCAAGAGCTTTCAGGGCTGCCACCTTCCGTGTGGGACAAGGAGCCGGACGTTTGCCTTTTCGGGAACAGGCTCTGCCGAGGATGCGCACCGTGAGATGTTCCTTCTCTGGGCAAGCACAGATCCCAAAACCTGTTGTGCCTGTGAATAGGCTGCAGGGGGAAGGTGAAGACCAGCAAGAGCTTTCAGGGCTGCCACCTTCCGTGTGGGACAAGGAGCCGGACGTTTGCCTTTTCGGGAACAGGCTCTGCCGAGGATGCGCACCGTGAGGGATTGCGTCTTTGGGAAAGCAGAGATTCCCAGTGCGGTTGTGCCTGTGAATAGGCTGCAGGGGGAAGGTGAAGACCAGCAAGAGCTTTCCGGGCTGCCACCTTCCGTGTGGGACAAGGAGCCGGACGTTTGCCTTTTCGGGAACAGGCTCTGCCGAGGATGCCCACCGTGAGATGTTCCTTCTCTGGGCAAGCACAGATCCCAAAACCTGTTGTGCCTGTGAATAGGCTGCAGGGGGAAGGTGAAGACCAGCAAGAGCTCTCAGGGCTGCCACCTTCCGTGTGGGACAAGGAGCTGGACGTTTGCCTTTTCGGGAACAGGCTCTGCCGAGGATGCGCACCGTGAGAGATTGCGTCTCTGGGAAAGCAGAGATCCCAAAACCTGTTGTGCCTGTGAATAGGCTGCAGGGGGAAGGTGAAGACCAGCAAGAGCTTTCAGGGCTGCCACCTTCCGTGTGGGACAAGGAGCCGGACGTTTGCCTTTTCGGGAACAGGCTCTGCCGAGGATGCGCACCGTGAGATGTTCCTTCTCTGGGCAAGCACAGATCCCAAAACCTGTTGTGCCTGTGAATAGGCTGCAGGGGGAAGGTGAAGACCAGCAAGAGCTTTGAGGGCTGCCACCTTCCGTGTGGGACAAGGAGCTGGACGTTTGCCTTTTCGGGAACAGGCTCTGCCGAGGATGCGCACCGTGAGATGTTCCTTCTCTGGGCAAGCACAGATCCCAAAACCTGTTGTGCCTGTGAATAGGCTGCAGGGGGAAGGTGAAGACCAGCAACAGCTTTCAGGGCTGCCACCTTCCGTGTGGGACAAGGAGCCGGACGTTTGCCTTTTCGGGAACAGGCTCTGCCGAGGATGCGCACCGTGAGATGTTCCTTCTCTGGGCAAGCACAGATCCCAAAACCTCTTGTGCCTGTGAATAGGCTGCAGGGGGAAGGTGAAGACCAGCAAGAGCTCTCAGGGCTGCCACCTTCCGTGTGGGACAAGGAGCCGGACGTTTGCCTTTTCGGGAACAGGCTCTGCCGAGGATGCGCACCGTGAGATGTTCCTTCTCTGGGCAAGCAGAGATCCCAAAACCTGTTGTGCCTGTGAATAGGCTGCAGGGGGAAGGTGAAGACCAGCAAGAGCTTTCAGGGCTGCCACCTTCCGTGTGGGACAAGGAGCCGGACGTTTGCCTTTTCGGGAACAGGCTCTGCCGAGGATGCGCACCGTGAGAGATTGCGTCTCTGGGAAAGCAGAGATCCCAAAACCTGTTGTGCCTGTGAATAGGCTGCACGGGGAAGGTGAAGACCAGCAACAGCTTTCCGGGCTGCCACCTTCCGTGTGGGACAAGGAGCCGGACGTTTGCCTTTTCGGGAACAGGCTCTGCCGAGGATGCGCACCGTGAGGGATTGCGTCTTTGGGAAAGCAGAGATTCCCAGTGCGGTTGTGCCTGTGAATAGGCTGCAGGGGGAAGGTGAAGACCAGCAAGAGCTTTCAGGGCTGCCACCTTCCGTGTGGGACAAGGAGCCGGACGTTTGCCTTTTCGGGAACAGGCTCTGCCGAGGATGCGCACCGTGAGATGTTCCTTCTCTGGGAAAGCAGAGATCCCAAAACCTGTTGTGCCTGTGAATAGGCTGCAGGGGGAAGGTGAAGACCAGCAACAGCTTTCAGGGCTGCCACCTTCCGTGTGGGACAAGGAGCCGGACGTTTGCCTTTTCGGGAACAGGCTCTGCCGAGGATGTGCAACGTGAGGGATTGCGTCTTTGGGAAAGCAGAGATTCCCAGTGCGGTTGTGCCTGTGAAAAGGCTGCAGGGGGAAGGTGAAGATCAGCAACAGCTTTCAGGGCTGCCACCTTCCGTGTGGGACAAGGAGCCGGACGTTTGCCTTTTCGGGAACAGGCTCTGCCGAGGATGCCCACCGTGAGAGATTGCGTCTCTGGGAAAGCAGAGATTCCCAGTGCGGTTGTGCCTGTGAATAGGCTGCAGGGGGAAGGTGAAGACCAGCAACAGCTTTCCGGGCTGCCACCTTGCGTGTGGGACAAGTAGCCGGACGTTTGCCTTTTCGGGAACAGGCTCTGCCGAGGATGCGCACCGTGAGATGTTCCTTCTCTGGGCAAGCACAGATCCCAAAACCTCTTGTGCCTGTGAATAGGCTGCAGGGGGAAGGTGAAGACCAGCAAGAGCTCTCAGGGCTGCCACCTTCCGTGTGGGACAAGGAGCCGGACGTTTGCCTTTTCGGGAACAGGCTCTGCCGAGGATGCGCACCGTGAGGGATTGCGTCTTTGGGAAAGCAGAGATTCCCAGTGCGGTTGTGCCTGTGAATAGGCTGCAGGGGGAAGGTGAAGACCAGCAAGAGCTTTCCGGGCTGCCACCTTCCGTGTGGGACAAGGAGCCGGACGTTTGCCTTTTCGGGAACAGGCTCTGCCGAGGATGCGCACCGTGAGATGTTCCTTCTCTGGGCAAGCACAGATCCCAAAACCTGTTGTGCCTGTGAATAGGCTGCAGGGGGAAGGTGAAGACCAGCAACAGCTTTCAGGGCTGCCACCTTCCGTGTGGGACAAGGAGCCGGACGTTTGCCTTTTCGGGAACAGGCTCTGCCGAGGATGCGCACCGTGAGGGATTGCGTCTTTGGGAAAGCAGAGATTCCCAGTGCGGTTGTGCCTGTGAATAGGCTGCAGGGGGAAGGTGAAGACCAGCAAGAGCTTTCAGGGCTGCCACCTTCCGTGTGGGACAAGGAGCCGGACGTTTGCCTTTTCGGGAACAGGCTCTGCCGAGGATGCGCACCATGAGATGTTCCTTCTCTGGGCAAGCAGAGATCCCAAAACCTGTTGTGCCTGTGAATAGGCTGCACGGGGAAGGTGAAGACCAGCAAGAGCTTTCAGGGCTGCCACCTTCCGTGTGGGACAAGGAGCCGGACGTTTGCCTTTTCGGGAACAGGCTCTGCCGAGGATGCGCACCGTGAGAGATTGCGTCTCTGGGAAAGCAGAGATCCCAAAACCTGTTGTGCCTGTGAATAGGCTGCACGGGGAAGGTGAAGACCAGCAAGAGCTTTCAGGGCTGCCACCTTCCGTGTGGGACAAGGAGCCGGACGTTTGCCTTTTCGGGAACAGGCTCTGCCGAGGATGCGCACCGTGAGAGAATGCGTCTCTGGGAAAGCAGAGATTCCCAGTGCGGTTGTGCCTGTGAATAGGCTGCAGGGGGAAGGTGAAGACCAGCAAGAGCTTTCCGGGCTGCCACCTTCCGTGTGGGACAAGGAGCCGGACGTTTGCCTTTTCGGGAACAGGCTCTGCCGAGGATGCGCACCGTGAGAGATTGCGTCTCTGGGAAAGCATAGATCGCAAAATCTGTTGTGCCTGTGAATAGGCTGCAGGGGGAAGGCGAAGACCAGCAAGAGCTTTCAGGGCTGCCACCTTCCGTGTGGGACAAGGAGCCGGACGTTTGCCTTTTCGGGAACAGGCTCTGCCGAGGATGCGCACCGTGAGGGATTGCGTCTTTGGGAAAGCAGAGATTCCCAGTGCGGTTGTTCCTGTGAATAGGCTGCAGGGGGAAGGTGAAGACCAGCAACAGCTTTCAGGGCTGCCACCTTCCGTGTGGGACAAGGAGCCGGACGTTTGCCTTTTCGGGAACAGGCTCTGCCGAGGATGCGCACCGTGAGGGATTGCGTCTTTGGGAAAGCAGAGATTCCCAGTGCGGTTGTGCATGTGAATAGGCTGCAGGGGGAAGGTGAAGACCAGCAAGAGCTTTCAGGGCTGCCACCTTCCGTGTGGGACAAGGAGCCGGACGTTTGCCTTTTCGGGAACAGGCTCTGCCGAGGATGCGCACCCTGAGGGATTGCGTCTTTGGGAAAGCAGAGATTGCCAGTGCGTTGGTGCCTGTGAATAGGCTGCAGGGGGAAGGTGAAGACCAGCAAGAGCTTTCCGGGCTGCCACCTTCCGTGTGGGACAAGGAGCCGGACGTTTGCCTTTTCGGGAACAGGCTCTGCCGAGGATGCGCACCGTGAGAGATTGCGTCTTGGGGCAAGCACAGATCCCAAAACCTGTTGTGCCTGTGAATAGGCTGCACGGGGAAGGTGAAGACCAGCAAGAGCTTTCAGGGCTGCCACCTTCCGTGTGGGACAAGGAGCCGGACGTTTGCCTTTTCGGGAACAGGCTCTGCCGAGGATGCGCACCGTGAGGGATTGCGTCTTTGGGAAAGCAGAGATTCCCAGTGCGGTTGTGCCTGTGAATAGGCTGCAGGGGGAAGGTGAAGACCAGCAACAGCTTTCCGGGCTGCCACCTTCCGTGTGGGACAAGGAGCCGGACGTTTGCCTTTTCGGGAACAGGCTCTGCCGAGGATGCCCACCGTGAGATGTTCCTTCTCTGGGCAAGCAGAGATCCCAAAACCTGTTGTGCCTGTGAATAGGCTGCAGGGGGAAGGTGAAGACCAGCAACAGCTTTCCGGGCTGCCACCTTCCGTGTGGGACAAGGAGCCGGACGTTTGCCTTTTCGGGAACAGGCTCTGCCGAGGATGCGCACCGTGAGAGATTGCGTCTCTGGGAAAGCATAGATCCCAAAACCTGTTGTGCCTGTGAATAGGCTGCACGGGGAAGGCGAAGACCAGCAAGAGCTTTCCGGGCTGCCACCTTCCGTGTGGGACAAGGAGCCGGACGTTTGCCTTTTCGGGAACAGGCTCTGCCGAGGATGCGCACCGTGAGGGATTGCGTCTTTGGGAAAGCAGAGATTCCCAGTGCGGTTGTGCCTGTGAATAGGCTGCACGGGGAAGGTGAAGACCAGCAAGAGCTTTCAGGGCTGCCACCTTCCGTGTGGGACAAGGAGCCGGACGTTTGCCTTTTCGGGAACAGGCTCTGCCGAGGATGCGCACCGTGAGATGTTCCTTCTCTGGGCAAGCACAGATCCCAAAACCTGCTGTGCCTGTGAATAGGCTGCAGGGGGAAGGTGAAGACCAGCAAGAGCTTTCAGGGCTGCCACCTTCCGTGTGGGACAAGGAGCCGGACGTTTGCCTTTTCGGGAACAGGCTCTGCCGAGGATGCGCACCGTGAGATGTTCCTTCTCTGGGCAAGCACAGATCCCAAAACCTGTTGTGCCTGTGAATAGGCTGCAGGGGGAAGGTGAAGACCAGCAAGAGCTTTCAGGGCTGCCACCTTCCGTGTGGGACAAGGAGCCGGACGTTTGCCTTTTCGGGAACAGGCTCTGCCGAGGATGCGCACCGTGAGATGTTCCTTCTCTGGGCAAGCAGAGATCCCAAAACCTGTTGTGCCTGTGAATAGGCTGCACGGGGAAGGTGAAGACCAGCAAGAGCTTTCAGGGCTGCCACCTTCCGTGTGGGACAAGGAGCCGGACGTTTGCCTTTTCGGGAACAGGCTCTGCCGAGGATGCGCACCGTGAGAGATTGCGTCTCTGGGAAAGCAGAGATCCCAAAACCTGTTGTGCCTGTGAATAGGCTGCACGGGGAAGGTGAAGACCAGCAAGCGCTTTCAGGGCTGCCACCTTCCGTGTGGGACAAGGAGCCGGACGTTTGCCTTTTTGGGAACAGGCTCTGCCGAGGATGCCCACCGTGAGATGTTCCTTCTCTGGGCAAGCACAGATCCCAAAACCTGTTGTGCCTGTGAATAGGCTGCAGGGGGAAGGTGAAGACCAGCAAGAGCTTTCAGGGCTGCCACCTTCCGTGTGGGACAAGGAGCCGGACGTTTGCCTTTTCGGGAACAGGCTCTGCCGAGGATGCGCACCGTGAGAGATTGCGTCTCTGGGCAAGCAGAGATCCCAAAACCTGTTGTGCCTGTGAATAGGCTGCACGGGGAAGGTGAAGACCAGCAAGAGCTTTCAGGTCTGCCACCTTCCGTGTGGGACAAGGAGCCGGACGTTTGCCTTTTCGGGAACAGGCTCTGCCGAGGATGCGCACCGTGAGAGATTGCGTCTCTGGGAAAGCAGAGATTCCCAGTGCGGTTGTGCCTGTGAATAGGCTGCAGGGGGAAGGTGAAGACCAGCAACAGCTTTCCGGGCTGCCACCTTCCGTGTGGGACAAGGAGTCGGACGTTTGCCTTTTCGGGAACAGGCTCTGCCGAGGATGCGCACCGTGAGATGTTCCTTCTCTGGGCAAGCACAGATCCCAAAACCTGTTGTGCCTGTGAATAGGCTGCAGGGGGAAGGTGAAGACCAGCAACAGCTTTCAGGGCTGCCACCTTCCGTGTGGGACAAGGAGCCGGACGTTTGCCTTTTCGGGAACAGGCTCTGCCGAGGATGCGCACCGTGAGAGATTGCGTCTCTGGGAAAGCATAGATCGCAAAATCTGTTGTGCCTGTGAATAGGCTGCAGGGGGAAGGCGAAGACCAGCAAGAGCTTTCAGGGCTGCCACCTTCCGTGTGGGACAAGGAGCCGGACGTTTGCCTTTTCGGGAACAGGCTCTGCCGAGGATGCGCACCGTGAGGGATTGCGTCTTTGGGAAAGCAGAGATTCCCAGTGCGGTTGTTCCTGTGAATAGGCTGCAGGGGGAAGGTGAAGACCAGCAACAGCTTTCAGGGCTGCCACCTTCCGTGTGGGACAAGGAGCCGGACGTTTGCCTTTTCGGGAACAGGCTCTGCCGAGGATGCGCACCGTGAGGGATTGCGTCTTTGGGAAAGCAGAGATTCCCAGTGCGGTTGTGCATGTGAATAGGCTGCAGGGGGAAGGTGAAGACCAGCAAGAGCTTTCAGGGCTGCCACCTTCCGTGTGGGACAAGGAGCCGGACGTTTGCCTTTTCGGGAACAGGCTCTGCCGAGGATGCGCACCGTGAGGGATTGCGTCTTTGGGAAAGCAGAGATTCCCAGTGCGGTGGTGCCTGTGAATAGGCTGCAGGGGGAAGGTGAAGACCAGCAAGAGCTTTCAGGGCTGCCACCTTCCATGTGGGACAAGGAGCCGGACGTTTGCCTTTTCGGGAACAGGCTCTGCCGAGGATGCGCACCGTGAGAGATTGCGTCTCTGGGAAAGCAGAGATCCCCAAACCTGTTGTGCCTGTGAATAGGCTGCAGGGGGAAGGTGAAGACCAGCAAGAGCTTTCAGGGCTGCCACCTTCCGTGTGGGACAAGGAGCCGGACGTTTGCCTTTTCGGGAACAGGCTCTGCCGAGGATGCGCACCGTGTGGGATTGCGTCTTTGGGAAAGCAGAGATTCCCAGTGCGGTTGTGCCTGTGAATAGGCTGCACGGGGAAGGTGAAGACCAGCAACAGCTTTCCGGGCTGCCACCTTCCGTGTGGGACAAGGAGCCGGACGTTTGCCTTTTCGGGAACAGGCTCTGCCGAGGATGCGCACCGTGAGGGATTGCGTATTTGGGAAAGCAGAGATTCCCAGTGCGGTTGTGCCTGAGAATAGGCTGCACGGGGAAGGTGAAGACCAGCAAGAGCTTTCCGGGCTGCCACCTTCCGTGTGGGACAAGGAGCCGGACGTTTGCCTTTTCGGGAACAGGCTCTGCCGAGGATGCCCACCGTGAGATGTTCCTTCTCTGGGCAAGCAGAGATCCCAAAACCTGTTGTGCCTGTGAATAGGCTGCAGGGGGAAGGTGAAGACCAGCAACAGCTTTCAGGGCTGCCACCTTCCGTGTGGGACAAGGAGCCGGACGTTTGCCTTTTCGGGAACAGGCTCTGCCGAGGATGCCCACCGTGAGAGATTGCCTCTCTGGGAAAGCATAGATCCCAAAACCTGTTGTGCCTGTGAATAGGCTGCACGGGGAAGGCGAAGACCAGCAAGAGCTTTCCGGGCTGCCACCTTCCGTGTGGGACAAGGAGCCGGACGTTTGCCTTTTCGGGAACAGGCTCTGCCGAGGATGCGCACCGTGAGAGATTGCGTCTCTGGGCAAGCAGAGATTCCCAGTGCGGTTGTGCCTGTGAATAGGCTGCAGGGGGAAGGTGAAGACCAGCAACAGCTTTCCGGGCTGCCACCTTCCGTGTGGGACAAGGAGCCGGACGTTTGCCTTTTCGGGAACAGGCTCTGCCGAGGATGCGCACTGTGAGATGTTCCTTCTCTGGGCAAGCACAGATCCCAAAACCTGTTGTGCCTGTGAATAGGCTGCAGGGGGAAGGTGAAGACCAGCAAGAGCTTTCAGGGCTGCCACCTTCCGTGTGGGACAAGGAGCCGGACGTTTGCCTTTTCGGGAACAGGCTCTGCCGAGGATGCGCACCGTGAGAGATTGCGTCTCTGGGAAAGCATAGATCGCAAAATCTGTTGTGCCTGTGAATAGGCTGCAGGGGGAAGGCGAAGACCAGCAAGAGCTTTCAGGGCTGCCACCTTCCGTGTGGGACAAGGAGCCGGACGTTTGCCTTTTCGGGAACAGGCTCTGCCGAGGATGCGCACCGTGAGGGATTGCGTCTTTGGGAAAGCAGAGATTCCCAGTGCGGTGGTGCCTGTGAATAGGCTGCAGGGGGAAGGTGAAGACCAGCAAGAGCTTTCAGGGCTGCCACCTTCCATGTGGGACAAGGAGCCGGACGTTTGCCTTTTCGGGAACAGGCTCTGCCGAGGATGCGCACCGTGAGAGATTGCGTCTCTGGGAAAGCAGAGATCCCCAAACCTGTTGTGCCTGTGAATAGGCTGCAGGGGGAAGGTGAAGACCAGCAAGAGCTTTCAGGGCTGCCACCTTCCGTGTGGGACAAGGAGCCGGACGTTTGCCTTTTCGGGAACAGGCTCTGCCGAGGATGCGCACCGTGAGGGATTGCGTCTTTGGGAAAGCAGAGATTCCCAGTGCGGTTGTGCCTGTGAATAGGCTGCACGGGGAAGGTGAAGACCAGCAACAGCTTTCCGGGCTGCCACCTTCCGTGTGGGACAAGGAGCCGGACGTTTGCCTTTTCGGGAACAGGCTCTGCCGAGGATGCGCACCGTGAGGGATTGCGTATTTGGGAAAGCAGAGATTCCCAGTGCGGTTGTGCCTGAGAATAGGCTGCACGGGGAAGGTGAAGACCAGCAAGAGCTTTCAGGGCTGCCACCTTCCGTGTGGGACAAGGAGCCGGACGTTTGCCTTTTCGGGAACAGGCTCTGCCGAGGATGCCCACCGTGAGATGTTCCTTCTCTGGGCAAGCAGAGATCCCAAAACCTGTTGTGCCTGTGAATAGGCTGCAGGGGGAAGGTGAAGACCAGCAACAGCTTTCAGGGCTGCCACCTTCCGTGTGGGACAAGGAGCCGGACGTTTGCCTTTTCGGGAACAGGCTCTGCCGAGGATGCCCACCGTGAGAGATTGCCTCTCTGGGAAAGCAGAGATTCCCAGTGCGGTTGTGCCTGTGAATAGGCTGCAGGGGGAAGGTGAAGACCAGCAACAGCTTTCCGGGCTGCCACCTTCCGTGTGGGACAAGGAGCCGGACGTTTGCGTTTTCGGGAACAGGCTCTGCCGAGGATGCGCACTGTGAGATGTTCCTTCTCTGGGCAAGCACAGATCCCAAAACCTGTTGTGCCTGTGAATAGGCTGCAGGGGGAAGGTGAAGACCAGCAAGAGCTTTCAGGGCTGCCACCTTCCGTGTGGGACAAGGAGCCGGACGTTTGCCTTTTCGGGAACAGGCTCTGCCGAGGATGCGCACCGTGAGAGATTGCGTCTCTGGGAAAGCATAGATCGCAAAATCTGTTGTGCCTGTGAATAGGCTGCAGGGGGAAGGCGAAGACCAGCAAGAGCTTTCAGGGCTGCCACCTTCCGTGTGGGACAAGGAGCCGGACGTTTGCCTTTTCGGGAACAGGCTCTGCCGAGGATGCGCACCGTGAGATGTTCCTTCTCTGGGCAAGCACAGATCCCCAAACCTGTTGTGTCTGTGAATAGGCTGCAGGGGGAAGGTGAAGACCAAAAAGAGCTTTCAGGGCTGCCACCTTCCGTGTGGGACAAGGAGCCGGACGTTTGCCTTTTCGGGAACAGGCTCTGCCGAGGATGCGCACCGTGAGGGATTGCGTCTTTGGGAAAGCAGAGATTCCCAGTGCGGTTGTGCATGTGAATAGGCTGCAGGGGGAAGGTGAAGACCAGCAAGAGCTTTCAGGGCTGCCACCTTCCGTGTGGGACAAGGAGCCGGACGTTTGCCTTTTCGGGAACAGGCTCTGCCGAGGATGCGCACCGTGAGGGATTGCGTCTTTGGGAAAGCAGAGATTCCCAGTGCGGTGGTGCCTGTGAATAGGCTGCAGGGGGAAGGTGAAGACCAGCAACAGCTTTCCGGGCTGCCACCTTCCGTGTGGGACAAGGAGCCGGACGTTTGCCTTTTCGGGAACAGGCTCTGCCGAGGATGCCCACCATGAGATGTTCCTTCTCTGGGCAAGCAGAGATCCCAAAACCTGTTGTGCCTGTGAATAGGCTGCAGGGGGAAGGTGAAGACCAGCAACAGCTTTCCGGGCTGCCACCTTCCGTGTGGGACAAGGAGCCGGACGTTTGCCTTTTCGGGAACAGGCTCTGCCGAGGATGCGCACCGTGAGATGTTCCTTCTCTGGGCAAGCACAGATCCCAAAACCTGTTGTGCCTGTGAATAGGCTGCACGGGGAAGGTGAAGACCAGCAAGAGCTTTCCGGGCTGCCACCTTCCGTGTGGGACAAGGAGCCGGACGTTTGCCTTTTCGGGAACAGGCTCTGCCGAGGATGCGCACCGTGAGAGATTGCGTCTCTGGGAAAGCATAGATCGCAAAATCTGTTGTGCCTGTGAATAGGCTGCAGGGGGAAGGTGAAGACCAGCAACAGCTTTCCGGGCTGCCACCTTCCGTGTGGGACAAGGAGCCGGACGTTTGCCTTTTCGGGAACAGGCTCTGCCGAGGATGCGCACCGTGAGATGTTCCTTCTCTGGGCAAGCACAGATCCCCAAACCTGTTGTGTCTGTGAATAGGCTGCAGGGGGAAGGTGAAGACCAGCAAGAGCTTTCCGGGCTGCCACCTTCCGTGTGGGACAAGGAGCCGGACGTTTGCCTTTTCGGGAACAGGCTCTGCCGAGGATGCGCACCGTGAGGGATTGCGTCTTTGGGATAGCAGAGATTCCCAGTGCGGTTGTGCCTGTGAATAGGCTGCAGGGGGAAGGTGAAGACCAGCAAGAGCTTTCCGGGCTGCCACCTTCCGTGTGGGACAAGGAGCCGGACGTTTGCCTTTTCGGGAACAGGCTCTGCCGAGGATGCGCACCGTGAGAGATTGCGTCTTTGGGAAAGCAGAGATTCCCAGTGCGGTGGTGCCTGTGAATAGGCTGCAGGGGGAAGGTGAAGACCAGCAAGAGCTTTCCGGGCTGCCACCTTCCGTGTGGGACAAGGAGCCGGACGTTTGCCTTTTCGGGGACAGGCTCTGCCGAGGATGCCCACCGTGAGAGATTGCGTCTTGGGGCAAGCACAGATCCCAAAACCTGTTGTGCCTGTGAATAGGCTGCAGGGGGAAGGTGAAGACCAGGAACAGCTTTCAGGGCTGCCACCTTCCGTGTGGGACAAGGAGCCGGACGTTTGCCTTTTCGGGAACAGGCTCTGCCGAGGATGCGCACCGTGAGGGATTGCGTCTTTGGGAAAGCAGAGATTCCCAGTGCGGTTGTGCCTGTGAATAGGCTGCACGGGGAAGGTGAAGACCAGCAACAGCTTTCCGGGCTGCCACCTTCCGTGTGGGACAAGGAGCCGGACGTTTGCCTTTTCGGGAACAGGCTCTGCCGAGGATGCTCACCGTGAGATGTTCCTTCTCTGGGCAAGCAGAGATCCCAAAACCTGTTGTGCCTGTGACTAGGCTGCAGGGGGAAGGTGAAGACCAGCAAGAGCTTTCCGGGCTGCCACCTTCCGTGTGGGACAAGGAGCCGGACGTTTGCCTTTTCGGGAACAGGCTCTGCCGAGGATGCGCACCGTGAGATGTTCCTTCTCTGGGCAAGCACAGATCCCAAAACCTGTTGTGCCTGTGAATAGGCTGCAGGGGGAAGGTGAAGACCAGCAAGAGCTCTCAGGGCTGCCACCTTCCGTGTGGGACAAGGAGCCAGACGTTTGCCTTTTCGGGAACAGGCTCTGCCGAGGATGCGCACCGTGAGGGATTGCGTCTTTGGGAAAGCAGAGATTCCCAGTGCGGTTGTGCCTGTGAAAAGGCTGCAGGGGGAAGGTGAAGACCAGCAACAGCTTTCAGGGCTGCCACCTTCCGTGTGGGACAAGGAGCCGGACGTTTGCCTTTTCGGGAACAGGCTCTGCCGAGGATGCGCACCGTGAGAGATTGCGTCTCTGGGAAAGCATAGATCGCAAAATCTGTTGTGCCTGTGAATAGGCTGCAGGGGGAAGGCGAAGACCAGCAAGAGCTTTCAGGGCTGCCACCTTCCGTGTGGGACAAGGAGCCGGACGTTTGCCTTTTCGGGAACAGGCTCTGCCGAGGATGCGCACCGTGAGATGTTCCTTCTCTGGGCAAGCACAGATCCCCAAACCTGTTGTGTCTGTGAATAGGCTGCAGGGGGAAGGTGAAGACCAGCAAGAGCTTTCCGGGCTGCCACCTTCCGTGTGGGACAAGGAGCCGGACGTTTGCCTTTTCGGGAACAGGCTCTGCCGAGGATGCGCACCGTGAGGGATTGCGTCTTTGGGAAAGCAGAGATTCCCAGTGCGGTTGTGCATGTGAATAGGCTGCAGGGGGAAGGTGAAGACCAGCAAGAGCTTTCAGGGCTGCCACCTTCCGTGTGGGACAAGGAGCCGGACGTTTCCCTTTTCGGGAACAGGCTCTGCCGAGGATGCGCACCGTGAGGGATTGCGTCTTTGGGAAAGCAGAGATTCCCAGTGCGGTGGTGCCTGTGAATAGGCTGCAGGGGGAAGGTGAAGACCAGCAACAGCTTTCAGGGCTGCCACCTTCCATGTGGGACAAGGAGCCGGACGTTTGCCTTTTCGGGAACAGGCTCTGCCGAGGATGCCCACCGTGAGATGTTCCTTCTCTGGGCAAGCAGAGATCCCAAAACCTGTTGTGCCTGTGAATAGGCTGCAGGGGGAAGGTGAAGACCAGCAACAGCTTTCCGGGCTGCCACCTTCCGTGTGGGACAAGGAGCCGGACGTTTGCCTTTTCGGGAACAGGCTCTGCCGAGGATGCGCACCGTGAGATGTTCCTTCTCTGGGCAAGCACAGATCCCAAAACCTGTTGTGCCTGTGAATAGGCTGCACGGGGAAGGCGAAGACCAGCAAGAGCTTTCAGGGCTGCCACCTTCCGTGTGGGACAAGGAGCCGGACGTTTGCCTTTTCGGGAACAGGCTCTGCCGAGGATGCGCACCGTGAGATGTTCCTTCTCTGGGCAAGCACAGATCCCAAAACCTGTTGTGCCTGTGAATAGGCTGCAGGGGGAAGGTGAAGACCAGCAACAGCTTTCAGGGCTGCCCCCTTCCGTGTGGGACAAGGAGCCGGACGTTTGCCTTTTCGGGAACAGGCTCTGCCGAGGATGCGCACCGTGAGAGATTGCGTCTCTGGGAAAGCATAGATCGCAAAATCTGTTGTGCCTGTGAATAGGCTGCAGGGGGAAGGCGAAGACCAGCAAGAGCTTTCAGGGCTGCCACCTTCCGTGTGGGACAAGGAGCCGGACGTTTGCCTTTTCGGGAACAGGCTCTGCCGAGGATGCGCACCGTGAGATGTTCCTTCTCTGGGCAAGCACAGATCCCCAAACCTGTTGTGTCTGTGAATAGGCTGCAGGGGGAAGGTGAAGACCAGCAAGAGCTTTCCGGGCTGCCACCTTCCGTGTGGGACAAGGAGCCGGACGTTTGCCTTTTCGGGAACAGGCTCTGCCGAGGATGCGCACCGTGAGGGATTGCGTCTTTGGGATAGCAGAGATTCCCAGTGCGGTTGTGCCTGTGAATAGGCTGCAGGGGGAAGGTGAAGACCAGCAAGAGCTTTCAGGGCTGCCACCTTCCGTGTGGGACAAGGAGCCGGACGTTTGCCTTTTCGGGAACAGGCTCTGCCGAGGATGCGCACCGTGAGAGATTGCGTCTTTGGGAAAGCAGAGATTCCCAGTGCGGTGGTGCCTGTGAATAGGCTGCAGGGGGAAGGTGAAGACCAGCAAGAGCTTTCCGGGCTGCCACCTTCCGTGTGGGACAAGGAGCCGGACGTTTGCCTTTTCGGGAACAGGCTCTGCCGAGGATGCCCACCGTGAGAGATTGCGTCTTGGGGCAAGCACAGATCCCAAAACCTGTTGTGCCTGTGAATAGGCTGCAGGGGGAAGGTGAAGACCAGGAACAGCTTTCAGGGCTGCCACCTTCCGTGTGGGACAAGGAGCCGGACGTTTGCCTTTTCGGGAACAGGCTCTGCCGAGGATGCGCACCGTGAGGGATTGCGTCTTTGGGAAAGCAGAGATTCCCAGTGCGGTTGTGCCTGTGAATAGGCTGCACGGGGAAGGTGAAGACCAGCAACAGCTTTCAGGGCTGCCACCTTCCGTGTGGGACAAGGAGCCGGACGTTTGCCTTTTCGGGAACAGGCTCTGCCGAGGATGCTCACCGTGAGATGTTCCTTCTCTGGGCAAGCAGAGATCCCAAAACCTGTTGTGCCTGTGACTAGGCTGCAGGGGGAAGGTGAAGACCAGCAAGAGCTTTCCGGGCTGCCACCTTCCGTGTGGGACAAGGAGCCGGACGTTTGCCTTTTCGGGAACAGGCTCTGCCGAGGATGCGCACCGTGAGATGTTCCTTCTCTGGGCAAGCACAGATCCCAAAACCTGTTGTGCCTGTGAATAGGCTGCAGGGGGAAGGTGAAGACCAGCAAGAGCTCTCAGGGCTGCCACCTTCCGTGTGGGACAAGGAGCCGGACGTTTGCCTTTTCGGGAACAGGCTCTGCCGAGGATGCGCACCGTGAGGGATTGCGTCTTTGGGAAAGCAGAGATTCCCAGTGCGGTTGTGCCTGTGAAAAGGCTGCAGGGGGAAGGTGAAGACCAGCAACAGCTTTCAGGGCTGCCACCTTCCGTGTGGGACAAGGAGCCGGACGTTTGCCTTTTCGGGAACAGGCTCTGCCGAGGATGCGCACCGTGAGGGATTGCGTCTTTGGGATAGCAGAGATTCCCAGTGCGGTTGTGCCTGTGAATAGGCTGCAGGGGGAAGGTGAAGACCAGCAAGAGCTTTCAGGGCTGCCACCTTCCGTGTGGGACAAGGAGCCGGACGTTTGCCTTTTCGGGAACAGGCTCTGCCGAGGATGCGCACCGTGAGAGATTGCGTCTTTGGGAAAGCAGAGATTCCCAGTGCGGTGGTGCCTGTGAATAGGCTGCAGGGGGAAGGTGAAGACCAGCAAGAGCTTTCCGGGCTGCCACCTTCCGTGTGGGACAAGGAGCCGGACGTTTGCCTTTTCGGGAACAGGCTCTGCCGAGGATGCCCACCGTGAGAGATTGCGTCTTGGGGCAAGCACAGATCCCAAAACCTGTTGTGCCTGTGAATAGGCTGCAGGGGGAAGGTGAAGACCAGGAACAGCTTTCAGGGCTGCCACCTTCCGTGTGGGACAAGGAGCCGGACGTTTGCCTTTTCGGGAACAGGCTCTGCCGAGGATGCGCACCGTGAGGGATTGCGTCTTTGGGAAAGCAGAGATTCCCAGTGCGGTTGTGCCTGTGAATAGGCTGCACGGGGAAGGTGAAGACCAGCAACAGCTTTCCGGGCTGCCACCTTCCGTGTGGGACAAGGAGCCGGACGTTTGCCTTTTCCGGAACAGGCTCTGCCGAGGATGCTCACCGTGAGATGTTCCTTCTCTGGGCAAGCAGAGATCCCAAAACCTGTTGTGCCTGTGAATAGGCTGCAGGGGGAAGGTGAAGACCAGCAAGAGCTTTCCGGGCTGCCACCTTCCGTGTGGGACAAGGAGCCGGACGTTTGCCTTTTCGGGAACAGGCTCTGCCGAGGATGCGCACCGTGAGATGTTCCTTCTCTGGGCAAGCACAGATCCCAAAACCTGTTGTGCCTGTGAATAGGCTGCAGGGGGAAGGTGAAGACCAGCAAGAGCTCTCAGGGCTGCCACCTTCCGTGTGGGACAAGGAGCCGGACGTTTGCCTTTTCGGGAACAGGCTCTGCCGAGGATGCGCACCGTGAGGGATTGCGTCTTTGGGAAAGCAGAGATTCCCAGTGCGGTTGTGCCTGTGAAAAGGCTGCAGGGGGAAGGTGAAGACCAGCAACAGCTTTCAGGGCTGCCACCTTCCATGTGGGACAAGGAGCCGGACGTTTGCCTTTTCGGGAACAGGCTCTGCCGAGGATGCGCACCGTGAGAGATTGCGTCTCTGGGAAAGCACAGATCCCAAAACCTGTTGTGCCTGTGAATAGGCTGCACGGGGAAGGCGAAGACCAGCAAGAGCTTTCAGGGCTGCCACCTTCCGTGTGGGACAAGGAGCCGGACGTTTGCCTTTTCGGGAACAGGCTCTGCCGAGGATGCGCACCGTGAGAGATTGCGTCTCTGGGAAAGCATAGATCGCAAAATCTGTTGTGCCTGTGAATAGGCTGCAGGGGGAAGGCGAAGACCAGCAAGAGCTTTCAGGGCTGCCACCTTCCGTGTGGGACAAGGAGCCGGACGTTTGCCTTTTCGGGAACAGGCTCTGCCGAGGATGCGCACCGTGAGATGTTCCTTCTCTGGGCAAGCACAGATCCCCAAACCTGTTGTGCCTGTGAATAGGCTGCAGGGGGAAGGTGAAGACCAGCAAGAGCTTTCCGGGCTGCCACCTTCCGTGTGGGACAAGGAGCCGGACGTTTGCCTTTTCGGGAACAGGCTCTGCCGAGGATGCGCACCGTGAGGGATTGCGTCTTTGGGATAGCAGAGATTCCCAGTGCGGTTGTGCCTGTGAATAGGCTGCAGGGGGAAGGTGAAGACCAGCAAGAGCTTTCAGGGCTGCCACCTTCCGTGTGGGACAAGGAGCCGGACGTTTGCCTTTTCGGGAACAGGCTCTGCCGAGGATGCGCACCGTGAGATGTTCCTTCTCTGGGCAAGCACAGATCCCAAAACCTGTTGTGCCTGTGAATAGGCTGCAGGGGGAAGGTGAAGACCAGCAACAGCTTTCAGGGCTGCCACCTTCCGTGTGGGACAAGGAGCCGGACGTTTGCCTTTTCGGGAACAGGCTCTGCCGAGGATGCGCACCGTGAGGGATTGCGTCTTTGGGAAAGCAGAGATTCCCAGTGCGGTTGTGCCTGTGAATAGGCTGCAGGGGGAAGGTGAAGACCAGCAAGAGCTTTCACGGCTGCCACCTTCCGTGTGGGACAAGGAGCCGGACGTTTGCCTTTTCGGGAACAGGCTCTGCCGAGGATGTGCACCGTGAGAGATTGCGTCTCTGGGCAAGCAGAGATTCCCAGTGCGGTTGTGCCTGTGAATAGGCTGCAGGGGGAAGGTGAAGACCAGCAACAGCTTTCCGGGCTGCCACCTTCCGTGTGGGACAAGGAGCCGGACGTTTGCCTTTTCGGGAACAGGCTCTGCCGAGGATGCGCACCGTGAGATGTTCCTTCTCTGGGCAAGCAGAGATCCCAAAACCTGTTGTGCCTGTGAATAGGCTGCAGGGGGAAGGTGAAGACCAGCAAGAGCTCTCAGGGCTGCCACCTTCCGTGTGGGACAAGGAGCCGGACGTTTGCCTTTTCGGGAACAGGCTCTGCCGAGGATGCGCACCGTGAGATGTTCCTTCTCTGGGCAAGCACAGATCCCAAAACCTGTTGTGCCTGTGAATAGGCTGCACGGGGAAGGTGAAGACCAGCAAGCGCTTTCAGGGCTGCCACCTTCCGTGTGGGACAAGGAGCCGGACGTTTGCCTTTTCGGGAACAGGCTCTGCCGAGGATGCGCACCGTGAGATGTTCCTTCTCTGGGCAAGCACAGATCCCAAAACCTGTTGTGCCTGTGAATAGGCTGCACGGGGAAGGTGAAGACCAGCAAGAGCTTTCAGGGCTGCCACCTTCCGTGTGGGACAAGGAGCCGGACGTTTGCCTTTTCGGGAACAGGCTCTGCCGAGGATGCGCACCGTGAGAGATTGCGTCTTGGGGCAAGCACAGATCCCAAAACCTGTTGTGCCTGTGAATAGGCTGCACGGGGAAGGCGAAGACCAGCAAGAGCTTTCAGGGCTGCCACCTTCTGTGTGGGACAAGGAGCCGGACGTTTGCCTTTTCGGGAACAGGCTCTGCCGAGGATGCGCACCGTGAGAGATTGCGTCTTGGGGCAAGCAGAGATCCCAAAACCTGTTGTGCCTGTGAATAGGCTGCACGGGGAAGGTGAAGACCAGCAACAGCTTTCCGGGCTGCCACCTTCCGTGTGGGACAAGGAGCCGGACGTTTGCCTTTTCGGGAACAGGCTCTGCCGAGGATGCGCACCGTGAGATGTTCCTTCTCTGGGCAAGCACAGATCCCAAAACCTGTTGTGCCTGTGAATAGGCTGCAGGGGGAAGGCGAAGACCAGCAAGAGCTTTCAGGGCTGCCACCTTCCGTGTGGGACAAGGAGCCGGACGTTTGCCTTTTCGGGAACAGGCTCTGCCGAGGATGCGCACCGTGAGATGTTCCTTCTCTGGGCAAGCACAGATCCCCAAACCTGTTGTGTCTGTGAATAGGCTGCAGGGGGAAGGTGAAGACCAGCAAGAGCTTTCCGGGCTGCCACCTTCCGTGTGGGACAAGGAGCCGGACGTTTGCCTTTTCGGGAACAGGCTCTGCCGAGGATGCGCACCGTGAGGGATTGCGTCTTTGGGAAAGCAGAGATTCCCAGTGCGGTTGTGCATGTGAATAGGCTGCAGGGGGAAGGTGAAGACCAGCAAGAGCTTTCAGGGCTGCCACCTTCCGTGTGGGACAAGGAGCCGGACGTTTCCCTTTTCGGGAACAGGCTCTGCCGAGGATGCGCACCGTGAGGGATTGCGTCTTTGGGAAAGCAGAGATTCCCAGTGCGGTGGTGCCTGTGAATAGGCTGCAGGGGGAAGGTGAAGACCAGCAACAGCTTTCAGGGCTGCCACCTTCCATGTGGGACAAGGAGCCGGACGTTTGCCTTTTCGGGAACAGGCTCTGCCGAGGATGCCCACCGTGAGATGTTCCTTCTCTGGGCAAGCAGAGATCCCAAAACCTGTTGTGCCTGTGAATAGGCTGCAGGGGGAAGGTGAAGACCAGCAACAGCTTTCCGGGCTGCCACCTTCCGTGTGGGACAAGGAGCCGGACGTTTGCCTTTTCGGGAACAGGCTCTGCCGAGGATGCGCACCGTGAGATGTTCCTTCTCTGGGCAAGCACAGATCCCAAAACCTGTTGTGCCTGTGAATAGGCTGCACGGGGAAGGCGAAGACCAGCAAGAGCTTTCAGGGCTGCCACCTTCCGTGTGGGACAAGGAGCCGGACGTTTGCCTTTTCGGGAACAGGCTCTGCCGAGGATGCGCACCGTGAGATGTTCCTTCTCTGGGCAAGCACAGATCCCAAAACCTGTTGTGCCTGTGAATAGGCTGCAGGGGGAAGGTGAAGACCAGCAACAGCTTTCAGGGCTGCCCCCTTCCGTGTGGGACAAGGAGCCGGACGTTTGCCTTTTCGGGAACAGGCTCTGCCGAGGATGCGCACCGTGAGAGATTGCGTCTCTGGGAAAGCATAGATCGCAAAATCTGTTGTGCCTGTGAATAGGCTGCAGGGGGAAGGCGAAGACCAGCAAGAGCTTTCAGGGCTGCCACCTTCCGTGTGGGACAAGGAGCCGGACGTTTGCCTTTTCGGGAACAGGCTCTGCCGAGGATGCGCACCGTGAGATGTTCCTTCTCTGGGCAAGCACAGATCCCCAAACCTGTTGTGTCTGTGAATAGGCTGCAGGGGGAAGGTGAAGACCAGCAAGAGCTTTCCGGGCTGCCACCTTCCGTGTGGGACAAGGAGCCGGACGTTTGCCTTTTCGGGAACAGGCTCTGCCGAGGATGCGCACCGTGAGGGATTGCGTCTTTGGGATAGCAGAGATTCCCAGTGCGGTTGTGCCTGTGAATAGGCTGCAGGGGGAAGGTGAAGACCAGCAAGAGCTTTCAGGGCTGCCACCTTCCGTGTGGGACAAGGAGCCGGACGTTTGCCTTTTCGGGAACAGGCTCTGCCGAGGATGCGCACCGTGAGAGATTGCGTCTTTGGGAAAGCAGAGATTCCCAGTGCGGTGGTGCCTGTGAATAGGCTGCAGGGGGAAGGTGAAGACCAGCAAGAGCTTTCCGGGCTGCCACCTTCCGTGTGGGACAAGGAGCCGGACGTTTGCCTTTTCGGGAACAGGCTCTGCCGAGGATGCCCACCGTGAGAGATTGCGTCTTGGGGCAAGCACAGATCCCAAAACCTGTTGTGCCTGTGAATAGGCTGCAGGGGGAAGGTGAAGACCAGGAACAGCTTTCAGGGCTGCCACCTTCCGTGTGGGACAAGGAGCCGGACGTTTGCCTTTTCGGGAACAGGCTCTGCCGAGGATGCGCACCGTGAGGGATTGCGTCTTTGGGAAAGCAGAGATTCCCAGTGCGGTTGTGCCTGTGAATAGGCTGCACGGGGAAGGTGAAGACCAGCAACAGCTTTCAGGGCTGCCACCTTCCGTGTGGGACAAGGAGCCGGACGTTTGCCTTTTCGGGAACAGGCTCTGCCGAGGATGCTCACCGTGAGATGTTCCTTCTCTGGGCAAGCAGAGATCCCAAAACCTGTTGTGCCTGTGACTAGGCTGCAGGGGGAAGGTGAAGACCAGCAAGAGCTTTCCGGGCTGCCACCTTCCGTGTGGGACAAGGAGCCGGACGTTTGCCTTTTCGGGAACAGGCTCTGCCGAGGATGCGCACCGTGAGATGTTCCTTCTCTGGGCAAGCACAGATCCCAAAACCTGTTGTGCCTGTGAATAGGCTGCAGGGGGAAGGTGAAGACCAGCAAGAGCTCTCAGGGCTGCCACCTTCCGTGTGGGACAAGGAGCCGGACGTTTGCCTTTTCGGGAACAGGCTCTGCCGAGGATGCGCACCGTGAGGGATTGCGTCTTTGGGAAAGCAGAGATTCCCAGTGCGGTTGTGCCTGTGAAAAGGCTGCAGGGGGAAGGTGAAGACCAGCAACAGCTTTCAGGGCTGCCACCTTCCGTGTGGGACAAGGAGCCGGACGTTTGCCTTTTCGGGAACAGGCTCTGCCGAGGATGCGCACCGTGAGGGATTGCGTCTTTGGGATAGCAGAGATTCCCAGTGCGGTTGTGCCTGTGAATAGGCTGCAGGGGGAAGGTGAAGACCAGCAAGAGCTTTCAGGGCTGCCACCTTCCGTGTGGGACAAGGAGCCGGACGTTTGCCTTTTCGGGAACAGGCTCTGCCGAGGATGCGCACCGTGAGAGATTGCGTCTTTGGGAAAGCAGAGATTCCCAGTGCGGTGGTGCCTGTGAATAGGCTGCAGGGGGAAGGTGAAGACCAGCAAGAGCTTTCCGGGCTGCCACCTTCCGTGTGGGACAAGGAGCCGGACGTTTGCCTTTTCGGGAACAGGCTCTGCCGAGGATGCCCACCGTGAGAGATTGCGTCTTGGGGCAAGCACAGATCCCAAAACCTGTTGTGCCTGTGAATAGGCTGCAGGGGGAAGGTGAAGACCAGGAACAGCTTTCAGGGCTGCCACCTTCCGTGTGGGACAAGGAGCCGGACGTTTGCCTTTTCGGGAACAGGCTCTGCCGAGGATGCGCACCGTGAGGGATTGCGTCTTTGGGAAAGCAGAGATTCCCAGTGCGGTTGTGCCTGTGAATAGGCTGCACGGGGAAGGTGAAGACCAGCAACAGCTTTCCGGGCTGCCACCTTCCGTGTGGGACAAGGAGCCGGACGTTTGCCTTTTCCGGAACAGGCTCTGCCGAGGATGCTCACCGTGAGATGTTCCTTCTCTGGGCAAGCAGAGATCCCAAAACCTGTTGTGCCTGTGAATAGGCTGCAGGGGGAAGGTGAAGACCAGCAAGAGCTTTCCGGGCTGCCACCTTCCGTGTGGGACAAGGAGCCGGACGTTTGCCTTTTCGGGAACAGGCTCTGCCGAGGATGCGCACCGTGAGATGTTCCTTCTCTGGGCAAGCACAGATCCCAAAACCTGTTGTGCCTGTGAATAGGCTGCAGGGGGAAGGTGAAGACCAGCAAGAGCTCTCAGGGCTGCCACCTTCCGTGTGGGACAAGGAGCCGGACGTTTGCCTTTTCGGGAACAGGCTCTGCCGAGGATGCGCACCGTGAGGGATTGCGTCTTTGGGAAAGCAGAGATTCCCAGTGCGGTTGTGCCTGTGAAAAGGCTGCAGGGGGAAGGTGAAGACCAGCAACAGCTTTCAGGGCTGCCACCTTCCATGTGGGACAAGGAGCCGGACGTTTGCCTTTTCGGGAACAGGCTCTGCCGAGGATGCGCACCGTGAGAGATTGCGTCTCTGGGAAAGCACAGATCCCAAAACCTGTTGTGCCTGTGAATAGGCTGCACGGGGAAGGCGAAGACCAGCAAGAGCTTTCAGGGCTGCCACCTTCCGTGTGGGACAAGGAGCCGGACGTTTGCCTTTTCGGGAACAGGCTCTGCCGAGGATGCGCACCGTGAGAGATTGCGTCTCTGGGAAAGCATAGATCGCAAAATCTGTTGTGCCTGTGAATAGGCTGCAGGGGGAAGGCGAAGACCAGCAAGAGCTTTCAGGGCTGCCACCTTCCGTGTGGGACAAGGAGCCGGACGTTTGCCTTTTCGGGAACAGGCTCTGCCGAGGATGCGCACCGTGAGATGTTCCTTCTCTGGGCAAGCACAGATCCCCAAACCTGTTGTGCCTGTGAATAGGCTGCAGGGGGAAGGTGAAGACCAGCAAGAGCTTTCCGGGCTGCCACCTTCCGTGTGGGACAAGGAGCCGGACGTTTGCCTTTTCGGGAACAGGCTCTGCCGAGGATGCGCACCGTGAGGGATTGCGTCTTTGGGATAGCAGAGATTCCCAGTGCGGTTGTGCCTGTGAATAGGCTGCAGGGGGAAGGTGAAGACCAGCAAGAGCTTTCAGGGCTGCCACCTTCCGTGTGGGACAAGGAGCCGGACGTTTGCCTTTTCGGGAACAGGCTCTGCCGAGGATGCGCACCGTGAGATGTTCCTTCTCTGGGCAAGCACAGATCCCAAAACCTGTTGTGCCTGTGAATAGGCTGCAGGGGGAAGGTGAAGACCAGCAACAGCTTTCAGGGCTGCCACCTTCCGTGTGGGACAAGGAGCCGGACGTTTGCCTTTTCGGGAACAGGCTCTGCCGAGGATGCGCACCGTGAGGGATTGCGTCTTTGGGAAAGCAGAGATTCCCAGTGCGGTTGTGCCTGTGAATAGGCTGCAGGGGGAAGGTGAAGACCAGCAAGAGCTTTCACGGCTGCCACCTTCCGTGTGGGACAAGGAGCCGGACGTTTGCCTTTTCGGGAACAGGCTCTGCCGAGGATGTGCACCGTGAGAGATTGCGTCTCTGGGCAAGCAGAGATTCCCAGTGCGGTTGTGCCTGTGAATAGGCTGCAGGGGGAAGGTGAAGACCAGCAACAGCTTTCCGGGCTGCCACCTTCCGTGTGGGACAAGGAGCCGGACGTTTGCCTTTTCGGGAACAGGCTCTGCCGAGGATGCGCACCGTGAGATGTTCCTTCTCTGGGCAAGCAGAGATCCCAAAACCTGTTGTGCCTGTGAATAGGCTGCAGGGGGAAGGTGAAGACCAGCAAGAGCTCTCAGGGCTGCCACCTTCCGTGTGGGACAAGGAGCCGGACGTTTGCCTTTTCGGGAACAGGCTCTGCCGAGGATGCGCACCGTGAGATGTTCCTTCTCTGGGCAAGCACAGATCCCAAAACCTGTTGTGCCTGTGAATAGGCTGCACGGGGAAGGTGAAGACCAGCAAGCGCTTTCAGGGCTGCCACCTTCCGTGTGGGACAAGGAGCCGGACGTTTGCCTTTTCGGGAACAGGCTCTGCCGAGGATGCGCACCGTGAGATGTTCCTTCTCTGGGCAAGCACAGATCCCAAAACCTGTTGTGCCTGTGAATAGGCTGCACGGGGAAGGTGAAGACCAGCAAGAGCTTTCAGGGCTGCCACCTTCCGTGTGGGACAAGGAGCCGGACGTTTGCCTTTTCGGGAACAGGCTCTGCCGAGGATGCGCACCGTGAGAGATTGCGTCTTGGGGCAAGCACAGATCCCAAAACCTGTTGTGCCTGTGAATAGGCTGCACGGGGAAGGCGAAGACCAGCAAGAGCTTTCAGGGCTGCCACCTTCTGTGTGGGACAAGGAGCCGGACGTTTGCCTTTTCGGGAACAGGCTCTGCCGAGGATGCGCACCGTGAGAGATTGCGTCTTGGGGCAAGCAGAGATCCCAAAACCTGTTGTGCCTGTGAATAGGCTGCACGGGGAAGGTGAAGACCAGCAACAGCTTTCCGGGCTGCCACCTTCCGTGTGGGACAAGGAGCCGGACGTTTGCCTTTTCGGGAACAGGCTCTGCCGAGGATGCGCACCGTGAGATGTTCCTTCTCTGGGCAAGCACAGATCCCAAAACCTGTTGTGCCTGTGAATAGGCTGCAGGGGGAAGGCGAAGACCAGCAAGAGCTTTCAGGGCTGCCACCTTCCGTGTGGGACAAGGAGCCGGACGTTTGCCTTTTCGGGAACAGGCTCTGCCGTGGGTGCGCACCGTGAGATGTTCCTTCTCTGGGCAAGCACAGATCCCAAAACCTGTTGTGCCTGTGAATAGGCTGCAGGGGGAAGGTGAAGACCAGCAAGAGCTTTCCGGGCTGCCACCTTCCGTGTGGGACAAGGAGCCGGACGTTTGCCTTTTCGGGAACAGGCTCTGCCGAGGATGCGCACCGTGAGGGATTGCGTCTTTGGGAAAGCAGAGATTCCCAGTGCGGACGTGCCTGTGAATAGGCTGCAGGGGGAAGGTGAAGACCAGCAAGAGCTTTCACGGCTGCCACCTTCCGTGTGGGACAAGGAGCCGGACGTTTGCCTTTTCGGGAACAGGCTCTGCCGAGGATGCGCACCGTGAGGGATTGCGTCTTTGGGAAAGCAGAGATTCCCAGTGCGGTTGTGCCTGTGAATAGGCTGCAGGGGGAAGGTGAAGACCAGCAAGAGCTTTCAGGGCTGCCACCTTCCGTGTGGGACAAGGAGCCGGATGTTTGCCTTTTCGGGAACAGGCTCTGCCGAGGATGCGCACCGTGAGATGTTCCTTCTCTGGGCAAGCAGAGATCCCAAAACCTGTTGTGCCTGTGAATAGGCTGCAGGGGGAAGGTGAAGACCAGCAAGAGCTTTCAGGGCTGCCACCTTCCGTGTGGGACAAGGAGCCGGACGTTTGCCTTTTCGGGAACAGGCTCTGCCGAGGATGCGCACCGTGAGAAATTGCGTCTCTGGGAAAGCAGAGATCCCAAAACCTGTTGTGCCTGTGAATAGGCTGCACGGGGAAGGTGAAGACCAGCAAGCGCTTTCAGGGCTGCCACCTTCCGTGTGGGACAAGGAGCCGGACGTTTGCCTTTTCGGGAACAGGCTCTGCCGAGGATGCGCACCGTGAGATGTTCCTTCTCTGGGCAAGCACAGATCCCAAAACCTGTTGTGCCTGTGAATAGGCTGCACGGGGAAGGTGAAGACCAGCAAGAGCTTTCCGGGCTGCCACCTTCCGTGTGGGACAAGGAGCCGGACGTTTGCCTTTTCGGGAACAGGCTCTGCCGAGGATGCGCACCGTGAGAGATTGCGTCTTGGGGCAAGCACAGATCCCAAAACCTGTTGTGCCTGTGAATAGGCTGCACGGGGAAGGCGAAGACCAGCAAGAGCTTTCAGGGCTGCCACCTTCTGTGTGGGACAAGGAGCCGGACGTTTGCCTTTTCGGGAACAGGCTCTGCCGAGGATGCGCACCGTGTGGGATTGCGTCTTTGGGAAAGCAGAGATTCCCAGTGCGGTGGTGCCTGTGAATAGGCTGCAGGGGGAAGGTGAAGACCAGCAAGAGCTTTCCGGGCTGCCACCTTCCGTGTGGGACAAGGAGCCGGACGTTTGCCTTTTCGGGAACAGGCTCTGCCGAGGATGCCCACCGTGAGAGATTGCGTCTTGGGGCAAGCACAGATCCCAAAACCTGTTGTGCCTGTGAATAGGCTGCAGGGGGAAGGTGAAGACCAGGAACAGCTTTCAGGGCTGCCACCTTCCGTGTGGGACAAGGAGCCGGACGTTTGCCTTTTCGGGAACAGGCTCTGCCGAGGATGCGCACCGTGAGAGATTGCGTCTTTGGGAAAGCAGAGATTCCCAGTGCGGTTGTGCCTGTGAATAGGCTGCACGGGGAAGGTGAAGACCAGCAACAGCTTTCCGGGCTGCCACCTTCCGTGTGGGACAAGGAGCCGGACGTTTGCCTTTTCCGGAACAGGCTCTGCCGAGGATGCTCACCGTGAGATGTTCCTTCTCTGGGCAAGCAGAGATCCCAAAACCTGTTGTGCCTGTGAATAGGCTGCAGGGGGAAGGTGAAGACCAGCAAGAGCTTTCCGGGCTGCCACCTTCCGTGTGGGACAAGGAGCCGGACGTTTGCCTTTTCGGGAACAGGCTCTGCCGAGGATGCGCACCGTGAGATGTTCCTTCTCTGGGCAAGCACAGATCCCAAAACCTGTTGTGCCTGTGAATAGGCTGCAGGGGGAAGGTGAAGACCAGCAAGAGCTCTCAGGGCTGCCACCTTCCGTGTGGGACAAGGAGCCGGACGTTTGCCTTTTCGGGAACAGGCTCTGCCGAGGATGCGCACCGTGAGGGATTGCGTCTTTGGGAAAGCAGAGATTCCCAGTGCGGTTGTGCCTGTGAAAAGGCTGCAGGGGGAAGGTGAAGACCAGCAACAGCTTTCAGGGCTGCCACCTTCCATGTGGGACAAGGAGCCGGACGTTTGCCTTTTCGGGAACAGGCTCTGCCGAGGATGCCCACCGTGAGATGTTCCTTCTCTGGGCAAGCAGAGATCCCAAAACCTGTTGTGCCTGTGAATAGGCTGCAGGGGGAAGGTGAAGACCAGCAACAGCTTTCCGGGCTGCCACCTTCCGTGTGGGACAAGGAGCCGGACGTTTGCCTTTTCGGGAACAGGCTCTGCCGAGGATGCGCACCGTGAGATGTTCCTTCTCTGGGCAAGCACAGATCCCAAAACCTGTTGTGCCTGTGAATAGGCTGCAGGGGGAAGGTGAAGACCAGCAACAGCTTTCAGGGCTGCCCCCTTCCGTGTGGGACAAGGAGCCGGACGTTTGCCTTTTCGGGAACAGGCTCTGCCGAGGATGCGCACCGTGAGAGATTGCGTCTCTGGGAAAGCATAGATCGCAAAATCTGTTGTGCCTGTGAATAGGCTGCAGGGGGAAGGCGAAGACCAGCAAGAGCTTTCAGGGCTGCCACCTTCCGTGTGGGACAAGGAGCCGGACGTTTGCCTTTTCGGGAACAGGCTCTGCCGAGGATGCGCACCGTGAGATGTTCCTTCTCTGGGCAAGCACAGATCCCCAAACCTGTTGTGTCTGTGAATAGGCTGCAGGGGGAAGGTGAAGACCAGCAAGAGCTTTCCGGGCTGCCACCTTCCGTGTGGGACAAGGAGCCGGACGTTTGCCTTTTCGGGAACAGGCTCTGCCGAGGATGCGCACCGTGAGGGATTGCGTCTTTGGGATAGCAGAGATTCCCAGTGCGGTTGTGCCTGTGAATAGGCTGCAGGGGGAAGGTGAAGACCAGCAAGAGCTTTCAGGGCTGCCACCTTCCGTGTGGGACAAGGAGCCGGACGTTTGCCTTTTCGGGAACAGGCTCTGCCGAGGATGCGCACCGTGAGAGATTGCGTCTTTGGGAAAGCAGAGATTCCCAGTGCGGTGGTGCCTGTGAATAGGCTGCAGGGGGAAGGTGAAGACCAGCAAGAGCTTTCCGGGCTGCCACCTTCCGTGTGGGACAAGGAGCCGGACGTTTGCCTTTTCGGGAACAGGCTCTGCCGAGGATGCCCACCGTGAGAGATTGCGTCTTGGGGCAAGCACAGATCCCAAAACCTGTTGTGCCTGTGAATAGGCTGCAGGGGGAAGGTGAAGACCAGGAACAGCTTTCAGGGCTGCCACCTTCCGTGTGGGACAAGGAGCCGGACGTTTGCCTTTTCGGGAACAGGCTCTGCCGAGGATGCGCACCGTGAGATGTTCCTTCTCTGGGCAAGCAGAGATTCCCAGTGCGGTTGTGCCTGTGAATAGGCTGCAGGGGGAAGGTGAAGACCAGCAACAGCTTTCCGGGCTGCCACCTTCCGTGTGGGACAAGGAGCCGGACGTTTGCCTTTTCGGGAACAGGCTCTGCCGAGGATGCGCACCGTGAGATGTTCCTTCTCTGGGCAAGCACAGATCCCAAAACCTGTTGTGCCTGTGAATAGGCTGCAGGGGGAAGGTGAAGACCAACAAGAGCTCTCAGGGCTGCCACCTTCCGTGTGGGACAAGGAGCCGGACGTTTGCCTTTTCGGGAACAGGCTCTGCCGAGGATGCGCACCGTGAGGGATTGCGTCTTTGGGAAAGCAGAGATTCCCAGTGCGGTTGTGCCTGTGAAAAGGCTGCAGGGGGAAGGTGAAGACCAGCAACAGCTTTCAGGGCTGCCACCTTCCGTGTGGGACAAGGAGCCGGACGTTTGCCTGTTCTGGAACAGGCTCTACCGAGGATGCGCACCGCGAGAGATTGCGTCTCTGGGCAAGCACAGATCCCCAAACCTGTTGTGCCTGTGAATAGGCTGCAGGGGGAAGGTGAAGACCAGCAAGAGCTTTCAGGGCTGCCACCTTCCGTGTGGGACAAGGAGCCGGACGTTTGCCTTTTCGGGAACAGGCTCTGCCGAGGATGCGCACCGTGAGATGTTCCTTCTCTGGGCAAGCAGAGATCCCAAAACCTGTTGTGCCTGTGACTAGGCTGCAGGGGGAAGGTGAAGACCAGCAAGAGCTTTCCGGGCTGCCACCTTCCGTGTGGGACAAGGAGCCGGACGTTTGCCTTTTCGGGAACAGGCTCTGCCGAGGATGCGCACCGTGAGAGATTGCGTCTCTGGGAAAGCAGAGATCCCAAAACCTGTTGTGCCTGTGAATAGGCTGCAGGGGGAAGGTGAAGACCAGCAAGAGCTTTCAGGGCTGCCACCTTCCGTGTGGGACAAGGAGCCGGACGTTTGCCTTTTCGGGAACAGGCTCTGCCGAGGATGCGCACCGTGAGATGTTCCTTCTCTGGGCAAGCACAGATCCCAAAACCTGTTGTGCCTGTGAATAGGCTGCAGGGGGAAGGTGAAGACCAGCAACAGCTTTCAGGGCTGCCACCTTCCGTGTGGGACAAGGAGCCGGACGTTTGCCTTTTCGGGAACAGGCTCTGCCGAGGATGCGCACCGTGAGGGATTGCGTCTTTGGGAAAGCAGAGATTCCCAGTGCGGTTGTGCCTGTGAATAGGCTGCAGGGGGAAGGTGAAGACCAGCAAGAGCTTTCACGGCTGCCACCTTCCGTGTGGGACAAGGAGCCGGACGTTTGCCTTTTCGGGAACAGGCTCTGCCGAGGATGTGCACCGTGAGAGATTGCGTCTCTGGGCAAGCAGAGATTCCCAGTGCGGTTGTGCCTGTGAATAGGCTGCAGGGGGAAGGTGAAGACCAGCAAGAGCTCTCAGGGCTGCCACCTTCCGTGTGGGACAAGGAGCCGGACGTTTGCCTTTTCGGGAACAGGCTCTGCCGAGGATGCGCACCGTGAGATGTTCCTTCTCTGGGCAAGCACAGATCCCAAAACCTGTTGTGCCTGTGAATAGGCTGCACGGGGAAGGTGAAGACCAGCAAGCGCTTTCAGGGCTGCCACCTTCCGTGTGGGACAAGGAGCCGGACGTTTGCCTTTTCGGGAACAGGCTCTGCCGAGGATGCGCACCGTGAGATGTTCCTTCTCTGGGCAAGCACAGATCCCAAAACCTGTTGTGCCTGTGAATAGGCTGCACGGGGAAGGTGAAGACCAGCAAGAGCTTTCAGGGCTGCCACCTTCCGTGTGGGACAAGGAGCCGGACGTTTGCCTTTTCGGGAACAGGCTCTGCCGAGGATGCGCACCGTGAGAGATTGCGTCTTGGGGCAAGCACAGATCCCAAAACCTGTTGTGCCTGTGAATAGGCTGCACGGGGAAGGCGAAGACCAGCAAGAGCTTTCAGGGCTGCCACCTTCTGTGTGGGACAAGGAGCCGGACGTTTGCCTTTTCGGGAACAGGCTCTGCCGAGGATGCGCACCGTGAGAGATTGCGTCTTGGGGCAAGCAGAGATCCCAAAACCTGTTGTGCCTGTGAATAGGCTGCACGGGGAAGGTGAAGACCAGCAACAGCTTTCCGGGCTGCCACCTTCCGTGTGGGACAAGGAGCCGGACGTTTGCCTTTTCGGGAACAGGCTCTGCCGAGGATGCGCACCGTGAGATGTTCCTTCTCTGGGCAAGCACAGATCCCAAAACCTGTTGTGCCTGTGAATAGGCTGCACGGGGAAGGCGAAGACCAGCAAGAGCTTTCAGGGCTGCCACCTTCCGTGTGGGACAAGGAGCCGGACGTTTGCCTTTTCGGGAACAGGCTCTGCCGTGGGTGCGCACCGTGAGATGTTCCTTCTCTGGGCAAGCACAGATCCCAAAACCTGTTGTGCCTGTGAATAGGCTGCAGGGGGAAGGTGAAGATCAGCAACAGCTTTCCGGGCTGCCACCTTCCGTGTGGGACAAGGAGCCGGACGTTTGCCTTTTCGGGAACAGGCTCTGCCGAGGATGCGCACCGTGAGGGATTGCGTCTTTGGGAAAGCAGAGATTCCCAGTGCGGACGTGCCTGTGAATAGGCTGCAGGGGGAAGGTGAAGACCAGCAAGAGCTTTCCGGGCTGCCACCTTCCGTGTGGGACAAGGAGCCGTATGTTTGCCTTTTCGGGAACAGGCTCTGCCGAGGATGCGCACCGTGAGGGACTGCGTCTTTGGGAAAGCAGAGATTCCCAGTGTGGTTGTGCCTGTGAATAGGCTGCAGGGGGAAGGTGAAGACCAGCAAGAGCTTTCAGGGCTGCCACCTTCCGTGTGGGACAAGGAGCCGGATGTTTGCCTTTTCGGGAACAGGCTCTGCCGAGGATGCGCACCGTGAGATGTTCCTTCTCTGGGCAAGCAGAGATCCCAAAACCTGTTGTGCCTGTGAATAGGCTGCAGGGGGAAGGTGAAGACCAGCAAGAGCTTTCAGGGCTGCCACCTTCCGTGTGGGACAAGGAGCCGGACGTTTGCCTTTTCGGGAACAGGCTCTGCCGAGGATGCGCACCGTGAGAGATTGCGTCTCTGGGAAAGCAGAGATCCCAAAACCTGTTGTGCCTGTGAATAGGCTGCACGGGGAAGGTGAAGACCAGCAAGCGCTTTCAGGGCTGCCACCTTCCGTGTGGGACAAGGAGCCGGACGTTTGCCTTTTCGGGAACAGGCTCTGCCGAGGATGCGCACCGTGAGATGTTCCTTCTCTGGGCAAGCACAGATCCCAAAACCTGTTGTGCCTGTGAATAGGCTGCACGGGGAAGGTGAAGACCAGCAAGAGCTTTCCGGGCTGCCACCTTCCGTGTGGGACAAGGAGCCGGACGTTTGCCTTTTCGGGAACAGGCTCTGCCGAGGATGCGCACCGTGAGAGATTGCGTCTTGGGGCAAGCACAGATCCCAAAACCTGTTGTGCCTGTGAATAGGCTGCACGGGGAAGGCGAAGACCAGCAAGAGCTTTCCGGGCTGCCACCTTCTGTGTGGGACAAGGAGCCGGACGTTTGCCTTTTCGGGAACAGGCTCTGCCGAGGATGCGCACCGTGTGGGATTGCGTCTTTGGGAAAGCAGAGATTCCCAGTGCGGTTGTGCCTGTGAATAGGCTGCAGGGGGAAGGTGAAGACCAGCAACAGCTTTCCGGGCTGCCACCTTCCGTGTGGGACAAGGAGCCGGACGTTTGCCTTTTCGGGAACAGGCTCTGCCGAGGATGCGCACCATGAGAGATTGCGTCTTTGGGAAAGCAGAGATTCCCAGTGCGGTGGTGCCTGTGAATAGGCTGCAGGGGGAAGGTGAAGACCAGCAAGAGCTCTCAGGGCTGCCACCTTCCGTGTGGGACAAGGAGCCGGACGTTTGCCTTTTCGGGAACAGGCTCTGCCGAGGATGCGCACCGTGAGATGTTCCTTCTCTGGGCAAGCACAGATCCCAAAACCTGTTGTGCCTGTGAATAGGCTGCACGGGGAAGGCGAAGACCAGCAAGAGCTTTCAGGGCTGCCACCTTCTGTGTGGGACAAGGAGCCGGACGTTTGCCTTTTCGGGAACAGGCTCTGCCGAGGATGCGCACCGTGTGGGATTGCGTCTTTGGGAAAGCAGAGATTCCCAGTGCGGTTGTGCCTGTGAATAGGCTGCAGGGGGAAGGTGAAGACCAGCAACAGCTTTCAGGGCTGCCACCTTCCGTGTGGGACAAGGAGCCGGACGTTTGCCTTTTCGGGAACAGGCTCTGCCGAGGATGCGCACCGTGAGAGATTGCGTCTTTGGGAAAGCAGAGATTCCCAGTGCGGTGGTGCCTGTGAATAGGCTGCAGGGGGAAGGTGAAGACCAGCAACAGCTTTCCGGGCTGCCACCTTCCGTGTGGGACAAGGAGCCGGACGTTTGCCTTTTCGGGAACAGGCTCTGCCGTGGGTGCGCACCGTGAGATGTTCCTTCTCTGGGCAAGCACAGATCCCAAAACCTGTTGTGCCTGTGAATAGGCTGCAGGGGGAAGGTGAAGATCAGCAACAGCTTTCCGGGCTGCCACCTTCCGTGTGGGACAAGGAGCCGGACGTTTGCCTTTTCGGGAACAGGCTCTGCCGAGGATGCGCACCGTGAGGGATTGCGTCTTTGGGAAAGCAGAGATTCCCAGTGCGGACGTGCCTGTGAATAGGCTGCAGGGGGAAGGTGAAGACCAGCAAGAGCTTTCCGGGCTGCCACCTTCCGTGTGGGACAAGGAGCCGGACGTTTGCCTTTTCGGGAACAGGCTCTGCCGAGGATGCGCACCGTGAGGGACTGCGTCTTTGGGAAAGCAGAGATTCCCAGTGCGGTTGTGCCTGTGAATAGGCTGCAGGGGGAAGGTGAAGACCAGCAAGAGCTTTCAGGGCTGCCACCTTCCGTGTGGGACAAGGAGCCGGATGTTTGCCTTTTCGGGAACAGGCTCTGCCGAGGATGCGCACCGTGAGATGTTCCTTCTCTGGGCAAGCAGAGATCCCAAAACCTGTTGTGCCTGTGAATAGGCTGCAGGGGGAAGGTGAAGACCAGCAAGAGCTTTCAGGGCTGCCACCTTCCGTGTGGGACAAGGAGCCGGACGTTTGCCTTTTCGGGAACAGGCTCTGCCGAGGATGCGCACCGTGAGAGATTGCGTCTCTGGGAAAGCAGAGATCCCAAAACCTGTTGTGCCTGTGAATAGGCTGCACGGGGAAGGTGAAGACCAGCAAGCGCTTTCAGGGCTGCCACCTTCCGTGTGGGACAAGGAGCCGGACGTTTGCCTTTTCGGGAACAGGCTCTGCCGAGGATGCGCACCGTGAGATGTTCCTTCTCTGGGCAAGCACAGATCCCAAAACCTGTTGTGCCTGTGAATAGGCTGCACGGGGAAGGTGAAGACCAGCAAGAGCTTTCCGGGCTGCCACCTTCCGTGTGGGACAAGGAGCCGGACGTTTGCCTTTTCGGGAACAGGCTCTGCCGAGGATGCGCACCGTGAGAGATTGCGTCTTGGGGCAAGCACAGATCCCAAAACCTGTTGTGCCTGTGAATAGGCTGCACGGGGAAGGCGAAGACCAGCAAGAGCTTTCCGGGCTGCCACCTTCTGTGTGGGACAAGGAGCCGGACGTTTGCCTTTTCGGGAACAGGCTCTGCCGAGGATGCGCACCGTGTGGGATTGCGTCTTTGGGAAAGCAGAGATTCCCAGTGCGGTTGTGCCTGTGAATAGGCTGCAGGGGGAAGGTGAAGACCAGCAACAGCTTTCCGGGCTGCCACCTTCCGTGTGGGACAAGGAGCCGGACGTTTGCCTTTTCGGGAACAGGCTCTGCCGAGGATGCGCACCATGAGAGATTGCGTCTTTGGGAAAGCAGAGATTCCCAGTGCGGTGGTGCCTGTGAATAGGCTGCAGGGGGAAGGTGAAGACCAGCAAGAGCTCTCAGGGCTGCCACCTTCCGTGTGGGACAAGGAGCCGGACGTTTGCCTTTTCGGGAACAGGCTCTGCCGAGGATGCGCACCGTGAGATGTTCCTTCTCTGGGCAAGCACAGATCCCAAAACCTGTTGTGCCTGTGAATAGGCTGCACGGGGAAGGCGAAGACCAGCAAGAGCTTTCAGGGCTGCCACCTTCTGTGTGGGACAAGGAGCCGGACGTTTGCCTTTTCGGGAACAGGCTCTGCCGAGGATGCGCACCGTGTGGGATTGCGTCTTTGGGAAAGCAGAGATTCCCAGTGCGGTTGTGCCTGTGAATAGGCTGCAGGGGGAAGGTGAAGACCAGCAACAGCTTTCAGGGCTGCCACCTTCCGTGTGGGACAAGGAGCCGGACGTTTGCCTTTTCGGGAACAGGCTCTGCCGAGGATGCGCACCGTGAGAGATTGCGTCTTTGGGAAAGCAGAGATTCCCAGTGCGGTGGTGCCTGTGAATAGGCTGCAGGGGGAAGGTGAAGACCAGCAACAGCTTTCCGGGCTGCCACCTTCCGTGTGGGACAAGGAGCCGGACGTTTGCCTTTTCGGGAACAGGCTCTGCCGAGGATGCGCACCGTGAGAGATTGCGTCTTGGGGCAAGCAGAGATCCCAAAACCTGTTGTGCCTGTGAATAGGCTGCACGGGGAAGGCGAAGACCAGCAAGAGCTTTCCGGGCTGCCACCTTCCGTGTGGGACAAGGAGCCGGACGTTTGCCTTTTCGGGAACAGGCTCTGCCGAGGATGCGCACCGTGAGATGTTCCTTCTCTGGGCAAGCACAGATCCCAAAACCTGTTGTGCCTGTGAATAGGCTGCAGGGGGAAGGTGAAGACCAGCAACAGCTTTCCGGGCTGCCACCTTCCGTGTGGGACAAGGAGCCGGACGTTTGCCTTTTCGGGAACAGGCTCTGCCGAGGATGCGCACCGTGAGATGTTCCTTCTCTGGGCAAGCACAGATCCAAATACCTGTTGTGCCTGTGAATAGGCTGCACGGGGAAGGTGAAGACCAGCAAGAGCTTTCCGGGCTGCCACCTTCCGTGTGGGACAAGGAGCCGGACGTTTGCCTTTTCGGGAACAGGCTCTGCCGAGGATGCGCACCGTGAGATGTTCCTTCTCTGGGCAAGCACAGATCCCAAAACCTGTTGTGCCTGTGAATAGGCTGCAGGGGGAAGGTGAAGACCAGCAAGAGCTCTCAGGGCTGCCACCTTCCGTGTGGGACAAGGAGCCGGACGTTTGCCTTTTCGGGAACAGGCTCTGCCGAGGATGCGCACCGTGAGGGATTGCGTCTTTGGGAAAGCAGAGATTCCCAGTGCGGTTGTGCCTGTGAAAAGGCTGCAGGGGGAAGGTGAAGACCAGCAACAGCTTTCAGGGCTGCCACCTTCCGTGTGGGACAAGGAGCCGGACGTTTGCCTGTTCTGGAACAGGCTCTACCGAGGATGCGCACCGCGAGAGATTGCGTCTCTGGGCAAGCACAGATCCCCAAACCTGTTGTGCCTGTGAATAGGCTGCAGGGGGAAGGTGAAGACCAGCAAGAGCTTTCAGGGCTGCCACCTTCCGTGTGGGACAAGGAGCCGGACGTTTGCCTTTTCGGGAACAGGCTCTGCCGAGGATGCGCACCGTGAGATGTTCCTTCTCTGGGCAAGCAGAGATCCCAAAACCTGTTGTGCCTGTGACTAGGCTGCAGGGGGAAGGTGAAGACCAGCAAGAGCTTTCCGGGCTGCCACCTTCCGTGTGGGACAAGGAGCCGGACGTTTGCCTTTTCGGGAACAGGCTCTGCCGAGGATGCGCACCGTGAGAGATTGCGTCTCTGGGAAAGCAGAGATCCCAAAACCTGTTGTGCCTGTGAATAGGCTGCAGGGGGAAGGTGAAGACCAGCAAGAGCTTTCAGGGCTGCCACCTTCCGTGTGGGACAAGGAGCCGGACGTTTGCCTTTTCGGGAACAGGCTCTGCCGAGGATGCGCACCGTGAGATGTTCCTTCTCTGGGCAAGCACAGATCCCAAAACCTGTTGTGCCTGTGAATAGGCTGCAGGGGGAAGGTGAAGACCAGCAACAGCTTTCAGGGCTGCCACCTTCCGTGTGGGACAAGGAGCCGGACGTTTGCCTTTTCGGGAACAGGCTCTGCCGAGGATGCGCACCGTGAGGGATTGCGTCTTTGGGAAAGCAGAGATTCCCAGTGCGGTTGTGCCTGTGAATAGGCTGCAGGGGGAAGGTGAAGACCAGCAAGAGCTTTCACGGCTGCCACCTTCCGTGTGGGACAAGGAGCCGGACGTTTGCCTTTTCGGGAACAGGCTCTGCCGAGGATGTGCACCGTGAGAGATTGCGTCTCTGGGCAAGCAGAGATTCCCAGTGCGGTTGTGCCTGTGAATAGGCTGCAGGGGGAAGGTGAAGACCAGCAACAGCTTTCAGGGCTGCCACCTTCCGTGTGGGACAAGGAGCCGGACGTTTGCCTGTTCTGGAACAGGCTCTGCCGAGGATGCGCACCGTGAGAGATTGCGTCTCTGGGCAAGCAGAGATCCCAAAACCTGTTGTGCCTGTGACTAGGCTGCAGGGGGAAGGTGAAGACCAGCAAGAGCTTTCCGGGCTGCCACCTTCCGTGTGGGACAAGGAGCCGGACGTTTGCCTTTTCGGGAACAGGCTCTGCCGAGGATGCGCACCGTGAGATGTTCCTTCTCTGGGCAAGCACAGATCCCAAAACCTGTTGTGCCTGTGAATAGGCTGCAGGGGGAAGGTGAAGACCAGCAAGAGCTCTCAGGGCTGCCACCTTCCGTGTGGGACAAGGAGCCGGACGTTTGCCTTTTCGGGAACAGGCTCTGCCGAGGATGCGCACCGTGAGATGTTCCTTCTCTGGGCAAGCACAGATCCCAAAACCTGTTGTGCCTGTGAATAGGCTGCACGGGGAAGGTGAAGACCAGCAAGCGCTTTCAGGGCTGCCACCTTCCGTGTGGGACAAGGAGCCGGACGTTTGCCTTTTCGGGAACAGGCTCTGCCGAGGATGCGCACCGTGAGATGTTCCTTCTCTGGGCAAGCAGAGATCCCAAAACCTGTTGTGCCTGTGAATAGGCTGCACGGGGAAGGTGAAGACCAGCAAGAGATTTCAGGGCTGCCACCTTCCGTGTGGGACAAGGAGCCGGACGTTTGCCTTTTCGGGAACAGGCTCTGCCGAGGATGCGCACCGTGAGAGATTGCGTCTTGGGGCAAGCACAGATCCCAAAACCTGTTGTGCCTGTGAATAGGCTGCACGGGGAAGGCGAAGACCAGCAAGAGCTTTCAGGGCTGCCACCTTCTGTGTGGGACAAGGAGCCGGACGTTTGCCTTTTCGGGAACAGGCTCTGCCGAGGATGCGCACCGTGAGAGATTGCGTCTTGGGGCAAGCAGAGATCCCAAAACCTGTTGTGCCTGTGAATAGGCTGCATGGGGAAGGTGAAGACCAGCAACAGCTTTCCGGGCTGCCACCTTCCGTGTGGGACAAGGAGCCGGACGTTTGCCTTTTCGGGAACAGGCTCTGCCGAGGATGCGCACCGTGAGATGTTCCTTCTCTGGGCAAGCACAGATCCCAAAACCTGTTGTGCCTGTGAATAGGCTGCACGGGGAAGGCGAAGACCAGCAAGAGCTTTCAGGGCTGCCACCTTCCGTGTGGGACAAGGAGCCGGACGTTTGCCTTTTCGGGAACAGGCTCTGCCGTGGGTGCGCACCGTGAGATGTTCCTTCTCTGGGCAAGCACAGATCCCAAAACCTGTTGTGCCTGTGAATAGGCTGCAGGGGGAAGGTGAAGATCAGCAACAGCTTTCCGGGCTGCCACCTTCCGTGTGGGACAAGGAGCCGGACGTTTGCCTTTTCGGGAACAGGCTCTGCCGAGGATGCGCACCGTGAGGGATTGCGTCTTTGGGAAAGCAGAGATTCCCAGTGCGGTTGTGCCTGTGAATAGGCTGCAGGGGGAAGGTGAAGACCAGCAAGAGCTTTCAGGGCTGCCACCTTCCGTGTGGGACAAGGAGCCGGATGTTTGCCTTTTCGGGAACAGGCTCTGCCGAGGATGCCCACCGTGAGAGATTGCGTCTTGGGGCAAGCACAGATCCCAAAACCTGTTGTGCCTGTGAATAGGCTGCAGGGGGAAGGTGAAGACCAGCAAGAGCTCTCAGGGCTGCCACCTTCCGTGTGGGACAAGGAGCCGGACGTTTGCCTTTTCGGGAACAGGCTCTGCCGAGGATGCGCACCGTGAGGGATTGCGTCTTTGGGAAAGCAGAGATTCCCAGTGCGGTTGTGCCTGTGAAAAGGCTGCAGGGGGAAGGTGAAGACCAGCAACAGCTTTCAGGGCTGCCACCTTCCGTGTGGGACAAGGAGCCGGACGTTTGCCTTTTCGGGAACAGGCTCTGCCGAGGATGCGCACTGTGAGAGATTGCGTCTCTGGGCAAGCACAGATCCCCAAACCTGTTGTGCCTGTGAATAGGCTGCAGGGGGAAGGTGAAGACCAGCAAGAGCTTTCAGGGCTGCCACCTTCCGTGTGGGACAAGGAGCCGGACGTTTGCCTTTTCGGGAACAGGCTCTGCCGAGGATGCGCACCGTGAGATGTTCCTTCTCTGGGCAAGCACAGATCCCAAAACCTGTTGTGCCTGTGAATAGGCTGCAGGGGGAAGGTGAAGACCAGCAAGAGCTCTCAGGGCTGCCACCTTCCGTGTGGGACAAGGAGCCGGACGTTTGCCTTTTCGGGAACAGGCTCTGCCGAGGATGCGCACCGTGAGGGATTGCGTCTTTGGGAAAGCAGAGATTCCCAGTGCGGTTGTGCCTGTGAAAAGGCTGCAGGGGGAAGGTGAAGACCAGCAACAGCTTTCAGGGCTGCCACCTTCCGTGTGGGACAAGGAGCCGGACGTTTGCCTGTTCTGGAACAGGCTCTACCGAGGATGCGCACCGCGAGAGATTGCGTCTCTGGGCAAGCACAGATCCCCAAACCTGTTGTGCCTGTGAATAGGCTGCAGGGGGAAGGTGAAGACCAGCAAGAGCTTTCAGGGCTGCCACCTTCCGTGTGGGACAAGGAGCCGGACGTTTGCCTTTTCGGGAACAGGCTCTGCCGAGGATGCGCACCGTGAGATGTTCCTTCTCTGGGCAAGCAGAGATCCCAAAACCTGTTGTGCCTGTGACTAGGCTGCAGGGGGAAGGTGAAGACCAGCAAGAGCTTTCCGGGCTGCCACCTTCCGTGTGGGACAAGGAGCCGGACGTTTGCCTTTTCGGGAACAGGCTCTGCCGAGGATGCGCACCGTGAGAGATTGCGTCTCTGGGAAAGCAGAGATCCCAAAACCTGTTGTGCCTGTGAATAGGCTGCAGGGGGAAGGTGAAGACCAGCAAGAGCTTTCAGGGCTGCCACCTTCCGTGTGGGACAAGGAGCCGGACGTTTGCCTTTTCGGGAACAGGCTCTGCCGAGGATGCGCACCGTGAGATGTTCCTTCTCTGGGCAAGCACAGATCCCAAAACCTGTTGTGCCTGTGAATAGGCTGCAGGGGGAAGGTGAAGACCAGCAACAGCTTTCAGGGCTGCCACCTTCCGTGTGGGACAAGGAGCCGGACGTTTGCCTTTTCGGGAACAGGCTCTGCCGAGGATGCGCACCGTGAGGGATTGCGTCTTTGGGAAAGCAGAGATTCCCAGTGCGGTTGTGCCTGTGAATAGGCTGCAGGGGGAAGGTGAAGACCAGCAAGAGCTTTCACGGCTGCCACCTTCCGTGTGGGACAAGGAGCCGGACGTTTGCCTTTTCGGGAACAGGCTCTGCCGAGGATGTGCACCGTGAGAGATTGCGTCTCTGGGCAAGCAGAGATTCCCAGTGCGGTTGTGCCTGTGAATAGGCTGCAGGGGGAAGGTGAAGACCAGCAAGAGCTTTCCGGGCTGCCACCTTCCGTGTGGGACAAGGAGCCGGACGTTTGCCTTTTCGGGAACAGGCTCTGCCGAGGATGCGCACCGTGAGATGTTCCTTCTCTGGGCAAGCACAGATCCCAAAACCTGTTGTGCCTGTGAATAGGCTGCAGGGGGAAGGTGAAGACCAGCAACAGCTTTCAGGGCTGCCACCTTCCGTGTGGGACAAGGAGCCGGACGTTTGCCTTTTCGGGAACAGGCTCTGCCGAGGATGCGCACCGTGAGATGTTCCTTCTCTGGGCAAGCACAGATCCCAAAAACTGTTGTGCCTGTGAATAGGCTGCACGGGGAAGCTGAAGACCAGCAAGCGCTTTCAGGGCTGCCACCTTCCGTGTGGGACAAGGAGCCGGACGTTTGCCTTTTCGGGAACAGGCTCTGCCGAGGATGCGCACCGTGAGATGTTCCTTCTCTGGGCAAGCACAGATCCCAAAACCTGTTGTGCCTGTGAATAGGCTGCACGGGGAAGGTGAAGACCAGCAAGAGCTTTCCGGGCTGCCACCTTCCGTGTGGGACAAGGAGCCGGACGTTTGCCTTTTCGGGAACAGGCTCTGCCGAGGATGCGCACCGTGAGAGATTGCGTCTTGGGGCAAGCACAGATCCCAAAACCTGTTGTGCCTGTGAATAGGCTGCACGGGGAAGGCGAAGACCAGCAAGAGCTTTCAGGGCTGCCACCTTCCGTGTGGGACAAGGAGCCGGACGTTTGCCTTTTCGGGAACAGGCTCTGCCGAGGATGCGCACCGTGAGAGATTGCGTCTTGGGGCAAGCAGAGATCCCAAAACCTGTTGTGCCTGTGAATAGGCTGCACGGGGAAGGTGAAGACCAGCAAGAGCTTTCCGGGCTGCCACCTTCCGTGTGGGACAAGGAGCCGGACGTTTGCCTTTTCGGGAACAGGCTCTGCCGAGGATGCGCACCGTGAGATGTTCCTTCTCTGGGCAAGCACAGATCCCAAAACCTGTTGTGCCTGTGAATAGGCTGCACGGGGAAGGCGAAGACCAGCAAGAGCTTTCAGGGCTGCCACCTTCCGTGTGGGACAAGGAGCCGGACGTTTGCCTTTTCGGGAACAGGCTCTGCCGTGGGTGCGCACCGTGAGATGTTCCTTCTCTGGGCAAGCACAGATCCCAAAACCTGTTGTGCCTGTGAATAGGCTGCAGGGGGAAGGTGAAGATCAGCAACAGCTTTCCGGGCTGCCACCTTCCGTGTGGGACAAGGAGCCGGACGTTTGCCTTTTCGGGAACAGGCTCTGCCGAGGATGCGCACCGTGAGGGATTGCGTCTTTGGGAAAGCAGAGATTCCCAGTGCGGTTGTGCCTGTGAATAGGCTGCAGGGGGAAGGTGAAGACCAGCAAGAGCTTTCAGGGCTGCCACCTTCCGTGTGGGACAAGGAGCCGGATGTTTGCCTTTTCGGGAACAGGCTCTGCCGAGGATGCGCACCGTGAGATGTTCCTTCTCTGGGCAAGCAGAGATCCCAAAACCTGTTGTGCCTGTGAATAGGCTGCAGGGGGAAGGTGAAGACCAGCAAGAGCTTTCAGGGCTGCCACCTTCCGTGTGGGACAAGGAGCCGGACGTTTGCCTTTTCGGGAACAGGCTCTGCCGAGGATGCGCACCGTGAGAGATTGCGTCTCTGGGAAAGCAGAGATCCCAAAACCTGTTGTGCCTGTGAATAGGCTGCACGGGGAAGGTGAAGACCAGCAAGCGCTTTCAGGGCTGCCACCTTCCGTGTGGGACAAGGAGCCGGACGTTTGCCTTTTCGGGAACAGGCTCTGCCGAGGATGCGCACCGTGAGATGTTCCTTCTCTGGGCAAGCACAGATCCCAAAACCTGTTGTGCCTGTGAATAGGCTGCACGGGGAAGGTGAAGACCAGCAAGAGCTTTCCGGGCTGCCACCTTCCGTGTGGGACAAGGAGCCGGACGTTTGCCTTTTCGGGAACAGGCTCTGCCGAGGATGCGCACCGTGAGAGATTGCGTCTTGGGGCAAGCACAGATCCCAAAACCTGTTGTGCCTGTGAATAGGCTGCACGGGGAAGGCGAAGACCAGCAAGAGCTTTCAGGGCTGCCACCTTCTGTGTGGGACAAGGAGCCGGACGTTTGCCTTTTCGGGAACAGGCTCTGCCGAGGATGCGCACCGTGTGGGATTGCGTCTTTGGGAAAGCAGAGATTCCCAGTGCGGTGGTGCCTGTGAATAGGCTGCAGGGGGAAGGTGAAGACCAGCAAGAGCTTTCCGGGCTGCCACCTTCCGTGTGGGACAAGGAGCCGGACGTTTGCCTTTTCGGGAACAGGCTCTGCCGAGGATGCCCACCGTGAGAGATTGCGTCTTGGGGCAAGCACAGATCCCAAAACCTGTTGTGCCTGTGAATAGGCTGCAGGGGGAAGGTGAAGACCAGCACCAGCTTTCAGGGCTGCCACCTTCCGTGTGGGACAAGGAGCCGGACGTTTGCCTTTTCGGGAACAGGCTCTGCCGAGGATGCGCACCGTGAGGGATTGCGTCTTTGGGAAAGCAGAGATTCCCAGTGCGGTTGTGCCTGTGAATAGGCTGCACGGGGAAGGTGAAGACCAGCAACAGCTTTCCGGGCTGCCACCTTCCGTGTGGGACAAGGAGCCGGACGTTTGCCTTTTCCGGAACAGGCTCTGCCGAGGATGCTCACCGTGAGATGTTCCTTCTCTGGGCAAGCAGAGATCCCAAAACCTGTTGTGCCTGTGAATAGGCTGCAGGGGGAAGGTGAAGACCAGCAAGAGCTTTCCGGGCTGCCACCTTCCGTGTGGGACAAGGAGCCGGACGTTTGCCTTTTCGGGAACAGGCTCTGCCGAGGATGCGCACCGTGAGATGTTCCTTCTCTGGGCAAGCACAGATCCCAAAACCTGTTGTGCCTGTGAATAGGCTGCAGGGGGAAGGTGAAGACCAGCAAGAGCTCTCAGGGCTGCCACCTTCCGTGTGGGACAAGGAGCCGGACGTTTGCCTTTTCGGGAACAGGCTCTGCCGAGGATGCGCACCGTGAGGGATTGCGACTTTGGGAAAGCAGAGATTCCCAGTGCGGTTGTGCCTGTGAAAAGGCTGCAGGGGGAAGGTGAAGACCAGCAACAGCTTTCAGGGCTGCCACCTTCCATGTGGGACAAGGAGCCGGACGTTTGCCTTTTCGGGAACAGGCTCTGCCGAGGATGCCCACCGTGAGATGTTCCTTCTCTGGGCAAGCAGAGATCCCAAAACCTGTTGTGCCTGTGAATAGGCTGCAGGGGGAAGGTGAAGACCAGCAACAGCTTTCCGGGCTGCCACCTTCCGTGTGGGACAAGGAGCCGGACGTTTGCCTTTTCGGGAACAGGCTCTGCCGAGGATGCGCACCGTGAGATGTTCCTTCTCTGGGCAAGCACAGATCCCAAAACCTGTTGTGCCTGTGAATAGGCTGCACGGGGAAGGTGAAGACCAGCAAGAGCTTTCAGGGCTGCCACCTTCCGTGTGGGACAAGGAGCCGGACGTTTGCCTTTTCGGGAACAGGCTCTGCCGAGGATGCGCACCGTGAGAGATTGCGTCTCTGGGAAAGCATAGATCGCAAAATCTGTTGTGCCTGTGAATAGGCTGCAGGGGGAAGGCGAAGACCAGCAAGAGCTTTCAGGGCTGCCACCTTCCGTGTGGGACAAGGAGCCGGACGTTTGCCTTTTCGGGAACAGGCTCTGCCGAGGATGTGCACCGTGAGATGTTCCTTCTCTGGGCAAGCACAGATCCCCAAACCTGTTGTGTCTGTGAATAGGCTGCAGGGGGAAGGTGAAGACCAGCAAGAGCTTTCCGGGCTGCCACCTTCCGTGTGGGACAAGGAGCCGGACGTTTGCCTTTTCGGGAACAGGCTCTGCCGAGGATGCGCACCGTGAGGGATTGCGTCTTTGGGATAGCAGAGATTCCCAGTGCGGTTGTGCCTGTGAATAGGCTGCAGGGGGAAGGTGAAGACCAGCAAGAGCTTTCAGGGCTGCCACCTTCCGTGTGGGACAAGGAGCCGGACGTTTGCCTTTTCGGGAACAGGCTCTGCCGAGGATGCGCACCGTGAGATGTTCCTTCTCTGGGCAAGCACAGATCCCCAAACCTGTTGTGCCTGTGAATAGGCTGCAGGGGGAAGGTGAAGACCAGCAAGAGCTTTCCGGGCTGCCACCTTCCGTGTGGGACAAGGAGCCGGACGTTTGCCTTTTCGGGAACAGGCTCTGCCGAGGATGCGCACCGTGAGATGTTCCTTCTCTGGGCAAGCACAGATCCCAAAACCTGTTGTGCCTGTGAATAGGCTGCAGGGGGAAGGTGAAGACCAGGAACAGCTTTCAGGGCTGCCACCTTCCGTGTGGGACAAGGAGCCGGACGTTTGCCTTTTCGGGAACAGGCTCTGCCGAGGATGCGCACCGTGAGATGTTCCTTCTCTGGGCAAGCAGAGATTCCCAGTGCGGTTGTGCCTGTGAATAGGCTGCAGGGGGAAGGTGAAGACCAGCAACAGCTTTCCGGGCTGCCACCTTCCGTGTGGGACAAGGAGCCGGACGTTTGCCTTTTCGGGAACAGGCTCTGCCGAGGATGCGCACCGTGAGATGTTCCTTCTCTGGGCAAGCACAGATCCCCAAACCTGTTGTGCCTGTGAGTAGGCTGCAGGGGGAAGGTGAAGACCAGCAAGAGCTCTCAGGGCTGCCACCTTCCGTGTGGGACAAGGAGCCGGACGTTTGCCTTTTCGGGAACAGGCTCTGCCGAGGATGCGCACCGTGAGGGATTGCGTCTTTGGGAAAGCAGAGATTCCCAGTGCGGTTGTGCCTGTGAAAAGGCTGCAGGGGGAAGGTGAAGACCAGCAACAGCTTTCAGGGCTGCCACCTTCCGTGTGGGACAAGGAGCCGGACGTTTGCCTGTTCTGGAACAGGCTCTACCGAGGATGCGCACCGCGAGAGATTGCGTCTCTGGGCAAGCACAGATCCCCAAACCTGTTGTGCCTGTGAATAGGCTGCAGGGGGAAGGTGAAGACCAGCAAGAGCTTTCAGGGCTGCCACCTTCCGTGTGGGACAAGGAGCCGGACGTTTGCCTTTTCGGGAACAGGCTCTGCCGAGGATGCGCACCGTGAGATGTTCCTTCTCTGGGCAAGCAGAGATCCCAAAACCTGTTGTGCCTGTGACTAGGCTGCAGGGGGAAGGTGAAGACCAGCAAGAGCTTTCCGGGCTGCCACCTTCCGTGTGGGACAAGGAGCCGGACGTTTGCCTTTTCGGGAACAGGCTCTGCCGACGATGCGCACCGTGAGAGATTGCGTCTCTGGGAAAGCAGAGATCCCAAAACCTGTTGTGCCTGTGAATAGGCTGCAGGGGGAAGGTGAAGACCAGCAAGAGCTTTCAGGGCTGCCACCTTCCGTGTGGGACAAGGAGCCGGACGTTTGCCTTTTCGGGAACAGGCTCTGCCGAGGATGCGCACCGTGAGATGTTCCTTCTCTGGGCAAGCACAGATCCCAAAACCTGTTGTGCCTGTGAATAGGCTGCAGGGGGAAGGTGAAGACCAGCAACAGCTTTCAGGGCTGCCACCTTCCGTGTGGGACAAGGAGCCGGACGTTTGCCTTTTCGGGAACAGGCTCTGCCGAGGATGCGCACCGTGAGGGATTGCGTCTTTGGGAAAGCAGAGATTCCCAGTGCGGTTGTGCCTGTGAATAGGCTGCAGGGGGAAGGTGAAGACCAGCAAGAGCTTTCACGGCTGCCACCTTCCGTGTGGGACAAGGAGCCGGACGTTTGCCTTTTCGGGAACAGGCTCTGCCGAGGATGTGCACCGTGAGAGATTGCGTCTCTGGGCAAGCAGAGATTCCCAGTGCGGTTGTGCCTGTGAATAGGCTGCAGGGGGAAGGTGAAGACCAGCAACAGCTTTCAGGGCTGCCACCTTCCGTGTGGGACAAGGAGCCGGACGTTTGCCTTTTCGGGAACAGGCTCTGCCGAGGATGCGCACCGTGAGATGTTCCTTCTCTGGGCAAGCACAGATCCCAAAACCTGTTGTGCCTGTGAATAGGCTGCAGGGGGAAGGTGAAGACCAGCAAGAGCTCTCAGGGCTGCCACCTTCCGTGTGGGACAAGGAGCCGGACGTTTGCCTTTTCGGGAACAGGCTCTGCCGAGGATGCGCACCGTGAGATGTTCCTTCTCTGGGCAAGCACAGATCCCAAAACCTGTTGTGCCTGTGAATAGGCTGCACGGGGAAGGTGAAGACCAGCAAGCGCTTTCAGGGCTGCCACCTTCCGTGTGGGACAAGGAGCCGGACGTTTGCCTTTTCGGGAACAGGCTCTGCCGAGGATGCGCACCGTGAGATGTTCCTTCTCTGGGCAAGCACAGATCCCAAAACCTGTTGTGCCTGTGAATAGGCTGCAGGGGGAAGGTGAAGACCAGCAAGAGCTTTCAGGGCTGCCACCTTCCGTGTGGGACAAGGAGCCGGACGTTTGCCTTTTCGGGAACAGGCTCTGCCGAGGATGCGCACCGTGAGATGTTCCTTCTCTGGGCAAGCACAGATCCCAAAACCTGTTGTGCCTGTGAATAGGCTGCAGGGGGAAGGTGAAGACCAGCAAGAGCTTTCAGGGCTGCCACCTTCCGTGTGGGACAAGGAGCCGGACGTTTGCCTTTTCGGGAACAGGCTCTGCCGAGGATGCGCACCGTGAGAGATTGCGTCTTGGGGCAAGCACAGATCCCAAAACCTGTTGTGCCTGTGAATAGGCTGCACGGGGAAGGCGAAGACCAGCAAGAGCTTTCAGGGCTGCCACCTTCTGTGTGGGACAAGGAGCCGGACGTTTGCCTTTTCGGGAACAGGCTCTGCCGAGGATGCGCACCGTGAGAGATTGCGTCTTGGGGCAAGCAGAGATCCCAAAACCTGTTGTGCCTGTGAATAGGCTGCACGGGGAAGGTGAAGACCAGCAACAGCTTTCCGGGCTGCCACCTTCCGTGTGGGACAAGGAGCCGGACGTTTGCCTTTTCGGGAACAGGCTCTGCCGAGGATGCGCACCGTGAGATGTTCCTTCTCTGGGCAAGCACAGATCCCAAAACCTGTTGTGCCTGTGAATAGGCTGCACGGGGAAGGCGAAGACCAGCAAGAGCTTTCAGGGCTGCCACCTTCCGTGTGGGACAAGGAGCCGGACGTTTGCCTTTTCGGGAACAGGCTCTGCCGTGGGTGCGCACCGTGAGATGTTCCTTCTCTGGGCAAGCACAGATCCCAAAACCTGTTGTGCCTGTGAATAGGCTGCAGGGGGAAGGTGAAGATCAGCAACAGCTTTCCGGGCTGCCACCTTCCGTGTGGGACAAGGAGCCGGACGTTTGCCTTTTCGGGAACAGGCTCTGCCGAGGATGCGCACCGTGAGGGATTGCGTCTTTGGGAAAGCAGAGATTCCCAGTGCGGACGTGCCTGTGAATAGGCTGCAGGGGGAAGGTGAAGACCAGCAAGAGCTTTCCGGGCTGCCACCTTCCGTGTGGGACAAGGAGCCGGACGTTTGCCTTTTCGGGAACAGGCTCTGCCGAGGATGCGCACCGTGAGGGATTGCGTCTTTGGGAAAGCAGAGATTCCCAGTGCGGTTGTGCCTGTGAATAGGCTGCAGGGGGAAGGTGAAGACCAGCAAGAGCTTTCAGGGCTGCCACCTTCCGTGTGGGACAAGGAGCCGGATGTTTGCCTTTTCGGGAACAGGCTCTGCCGAGGATGCGCACCGTGAGATGTTCCTTCTCTGGGCAAGCACAGATCCCAAAACCTGTTGTGCCTGTGAATAGGCTGCAGGGGGAAGGTGAAGACCAGCAACAGCTTTCAGGGCTGCCACCTTCCGTGTGGGACAAGGAGCCGGACGTTTGCCTTTTCGGGAACAGGCTCTGCCGAGGATGCGCACCGTGAGAGATTGCGTCTCTGGGAAAGCAGAGATCCCAAAACCTGTTGTGCCTGTGAATAGGCTGCACGGGGAAGGTGAAGACCAGCAAGAGCTTTCCGGGCTGCCACCTTCCGTGTGGGACAAGGAGCCGGACGTTTGCCTTTTCGGGAACAGGCTCTGCCGAGGATGCGCACCGTGAGAGATTGCGTCTTGGGGCAAGCACAGATCCCAAAACCTGTTGTGCCTGTGAATAGGCTGCACGGGGAAGGCGAAGACCAGCAAGAGCTTTCAGGGCTGCCACCTTCTGTGTGGGACAAGGAGCCGGACGTTTGCCTTTTCGGGAACAGGCTCTGCCGAGGATGCGCACCGTGTGGGATTGCGTCTTTGGGAAAGCAGAGATTCCCAGTGCGGTTGTGCCTGTGAATAGGCTGCAGGGGGAAGGTGAAGACCAGCAACAGCTTTCCGGGCTGCCACCTTCCGTGTGGGACAAGGAGCCGGACGTTTGCCTTTTCGGGAACAGGCTCTGCCGAGGATGCGCACCATGAGAGATTGCGTCTTTGGGAAAGCAGAGATTCCCAGTGCGGTGGTGCCTGTGAATAGGCTGCAGGGGGAAGGTGAAGACCAGCAAGAGCTTTCAGGGCTGCCACCTTCCGTGTGGGACAAGGAGCCGGACGTTTGCCTTTTCGGGAACAGGCTCTGCCGAGGATGCGCACCGTGAGATGTTCCTTCTCTGGGCAAGCACAGATCCCAAAACCTGTTGTGCCTGTGAATAGGCTGCAGGGGGAAGGTGAAGACCAGCAAGAGCTCTCAGGGCTGCCACCTTCCGTGTGGGACAAGGAGCCGGACGTTTGCCTTTTCGGGAACAGGCTCTGCCGAGGATGCGCACCGTGAGATGTTCCTTCTCTGGGCAAGCAGAGATCCCAAAACCTGTTGTGCCTGTGAATAGGCTGCACGGGGAAGGCGAAGACCAGCAAGAGCTTTCAGGGCTGCCACCTTCTGTGTGGGACAAGGAGCCGGACGTTTGCCTTTTCGGGAACAGGCTCTGCCGAGGATGCGCACCGTGTGGGATTGCGTCTTTGGGAAAGCAGAGATTCCCAGTGCGGTTGTGCCTGTGAATAGGCTGCAGGGGGAAGGTGAAGACCAGCAACAGCTTTCAGGGCTGCCACCTTCCGTGTGGGACAAGGAGCCGGACGTTTGCCTTTTTGGGAACAGGCTCTGCCGAGGATGCGCACCGTGAGATGTTCCTTCTCTGGGCAAGCACAGATCCCAAAACCTGTTGTGCCTGTGAATAGGCTGCAGGGGGAAGGTGAAGACCAGCAACAGCTTTCCGGGCTGCCACCTTCCGTGTGGGACAAGGAGCCGGACGTTTGCCTTTTCGGGAACAGGCTCTGCCGAGGATGCGCACCGTGAGATGTTCCTTCTCTGGGCAAGCACAGATCCCCAAACCTGTTGTGCCTGTGAATAGGCTGCAGGGGGAAGGTGAAGACCAGCAAGAGCTTTCAGGGCTGCCACCTTCCGTGTGGGACAAGGAGCCGGACGTTTGCCTTTTCGGGAACAGGCTCTGCCGAGGATGCGCACCGTGAGATGTTCCTTCTCTGGGCAAGCACAGATCCCAAAACCTGTTGTGCCTGTGAATAGGCTGCAGGGGGAAGGTGAAGACCAGCAACAGCTTTCAGGTCTGCCACCTTCCGTGTGGGACAAGGAGCCGTATGTTTGCCTTTTCGGGAACAGGCTCTGCCGAGGATGCGCACCGTGAGATGTTCCTTCTCTGGGCAAGCAGAGATCCCAAAACCTGTTGTGCCTGTGAATAGGCTGCAGGGGGAAGGCGAAGACCAGCAAGAGCTTTCAGGGCTGCCACCTTCTGTGTGGGACAAGGAGCCGGACGTTTGCCTTTTCGGGAACAGGCTCTGCCGAGGATGCGCACCGTGAGAGATTGCGTCTTTGGGAAAGCAGAGATTCCCAGTGCGGTTGTGCCTGTGAATAGGCTGCAGGGGGAAGGTGAAGACCAGCAAGAGCTTTCCGGGCTGCCACCTTCCGTGTGGGACAAGGAGCCGGACGTTTGCCTTTTCGGGAACAGGCTCTGCCGAGGATGCGCACCGTGAGGGATTGCGTCTTTGGGAAAGCAGAGATTCCCAGTGCGGTTGTGCCTGTGAATAGGCTGCAGGGGGAAGGTGAAGACCAGCAAGAGCTTTCAGGGCTGCCACCATCCGTGTGGGACAAGGAGCCGGACGTTTGCCTTTTCGGGAACAGGCTCTGCCGAGGATGCGCACCGTGAGAGATTGCGTCTCTCGGAAAGCAGAGATCCCAAAACCTGTTGTGCCTGTGAATAGGCTGCACGGGGAAGGTGAAGACCAGCAAGAGCTTTCAGGGCTGCCACCTTCCGTGTGGGACAAGGAGCCGGACGTTTGCCTTTTCGGGAACAGGCTCTGCCGAGGATGCGCACCGTGAGATGTTCCTTCTCTGGGCAAGCACAGATCCCAAAACCTGTTGTGCCTGTGAATAGGCTGCACGGGGAAGGTGAAGACCAGCAAGACCTTTCAGGGCTGCCACCTTCCGTGTGGGACAAGGAGCCGGACGTTTGCCTTTTCGGGAACAGGCTCTGCCGAGGATGCGCACCGTGAGAGATTGCGTCTTGGGGCAAGCACAGATCCCAAAACCTGTTGTGCCTGTGAATAGGCTGCACGGGGAAGGCGAAGACCAGCAAGAGCTTTCAGGGCTCCCACCTTCCGTGTGGGACAAGGAGCCGGACGTTTGCCTTTTTGGGAACAAACACTGCCGAGGATGCGCACCGTGTGGGATTGCGTCTTTGGGAAAGCAGAGATTCCCAGTGCGGTTGTGCCTGTGAATAGGCTGCAGGGGGAAGGTGAAGACCAGCAACAGCTTTCAGGGCTGCCACCTTCCGTGTGGGACAAGGAGCCGGACGTTTGCCTTTTCGGGAACAGGCTCTGCCGAGGATGCGCACCGTGAGAGATTGCGTCTTTGGGAAAGCAGAGATTCCCAGTGCGGTGGTGCTTGTGAATAGGCTGCAGGGGGAAGGTGAAGACCAGCAAGAGCTTTCAGGGCTGCCACCTTCCGTGTGGGACAAGGAGCCGGACGTTTGCCTTTTCGGGAACAGGCTCTGCCGAGGATGCGCACCGTGAGATGTTCCTTCTCTGGGCAAGCACAGATCCCAAAACCTGTTGTGCCTGTGAATAGGCTGCAGGGGGAAGGTGAAGACCAGCAAGAGCTTTCAGGGCTGCCACCTTCCGTGTGGGACAAGGAGCCGGACGTTTGCCTTTTCGGGAACAGGCTCTGCCGAGGATGCGCACCGTGAGAGATTGCGTCTTTGGGAAAGCAGAGATTCCCAGTGCGGTGGTGCCTGTGAATAGGCTGCAGGGGGAAGGTGAAGACCAGCAAGAGCTTTCAGGGCTGCCACCTTCCGTGTGGGACAAGGAGCCGGACGTTTGCCTTTTCGGGAACAGGCTCTGCCGAGGATGCCCACCGTGAGAGATTGCGTCTCTGGGAAAGCAGAGATCCCAAAACCTGTTGTGCCTGTGAATAGGCTGCAGGGGGAAGGTGAAGACCAGCAACAGCTTTCAGGGCTGCCACCTTCCGTGTGGGACAAGGAGCCGGACGTTTGCTTTTTCGGGAACAGGCTCTGCCGAGGATGCCCACCGTGAGAGATTGCGTCTCTGGGAAAGCAGAGATCCCAAAACCTGTTGTGCCTGTGAATAGGCTGCACGGGGAAGGCGAAGACCAGCAAGAGCTTTCAGGGCTGCCACCTTCCGTGTGGGACAAGGAGCCGGACGTTTGCCTTTTCGGGAACAGGCTCTGCCGAGGATGCGCACCGTGAGAGATTGCGTCTTTGGGAAAGCAGAGATTCCCAGTGCGGTGGTGCCTGTGAATAGGCTGCAGGGGGAAGGTGAAGACCAGCAAGAGCTTTCAAGGCTGCCACCTTCCGTGTGGGACAAGCAGCCGGACGTTTGCCTTTTCGGGAACAGGCTCTGCCGAGGATGCGCACCGTGAGATGTTCCTTCTCTGGGCAAGCACAGATCCCAAAACCTGTTGTGCCTGTGAATAGGCTGCAGGGGGAAGGTGAAGACCAGCAACAGCTTTCCGGGCTGCCACCTTCCGTGTGGGACAAGGAGCCGGACGTTTGCCTTTTCAGGAACAGGCTCTGCCGAGGATGCGCACCGTGAGATGTTCCTTCTCTGGGCAAGCACAGATCCCAAAACCTGTTGTGCCTGTGAATAGGCTGCAGGGGGAAGGTGAAGACCAGCAAGAGCTTTCAGGGCTGCCACCTTCCGTGTGGGACAAGGAGCCGGACGTTTGCCTTTTCAGGAACAGGCTCTGCCGAGGATGCGCACAGTGAGGGATTGCGTATTTGGGAAAGCAGAGATTCCCAGTGCGGTTGTGCCTGTGAATAGGCTGCAGAGGGAAGGTGAAGACCAGCAAGAGCTTTCAGGGCTGCCACCTTCCGTGTGGGACAAGGAGCCGGATGTTTGCCTTTTCAGGAACAGGCTCTGCCGAGGATGCGCACCGTGAGATGTTCCTTCTCTGGGCAAGCACAGATCCCAAAACCTGTTGTGCCTGTGAATAGGCTGCAGGGGGAAGGTGAAGACCAGCAAGAGCTTTCCGGGCTGCCACCTTCCGTGTGGGACAAGGAGCCGGACGTTTGCCTTTTCGGGAACAGGCTCTGTCGAGGATGCGCACCGTGAGAGATTGCGTCTTTGGGAAAGCAGAGATTCCCAGTGCGGTTGTGCCTGTGAATAGGCTGCAGGGGGAAGGCGAAGACCAGCAACAGCTTTCAGGGCTGCCACCTTCCGTGTGGGACAAGGAGCCGGACGTTTGCCTTTTCGGGAACAGGCTCTGCCGAGGATGCGCACCGTGAGGGATTGCGTCTTTGGGAAAGCAGAGATTCCCAGTGCGGTTGTGCCTGTGAATAGGCTGCACGGGGAAGGTGAAGACCAGCAAGACCTTTCAGGGCTGCCACCTTCCGTGTGGGACAAGGAGCCGGACGTTTGCCTTTTCGGGAACAGGCTCTGCCGAGGATGCGCACCGTGAGAGGTTGCGTCTCTGGGAAAGCAGAGATCCCAAAACCTGTTGTGCCTGTGAATAGGCTGCACGGGGAAGGTGAAGACCAGCAAGCGCTTTCAGGGCTGCCACCTTCCGTGTGGGACAAGGAGCCGGACGTTTGCCTTTTCGGGAACAGGCTCTGCCGAGGATGCGCACCGTGAGAGATTGCGTCTTGGGGCAAGCAGAGATCCCAAAACCTGTTGTGCCTGTGAATAGGCTGCAGGGGGAAGGTGAAGACCAGCAACAGCTTTCCGGGCTGCCACCTTCCGTGTGGGACAAGGAGCCGGACGTTTGCCTTTTCGGGAACAGGCTCTGCCGAGGATGCCCACCGTGAGATGTTCCTTCTCTGGGCAAGAACAGATCCCAAAACCTGTTGTGCCTGTGAATAGGCTGCAGGGGGAAGGTGAAGACCAGCAAGAGCTTTCAGGGCTGCCACCTTCCATGTGGGACAAGGAGCCGGACGTTTGCCTTTTCGGGAACAGGCTCTGCCGAGGATGCGCAACGTGAGAGATTGCGTCTTTGGGAAAGCATAGATCGCAAAATCTGCTGTGCCTGTGAATAGGCTGCACGGGGAAGGCGAAGACCAGCAAGAGCTTTCCGGGCTGCCACCTTCCGTGTGGGACAAGGAGCCGGACGTTTGCCTTTTCGGGAACAGGCTCTGCCGAGGATGCGCACCGTGAGATGTTCCTTCTCTGGGCAAGCACAGATCCCCAAACCTGTTGTGCCTGTGAATAGGCTGCACGGGGAAGGTGAAGACCAGCAAGAGCTTTCAGGGCTGCCACCTTCCGTGTGGGACAAGGAGCCGGACGTTTGCCTTTTCGGGAACAGGCTCTGCCGAGGATGCCCACCGTGAGAGATTGCGTCTTGGGGCAAGCACAGATCCCAAAACCTGTTGTGCCTGTGAATAGGCTGCAGGGGGAAGGTGAAGACCAGCAAGAGCTTTCAGGGCTGCCACCTTCCGTGTGGGACAAGGAGCCGGACGTTTGCCTTTTCGGGAACAGGCTCTGCCGAGGATGCAAACCGTGACGGATTGCGTCTTTGGGAAAGCAGAGATTCCCAGTGCGGTTGTGCCTGTGAATAGGCTGCAGGGGGAAGGTGAAGACCAGCAAGAGCTTTCAGGGCTGCCACCTTCCGTGTGGGACAAGGAGCCGCACGTTTGCCTTTTCGGGAACAGGCTCTGCCGAGGATGCCCACCGTGAGATGTTCCTTCTCTGGGCAAGCACAGATCCCCAAACCTGTTGTGCCTGTGAATAGGCTGCAGGGGGAAGGTGAAGACCAGCAAGAGCTTTCAGGGCTGCCACCTTCCGTGTGGGACAAGGAGCCGGACGTTTGCCTTTTCGGGAACAGGCTCTGCCGAGGATGCCCACCGTGAGAGATTGCGTCTTGGGGCAAGCACAGATCCCAAAACCTGTTGTGCCTGTGAATAGGCTGCACGGGGAAGGTGAAGACCAGCAAGAGCTTTCAGGGCTGCCACCTTCCGTGTGGGACAAGGAGCCGGACGTTTGCCTTTTCGGGAACAGGCTCTGCCGAGGATGCGCACCGTGAGGGATTGCGTCTTTGGGAAAGCAGAGATTCCCAGTGCGGTTGTGCCTGTGAATAGGCTGCACGGGGAAGGTGAAGACCAGCAAGAGCTTTCAGGGCTGCCACCTTCCGTGTGGGACAAGGAGCCGGACGTTTGCCTTTTCGGGAACAGGCTCTGCCGAGGATGCCCACCGTGAGAGATTGCGTCTCTGGGAAAGCATAGATCCCAAAACCTGTTGTGCCTGTGAATAGGCTGCACGGGGAAGGCGAAGACCAGCAAGAGCTTTCAGGGCTGCCACCTTCCGTGTGGGACAAGGAGCCGGACGTTTGCCTTTTCGGGAACAGGCTCTGCCGAGGATGCGCACCGTGAGAGATTGCGTCTCTGGGCAAGGAGAGATTCCCAGTGCGGTTGTGCCTGTGAATAGGCTGCAGGGGGAAGGTGAAGACCAGCAAGAGCTTTCAGGGCTGCCACCTTCCGTGTGGGACAAGGAGCCGGACGTTTGCCTTTTCGGGAACAGGCTCTGCCGAGGATGCGCACCGTGAGATGTTCCTTCTCTGGGCAAGCACAGATCCCAAAACCTGTTGTGCCTGTGAATAGGCTGCAGGGGGAAGGTGAAGACCAGCAAGAGCTTTCAGGGCTGCCACCTTCCGTGTGGGACAAGGAGCCGGACGTTTGCCTTTTCGGGAACAGGCTCTGCCGAGGATGCGCACCGTGAGAGATTGCGTCTCTGGGAAAGCATAGATCGCAAAATCTGTTGTGCCTGTGAATAGGCTGCACGGGGAAGGCGAAGACCAGCAAGAGCTTTCAGGGCTGCCACCTTCCGTGTGGGACAAGGAGCCGGACGTTTGCCTTTTCGGGAACAGGCTCTGCCGAGGATGCGCACCGTGAGATGTTCCTTCTCTGGGCAAGCACAGATCCCCAAACCTGTTGTGCCTGTGAATAGGCTGCAGGGGGAAGGTGAAGACCAGCAAGAGCTTTCAGGGCTGCCACCTTCCGTGTGGGACAAGGAGCCGGACGTTTGCCTTTTCGGGTACAGGCTCTGCCGAGGATGCCCACCGTGAGAGATTGCGTCTCTGGGAAAGCATAGATCCCAAAACCTGTTGTGCCTGTGAATAGGCTGCACGGGGAAGGCGAAGACCAGCAAGAGCTTTCAGGGCTGCCACCTTCCGTGTGGGACAAGGAGCCGGACGTTTGCCTTTTCGGGAACAGGCTCTGCCGAGGATGCGCACCGTGAGAGATTGCGTCTCTGGGCAAGCAGAGATTCCCAGTGCGGTTGTGCCTGTGAATAGGCTGCAGGGGGAAGGTGAAGACCAGCAACAGCTTTCCGGGCTGCCACCTTCCGTGTGGGACAAGGAGCCGGACGTTTGCCTTTTCGGGAACAGGCTCTGCCGAGGATGCGCACCGTGAGATGTTCCTTCTCTGGGCAAGCACAGATCCCAAAACCTGTTGTGCCTGTGAATAGGCTGCAGGGGGAAGGTGAAGACCAGCAAGAGCTTTCAGGGCTGCCACCTTCCATGTGGGACAAGGAGCCGGACGTTTGCCTTTTCGGGAACAGGCTCTGCCGAGGATGCGCACCGTGAGAGATTGCGTCTTTGGGAAAGCATAGATCGCAAAATCTGCTGTGCCTGTGAATAGGCTGCACGGGGAAGGCGAAGACCAGCAAGAGCTTTCAGGGCTGCCACCTTCCGTGTGGGACAAGGAGCCGGACGTTTGCCTTTTCGGGAACAGGCTCTGCCGAGGATGCGCACCGTGAGATGTTCCTTCTCTGGGCAAGCACAGATCCCCAAACCTGTTGTGCCTGTGAATAGGCTGCACGGGGAAGGTGAAGACCAGCAAGAGCTTTCAGGGCTGCCACCTTCCGTGTGGGACAAGGAGCCGGACGTTTGCCTTTTCGGGAACAGGCTCTGCCGAGGATGCCCACCGTGAGAGATTGCGTCTTGGGGCAAGCACAGATCCCAAAACCTGTTGTGCCTGTGAATAGGCTGCACGGGGAAGGTGAAGACCAGCAAGAGCTTTCAGGGCTGCCACCTTCCGTGTGGGACAAGGAGCCGGACGTTTGCCTTTTCGGGAACAGGCTCTGCCGAGGATGCAAACCGTGACGGATTGCGTCTTTGGGAAAGCAGAGATTCCCAGTGCGGTTGTGCCTGTGAATAGGCTGCAGGGGGAAGGTGAAGACCAGCAAGAGCTTTCAGGGCTGCCACCTTCCGTGTGGGACAAGGAGCCGCACGTTTGCCTTTTCGGGAACAGGCTCTGCCGAGGATGCCCACCGTGAGATGTTCCTTCTCTGGGCAAGCACAGATCCCCAAACCTGTTGTGCCTGTGAATAGGCTGCAGGGGGAAGGTGAAGACCAGCAAGAGCTTTCAGGGCTGCCACCTTCCGTGTGGGACAAGGAGCCGGACGTTTGCCTTTTCGGGAACAGGCTCTGCCGAGGATGCGCACCGTGAGAGATTGCGTCTCTGGGAAAGCATAGATCCCAAAACCTGTTGTGCCTGTGAATAGGCTGCACGGGGAAGGCGAAGACCAGCAAGAGCTTTCAGGGCTGCCACCTTCCGTGTGGGACAAGGAGCCGGACGTTTGCCTTTTCGGGAACAGGCTCTGCCGAGGATGCGCACCGTGAGATGTTCCTTCTCTGGGCAAGCACAGATCCCCAAACCTGTTGTGCCTGTGAATAGGCTGCACGGGGAAGGTGAAGACCAGCAACAGCTTTCAGGGCTGCCACCTTCCGTGTGGGACAAGGAGCCGGACGTTTGCCTTTTCGGGAACAGGCTCTGCCGAGGATGCGCACCGTGAGATGTTCCTTCTCTGGGCAAGCACAGATCCCAAAACCTGTTGTGCCTGTGAATAGGCTGCAGGGGGAAGGTGAAGACCAGCAACAGCTTTCCGGGCTGCCACCTTCCGTGTGGGACAAGGAGCCGGACGTTTGCCTTTTCGGGAACAGGCTCTGCCGAGGATGCGCACCGTGAGAGATTGCGTCTCTGGGAAAGCACAGATCGCAAAACCTGTTGTGCCTGTGAATAGCCTGCACGGGGAAGGCGAAGACCAGCAAGAGCTTTCAGGGCTGCCACCTTCCGTGTGGGACAAGGAGCCGGACGTTTGCCTTTTCGGGAACAGGCTCTGCCGAGGATGCGCACCGTGAGAGATTGCGTTTTGGGGCAAACACAGATCCCAAAACCTGTTGTGCCTGTGAATAGGCTGCACGGGGAAGGTGAAGACCAGCAAGAGCTTTCAGGGCTGCCACCTTCCGTGTGGGACAAGGAGCCGGACGTTTGCCTTTTCGGGAACAGGCTCTGCCGAGGATGCCCACCGTGAGAGATTGCGTCTCTGGGAAAGCATAGATCCCAAAACCTGTTGTGCCTGTGAATAGGCTGCACGGGGAAGGCGAAGACCAGCAACAGCTTTCAGGGCTGCCACCTTCCGTGTGGGACAAGGAGCCGGACGTTTGCCTTTTCGGGAACAGGCTCTGCCGAGGATGCGCACCGTGAGAGATTGCGTCTCTGGGCAAGCAGAGATTCCCAGTGCGGTTGTGCCTGTGAATAGGCTGCAGGGGGAAGGTGAAGACCAGCAACAGCTTTCCGGGCTGCCACCTTCCGTGTGGGACAAGGAGCCGGACGTTTGCCTTTTCGGGAACAGGCTCTGCCGAGGATGCGCACCGTGAGATGTTCCTTCTCTGGGCAAGCACAGATCCCCAAACCTGTTGTGCCTGTGAATAGGCTGCAGGGGGAAGGTGAAGACCAGCAAGAGCTTTCAGGGCTGCCACCTTCCGTGTGGGACAAGGAGCCGGACGTTTGCCTTTTCGGGTACAGGCTCTGCCGAGGATGCCCACCGTGAGAGATTGCGTCTCTGGGAAAGCATAGATCCCAAAACCTGTTGTGCCTGTGAATAGGCTGCACGGGGAAGGCGAAGACCAGCAAGAGCTTTCAGGGCTGCCACCTTCCGTGTGGGACAAGGAGCCGGACGTTTGCCTTTTCGGGAACAGGCTCTGCCGAGGATGCGCACCGTGAGAGATTGCGTCTCTGGGCAAGCAGAGATTCCCAGTGCGGTTGTGCCTGTGAATAGGCTGCAGGGGGAAGGTGAAGACCAGCAACAGCTTTCCGGGCTGCCACCTTCCGTGTGGGACAAGGAGCCGGACGTTTGCCTTTTCGGGAACAGGCTCTGCCGAGGATGCGCACCGTGAGATGTTCCTTCTCTGGGCAAGCACAGATCCCCAAACCTGTTGTGCCTGTGAATAGGCTGCAGGGGGAAGGTGAAGACCAGCAAGAGCTTTCAGGGCTGCCACCTTCCGTGTGGGACAAGGAGCCGGACGTTTGCCTTTTCGGGAACAGGCTCTGCCGAGGATGCGCACCGTGAGAGATTGCGTCTCTGGGCAAGCAGAGATTCCCAGTGCGGTTGTGCCTGTGAATAGGCTGCAGGGGGAAGGTGAAGACCAGCAACAGCTTTCCAGGCTGCCACCTTCCGTGTGGGACAAGGAGCCGGACGTTTGCCTTTTTGGGAACAGGCTCTGCCGAGGATGCGCACCGTGAGGGATTGCGTCTCTGGGCAAGCAGAGATTCCCAGTGCGGTTGTGCCTGTGAATAGGCTGCAGGGGGAAGGTGAAGACCAGCAACAGCTTTCCGGGCTGCCACCTTCCGTGTGGGACAAGGAGCCGGACGTTTGCCTTTTTGGGAACAGGCTCTGCCGAGGATGCGCACCGTGAGGGATTGCGTCTTTGGGAAAGCAGAGATTCCCAGTGCGGTTGTGCCTGTGAATAGGCTGCAGGGGGAAGGTGAAGACCAGCAAGAGCTTTCAGGGCTGCCACCTTCCGTGTGGGACAAGGAGCCGGACGTTTGCCTTTTCGGGAACAGGGTCTGCCGAGGATGCGCACCGTGAGATGTTCCTTCTCTGGGCAAGCAGAGATTCCCAGTGCGGTTGTGCCTGTGAATAGGCTGCAGGGGGAAGGTGAAGACCAGCAACAGCTTTCCGGGCTGCCACCTTCCGTGTGGGACAAGGAGCCGGACGTTTGCCTTTTCGGGAACAGGCTCTGCCGAGGATGCGCACCGTGAGATGTTCCTTCTCTGGGCAAGCACAGATCCCCAAACCTGTTGTGCCTGTGAATAGGCTGCAGGGGGAAGGTGAAGACCAGCAAGAGCTTTCAGGGCTGCCACCTTCCGTGTGGGACAAGGAGCCGGACGTTTGCCTTTTCGGGAACAGGCTCTGCCGAGGATGCGCACCGTGAGATGTTCCTTCTCTGGGCAAGCACAGATCCCAAAACCTGTTGTGCCTGTGAATAGGCTGCAGGGGGAAGGTGAAGACCAGCAACAGCTTTCCGGGCTGCCACCTTCCGTGTGGGACAAGGAGCCGGACGTTTGCCTTTTCGGGAACAGGCTCTGCCGAGGATGCGCACCGTGAGAGATTGCGTCTCTGGGAAAGCACAGATCGCAAAACCTGTTGTGCCTGTGAATAGGCTGCACGGGGAAGGCGAAGACCAGCAAGAGCTTTCAGGGCTGCCACCTTCCGTGTGGGACAAGGAGCCGGACGTTTGCCTTTTCGGGAACAGGCTCTGCCGAGGATGCGCACCGTGAGAGATTGCGTCTCTGGGCAAGCAGAGATTCCCAGTGCGGTTGTGCCTGTGAATAGGCTGCAGGGGGAAGGTGAAGACCAGCAACAGCTTTCCAGGCTGCCACCTTCCGTGTGGGACAAGGAGCCGGACGTTTGCCTTTTTGGGAACAGGCTCTGCCGAGGATGCGCACCGTGAGATGTTCCTTCTCTGGGCAAGCACAGATCCCAAAACCTGTTGTGCCTGTGAATAGGCTGCAGGGGGAAGGTGAAGACCAGCAACAGCTTTCAGGGCTGCCACCTTCCGTGTGGGACAAGGAGCCGGACGTTTGCCTTTTCGGGAACAGGCTCTGCCGAGGATGCGCACCGTGAGGGATTGCGTCTTTGGGAAAGCAGAGATTCCCAGTGCGGTTGTGCCTGTGAATAGGCTGCAGGGGGAAGGTGAAGACCAGCAAGAGCTTTCAGGGCTGCCACCTTCCGTGTGGGACAAGGAGCCGGACGTTTGCCTTTTCGGGAACAGGCTCTGCCGAGGATGCGCACCGTGAGAGATTGCGTCTTTGGGAAAGCAGAGATTCCCAGTGCGGTGGTGCCTGTGAATAGGCTGCAGGGGGAAGGTGAAGACCAGCAAGAGCTTTCAGGGCTGCCACCTTCCGTGTGGGACAAGGAGCCGGACGTTTGCCTTTTCGGGAACAGGCTCTGCCGAGGATGCGCACCGTGAGATGTTCCTTCTCTGGGCAAGCACAGATCCCCAAACCTGTTGTGCCTGTGAATAGGCTGCAGGGGGAAGGTGAAGACCAGCAAGAGCTTTCAGGGCTGCCACCTTCCGTGTGGGACAAGGAGCCGGACGTTTGCCTTTTCGGGAACAGGCTCTGCCGAGGATGCGCACCGTGAGATGTTCCTTCTCTGGGCAAGCACAGATCCCAAAACCTGTTGTGCCTGTGAATAGGCTGCAGGGGGAAGGCGAAGACCAGCAACAGCTTTCCGGGCTGCCACCTTCCGTGTGGGACAAGGAGCCGGACGTTTGCCTTTTCGGGAACAGGCTCTGCCGAGGATGCGCACCGTGAGAGATTGCGTCTCTGGGAAAGCACAGATCGCAAAACCTGTTGTGCCTGTGAATAGCCTGCACGGGGAAGGCGAAGACCAGCAAGAGCTTTCAGGGCTGCCACCTTCCGTGTGGGACAAGGAGCCGGACGTTTGCCTTTTTGGGAACAGGCTCTGCCGAGGATGCGCACCGTGAGAGATTGCGTCTCTGGGAAAGCATAGATCGCAAAATATGTTGTGCCTGTGAATAGGCTGCACGGGGAAGGCGAAGACCAGCAACAGCTCTCCGGGCTGCCACCTTCCGTGTGGGACAAGGAGCCGGACGTTTGCCTTTTCGGGAACAGGCTCTGCCGAGCATGCGCACCGTGAGAGATTGCGTCTCTGGGAAAGCATAGATCGCAAAATCTGTTGTGCCTGTGAATAGGCTGCACGGGGAAGGCGAAGACCAGCAAGAGCTTTCAGGGCTGCCACCTTCCGTGTGGGACAAGGAGCCGGACGTTTGCCTTTTCGGGAACAGTCTCTGCCGAGGATGCGCAACGTGAGAGATTGCGTCTTTGGGAAAGCAGAGATTCCCAGTGCGGTGGTGCCTGTGAATAGGCTGCAGGGGGAAGGTGAAGACCAGCAAGAGCTTTCAGGGCTGCCACCTTCCGTGTGGGACAAGGAGCCGGACGTTTGCCTTTTCGGGAACAGGCTCTGCCGAGGATGCGCACCGTGAGATGTTCCTTCTCTGGGCAAGCACAGATCCCCAAACCTGTTGTGCCTGTGAATAGGCTGCAGGGGGAAGGTGAAGACCAGCAAGAGCTTTCAGGGCTGCCACCTTCCGTGTGGGACAAGGAGCTGAACGTTTGCCTTTTCGGGAACAGGCTCTGCCGAGGATGCGCACCGTGAGAGATTGCGTCTCTGGGAAAGCACAGATCGCAAAACCTGTTGTGCCTGTGAATAGGCTGCACGGGGAAGGCGAAGACCAGCAAGAGCTTTCAGGGCTGCCACCTTCCGTGTGGGACAAGGAGCCGGACGTTTGCCTTTTCGGGAACAGGCTCTGCCGAGGATGCCCACCGTGAGAGATTGCGTCTTGGGGCAAGCACAGATCCCAAAACCTGTTGTGCCTGTGAATAGGCTGCACGGGGAAGGTGAAGACCAGCAAGAGCTTTCCGGGCTGCCACCTTCCGTGTGGGACAAGGAGCCGGACGTTTGCCTTTTCGGGAACAGGCTCTGCCGAGGATGCCCACCGTGAGAGATTGCGTCTCTGGGAAAGCACAGATCCCAAAACCTGTTGTGCCTGTGAATAGGCTGCACGGGGAAGGCGAAGACCAGCAAGAGCTTTCAGGGCTGCCACCTTCCGTGTGGGACAAGGAGCCGGACGTTTGCCTTTTCGGGAACAGGCTCTGCCGAGGATGCGCACCGTGAGATGTTCCTTCTCTGGGCAAGCACAGATCCCAAAACCTGTTGTGCCTGTGAATAGGCTGCAGGGGGAAGGTGAAGACCAGCAACAGCTTTCCGGGCTGCCACCTTCCGTGTGGGACAAGGAGCCGGACGTTTGCCTTTTCGGGAACAGGCTCTGCCGAGGATGCGCACCGTGAGAGATTGCGTCTCTGGGCAAGCAGAGATCGCAAAATCTGTTGTGCCTGTGAATAGGCTGCACGGGGAAGGCGAAGACCAGCAAGAGCTTTCAGGGCTGCCACCTTCCGTGTGGGACAAGGAGCCGGACGTTTGCCTTTTCGGGAACAGGCTCTGCCGAGGATGCGCACCGTGAGATGTTCCTTCTCTGGGCAAGCACAGATCCCCAAACCTGTTGTGCCTGTGAATAGGCTGCAGGGGGAAGGTGAAGACCAGCAAGAGCTTTCAGGGCTGCCACCTTCCGTGTGGGACAAGGAGCCGGACGTTTGCCTTTTCGGGAACAAACTCTGCCGAGGATGCGCACCGTGAGGGATTGCGTCTTTCGGAAAGCAGAGATTCCCAGTGCGGTTGTGCCTGTGAATAGGCTGCAGGGGGAAGGTGAAGACCAGCACCAGCTTTCCGGGCTGCCACCTTCCGTGTGGGACAAGGAGCCGGACGTTTGCCTTTTTGGGAACAGGCTCTGCCGAGGATGCGCACCGTGAGAGATTGCGTCTCTGGGAAAGCATAGATCGCAAAATATGTTGTGCCTGTGAATAGGCTGCACGGGGAAGGCGAAGACCAGCAACAGCTTTCCGGGCTGCCACCTTCCGTGTGGGACAAGGAGCCGGACGTTTGCCTTTTCGGGAACAGGCTCTGCCGAGGATGCGCACCGTGAGAGATTGCGTCTCTGGGAAAGCATAGATCGCAAAATCTGTTGTGCCTGTGAATAGGCTGCACGGGGAAGGCGAACACCAGCAAGAGCTTTCAGGGCTGCCACCTTCCGTGTGGGACAAGGAGCCGGACGTTTGCCTTTTCGGGAACAGTCTCTGCCGAGGATGCGCAACGTGAGAGATTGCGTCTTTGGGAAAGCAGAGATTCCCAGTGCGGTGGTGCCTGTGAATAGGCTGCAGGGGGAAGGTGAAGACCAGCAAGAGCTTTCAGGGCTGCCACCTTCCGTGTGGGACAAGGAGCCGGACGTTTGCCTTTTCGGGAACAGGCTCTGCCGAGGATGCGCACCGTGAGATGTTCCTTCTCTGGCCAAGCACAGATCCCCAAACCTGTTGTGCCTGTGAATAGGCTGCACGGGGAAGGCGAAGACCAGCAAGAGCTTTCAGGGCTGCCACCTTCCGTGTGGGACAAGGAGCCGGACGTTTGCCTTTTCGGGAACAGGCTCTGCCGAGGATGCGCACCGTGAGATGTTCCTTCTCTGGGCAAGCACAGATCCCCAAACCTGTTGTGCCTGTGAATAGGCTGCAGGGGGAAGGTGAAGACCAGCACCAGCTTTCCGGGCTGCCACCTTCCGTGTGGGACAAGGAGCCGGACGTTTGCCTTTTTGGGAACAGGCTCTGCCGAGGATGCGCACCGTGAGAGATTGCGTCTCTGGGAAAGCATAGATCGCAAAATCTGTTGTGCCTGTGAATAGGCTGCACGGGGAAGGCGAAGACCAGCAAGAGCTTTCAGGGCTGCCACCTTCCGTGTGGGACAAGGAGCCGGACGTTTGCCTTTTCGGGAACAGGCTCTGCCGAGGATGCGCACCGTGAGATGTTCCTTCTCTGGGCAAGCACAGATCCCCAAACCTGTTGTGCCTGTGAATAGGCTGCAGGGGGAAGGTGAAGACCAGCACCAGCTTTCCGGGCTGTCACCTTCCGTGTGGGACAAGGAGCCGGACGTTTGCCTTTTTGGGAACAGGCTCTGCCGAGGATGCGCACCGTGAGAGATTGCGTCTCTGGGAAAGCACAGATCGCAAAACCTGTTGTGCCTGTGAATAGGCTGCACGGGGAAGGCGAAGACCAGCAAGAGCTTTCAGGGCTGCCACCTTCCGTGTGGGACAAGGAGCCGGACGTTTGCCTTTTCGGGAACAGGCTCTGCCGAGGATGCGCACCGTGAGAGATTGCGTCTTGGGGCAAGCACAGATCCCAAAACCTGTTGTGCCTGTGAATAGGCTGCACGGGGAAGGTGAAGACCAGCAAGAGCTTTCAGGGCTGCCACCTTCCGTGTGGGACAAGGAGCCGGACGTTTGCCTTTTCGGGAACAGGCTCTGCCGAGGATGCCCACCGTGAGAGATTGCGTCTCTGGGAAAGCAGAGATCCCAAAACCTGTTGTGCCTGTGAATAGGCTGCACGGGGAAGGCGAAGACCAGCAAGAGCTTTCAGGGCTGCCACCTTCCGTGTGGGACAAGGAGCCGGACGTTTGCCTTTTCGGGAACAGGCTCTGCCGAGGATGCGCACCGTGAGATGTTCCTTCTCTGGGCAAGCACAGATCCCAAAACCTGTTGTGCCTGTGAATAGGCTGCAGGGGGAAGGTGAAGACCAGCAAGAGCTTTCAGGGCTGCCACCTTCCGTGTGGGACAAGGAGCCGGACGTTTGCCTTTTCGGGAACAGGCTCTGCCGAGGATGCGCACCGTGAGAGATTGCGTCTCTGGGAAAGCATAGATCGCAAAATCTGTTGTGCCTGTGAATAGGCTGCACGGGGAAGGCGAAGACCAGCAAGAGCTTTCAGGGCTGCCACCTTCCGTGTGGGACAAGGAGCCGGACGTTTGCCTTTTCGGGAACAGGCTCTGCCGAGGATGCGCACCGTGAGGGATTGCGTCTTTGGGAAAGCAGAGATTCCCAGTGCGGTTGTGCCTGTGAATAGGCTGCAGGGGGAAGGTGAAGACCAGCAAGAGCTTTCAGGGCTGCCACCTTCCGTGTGGGACAAGGAGCCGGACGTTTGCCTTTTCGGGAACAGGCTCTGCCGAGGATGCGCACCGTGAGGGATTGCGTCTTTGGGAAAGCAGAGATTCCCAGTGCGGTGGTGCCTGTGAATAGGCTGCAGGGGGAAGGTGAAGACCAGCAAGAGCTTTCAGGGCTGCCACCTTCCGTGTGGGACAAGGAGCCGGACGTTTGCCTTTTCGGGAACAGGCTCTGCCGAGGATGCGCACCGTGAGATGTTCCTTCTCTGGCCAAGCACAGATCCCCAAACCTGTTGTGCCTGTGAATAGGCTGCAGGGGGAAGGTGAAGACCAGCAACAGCTTTCAGGGCTGCCACCTTCCGTGTGGGACAAGGAGCCGGACGTTTGCCTTTTCGGGAACAGGCTCTGCCGAGGATGCGCACCGTGAGGGATTGCGTCTTTGGGAAAGCAGAGATTCCCAGTGCGGTTGTGCATGTGAATAGGCTGCAGGGGGAAGGTGAAGACCAGCAAGAGCTTTCAGGGCTGCCACCTTCCGTGTGGGACAAGGAGCCGGACGTTTGCCTTTTCGGGAACAGGCTCTGCCGAGGATGCGCACCGTGAGAGATTGCGTCTTTGGGAAAGCAGAGATTCCCAGTGCGGTTGTGCCTGTGAATAGGCTGCAGGGGGAAGGTGAAGACCAGCAAGAGCTTTCCGGGCTGCCACCTTCCGTGTGGGACAAGGAGCCGGACGTTTGCCTTTTCGGGAACAGGCTCTGCCGAGGATGCGCACCGTGAGAGATTGCGTCTTGGGGCAAGCACAGATCCCAAAAACTGTTGTGCCTGTGAATAGGCTGCAGGGGGAAGGTGAAGACCAGCAAGAGCTTTCAGGGCTGCCACCTTCCATGTGGGACAAGGAGCCGGACGTTTGCCTTTTCGGGAACAAGCTCTGCCGAGGATGCGCACCGTGAGGGATTGCGTCTTTGGGAAAGCAGAGATTCCCAGTGCGGTTGTGCCTGTGAATAGGCTGCAGGGGGAAGGTGAAGACCAGCAAGAGCTTTCAGGGCTGCCACCTTCCGTGTGGGACAAGGAGCCGGACGTTTGCCTTTTCGGGAACAGGCTCTGCCGAGGATGCGCACCGTGAGATGTTCCTTCTCTGGGCAAGCAGAGATCCCAAAACCTGTTGTGCCTGTGAATAGGCTGCACGGGGAAGGTGAAGACCAGCAAGAGCTTTCCGGGCTGCCACCTTCCGTGTGGGACAAGGAGCCGGACGTTTGCCTTTTCGGGAACAGGCTCTGCCGAGGATGCGCACCGTGAGATGTTCCTTCTCTGGGCAAGCACAGATCCCAAAACCTGTTGTGCCTGTGAATAGGCTGCAGGGGGAAGGTGAAGACCAGCAAGAGCTTTCCGGGCTGCCACCTTCCGTGTGGGACAAGGAGCCGGACGTTTGCCTTTTCGGGAACAGGCTCTGCCGAGGATGCGCACCGCGAGAGATTGCGTCTCTGGGAAAGCACAGATCGCAAAACCTGTAGTGCCTGTGAATAGGCTGCACGGGGAAGGCGAAGACCAGCAAGAGCTTTCAGGGCTGCCACATTCCGTGTGGGACAAGGAGCCGGACGTTTGCCTTTTCGGGAACAGGCTCTGCCGAGGATGCGCACCGTGAGAGATTGCGTCTTGGGGCAAGCACAGATCCCAAAACCTGTTGTGCCTGTGAATAGGCTGCACGGGGAAGGTGAAGACCAGCAAGAGCTTTCAGGGCTGCCACCTTCCGTGTGGGACAAGGAGCCGGACGTTTGCCTTTTCGGGAACAGGCTCTGCCGAGGATGCCCACCGTGAGAGATTGCGTCTCTGGGAAAGCATAGATCCCAAAACCTGTTGTGCCTGTGAATAGGCTGCACGGGGAAGGCGAAGACCAGCAAGAGCTTTCAGGGCTGCTACCTTCCGTGTGGGACAAGGAGCCGGACGTTTGCCTTTTCGGGAACAGGCTCTGCCGAGGATGCGCACCGTGAGAGATTGCGTCTCTGGGCAAGCAGAGATTCCCAGTGCGGTTGTGCCTGTGAATAGGCTGCAGGGGGAAGGTGAAGACCAGCAACAGCTTTCCGGGCTGCCACCTTCCGTGTGGGACAAGGAGCCGGACGTTTGCCTTTTCGGGAACAGGCTCTGCCGAGGATGCGCACCGTGAGATGTTCCTTCTCTGGGCAAGCAGAGATCCCCAAACCTGTTGTGCCTGTGAATAGGCTGCACGGGGAAGGTGAAGACCAGCAAGAGCTTTCAGGGCTGCCACCTTCCGTGTGGGACAAGGAGCCGGACGTTTGCCTTTTCGGGAACAGGCTCTGCCGAGGATGCGCACCGTGAGAGATTGCGTCTCTGGGAAAGCATATATCGCAAAATCTGTTGTGCCTGTGAATAGGCTGCACGGGGAAGGCGAAGACCAGCAAGAGCTTTCAGGGCTGCCACCTTCCGTGTGGGACAAGGAGCCGGACGTTTGCCTTTTCGGGAACAGGCTCTGCCGAGGATGCGCACCGTGAGATGTTCCTTCTCTGGGCAAGCACAGATCCCAAAACCTGTTGTGCCTGTGAATAGGCTGCAGGGGGAAGGTGAAGACCAGCAAGAGCTTTCAGGGCTGCCACCTTCCGTGTGGGACAAGGAGCCGGACGTTTGCCTTTTCGGGAACAAACTCTGCCGAGGATGCGCACCATGAGGGATTGCGTCTTTGGGAAAGCAGAGATTACCAGTTCGGTTGTGCCTGTGAAAAGGCTGCAGGGGGAAGGTGAAGACCAGCAACAGCTTTCAGGGCTGCCACCTTCCGTGTGGGACAAGGAGCCGGACGTTTGCCTTTTCGGGAACAGGCTCTGCCGAGGATGCGCACCGTGAGAGATTGCGTCTTTGGGAAAGCAGAGATTCCCAGTGCGGTGGTGCCTGTGAATAGGCTGCACGGGGAAGGTGAAGACCAGCAAGAGCTTTCAGGGCTGCCACCTTCCGTGTGGGACAAGGAGCCGGACGTTTGCCTTTTCGGGAACAGGCTCTGCCGAGGATGCGCACCGTGAGATGTTCCTTCTCTGGGCAAGCACAGATCCCAAAACCTGTTGTGCCTGTGAATAGGCTGCAGGGGGAAGGTGAAGACCAGCAACAGCTTTCCGGGCTGCCACCTTCCGTGTGGGACAAGGAGCCGGACGTTTGCCTTTTCGGGAACAGGCTCTGCCGAGGATGCCCACCGTGAGAGATTGCGTCTCTGGGAAAGCATAGATCCCAAAACCTGTTGTGCCTGTGAATAGGCTGCACGGGGAAGGCGAAGACCAGCAAGAGCTTTCAGGGCTGCCACCTTCCGTGTGGGACAAGGAGCCGGACGTTTGCCTTTTCGGGAACAGGCTCTGCCGAGGATGCGCACCGTGAGGGATTGCGTCTTTGGGAAAGCAGAGATTCCCAGTGCGGTTGTGCCTGTGAATAGGCTGCAGGGGGAAGGTGAAGACCAGCAAGAGCTTTCAGGGCTGCCACCTTCCGTGTGGGACAAGGAGCCGGACGTTTGCCTTTTCGGGAACAGGCTCTGCCGAGGATGCGCATCGCGAGAGATTGCGTCTCTGGGAAAGCACAGATCGCAAAACCTGTTGTGCCTGTGAATAGGCTGCACGGGGAAGGTGAAGACCAGCAACAGCTTTCCGGGCTGCCACCTTCCGTGTGGGACAAGGAGCCGGACGTTTGCCTTTTCGGGAACAGGGTCTGCCGAGGATGCGCACCGTGAGATGTTCCTTCTCTGGGCAAGCACAGATCCCAAAACCTGTTGTGCCTGTGAATAGGCTGCAGGGGGAAGGTGAAGACCAGCAAGAGCTTTCAGGGCTGCCACCTTCCGTGTGGGACAAGGAGCCGGACGTTTGCCTTTTCGGGAACAGGCTCTGCCGAGGATGCGCACCGCGAGAGATTGCGTCTCTGGGAAAGCACAGATCGCAAAACCTGTTGTGCCTGTGAATAGGCTGCACGGGGAAGGCGAAGACCAGCAAGAGCTTTCAGGGCTGCCACCTTCCGTGTGGGACAAGGAGCCGGACGTTTGCCTTTTCGGGAACAGGCTCTGCCGAGGATGCGCACCGTGAGATGTTCCTTCTCTGGGCAAGCACAGATCCCCAAACCTGTTGTGCCTGTGAATAGGCTGCAGGGGGAAGGTGAAGACCAGCAAGAGCTTTCCGGGCTGCCACCTTCCGTGTGGGACAAGGAGCCGGACGTTTGCCTTTTCGGGAACAGGCTCTGCCGAGGATGCGCACCGTGAGAGATTGCGTCTCTGGGCAAGCAGAGATCCCAAAACCTGTTGTGCCTGTGAATAGGCTGCAGGGGGAAGGTGAAGACCAGCAAGAGCTTTCAGGGCTGCCACCTTCCGTGTGGGACAAGGAGCCGGACGTTTGCCTGTTCGGGAACAGGCTCTGTCGAGGATGCGCACCGTGAGGGATTGCGTCTTTGGGAAAGCAGAGATTCCCAGTGCGGTTGTTCCTGTGAATAGGCTGCAGGGGGAAGGTGAAGACCAGCAACAGCTTTCAGGGCTGCCACCTTCCGTGTGGGACAAGGAGCCGGACTTTTGCCTTTTCGGGAACAGGCTCTGCCGAGGATGCGCACCGTGAGAGATTGCGTCTTTGGGAAAGCAGAGATTCCCAGTGCGGTGGTGCCTGTGAATAGGCTGCAGGGGGAAGGTGAAGACCAGCAAGAGCTTTCCGGGCTGCCACCTTCCGTGTGGGACAAGGAGCCGGACGTTTGCCTTTTCGGGAACAGGCTCTGCCGAGGATGCGCACCGTGAGATGTTCCTTCTCTGGGCAAGCACAGATCCCAAAACCTGTTGTGCCTGTGAATAGGCTGCAGGGGGAAGGTGAAGACCAGCAACAGCTTTCCGGGCTGCCACCTTCCGTGTGGGACAAGGAGCCGGACGTTTGCCTTTTCGGGAACAGGCTCTGCCGAGGATGTGCACCGTGAGATGTTCCTTCTCTGGGCAAGCACAGATCCCAAAACCTGTTGTGCCTGTGAATAGGCTGCAGGGGGAAGGTGAAGACCAGCAAGAGCTTTCCGGGCTGCCACCTTCCGTGTGGGACAAGGAGCCGGACGTTTGCCTTTTCGGGAACAGGCTCTGCCGAGGATGCGCACCGCGAGAGATTGCGTCTCTGGGAAAGCACAGATCGCAAAACCTGTTGTGCCTGTGAATAGGCTGCAGGGGGAAGGCGAAGACCAGCAAGAGCTTTCAGGGCTGCCACCTTCCGTGTGGGACAAGGAGCCGGACGTTTGCCTTTTCGGGAACAGGCTCTGCCGAGGATGCGCACCGTGAGAGATTGCGTCTTGGGGCAAGCACAGATCCCAAAACCTGTTGTGCCTGTGAATAGGCTGCACGGGGAAGGTGAAGACCAGCAAGAGCTTTCAGGGCTGCCACCTTCCGTGTGGGACAAGGAGCCGGACGTTTGCCTTTTCGGGAACAGGCTCTGCCGAGGATGCCCACCGTGAGAGATTGCGTCTCTGGGAAAGCATAGATCCCAAAACCTGTTGTGCCTGTGAATAGGCTGCACGGGGAAGGCGAAGACCAGCAAGAGCTTTCAGGGCTGCCACCTTCCGTGTGGGACAAGGAGCCGGACGTTTGCCTTTTCGGGAACAGGCTCTGCCGAGGATGCGCACCGTGAGAGATTGCGTCTCTGGGCAAGCAGAGATTCCCAGTGCGGTTGTGCCTGTGAATAGGCTGCAGGGGGAAGGTGAAGACCAGCAACAGCTTTCTGGGCTGCCACCTTCCGTGTGGGACAAGGAGCCGGACGTTTGCCTTTTCGGGAACAGGCTCTGCCGAGGATGCGCACCGTGAGATGTTCCTTCTCTGGGCAAGCACAGATCCCAAAACCTGTTGTGCCTGTGAATAGGCTGCAGGGGGAAGGTGAAGACCAGCAAGAGCTTTCAGGGCTGCCACCTTCCGTGTGGGACAAGGAGCCGGACGTTTGCCTTTTCGGGAACAGGCTCTGCCGAGGATGCGCACCGTGAGAGATTGCGTCTCTGGGAAAGCATAGATCGCAAAATCTGTTGTGCCTGTGAATAGGCTGCACGGGGAAGGCGAAGACCAGCAAGAGCTTTCAGGGCTGCCACCTTCCGTGTGGGACAAGGAGCCGGACGTTTGCCTTTTCGGGAACAGGCTCTGCCGAGGATGCGCACCGTGAGATGTTCCTTCTCTGGGCAAGCACAGATCCCCAAACCTGTTGTGTCTGTGAATAGGCTGCAGGGGGAAGGTGAAGACCAGCAAGAGCTTTCCGGGCTGCCACCTTCCGTGTGGGACAAGGAGCCGGACGTTTGCCTTTTCGGGAACAAACTCTGCCGAGGATGCGCACCGTGTGGGATTGCGTCTTTGGGAAAGCAGAGATTCCCAGTGCGGTTGTGCCTGTGAAAAGGCTGCAGGGGGAAGGTGAAGACCAGCAAGAGCTTTCAGGGCTGCCACCTTCCGTGTGGGACAAGGAGCCGGACGTTTGCCTTTTCGGGAACAGGCTCTGCCGAGGATGCGCACCGTGAGAGATTGCGTCTTTGGGAAAGCAGAGATTCCCAGTGCGGTGGTGCCTGTGAATAGGCTGCAGGGGGAAGGTGAAGACCAGCAAGAGCTTTCAGGGCTGCCACCTTCCATGTGGGACAAGGAGCCGGACGTTTGCCTTTTCGGGAACAGGCTCTGCCGAGGATGCGCACCGTGAGATGTTCCTTCTCTGGGCAAGCACAGATCCCCAAACCTGTTGTGCCTGTGAATAGGCTGCAGGGGGAAGGTGAAGACCAGCAAGAGCTTTCAGGGCTGCCACCTTCCGTGTGGGACAAGGAGCCGGACCTTTGCCTTTTCGGGAACAGGCTCTGCCGAGGATGCGCACCGTGAGATGTTCCTTCTCTGGGCAAGCACAGATCCCAAAACCTGTTGTGCCTGTGAATAGGCTGCAGGGGGAAGGTGAAGACCAGCAAGAGCTTTCCGGGCTGCCACCTTCCGTGTGGGAAAAGGAGCCGGACGTTTGCCTTTTCGGGAACAGGCTCTGCCGAGGATGCCCACCGTGAGAGATTGCGTCTCTGGGAAAGCATAGATCCCAAAACCTGTTGTGCCTGTGAATAGGCTGCACGGGGAAGGCGAAGACCAGCAAGAGCTTTCAGGGCTGCCACCTTCCGTGTGGGACAAGGAGCCGGACATTTGCCTTTTCGGGAACAGGCTCTGCCGAGGATGCGCACCGTGAGAGATTGCGTCTTTGGGAAAGCAGAGATTCCCAGTGCGGTTGTGCCTGTGAATAGGCTGCAGGGGGAAGGTGAAGACCAGCAAGAGCTCTCAGGGCTGCCACCTTCCATGTGGGACAAGGAGCCGGACGTTTGCCTTTTCGGGAACAGGCTCTGCCGAGGATGCGCACCGTGAGAGATTGCGTCTTTGGGAAAGCAGAGATTCCCAGTGCGGTGGTGCCTGTGAATAGGCTGCAGGGGGAAGGTGAAGACCAGCAAGAGCTTTCCGGGCTGCCACCTTCCGTGTGGGACAAGGAGCCGGACGTTTGCCTTTTCGGGAACAGGCTCTGCCGAGGATGCGCACCGTGAGATGTTCCTTCTCTGGGCAAGCACAGATCCCAAAACCTGTTGTGCCTGTGAATAGGCTGCAGGGGGAAGGTGAAGACCAGCAAGAGCTTTCAGGGCTGCCACCTTCCGTGTGGGACAAGGAGCCGGACGTTTGCCTTTTCGGGAACAGGATCTGCCGAGGATGCGCACCGCGAGAGATTGCGTCTCTGGGAAAGCACAGATCGCAAAACCTGTTGTGCCTGTGAATAGGCTGCACGGGGAAGGCGAAGACCAGCAAGAGCTTTCAGGGCTGCCACCTTCCGTGTGGGACAAGGAGCCGGACGTTTGCCTTTTCGGGAACAGGCTCTGCCGAGGATGCGCACCGTGAGATGTTCCTTCTCTGGGCAAGCACAGATCCCCAAACCTGTTGTGCCTGTGAATAGGCTGCAGGGGGAAGGTGAAGACCAGCAAGAGCTTTCCGGGCTGCCACCTTCCGTGTGGGACAAGGAGCCGGACGTTTGCCTTTTCGGGAACAGGCTCTGCCGAGGATGCGCACCGTGAGAGATTGCGTCTCTGGGCAAGCAGAGATCCCAAAACCTGTTGTGCCTGTGAATAGGCTGCAGGGGGAAGGTGAAGACCAGCAAGAGCTTTCCGGGCTGCCACCTTCCGTGTGGGACAAGGAGCCGGACGTTTGCCTGTTCGGGAACAGGCTCTGTCGAGGATGCGCACCGTGAGGGATTGCGTCTTTGGGAAAGCAGAGATTCCCAGTGCGGTTGTTCCTGTGAATAGGCTGCAGGGGGAAGGTGAAGACCAGCAACAGCTTTCAGGGCTGCCACCTTCCGTGTGGGACAAGGAGCCGGACTTTTGCCTTTTCGGGAACAGGCTCTGCCGAGGATGCGCACCGTGAGAGATTGCGTCTTTGGGAAAGCAGAGATTCCCAGTGCGGTGGTGCCTGTGAATAGGCTGCAGGGGGAAGGTGAAGACCAGCAAGAGCTTTCCGGGCTGCCACCTTCCGTGTGGGACAAGGAGCCGGACGTTTGCCTTTTCGGGAACAGGCTCTGCCGAGGATGCGCACCGTGAGATGTTCCTTCTCTGGGCAAGCACAGATCCCCAAACCTGTTGTGCCTGTGAATAGGCTGCAGGGGGAAGGTGAAGACCAGCACCAGCTTTCCGGGCTGCCACCTTCCGTGTGGGACAAGGAGCCGGACGTTTGCCTTTTCGGGAACAGGCTCTGCCGAGGATGTGCACCGTGAGATGTTCCTTCTCTGGGCAAGCACAGATCCCAAAACCTGTTGTGCCTGTGAATAGGCTGCAGGGGGAAGGTGAAGACCAGCAAGAGCTTTCCGGGCTGCCACCTTCCGTGTGGGACAAGGAGCCGGACGTTTGCCTTTTCGGGAACAGGCTCTGCCGAGGATGCGCACCGTGAGAGATTGCGTCTTGGGGCAAGCACAGATCCCAAAACCTGTTGTGCCTGTGAATAGGCTGCACGGGGAAGGTGAAGACCAGCAAGAGCTTTCAGGGCTGCCACCTTCCGTGTGGGACAAGGAGCCGGACGTTTGCCTTTTCGGGAACAGGCTCTGCCGAGGATGCGCACCGTGAGAGATTGCGTCTCTGGGAAAGCATAGATCGCAAAATCTGTTGTGCCTGTGAATAGGCTGCACGGGGAAGGTGAAGACCAGCAAGAGCTTTCAGGGCTGCCACCTTCCGTGTGGGACAAGGAGCCGGACGTTTGCCTTTTCGGGAACAGGCTCTGCCGAGGATGCGCACCGTGAGATGTTCCTTCTCTGGGCAAGCACAGATCCCCAAACCTGTTGTGTCTGTGAATAGGCTGCAGGGGGAAGGTGAAGACCAGCAAGAGCTTTCAGGGCTGCCACCTTCCGTGTGGGACAAGGAGCCGGACATTTGCCTTTTCGGGAACAGGCTCTGCCGAGGATGCGCACCGTGAGAGATTGCGTCTTTGGGAAAGCAGAGATTCCCAGTGCGGTTGTGCCTGTGAATAGGCTGCAGGGGGAAGGTGAAGACCAGCAAGAGCTCTCAGGGCTGCCACCTTCCATGTGGGACAAGGAGCCGGACGTTTGCCTTTTCGGGAACAGGCTCTGCCGAGGATGCGCACCGTGAGAGATTGCGTCTTTGGGAAAGCAGAGATTCCCAGTGCGGTGGTGCCTGTGAATAGGCTGCAGGGGGAAGGTGAAGACCAGCAAGAGCTTTCCGGGCTGCCACCTTCCGTGTGGGACAAGGAGCCGGACGTTTGCCTTTTCGGGAACAGGCTCTGCCGAGGATGCGCACCGTGAGAGATTGCGTCTTTGGGAAAGCAGAGATTCCCAGTGCGGTTGTGCCTGTGAATAGGCTGCAGGGGGAAGGTGAAGACCAGCAAGAGCTCTCAGGGCTGCCACCTTCCATGTGGGACAAGGAGCCGGACGTTTGCCTTTTCGGGAACAGGCTCTGCCGAGGATGCGCACCGTGAGAGATTGCGTCTTTGGGAAAGCAGAGATTCCCAGTGCGGTGGTGCCTGTGAATAGGCTGCAGGGGGAAGGTGAAGACCAGCAAGAGCTTTCCGGGCTGCCACCTTCCGTGTGGGACAAGGAGCCGGACGTTTGCCTTTTCGGGAACAGGCTCTGCCGAGGATGCGCACCGTGAGATGTTCCTTCTCTGGGCAAGCACAGATCCCAAAACCTGTTGTGCCTGTGAATAGGCTGCAGGGGGAAGGTGAAGACCAGCAACAGCTTTCAGGGCTGCCACCTTCCGTGTGGGACAAGGAGCCGGACGTTTGCCTTTTCGGGAACAGGCTCTGCCGAGGATGCGCACCGTGAGGGATTGCGTCTTTGGGAAAGCAGAGATTCCCAGTGCGGTTGTGCCTGTGAATAGGCTGCACGGGGAAGGTGAAGACCAGCAAGAGCTTTCAGGGCTGCCACCTTCCGTGTGGGACAAGGAGCCGGACGTTTGCCTTTTCGGGAACAGGCTCTGCCGAGGATGCGCACCGTGAGATGTTCCTTCTCTGGGCAAGCACAGATCCCAAAACCTGTTGTGCCTGTGAATAGGCTGCAGGGGGAAGGTGAAGACCAGCAACAGCTTTCCGGGCTGCCACCTTCCGTGTGGGACAAGGAGCCGGACGTTTGCCTTTTCGGGAACAGGCTCTGCCGAGGATGCGCACCGTGAGAGATTGCGTCTCTGGGAAAGCAGAGATTCCCAGTGCGGTTGTGCCTGTGAAAAGGCTGCAGGGGGAAGGTGAAGACCAGCAAGAGCTTTCAGGGCTGCCACCTTCCGTGTGGGACAAGGAGCCGGACGTTTGCCTTTTTGGGAACAGGCTCTGCCGAGGATGCGCACCGTGAGAGATTGCGTCTCTGGGCAAGCACAGATTCCCAAACCTGTTGTGCCTGTGAATAGGCTGCAGGGGGAAGGTGAAGACCAGCAAGAGCTTTCAGGGCTGCCACCTTCCGTGTGGGACAAGGAGCCGGACGTTTGCCTTTTCGGGAACAGGCTCTGCCGAGGATGCGCACCGTGAGATGTTCCTTCTCTGGGCAAGCACAGATCCCAAAACCTGTTGTGCCTGTGAATAGGCTGCAGGGGGAAGGTGAAGACCAGCAAGAGCTTTCAGGGCTGCCACCTTCCGTGTGGGACAAGGAGCCGGACGTTTGCCTTTTCGGGAACAGGCTCTGCCGAGGATGCGCACCGTGAGATGTTCCTTCTCTGGGCAAGCACAGATCCCAAAACCTGTTGTGCCTGTGAATAGGCTGCAGGGGGAAGGTGAAGACCAGCAACAGCTTTCCGGGCTGCCACCTTCCGTGTGGGACAAGGAGCCGGACGTTTGCCTTTTCGGGAACAAGCTCTGCTGAGGATGCGCACCGTGAGAGATTGCGTCTCTGGGAAAGCAGAGATCCCAAAACCTGTTGTGCCTGTGAATAGGCTGCACGGGGAAGGTGAAGACCAGCAACAGCTTTCAGGGCTGCCACCTTCCGTGTGGGACAAGGAGCCGGACGTTTGCCTTTTCGGGAACAGGCTCTGCCGAGGATACGCACCGTGAGAGATTGCGTCTTGGGGCAAGCACAGATCCCAAAACCTGTTGTGCCTGTGAATAGGCTGCAGGGGGAAGGTGAAGACCAGCAACAGCTTTCAGGGCTGCCACCTTCCGTGTGGGACAAGGAGCCGGACGTTTGCCTTTTCGGGAACAGGCTCTGCCGAGGATGCGCACCGTGAGAGATTGCGTCTTGGGGCAAGCAGAGATCCCAAAACCTGTTGTGCCTGTGAATAGGCTGCACGGGGAAGGTGAAGACCAGCAACAGCTTTCCGGGCTGCCACCTTCCGTGTGGGACAAGGAGTCGGACGTTTGCCTTTTCGGGAACAGGCTCTGCCGAGGATGCGCACGGTGAGATGTTCCTTCTCTGGGCAAGCACAGATCGCAAAACCTGTTGTGCCTGTGAATAGGCTGCAGGGGGAAGGTGAAGACCAGCAAGAGCTTTCAGGGCTGCCACCTTCCGTGTGGGACAAGGAGCCGGATGTTTGCCTTTTTGGGAACAGGCTCTGCCGAGGATGCGCAACGTGAGAGATTGCGTCTTTGGGAAAGCAGAGATTCCCAGTGCGGTGGTGCCTGTGAATAGGCTGCAGGGGGAAGGTGAAGACCAGCAAGAGCTTTCAGGGCTGCCACCTTCCGTGTGGGACAAGGAGCCGGACGTTTGCCTTTTCGGGAACAGGCTCTGCCGAGGATGCGCACCGTGAGATGTTCCTTCTCTGGCCAAGCACAGATCCCCAAACCTGTTGTGCCTGTGAATAGGCTGCACGGGGAAGGCGAAGACCAGCAAGAGCTTTCAGGGCTGCCACCTTCCGTGTGGGACAAGGAGCCGGACGTTTGCCTTTTCGGGAACAGGCTCTGCCGAGGATGCGCACCGTGAGATGTTCCTTCTCTGGGCAAGCACAGATCCCCAAACCTGTTGTGCCTGTGAATAGGCTGCAGGGGGAAGGTGAAGACCAGCACCAGCTTTCCGGGCTGCCACCTTCCGTGTGGGACAAGGAGCCGGACGTTTGCCTTTTTGGGAACAGGCTCTGCCGAGGATGCGCACCGTGAGAGATTGCGTCTCTGGGAAAGCATAGATCGCAAAATCTGTTGTGCCTGTGAATAGGCTGCACGGGGAAGGCGAAGACCAGCAAGAGCTTTCAGGGCTGCCACCTTCCGTGTGGGACAAGGAGCCGGACGTTTGCCTTTTCGGGAACAGGCTCTGCCGAGGATGCGCACCGTGAGATGTTCCTTCTCTGGGCAAGCACAGATCCCCAAACCTGTTGTGCCTGTGAATAGGCTGCAGGGGGAAGGTGAAGACCAGCACCAGCTTTCCGGGCTGTCACCTTCCGTGTGGGACAAGGAGCCGGACGTTTGCCTTTTTGGGAACAGGCTCTGCCGAGGATGCGCACCGTGAGAGATTGCGTCTCTGGGAAAGCACAGATCGCAAAACCTGTTGTGCCTGTGAATAGGCTGCACGGGGAAGGCGAAGACCAGCAAGAGCTTTCAGGGCTGCCACCTTCCGTGTGGGACAAGGAGCCGGACGTTTGCCTTTTCGGGAACAGGCTCTGCCGAGGATGCGCACCGTGAGAGATTGCGTCTTGGGGCAAGCACAGATCCGAAAACCTGTTGTGCCTGTGAATAGGCTGCACGGGGAAGGTGAAGACCAGCAAGAGCTTTCAGGGCTGCCACCTTCCGTGTGGGACAAGGAGCCGGACGTTTGCCTTTTCGGGAACAGGCTCTGCCGAGGATGCCCACCGTGAGAGATTGCGTCTCTGGGAAAGCAGAGATCCCAAAACCTGTTGTGCCTGTGAATAGGCTGCACGGGGAAGGCGAAGACCAGCAAGAGCTTTCAGGGCTGCCACCTTCCGTGTGGGACAAGGAGCCGGACGTTTGCCTTTTCGGGAACAGGCTCTGCCGAGGATGCGCACCGTGAGATGTTCCTTCTCTGGGCAAGCACAGATCCCAAAACCTGTTGTGCCTGTGAATAGGCTGCAGGGGGAAGGTGAAGACCAGCAAGAGCTTTCAGGGCTGCCACCTTCCGTGTGGGACAAGGAGCCGGACGTTTGCCTTTTCGGGAACAGGCTCTGCCGAGGATGCCCACCGTGAGAGATTGCGTCTCTGGGAAAGCATAGATCCCAAAACCTGTTGTGCCTGTGAATAGGCTGCACGGGGAAGGCGAAGACCAGCAAGAGCTTTCAGGGCTGCCACCTTCCGTGTGGGACAAGGAGCCGGACGTTTGCCTTTTCGGGAACAGGCTCTGCCGAGGATGCGCACCGTGAGGGATTGCGTCTTTGGGAAAGCAGAGATTCCCAGTGCGGTTGTGCCTGTGAATAGGCTGCAGGGGGAAGGTGAAGACCAGCAAGAGCTTTCAGGGCTGCCACCTTCCGTGTGGGACAAGGAGCCGGACGTTTGCCTTTTCGGGAACAGGCTCTGCCGAGGATGCGCACCGTGAGGGATTGCGTCTTTGGGAAAGCAGAGATTCCCAGTGCGGTGGTGCCTGTGAATAGGCTGCAGGGGGAAGGTGAAGACCAGCAAGAGCTTTCAGGGCTGCCACCTTCCGTGTGGGACAAGGAGCCGGACGTTTGCCTTTTCGGGAACAGGCTCTGCCGAGGATGCGCACCGTGAGATGTTCCTTCTCTGGCCAAGCACAGATCCCCAAACCTGTTGTGCCTGTGAATAGGCTGCAGGGGGAAGGTGAAGACCAGCAAGAGCTTTCAGGGCTGCCACCTTCCGTGTGGGACAAGGAGCCGGACGTTTGCCTGTTCGGGAACAGGCTCTGTCGAGGATGCGCACCGTGAGGGATTGCGTCTTTGGGAAAGCAGAGATTCCCAGTGCGGTTGTTCCTGTGAATAGGCTGCAGGGGGAAGGTGAAGACCAGCAACAGCTTTCAGGGCTGCCACCTTCCGTGTGGGACAAGGAGCCGGACGTTTGCCTTTTCGGGAACAGGCTCTGCCGAGGATGCGCACCGTGAGGGATTGCGTCTTTGGGAAAGCAGAGATTCCCAGTGCGGTTGTGCATGTGAATAGGCTGCAGGGGGAAGGTGAAGACCAGCAAGAGCTTTCAGGGCTGCCACCTTCCGTGTGGGACAAGGAGCCGGACGTTTGCCTTTTCGGGAACAGGCTCTGCCGAGGATGCGCACCGTGAGAGATTGCGTCTTTGGGAAAGCAGAGATTCCCAGTGCGGTTGTGCCTGTGAATAGGCTGCAGGGGGAAGGTGAAGACCAGCAAGAGCTTTCCGGGCTGCCACCTTCCGTGTGGGACAAGGAGCCGGACGTTTGCCTTTTCGGGAACAGGCTCTGCCGAGGATGCGCACCGTGAGAGATTGCGTCTTGGGGCAAGCACAGATCCCAAAAACTGTTGTGCCTGTGAATAGGCTGCAGGGGGAAGGTGAAGACCAGCAAGAGCTTTCAGGGCTGCCACCTTCCGTGTGGGACAAGGAGCCGGACGTTTGCCTTTTCGGGAACAAGCTCTGCCGAGGATGCGCACCGTGAGGGATTGCGTCTTTGGGAAAGCAGAGATTCCCAGTGCGGTTGTGCCTGTGAATAGGCTGCAGGGGGAAGGTGAAGACCAGCAAGAGCTTTCAGGGCTGCCACCTTCCGTGTGGGACAAGGAGCCGGACGTTTGCCTTTTCGGGAACAGGCTCTGCCGAGGATGCGCACCGTGAGATGTTCCTTCTCTGGGCAAGCAGAGATCCCAAAACCTGTTGTGCCTGTGAATAGGCTGCACGGGGAAGGTGAAGACCAGCAAGAGCTTTCCGGGCTGCCACCTTCCGTGTGGGACAAGGAGCCGGACGTTTGCCTTTTCGGGAACAGGCTCTGCCGAGGATGCGCACCGTGAGATGTTCCTTCTCTGGGCAAGCAGAGATCCCAAAACCTGTTGTGCCTGTGAATAGGCTGCAGGGGGAAGGTGAAGACCAGCAAGAGCTTTCAGGGCTGCCACCTTCCGTGTGGGACAAGGAGCCGGACGTTTGCCTTTTCGGGAACAGGCTCTGCCGAGGATGCGCACGGCGAGAGATTGCGTCTCTGGGAAAGCACAGATCGCAAAACCTGTAGTGCCTGTGAATAGGCTGCACGGGGAAGGCGAAGACCAGCAAGAGCTTTCAGGGCTGCCACATTCCGTGTGGGACAAGGAGCCGGACGTTTGCCTTTTCGGGAACAGGCTCTGCCGAGGATGCGCACCGTGAGAGATTGCGTCTTGGGGCAAGCACAGATCCCAAAACCTGTTGTGCCTGTGAATAGGCTGCACGGGGAAGGTGAAGACCAGCAAGAGCTTTCAGGGCTGCCACCTTCCGTGTGGGACAAGGAGCCGGACGTTTGCCTTTTCGGGAACAGGCTCTGCCGAGGATGCCCACCGTGAGAGATTGCGTCTCTGGGAAAGCATAGATCCCAAAACCTGTTGTGCCTGTGAATAGGCTGCACGGGGAAGGCGAAGACCAGCAAGAGCTTTCAGGGCTGCTACCTTCCGTGTGGGACAAGGAGCCGGACGTTTGCCTTTTCGGGAACAGGCTCTGCCGAGGATGCGCACCGTGAGAGATTGCGTCTCTGGGCAAGCAGAGATTCCCAGTGCGGTTGTGCCTGTGAATAGGCTGCAGGGGGAAGGTGAAGACCAGCAACAGCTTTCCGGGCTGCCACCTTCCGTGTGGGACAAGGAGCCGGACGTTTGCCTTTTCGGGAACAGGCTCTGCCGAGGATGCGCACCGTGAGATGTTCCTTCTCTGGGCAAGCAGAGATCCCCAAACCTGTTGTGCCTGTGAATAGGCTGCACGGGGAAGGTGAAGACCAGCAAGAGCTTTCAGGGCTGCCACCTTCCGTGTGGGACAAGGAGCCGGACGTTTGCCTTTTCGGGAACAGGCTCTGCCGAGGATGCGCACCGTGAGAGATTGCGTCTCTGGGAAAGCATAGATCGCAAAATCTGTTGTGCCTGTGAATAGGCTGCACGGGGAAGGCGAAGACCAGCAAGAGCTTTCAGGGCTGCCACCTTCCGTGTGGGACAAGGAGCCGGACGTTTGCCTTTTCGGGAACAGGCTCTGCCGAGGATGCGCACCGTGAGATGTTCCTTCTCTGGGCAAGCACAGATCCCCAAACCTGTTGTGTCTGTGAATAGGCTGCAGGGGGAAGGTGAAGACCAGCAAGAGCTTTCAGGGCTGCCACCTTCCGTGTGGGACAAGGAGCCGGACGTTTGCCTTTTCGGGAACAAACTCTGCCGAGGATGCGCACCATGAGGGATTGCGTCTTTGGGAAAGCAGAGATTACCAGTTCGGTTGTGCCTGTGAAAAGGCTGCAGGGGGAAGGTGAAGACCAGCAACAGCTTTCAGGGCTGCCACCTTCCGTGTGGGACAAGGAGCCGGACGTTTGCCTTTTCGGGAACAGGCTCTGCCGAGGATGCCCACCGTGAGAGATTGCGTCTCTGGGAAAGCAGAGATTCCCAGTGCGGTGGTGCCTGTGAATAGGCTGCACGGGGAAGGTGAAGACCAGCAAGAGCTTTCAGGGCTGCCACCTTCCGTGTGGGACAAGGAGCCGGACGTTTGCCTTTTCGGGAACAGGCTCTGCCGAGGATGCGCACCGTGAGATGTTCCTTCTCTGGGCAAGCACAGATCCCAAAACCTGTTGTGCCTCTGAATAGGCTGCAGGGGGAAGGTGAAGACCAGCAACAGCTTTCCGGGCTGCCACCTTCCGTGTGGGACAAGGAGCCGGACGTTTGCCTTTTCGGGAACAGGCTCTGCCGAGGATGCCCACCGTGAGAGATTGCGTCTCTGGGAAAGCATAGATCCCAAAACCTGTTGTGCCTGTGAATAGGCTGCACGGGGAAGGCGAAGACCAGCAAGAGCTTTCAGGGCTGCCACCTTCCGTGTGGGACAAGGAGCCGGACGTTTGCCTTTTCGGGAACAGGCTCTGCCGAGGATGCGCACCGTGAGGGATTGCGTCTTTGGGAAAGCAGAGATTCCCAGTGCGGTTGTGCCTGTGAATAGGCTGCAGGGGGAAGGTGAAGACCAGCAAGAGCTTTCAGGGCTGCCACCTTCCGTGTGGGACAAGGAGCCGGACGTTTGCCTTTTCGGGAACAGGCTCTGCCGAGGATGCGCATCGCGAGAGATTGCGTCTCTGGGAAAGCACAGATCGCAAAACCTGTTGTGCCTGTGAATAGGCTGCAGGGGGAAGGTGAAGACCAGCAAGAGCTTTCCGGGCTGCCACCTTCCGTGTGGGACAAGGAGCCGGACGTTTGCCTTTTCGGGAACAGGCTCTGCCGAGGATGCGCACCGTGAGAGATTGCGTCTCTGGGCAAGCAGAGATCCCAAAACCTGTTGTGCCTGTGAATAGGCTGCAGGGGGAAGGTGAAGACCAGCACCAGCTTTCAGGGCTGCCACCTTCCGTGTGGGACAAGGAGCCGGACGTTTGCCTGTTCGGGAACAGGCTCTGTCGAGGATGCGCACCGTGAGGGATTGCGTCTTTGGGAAAGCAGAGATTCCCAGTGCGGTTGTTCCTGTGAATAGGCTGCAGGGGGAAGGTGAAGACCAGCAACAGCTTTCAGGGCTGCCACCTTCCGTGTGGGACAAGGAGCCGGACTTTTGCCTTTTCGGGAACAGGCTCTGCCGAGGATGCGCACCGTGAGAGATTGCGTCTTTGGGAAAGCAGAGATTCCCAGTGCGGTGGTGCCTGTGAATAGGCTGCAGGGGGAAGGTGAAGACCAGCAAGAGCTTTCCGGGCTGCCACCTTCCGTGTGGGACAAGGAGCCGGACGTTTGCCTTTTCGGGAACAGGCTCTGCCGAGGATGCGCACCGTGAGATGTTCCTTCTCTGGGCAAGCACAGATCCCAAAACCTGTTGTGCCTGTGAATAGGCTGCAGGGGGAAGGTGAAGACCAGCAAGAGCTTTCCGGGCTGCCACCTTCCGTGTGGGACAAGGAGCCGGACGTTTGCCTTTTCGGGAACAGGCTCTGCCGAGGATGTGCACCGTGAGATGTTCCTTCTCTGGGAAAGCAGAGATCCCAAAACCTGTTGTGCCTGTGAATAGGCTGCAGGGGGAAGGTGAAGACCAGCAAGAGCTTTCCGGGCTGCCACCTTCCGTGTGGGACAAGGAGCCGGACGTTTGCCTTTTCGGGAACAGGCTCTGCCGAGGATGCGCACCGCGAGAGATTGCGTCTCTGGGAAAGCACAGATCGCAAAACCTGTTGTGCCTGTGAATAGGCTGCAGGGGGAAGGCGAAGACCAGCAAGAGCTTTCAGGGCTGCCACCTTCCGTGTGGGACAAGGAGCCGGACGTTTGCCTTTTCGGGAACAGGCTCTGCCGAGGATGCGCACTGTGAGAGATTGCGTCTTGGGGCAAGCACAGATCCCAAAACCTGTTGTGCCTGTGAATAGGCTGCACGGGGAAGGTGAAGACCAGCAAGAGCTTTCAGGGCTGCCACCTTCCGTGTGGGACAAGGAGCCGGACGTTTGCCTTTTCGGGAACAGGCTCTGCCGAGGATGCCCACCGTGAGAGATTGCGTCTCTGGGAAAGCATAGATCCCAAAACCTGTTGTGCCTGTGAATAGGCTGCACGGGGAAGGCGAAGACCAGCAAGAGCTTTCAGGGCTGCCACCTTCCGTGTGGGACAAGGAGCCGGACGTTTGCCTTTTCGGGAACAGGCTCTGCCGAGGATGCGCACCGTGAGAGATTGCGTCTCTGGGCAAGCAGAGATTCCCAGTGCGGTTGTGCCTGTGAATAGGCTGCAGGGGGAAGGTGAAGACCAGCAACAGCTTTCTGGGCTGCCACCTTCCGTGTGGGACAAGGAGCCGGACGTTTGCCTTTTCGGGAACAGGCTCTGCCGAGGATGCGCACCGTGAGATGTTCCTTCTCTGGGCAAGCAGAGATCCCAAAACCTGTTGTGCCTGTGAATAGGCTGCAGGGGGAAGGTGAAGACCAGCAAGAGCTTTCAGGGCTGCCACCTTCCGTGTGGGACAAGGAGCCGGACGTTTGCCTTTTCGGGAACAGGCTCTGCCGAGGATGCGCACCGTGAGAGATTGCGTCTCTGGGAAAGCATAGATCGCAAAATCTGTTGTGCCTGTGAATAGGCTGCACGGGGAAGGCGAAGACCAGCAAGAGCTTTCAGGGCTGCCACCTTCCGTGTGGGACAAGGAGCCGGACGTTTGCCTTTTCGGGAACAGGCTCTGCCGAGGATGCGCACCGTGAGATGTTCCTTCTCTGGGCAAGCACAGATCCCCAAACCTGTTGTGTCTGTGAATAGGCTGCAGGGGGAAGGTGAAGACCAGCAAGAGCTTTCCGGGCTGCCACCTTCCGTGTGGGACAAGGAGCCGGACGTTTGCCTTTTCGGGAACAAACTCTGCCGAGGATGCGCACCGTGTGGGATTGCGTCTTTGGGAAAGCAGAGATTCCCAGTGCGGTTGTGCCTGTGAAAAGGCTGCAGGGGGAAGGTGAAGACCAGCAACAGCTTTCAGGGCTGCCACCTTCCGTGTGGGACAAGGAGCCGGACGTTTGCCTTTTCGGGAACAGGCTCTGCCGAGGATGCGCACCGTGAGAGATTGCGTCTTTGGGAAAGCAGAGATTCCCAGTGCGGTGGTGCCTGTGAATAGGCTGCAGGGGGAAGGTGAAGACCAGCAAGAGCTTTCAGGGCTGCCACCTTCCATGTGGGACAAGGAGCCGGACGTTTGCCTTTTCGGGAACAGGCTCTGCCGAGGATGCGCACCGTGAGATGTTCCTTCTCTGGGCAAGCACAGATCCCCAAACCTGTTGTGCCTGTGAATAGGCTGCAGGGGGAAGGTGAAGACCAGCAAGAGCTTTCAGGGCTGCCACCTTCCGTGTGGGACAAGGAGCCGGACCTTTGCCTTTTCGGGAACAGGCTCTGCCGAGGATGCGCACCGTGAGATGTTCCTTCTCTGGGCAAGCACAGATCCCAAAACCTGTTGTGCCTGTGAATAGGCTGCAGGGGGAAGGTGAAGACCAGCAAGAGCTTTCCGGGCTGCCACCTTCCGTGTGGGAAAAGGAGCCGGACGTTTGCCTTTTCGGGAACAGGCTCTGCCGAGGATGCCCACCGTGAGAGATTGCGTCTCTGGGAAAGCATAGATCCCAAAACCTGTTGTGCCTGTGAATAGGCTGCACGGGGAAGGCGAAGACCAGCAAGAGCTTTCAGGGCTGCCACCTTCCGTGTGGGACAAGGAGCCGGACATTTGCCTTTTCGGGAACAGGCTCTGCCGAGGATGCGCACCGTGAGAGATTGCGTCTTTGGGAAAGCAGAGATTCCCAGTGCGGTTGTGCCTGTGAATAGGCTGCAGGGGGAAGGTGAAGACCAGCAAGAGCTCTCAGGGCTGCCACCTTCCATGTGGGACAAGGAGCCGGACGTTTGCCTTTTCGGGAACAGGCTCTGCCGAGGATGCGCACCGTGAGAGATTGCGTCTTTGGGAAAGCAGAGATTCCCAGTGCGGTGGTGCCTGTGAATAGGCTGCAGGGGGAAGGTGAAGACCAGCAAGAGCTTTCCGGGCTGCCACCTTCCGTGTGGGACAAGGAGCCGGACGTTTGCCTTTTCGGGAACAGGCTCTGCCGAGGATGCGCACCGTGAGATGTTCCTTCTCTGGGCAAGCACAGATCCCAAAACCTGTTGTGCCTGTGAATAGGCTGCAGGGGGAAGGTGAAGACCAGCAAGAGCTTTCAGGGCTGCCACCTTCCGTGTGGGACAAGGAGCCGGACGTTTGCCTTTTCGGGAACAGGATCTGCCGAGGATGCGCACCGCGAGAGATTGCGTCTCTGGGAAAGCACAGATCGCAAAACCTGTTGTGCCTGTGAATAGGCTGCACGGGGAAGGCGAAGACCAGCAAGAGCTTTCAGGGCTGCCACCTTCCGTGTGGGACAAGGAGCCGGACGTTTGCCTTTTCGGGAACAGGCTCTGCCGAGGATGCGCACCGTGAGATGTTCCTTCTCTGGGCAAGCACAGATCCCCAAACCTGTTGTGCCTGTGAATAGGCTGCAGGGGGAAGGTGAAGACCAGCAAGAGCTTTCCGGGCTGCCACCTTCCGTGTGGGACAAGGAGCCGGACGTTTGCCTTTTCGGGAACAGGCTCTGCCGAGGATGCGCACCGTGAGAGATTGCGTCTCTGGGCAAGCAGAGATCCCAAAACCTGTTGTGCCTGTGAATAGGCTGCAGGGGGAAGGTGAAGACCAGCAAGAGCTTTCCGGGCTGCCACCTTCCGTGTGGGACAAGGAGCCGGACGTTTGCCTGTTCGGGAACAGGCTCTGTCGAGGATGCGCACCGTGAGGGATTGCGTCTTTGGGAAAGCAGAGATTCCCAGTGCGGTTGTTCCTGTGAATAGGCTGCAGGGGGAAGGTGAAGACCAGCAACAGCTTTCAGGGCTGCCACCTTCCGTGTGGGACAAGGAGCCGGACTTTTGCCTTTTCGGGAACAGGCTCTGCCGAGGATGCGCACCGTGAGAGATTGCGTCTCTGGGAAAGCAGAGATTCCCAGTGCGGTGGTGCCTGTGAATAGGCTGCAGGGGGAAGGTGAAGACCAGCAACAGCTTTCCGGGCTGCCACCTTCCGTGTGGGACAAGGAGCCGGACGTTTGCCTTTTCGGGAACAGGCTCTGCCGAGGATGCGCACCGTGAGATGTTCCTTCTCTGGGCAAGCACAGATCCCCAAACCTGTTGTGCCTGTGAATAGGCTGCAGGGGGAAGGTGAAGACCAGCACCAGCTTTCCGGGCTGCCACCTTCCGTGTGGGACAAGGAGCCGGACGTTTGCCTTTTCGGGAACAGGCTCTGCCGAGGATGTGCACCGTGAGATGTTCCTTCTCTGGGCAAGCACAGATCCCAAAACCTGTTGTGCCTGTGAATAGGCTGCAGGGGGAAGGTGAAGACCAGCAAGAGCTTTCCGGGCTGCCACCTTCCGTGTGGGACAAGGAGCCGGACGTTTGCCTTTTCGGGAACAGGCTCTGCCGAGGATGCGCACCGTGAGAGATTGCGTCTTGGGGCAAGCACAGATCCCAAAACCTGTTGTGCCTGTGAATAGGCTGCACGGGGAAGGTGAAGACCAGCAAGAGCTTTCAGGGCTGCCACCTTCCGTGTGGGACAAGGAGCCGGACGTTTGCCTTTTCGGGAACAGGCTCTGCCGAGGATGCGCACCGTGAGAGATTGCGTCTCTGGGAAAGCATAGATCGCAAAATCTGTTGTGCCTGTGAATAGGCTGCACGGGGAAGGCGAAGACCAGCAAGAGCTTTCAGGGCTGCCACCTTCCGTGTGGGACAAGGAGCCGGACGTTTGCCTTTTCGGGAACAGGCTCTGCCGAGGATGCGCACCGTGAGATGTTCCTTCTCTGGGCAAGCACAGATCCCCAAACCTGTTGTGTCTGTGAATAGGCTGCAGGGGGAAGGTGAACACCAGCAAGAGCTTTCAGGGCTGCCACCTTCCGTGTGGGACAAGGAGCCGGACATTTGCCTTTTCGGGAACAGGCTCTGCCGAGGATGCGCACCGTGAGAGATTGCGTCTTTGGGAAAGCAGAGATTCCCAGTGCGGTTGTGCCTGTGAATAGGCTGCAGGGGGAAGGTGAAGACCAGCAAGAGCTCTCAGGGCTGCCACCTTCCATGTGGGACAAGGAGCCGGACGTTTGCCTTTTCGGGAACAGGCTCTGCCGAGGATGCGCACCGTGAGAGATTGCGTCTTTGGGAAAGCAGAGATTCCCAGTGCGGTGGTGCCTGTGAATAGGCTACAGGGGGAAGGTGAAGACCAGCAAGAGCTTTCCGGGCTGCCACCTTCCGTGTGGGACAAGGAGCCGGACGTTTGCCTTTTCGGGAACAGGCTCTGCCGAGGATGCGCACCGTGAGAGATTGCGTCTTTGGGAAAGCAGAGATTCCCAGTGCGGTTGTGCCTGTGAATAGGCTGCAGGGGGAAGGTGAAGACCAGCAAGAGCTCTCAGGGCTGCCACCTTCCATGTGGGACAAGGAGCCGGACGTTTGCCTTTTCGGGAACAGGCTCTGCCGAGGATGCGCACCGTGAGAGATTGCGTCTTTGGGAAAGCAGAGATTCCCAGTGCGGTGGTGCCTGTGAATAGGCTGCAGGGGGAAGGTGAAGACCAGCAAGAGCTTTCCGGGCTGCCACCTTCCGTGTGGGACAAGGAGCCGGACGTTTGCCTTTTCGGGAACAGGCTCTGCCGAGGATGCGCACCGTGAGAGATTGCGTCTCTGGGAAAGCATAGATCGCAAAATCTGTTGTGCCTGTGAATAGGCTGCACGGGGAAGGCGAAGACCAGCAAGAGCTTTCAGGGCTGCCACCTTCCGTGTGGGACAAGGAGCCGGACGTTTGCCTTTTCGGGAACAGGCTCTGCCGAGGATGCGCACCGTGAGATGTTCCTTCTCTGGGCAAGCACAGATCCCCAAACCTGTTGTGTCTGTGAATAGGCTGCAGGGGGAAGGTGAACACCAGCAAGAGCTTTCAGGGCTGCCACCTTCCGTGTGGGACAAGGAGCCGGACATTTGCCTTTTCGGGAACAGGCTCTGCCGAGGATGCGCACCGTGAGAGATTGCGTCTTTGGGAAAGCAGAGATTCCCAGTGCGGTTGTGCCTGTGAATAGGCTGCAGGGGGAAGGTGAAGACCAGCAAGAGCTCTCAGGGCTGCCACCTTCCATGTGGGACAAGGAGCCGGACGTTTGCCTTTTCGGGAACAGGCTCTGCCGAGGATGCGCACCGTGAGAGATTGCGTCTTTGGGAAAGCAGAGATTCCCAGTGCGGTGGTGCCTGTGAATAGGCTGCAGGGGGAAGGTGAAGACCAGCAAGAGCTTTCCGGGCTGCCACCTTCCGTGTGGGACAAGGAGCCGGACGTTTGCCTTTTCGGGAACAGGCTCTGCCGAGGATGCGCACCGTGAGAGATTGCGTCTTTGGGAAAGCAGAGATTCCCAGTGCGGTTGTGCCTGTGAATAGGCTGCAGGGGGAAGGTGAAGACCAGCAAGAGCTCTCAGGGCTGCCACCTTCCATGTGGGACAAGGAGCCGGACGTTTGCCTTTTCGGGAACAGGCTCTGCCGAGGATGCGCACCGTGAGAGATTGCGTCTTTGGGAAAGCAGAGATTCCCAGTGCGGTGGTGCCTGTGAATAGGCTGCACGGGGAAGGTGAAGACCAGCAACAGCTTTCAGGGCTGCCACATTCCGTGTGGGACAAGGAGCCGGACGTTTGCCTGTTCGGGAACAGGCTCTGCCGAGGATGCGCACCGTGAGATGTTCCTTCTCTGGGCAAGCACAGATCCCAAAACCTGTTGTGCCTGTGAATAGGCTGCAGGGGGAAGGTGAAGACCAGCAACAGCTTTCAGGGCTGCCACATTCCGTGTGGGACAAGGAGCCGGACGTTTGCCTTTTCGGGAACAGGCTCTGCCGAGGATGCGCACCGTGAGGGATTGCGTCTTTGGGAAAGCAAAGATTCCCAGTGCGGTTGTGCCTGTGAATAGGCTGCACGGGGAAGGTGAAGACCAGCAAGAGCTTTCAGGGCTGCCACCTTCCGTGTGGGACAAGGAGCCGGACGTTTGCCTTTTCGGGAACAGGCTCTGCCGAGGATGCGCACCGTGAGATGTTCCTTCTCTGGGCAAGCACAGATCCCAAAACCTGTTGTGCCTGTGAATAGGCTGCAGGGGGAAGGTGAAGACCAGCAACAGCTTTCCGGGCTGCCACCTTCCGTGTGGGACAAGGAGCCGGACGTTTGCCTTTTCGGGAACAGGCTCTGCCGAGGATGCGCACCGTGAGAGATTGCGTCTCTGGGAAAGCAGAGATTCCCAGTGCGGTTGTGCCTGTGAAAAGGCTGCAGGGGGAAGGTGAAGACCAGCAAGAGCTTTCAGGGCTGCCACCTTCCGTGTGGGACAAGGAGCCGGACGTTTGCCTTTTTGGGAACAGGCTCTGCCGAGGATGCGCACCGTGAGAGATTGCGTCTCTGGGCAAGCACAGATTCCCAAACCTGTTGTGCCTGTGAATAGGCTGCAGGGGGAAGGTGAAGACCAGCAAGAGCTTTCAGGGCTGCCACCTTCCGTGTGGGACAAGGAGCCGGACGTTTGCCTTTTCGGGAACAGGCTCTGCCGAGGATGCGCACCGTGAGATGTTCCTTCTCTGGGCAAGCACAGATCCCAAAACCTGTTGTGCCTGTGAATAGGCTGCAGGGGGAAGGTGAAGACCAGCAAGAGCTTTCAGGGCTGCCACCTTCCGTGTGGGACAAGGAGCCGGACGTTTGCCTTTTCGGGAACAGGCTCTGCCGAGGATGCGCACCGTGAGATGTTCCTTCTCTGGGCAAGCACAGATCCCAAAACCTGTTGTGCCTGTGAATAGGCTGCAGGGGGAAGGTGAAGACCAGCAACAGCTTTCCGGGCTGCCACCTTCCGTGTGGGACAAGGAGCCGGACGTTTGCCTTTTCGGGAACAAGCTCTGCTGAGGATGCGCACCGTGAGAGATTGCGTCTCTGGGAAAGCAGAGATCCCAAAACCTGTTGTGCCTGTGAATAGGCTGCACGGGGAAGGTGAAGACCAGCAACAGCTTTCAGGGCTGCCACCTTCCGTGTGGGACAAGGAGCCGGACGTTTGCCTTTTCGGGAACAGGCTCTGCCGAGGATACGCACCGTGAGAGATTGCGTCTTGGGGCAAGCACAGATCCCAAAACCTGTTGTGCCTGTGAATAGGCTGCAGGGGGAAGGTGAAGACCAGCAACAGCTTTCAGGGCTGCCACCTTCCGTGTGGGACAAGGAGCCGGACGTTTGCCTTTTCGGGAACAGGCTCTGCCGAGGATGCGCACCGTGAGAGATTGCGTCTTGGGGCAAGCAGAGATCCCAAAACCTGTTGTGCCTGTGAATAGGCTGCACGGGGAAGGTGAAGACCAGCAACAGCTTTCCGGGCTGCCACCTTCCGTGTGGGACAAGGAGTCGGACGTTTGCCTTTTCGGGAACAGGCTCTGCCGAGGATGCGCACGGTGAGATGTTCCTTCTCTGGGCAAGCACAGATCGCAAAACCTGTTGTGCCTGTGAATAGGCTGCAGGGGGAAGGTGAAGACCAGCAAGAGCTTTCAGGGCTGCCACCTTCCGTGTGGGACAAGGAGCCGGATGTTTGCCTTTTTGGGAACAGGCTCTGCCGAGGATGCGCACCGTGAGATGTTCCTTCTCTGGGCAAGCACAGATCCCAAAACCTGTTGTGCCTGTGAATAGGCTGCAGGGGGAAGGTGAAGACCAGCAAGAGCTTTCAGGGCTGCCACCTTCCGTGTGGGACAAGGAGCCGGACGTTTGCCTTTTCGGGAACAGGCTCTGCCGAGGATGCGCACCGTGAGATGTTCCTTCTCTGGGCAAGCACAGATCCCAAAACCTGTTGTGCCTGTGAATAGGCTGCAGGGGGAAGGTGAAGACCAGCAGCAGCTTTCAGGGCTGCCACCTTCCGTGTGGGACAAGGAGCCGGACGTTTGCCTTTTTGGGAACAGGCTCTGCCGAGGATGCGCACCGTGAGATATTGCGTCTTGGGGCAAGCACAGATCCCAAAACCTGTTGTGCCTGTGAATAGGCTGCACGGGGAAGGTGAAGACCAGCAAGAGCTTTCAGGGCTGCCACCTTCCGTGTGGGACAAGGAGCCGGACGTTTGCCTTTTCGGGAACAGGCTCTGCCGAGGATGCCCACCGTGAGAGATTGCGTCTCTGGGAAAGCATAGATCCCAAAACCTGTTGTGCCTGTGAATAGGCTGCACGGGGAAGGCGAAGACCAGCAAGAGCTTTCAGGGCTGCCACCTTCCGTGTGGGACAAGGAGCCGGACGTTTGCCTTTTCGGGAACAGGCTCTGCCGAGGATGCGCACCGTGAGGGATTTCGTCTCTGGGCAAGCAGAGATTCCCAGTGCGGTTGTGCCTGTGAATAGGCTGCAGGGGGAAGGTGAAGACCAGCAACAGCTTTCCGGGCTGCCACCTTCCGTGTGGGACAAGGAGCCGGACGTTTGCCTTTTTGGGAACAGGCTCTGCCGAGGATGCGCACCGTGAGATGTTCCTTCTCTGGGCAAGCACAGATCCCAAAACCTGTTGTGCCTGTGAATAGGCTGCAGGGGGAAGGTGAAGACCAGCAACAGCTTTCAGGGCTGCCACCTTCCGTGTGGGACAAGGAGCCGGACATTTGCCTTTTCGGGAACAGGCTCTGCCGAGGATGCGCAATGTGAGAGATTGCGTCTCTGGGAAAGCACAGATCGCAAAATCTGTTGTGCCTGTGAATAGGCTGCACGGGGAAGGTGAAGACCAGCAAGAGCTTTCAGGGCTGCCACCTTCCGTGTGGGACAAGGAGCCGGACGTTTGCCTTTTCGGGAACAGGCTCTGCCGAGGATGCGCACCGTGAGATGTTCCTTCTCTGGGCAAGCACAGATCCCCAAACCTGTTGTGCCTGTGAATAGGCTGCAGGGGGAAGGTGAAGACCAGCAACAGCTTTCAGGGCTGCCACCTTCCGTGTGGGACAAGGAGCCGGACGTTTGCCTTTTCGGGAACAGGCTCTGCCGAGGATGCGCACCGTGAGGGATTGCGTCTTTGGGAAAGCAGAGATTCCCAGTGCGGTTGTGCCTGTGAATAGGCTGCAGGGGGAAGGTGAAGACCAGCAAGAGCTTTCAGGGCTGCCACCTTCCGTGTGGGACAAGGAGCCGGACGCTTGCCTTTTCGGGAACAGGCTCTGCCGAGGATGCGCACCGTGAGAGATTGCGTCTTTGGGAAAGCAGAGATTCCCAGTGCGGTGGTGCCTGTGAATAGGCTGCAGGGGGAAGGTGAAGACCAGCAAGAGCTTTCAGGGCTGCCACCTTCCGTGTGGGACAAGGAGCCGGACGTTTGCCTTTTCGGGAACAGGCTCTGCCGAGGATGCGCACCGTGAGATGTTCCTTCTCTGGGCAAGCACAGATCCCAAAACCTGTTGTGCCTGTGAATAGGCTGCAGGGGGAAGGTGAAGACCAGCAAGAGCTTTCCGGGCTGCCACCTTCCGTGTGGGACAAGGAGCCGGACGTTTGCCTTTTCGGGAACAGGCTCTGCCGAGGATGCGCACCGTGAGATGTTCCTTCTCTGGGCAAGCACAGATCCCAAAACCTGTTGTGCTTGTGAATAGGCTGCAGGGGGAAGGTGAAGACCAGCAACAGCTTTCAGGGCTGCCACCTTCCGTGTGGGACAAGGAGCCGGACGTTTGCCTTTTCGGGAACAGGCTCTGCCGAGGATGCGCACCGTGAGAGATTGCGTCTTTGGGAAAGCAGAGATTCCCAGTGCGGTTGTGCCTGTGAAAAGGCTGCAGGGGGAAGGTGAAGACCAGCAACAGCTTTCAGGGCTGCCACCTTCCGTGTGGGACAAGGAGCCGGACGTTTGCCTTTTCGGGAACAGGCTCTGCCGAGGATGCGCACCGTGAGAGATTGCGTCTTTGGGAAAGCAGAGATTCCCAGTGCGGTGGTGCCTGTGAATAGGCTGCAGGGGGAAGGTGAAGACCAGCAAGAGCTTTCAGGGCTGCCACCTTCCATGTGGGACAAGGAGCCGGACGTTTGCCTTTTCGGGAACAGGCTCTGCCGAGGATGCGCACCGTGAGATGTTCCTTCTCTGGGCAAGCACAGATCCCAAAACCTGTTGTGCCTGTGAATAGGCTGCAGGGGGAAGGTGAAGACCAGCAAGAGCTTTCAGGGCTGCCACCTTCCGTGTGGGACAAGGAGCCGGACCTTTGCCTTTTCGGGAACAGGCTCTGCCGAGGATGCGCACCGTGAGATGTTCCTTCTCTGGGCAAGCACAGATCCCAAAACCTGTTGTGCCTGTGAATAGGCTGCAGGGGGAAGGTGAAGACCAGCAAGAGCTTTCCGGGCTGCCACCTTCCGTGTGGGACAAGGAGCCGGACGTTTGCCTTTTCGGGAACAGGCTCTGCCGAGGATGCCCACCGTGAGAGATTGCGTCTCTGGGAAAGCATAGATCCCAAAACCTGTTGTGCCTGTGAATAGGCTGCAGGGGGAAGGTGAAGACCAGCAAGAGCTTTCCGGGCTGCCACCTTCCGTGTGGGACAAGGAGCCGGACGTTTGCCTTTTCGGGAACAGGCTCTGCCGAGGATGCGCACCGTGAGAGATTGCGTCTTTGGGAAAGCAGAGATTCCCAGTGCGGTTGTGCCTGTGAATAGGCTGCAGGGGGAAGGTGAAGACCAGCAAGAGCTCTCAGGGCTGCCACCTTCCATGTGGGACAAGGAGCCGGACGTTTGCCTTTTCGGGAACAGGCTCTGCCGAGGATGCGCACCGTGAGGGATTGCGTCTTTGGGAAAGCAGAGATTCCCAGTGCGGTGGTGCCTGTGAATAGGCTGCAGGGGGAAGGTGAAGACCAGCAAGAGCTTTCCGGGCTGCCACCTTCCGTGTGGGACAAGGAGCCGGACGTTTGCCTTTTCGGGAACAGGCTCTGCCGAGGATGCGCACCGTGAGATGTTCCTTCTCTGGGCAAGCACAGATCCCAAAACCTGTTGTGCCTGTGAATAGGCTGCAGGGGGAAGGTGAAGACCAGCAACAGCTTTCAGGGCTGCCACCTTCCGTGTGGGACAAGGAGCCGGACGTTTGCCTTTTCGGGAACAGGCTCTGCCGAGGATGCGCACCGTGAGGGATTGCGTCTTTGGGAAAGCAGAGATTCCCAGTGCGGTTGTGCCTGTGAATAGGCTGCACGGGGAAGGTGAAGACCAGCAAGAGCTTTCAGGGCTGCCACCTTCCGTGTGGGACAAGGAGCCGGACGTTTGCCTTTTCGGGAACAGGCTCTGCCGAGGATGCGCACCGTGAGATGTTCCTTCTCTGGGCAAGCACAGATCCCAAAACCTGTTGTGCCTGTGAATAGGCTGCAGGGGGAAGGTGAAGACCAGCAACAGCTTTCCGGGCTGCCACCTTCCGTGTGGGACAAGGAGCCGGACGTTTGCCTTTTCGGGAACAGGCTCTGCCGAGGATGCGCACCGTGAGAGATTGCGTCTTTGGGAAAGCAGAGATTCCCAGTGCGGTTGTGCCTGTGAAAAGGCTGCAGGGGGAAGGTGAAGACCAGCAAGAGCTTTCAGGGCTGCCACCTTCCGTGTGGGACAAGGAGCCGGACGTTTGCCTTTTCGGGAACAGGCTCTGCCGAGGATGCGCACCGTGAGAGATTGCGTCTCTGGGCAAGCACAGATTCCCAAACCTGTTGTGCCTGTGAATAGGCTGCAGGGGGAAGGTGAAGACCAGCAAGAGCTTTCAGGGCTGCCACCTTCCGTGTGGGACAAGGAGCCGGACGTTTGCCTTTTCGGGAACAGGCTCTGCCGAGGATGCGCACCGTGAGATGTTCCTTCTCTGGGCAAGCACAGATCCC